>NC_063221.1:29949043-30549043 GCF_020740725.1 Corvus hawaiiensis
ATCATAACCTTCATTTCATCAAACAGTAAGGTTGTATAACTGCATTTTTAGAAGTTTATGCTCATGGACATTAGTGTATTCCTGATTTTTATGATATGCTATTCCTCTTAATTAATGTCTATTGTGGAGGATGTTTTATGTCCTTTCTAAACGTCAGAACATGCTTTAGGTGTAACATTCTCAATAAAATTGACTGTGAAAATAGTCTTGTTTTATTTTAAAAAGGAGTTTTGCTAACTCTGCCCAGATGTAGTGAATTTAGTAAACACTCCAGGTAGGTACTAAAAGCCCTGGCATTGGCAGGGAGGTCTGTGGGAGCTCCCACTGAGCTTTCACTGCCTCTCACCCCCAAACCTTTGGATAAATGTGGAAGTGTGTGCTGTCCCAGGAGCTGTTGGTCTCACTGCTTCAGCTGTGAGAGGCTGAGAGGAGGCTCTCAGGGGTGTCCCTGAATTCTGGTACTTGAAAGAATCTAGATTTTGTTCTTCTAAGCTCACACAAAACTGGGTGTGTGTTATGGCAGGACCTGCCCCTGGGCTCCCTGTGATGGGGCAGGGAGGGAAGGGTTGTATTCTTGTCTTCTTCATGCTGCACAAGGCCAGAGAAGGCTCAGAAAGGGATTCTTTAAGTCTGTGAGAAAATACAACTGCAACAGGAGGAATTTTCTGTTTAAGCCAGTTTCTTTTTCAGAGTTTCTGTTGCTATAGCCACTTTATTCCAAGTAGAACTGCTGGAAAGGATGGAAATGGAAAAAAACCTGGCCAGTTCCTTGTTCACTCCGTGTGCAACAGGTGCAGTGTTCATTTGTGAGCATGGACTGAGCTGAATCTCCTTCCATGCCCAGAGAATGCCTGCAGGCAGCACCTTCCACGAGAACCTGGGATTTCTGTGTTTCATATTTCCTGGAAGGATGCCAAGCAGAATTTAATTGCTTGTGGTGAAATCTTTCTCTGTGGCTAGATAGGACATTGAATGCTTTTGAACTTCTAAATTGCCATGGGACGGCCTGATTTGGCACGGTTGTGTTTAATCTGCAGACAGATAATGAAAGATACTTCATCACACAGAGTTCTTTGATGCACTTCTTTGTTATATAGATACCAGGCTTAACTGGAGGGAGAGGAAGGGAGCTCCTGCAATAACACACACGTTTGTTTTTCTGTTTAGTAAATTTGACAGCTGTTTGGTTTGTCTTGTGTCTGCCCAGGAAACCACGTCTTGTCTCCTGGAGAGGCTGTTGGGAAAGGTCTAACGCCAGAAGCTGCGAAAGATCTCGGTCTCCCCGAAGGGATTGCAGTGGCAGCATCTCTCATTGATGCCCATGCTGGAGGACTAGGTACTCACTCATGGATTTACCATTCTTGGAGACAGGAATTGCTGAATTAATTTTAAAAAGTCGTTTTTCTCAGAGCTGGTTTTTATCCAGCCATTTGTTCTGATGCTATTCTTAAAAAAACCCCCAAAATCATCACAATAACTGCTAATACCCCAATCTGTTTCTAGAAAGGGGATATATCACTGTTACATGTATTTTCAGCTGGATTTGCAAATTGTTAATTTCTGCTAGTTCCACTTTTGACCGAAACACCATGGTGTTGGAATGCCAACATGCTGAGAGTTTGCATCTTCTGTTGCTCAAAACTTCGGGGATAGGCAAGAAAAATTTAAAAAACCCCAACATTCTGGGGGAGAGGTCTCATGTTTGAGGCTTGTTCATATTTAGGCTTCATATTCATTTTAGAAGTGATTCATGATTCAAAGCTTTAAGGCCTGGTGCTTTGTCTTTTTTTCAGCACAATATTCTGATGTTCAGCCCTGGTTCATCTTTTTCAAAATACATTTGATGAGGCTCAGCAAGTTCATTTTCTTACTATGCTGTTTGGCCTTATCTAAATACAGTCAATAACAAAGATTCAGTGTAACTTTTTCAGCAGGAAATTGAGGGTTTTTTAGTTTGCTGGTTTAGAAAACAGTCTTACCTCAGGAAGTTTCTGCGTTATTGAAACAGTACTCTTTAATGGAAATCTATTGCTCATCAGAGGATTTTTTTCTAGATCTAACTGAAATATGATGAGCTGCTAAACGACCAGTTTAGTTTCAAATGTTTTGGGCTGTTTTAAATTGCATTTGTCCTTCTAGAAACTGTGGCCTGGAACTTTTTAAATGTTTAAATGCCTTTACTTTGCTTCTGATAAGGTTAAGTAATCATGGAGATTGCTTTTCTTGCTACCTGGAAAGGATTAGATGTAGATCTGTCTGCAAAAAGGAAGACTGAGCTTCAGTGTCGTATTTGTAGGTGTGTTGTGACTGACTTAAAAATATGTGTCAGTTAGTATCCTGATTGCATAAAAGTGTGCTTAAAACTGTGTGCCCTGGCAATTCCGTGTTCTTGGAAAAGTATATAGTAATAATCTGACCCGAAAGAATGAACTTGCTGCAAAACTGGGTTGTCACAGAGCATGTGAAAGTGGCAGTGGAGGGTCCTTGTTTAACTGGCATCATTATGTGATACTGGATCCAGAGCACAAAAAGTTTGTCCATTAAGTTTCATGTGCTAAAATCAATCAGTTGAATTTCAAGAAGAACAGAGAGTAACTGTCTGTTCCTTGATACAGGCTTCTGTAAAGAAGCTCTGACATTAGAAATACTCAGTTACTGGCATCCCTCAGAGAAGGGCTTCAGTGGATAGAGACAGTCTGCTAATCCGAATATGTTTTCCCAGATGGCACCACAAACACCAGCAGACTCCTGAAATGATTGCCAGGAGGAGAAAAACAACATTCAGGTTGTCGTTAGAGAGAAGGGGGCATTACAGAGGGCAGTCAGGAAGGCAGTGGGAGAACCTGCATGGTAATCACACCACAGCTCAGTGCAGTCTGGGACAAGAGGAGGATTTACAGTGAAACTCATCCTTCTTGAATCTGGGAAGGGTAATAAATGTGTGGAAATGATGTGGAAACTTAGTAGAAAGGACAGTGAAAATGAAAAGATTTCGATAGTAAAAGTGATAGCAGGAGCAAAAGGAGAGTTGAAGAGTGCAAATATATGTAAAGAAAATATCCTGCAGGCTAAACAGGAATGACATGGTGGACATCTTGTTTTCAGTGTTAGTAACTTTTGATGCAGTTCAGATCTGCTTTTGGCTGGATGTGAAGTGGGTTTGGCTGGGCAGGTTCCTGAAGTTTATGAAGGCTTCAAAGTTTTGAGTACAATAAGGTAGAGATAAAGAATTATTTAGTGTGTATGTTTGAGGAGGTCGTGTGTGACTCCTGGATCACTCTATCTGATTCCTCTTATGGAAAAGTGAAGATCTAAGAGCCAAGATGTCTTACATTTTGACCTACTGTACCAATTTCAAAGAGTGTACAGATAAAACTCTGAGTATGGGAGGCCAGGCTTGTGGGACTGGCCTCATAAAAATACTGTTTACATTGCACCTTTTCAAAAGGCATCAGCATTGTTTCAACAAAAGTAGATGATTTATGGTGCAGTGTTTAAAATACCGTGGCACTGTGGAAGAGATCCAGAAGTACACATTGCTAAGCACTGCCTGCATTCCTAAAAATCTCTCCTCTATTCTGTGTGGTGCACAGACTTCTTGTTCCCAGTCTCTGATTTTGAGTCTGCCTCAGACAACGAAAAATTCCACCTAAGCTAAAGGTGAAAGTTACTTATAACAACAATTATATAACTTCTAGCTGATATTCCAGACTTTTTTGTTGTCTGACTTTAATTAGTCACAGAGGAAGACTCTAACAATTCTAAACACTGGTGAAACCACTGACTAAAATTCCAAAAAGGGCCATAATTCCTGTTATGCAAAACGCATATTTTCTTAGCAATTAGAAAGATCTTTTCAGTTTTATATTGTTTATGAAAATACATTTGCAACATATGCTGACTATTTAGTTTAATAGATTTCTTCCCTCTCAAGTATGAACAGTATTTTTAACTCAAGAAATTCTAATACAGTGTTGCTTAGTACAGGAATTTGCCTTGTAGACAACCCTATCCAAAATTCTTAATATGCACTCATCATGTTGGAGCAGTGAAAAATAAAGCATGAGTTGAAGCCTTACTTTTAGCTTTTTGTTGTTCCTAACTCTCTTTATGGCAGCTGTGCTACTTCATAGTTACAAGTCAGTTTGGTTAAAGGGACATGAGGATGGATTTTTTAAGAGTTTAAAATTTTAACCCCTAATTTGCTGATTATTTAGATGACTCCCAACCGTGGTAACACCAGGATAACCACGATGATCTCAGTAAGACAAACCCCAGCAGACTGATTTGATAACAGAATGTTGCAGTGGTGGCCTAAACAAGAGGGTGTTAATGAAATGTAGGATATGAACCAGCCCTAATACTTGGCATCTTTCACTGTGTCCAGCAAATGTTTTCCTGATCCTTCTACAGGGAGGAGAAAGGGGGGTTTTTTAGCAGGATTGACAAACTGGTCTCCAGATTGAGCTTTGCAGATGCAAATGCACAGTCTGGTCACCAGTTTGCCAGCTGAAAAGCCATGTTTAAGAAAACAAAAGACCAATATAAAAATGTTACTAGTTGGCTGCTGCATTTTGCTGGGTGCAGCACAATGTGATGCCAGGATGCAGCATGGGAGAGGAGGAGGAGAAGGTGGATTCCCTCTGTAGCCTCTCCTGAAGTGAATCAAGCAGGATGGGATGTGTTCTGAGGCTTTCCCTGGCACTTCCTGGGTGTATTTTCTGCTGCAGGCTGGGTGTTGCTGACTTTGTGCTGCATCCTGTGCTATGCTGCACACAGAGCCAAGCTCAGTTCCTCAAAGAGGAGGGATAATCTGCCTTTAGATGGTCCCGACATGGACACAACAGCAGCAGCAGTGAAGACAACAAAGCTGGCAGCCTTCCAGTCTCCTGCCAAGTTACCCCTTTCTCCAACTCATCCCCTGACAAAACACATAAACTGTGAACAAATAAACACATCTGCAGCCTGCCACTACAGCAGAGCACTTTTATTCTGCATGTCAGTGAACTACCTAAGAGAATAAATGTCAGGTTCTAGGCAAAATAACACTTAAAAATTATGATGATAGACATGAATGTAGAAGAAATCATCTTGGGTTCTTATATCTGGAATAAATATTTTAATCTGATGGATAAAATTGTTTTCTTTGTTGACTAAGTAGACTTTCTTGATTAGTGGCAGTGGTGTGAGATACTCAGCAATTATTTGAGTGCAGGGGAAAGGTCTGTTTGGTGAGGGGTGGCTTGTTCTTCTTTAACAGAGAATTTTAATTTTACTTTAATAGGAGTAATTGGAGCAGATGTGAAAGGACATAACCTTCCATGTGAGAACCAGCCGATTACATCCCGAGTCGCTATGATCTGTGGAACATCTTCATGCCACATGGGGGTAGGTTGTATGTGTCATCCTAATTTGTGCAGAATTTACTAACTTATGTTTTTGAAGGGAAAATTGACCTTTGTCCTTCTCACCCACTTCTTTTTTCCCTTGAATTTTTTTCTGGTAACTCTATCTTTACCTTTGGATATTAATTATAAATTACCGTGCATTTGCTATTAAGCAAGAACTTTAATAGTAGTAGAAATCAATACTGAAAAATGACATGGAAAGTAAAATCCATGATGCCAGAGTGGCTTAAAGAGCAGCCTGAAATCTGAGCCAAAGCCTGAGCCTGAGTTATCTGTGACAAGCCTGTCACTAATGTGTTACAGAAGAGCGTCTTTGGAGAAGGAGGGCACGTTTTCAGGCACAGCCCTGCTCCCCCACCTCTTCCCTTAATCAATATAAATCCTTCTCCCTCTGCAAATTGCCATGGTGTATGGAATTATGAGACATCATGACTAAAAAGAAAGAAAACCCCCCAATAAGCAGTTTTCACTTTGCTAATTTTTCTCAGTGAATTAATACAAAAGCTTTTTCTGAGATTGCAATTAAAATTTAGTGTCTGCTTTTGAAATTTATACTGTTTTAAAATGCATGAGTCTGAGAGCATTCCATTTAGATAAGTACCCTTTTCTGCCACATTTTTTATTTAAAACTCATTTTGGTCTTAAATTTAGACTGATTAGAACTTGGATTTTTCCAAAAGGAGCAAATGGCACTGGGAGTGCTAGAGGTGTTGGAGAGGACTGACATGCTTCATGGAGAAAGCTCCAGGAGAGAGAAAAAAAAAAAGGAGGCTGATAATAAAACATCAGGCTTAACAATAAGTTGTCTCTGTAGTAACAGCATGAATCCATGGTGATCTTGAGCATGAACAAATGGTGATCTTGTCACATGGATTGTCGTTCAGCAAAGCATTTTAGCACATGATTGAATTTAAAGACGTGAATAATCCCACTATTGTGAAGCACAACATTGAGCTTAAATCCTGTAGACCAACTGTGGAATATATTTTGGTTCCTTCCTAAACAAAAGTTTCAAGCTTCAAACTCCATCACTCTTGGATTGCTCTGTCTTTGAAAAATTCCCCTGGTACCTGTCTGTCTGTGATAGGGCAGGTGGGGCACCCTGGGAGAAGAAGTCACCCTTCAAGCTCTGCCAGTGCTTTCATTATTTCCAGGTTTTTTGATGGAGGTTTCTGCCCTTTCAGTAGAAGCTGTTTGAGTGAACTTTTCCTAACCTGTTTCATTTAGCTGAGTTAGTTTAAATTGTTAAAACGAGTTAATAGAGACATGGTACTGGACTGCAGTGAGCTGAGGAGCTCATAGGCAGCTTCCCCCAAAGGTCTAAGGGCAATGTTGGGTAGCTGGCAGTAGGCCAGCTGGCTCTGGCTCATTCCTTTAGTACAACCAGCCCTGGAGGAGGAGATGTGTGTGGTTATTTATTAATTTTTAATATTTGTACATTGGTAAGTTCTAACGTAGACTCAGTTCACAACTGTAGATTGTTTGACTTCCCAACTAGAGCACAGCACATCAATATTCACACGTTTTGTGTGCACACTCCACAACCATGAGAGTCGTGGCTCCATTAAATATGCTAATGTAGCAAACGGGATGTGATAAAGTCCATGTTGATGTTCTGTCGTCAAAGCAGCCCCGAAGGCTGATGCAGACTGCACGAGGCAGAACTTTGAGGCAGAACCTTTTAAGGCTTTTAATCACTTCAGTGCAAATTCAGGAATAGGTGCTTGTGCAGATTTTGCTAGATGTAAGTAGATTTCTGCTTAAATCTACCTACTCAGCATTTTATAATCATTTCCTTAACTGCCTGCCTTCACTCATCTGCACAGGGAGGGGTATAACAATCTCTAGCCAGCAGACAATGAGCAAATTCTAAACTCCTCTGGATCTAATCTGTGAAAGGATTTTAGTTTTCTGTTCTTTTATCTATTACCTGCACAGGCTGCATGAAGTGAACATGGAGCACACAGAGCAGTTGTATTTGTGTTTTAATGAGACTTATATGCAGCTGCATTTGGCCGAAATTAGCTGTTCCTTTTTTTAATTAGGGCTATAAAATGAAAGTATATTATACTTGTGTTTTGATAGAAATATATATTTTCTCTCTCTGTGTGCACCAAGGGACCCCGAGGGCTACAGAGATTAATCATCGAGTTTAATTTAATGCAGTGGGAGAGAGACCTGTGTGGTCAGGCGGGCATTAAAAAGTGCCTTTGATGTGCCTCAGGTGCACTGAGCCCCAGTGAGCCAGCAACAATAATACCTTTGTGAGATGATCAGAGACGAGAGAGGGAGAAAATGGCCTGTGTGGAAACTCAAGGCCGTCCTTTGTTGTGGTTCTGGCAAACGAAGGAGCCAACTGTCAGGAGAAATTCAGCAAACAGAAAGCAGGGGGAAAGGACGGCTGAGTTTCTTTCAAGGGGCCATAACAGGAAACTGTTCAAAATCATCTGCCATGCCTTTCTTTTCCACCCCTTCCTCCTCCTCTGGTCAGGGCAGAGGGACAGCTCTTGGTATATGTGTGTTGGTACAGTAGTTCCATTCTCTAGTCCAAGTACTCCATGAGTCAGAGGAGCAGGTAATGCTTGAACACAGCATTTACTTTAAACTTCCAGAGAAACTGCTCCTCGACCCAGTTTTCATTACCTCCAGGACTCTAGAGATCTTAAACAAAAGACTTTACTAATCATGCCTTTGATATTTTAGAAAGTACAAATGTGGAACCTAATTTTACTCATGGCTATAAGAGTATAATTTGTGGTGGAGCTACCATTTTTAAGTGAGGATACACTTTTGGAATTAACCACTGAGTTTGGGGTAATCAGATACACACAGAGACTTTTGTGTTTCTGTTGAATAGCTCACGAAAGCAGCAAAATGCATGTTGTAGTGGTTATTGACCCCAGCCCAGGTCTGAGCTGTTGGTTGCTGAAAGTCACAGCCACCTCAGGGCTCATCCATTATCCATGAGGAAAAAGAAAAGAAAAGATGGTTTTCTGAATATTTTTGGACAGTTATGCATTTTACATGATTCTTTGCTGCCTCCTTTGCCCTAGCAAAAGTCATGGGTAGAATTTGCATTTGGAATGGCAAATAAGCTCTTCTTCCACTTGTGAAGGATTGTCCCTTTGTTTGGGGCTGGGATTCATCCCTGCAGGTTTGATCCTTTGTGCCCAAGGGTATTCCCTGACTTCCCTGGTGGGTTGCCACTGCCATCGTGCTTTGCAGGCAGAGGCTCCGAGCTCCAGCACCCACACGTGGCTTTGGAACTTTCAGGAGCCTTTCCCTGTGTAGCCATGGCGACTACACAAAATGTGTGAGTAG
Source organism: Corvus hawaiiensis (assembly GCF_020740725.1). Classification (NCBI taxonomy): domain Eukaryota; kingdom Metazoa; phylum Chordata; class Aves; order Passeriformes; family Corvidae; genus Corvus; species Corvus hawaiiensis. The sequence continues at coordinate 29,957,773 of NC_063221.1, forward strand.
TTTTTTCCCAGCAAAATCACAGCAGGTTTGAGGCACTGAAACAGGAGCTTGCCTGTTATTCCTAACTTGCAGTTTGCATGGGTCTAACAGACATGCCCCAACTTCTGGGAATAAGGTAATTGGCTTCCCTAAAAGCCTGTCTTCCTGCCAGTGTCTTAGGGTTTTATGGGGTATTTTAAAGGTTTCAAAAATTATTTTTCTTCTGAAACCTTTATGTGATTGGGAGGATTTCAGGCAGAGATTTCTGTATTGCCATGTCCCAGTCCTGGACACAAGCATGCTTTTGCAGGGCAAAGTTGTACCATCATGAAAATATTTGTTGCTCCAGCACCTTTTTTGATTCCTAGCTGAAGAAAGTAGCCAGAGCAGATTCCAATGGGAACATTCTCTGGCCTAATTTCAGCTTATTGATGGGGGGAGTCTGAATTGGCTGGCATTTTGAGTCCCAGATGCACAAGGTTTTGTTCCTTCATGTCCAGAGTCTCTGATATTTTTTTTTCTGTCTTCATTTGGTGATGTGGTCTGTGTTCTTCTTCAGTCATTCCTTCTTTATCAGTTCTCTGTACTCAACACCTCGTTTTGGGGATTGTCAAGGAGTCTCTTCAAGTTTAGATGTAATCTCTTCTTTTGCATCTGTTTTTGTTACTTCTGTGACTCTTGGCATTAGGAACGGACTCACCTGGCTTGCTGCACAATTCTTTTTTCCCTGGGTGATAATGTGGATGTGGTTCGAACTGTATAAGTTAGTCACTTTTTTATTTTTTAAACTGGAGAGGCACAAGTAATTTATCTTCTACCTTTTCAGATTTAATACATGAACTAAAAGAGCAACTACATGAACAGCAAAATGCGCAGATCATTTTGCTGTCCCAATGTTTACTATGGATTATTTCAGGAAAAATATCCCATTCTCTCTTTCACTAAGCCTGACTAGACTTTGAGTGTTTTCTGCTAAAGGAACTCCAGCCCAATTTGCTTATTCTAAATTTGTTCATTTGATTCTCGTGATGACTGGCAAACACAATAGAGCTTCTTTGCTCCACAATATCCGCCCGAGCTGCCAGCTTTGTTCACACAAATAGAGTGTAAAGCACGTTTCCACTCCCAGAGCATGCACAGTACGTGTCCTTTGCAGTACATCCTGGAGAGGAGACAGCAGAGACATGCTGGCTCAAAGTGTTCTCAGAGCCTGATCTCTAATCTCAGTGGGAGCCAGACCAGCAAGTGGATTCAGTATATTTTGGCTCTGATACGAGAGTCTCCTCTTCAGAACATGCCACGTTGTTAAAGCAGCAGCCTTTGGAGTAATCACTGCACACACAGGGACTCCTCAGCTGCTCGAAGCGATGTGTGAAGAGGGGAGAGCTTGCAGGGACGAAGGCTGGTGCCTGCTGTGCCAGCTCCGGGCAGTGCGGTGGGATGGCACCGCGGGCGAGCCTCGCACGCTCCCCCCGCCGCTCAGGCATCCCTGACTCGGAACGTGCGGTCTCCGGGGGGACAGGGCAGGAGCCCAGGGCAGCACAGCCCCTGCCAGCTGGCTGCGACCCAGCCTTTAGCAAAGGCAGCAATTTGTCCTTCTCCTGACCAGGGGAAAGGCGCTGGGTGTGGGAGGGTCAGGCGAGCGGGAGAAGGGGCAGAAATGCAGGAGGGAAAAAATAAAACCAAAAGCAGACCTAGTGAGGCTGGGGCAGCCTGGGCAAGTTTGGGAAATTATCTTTGTGAGCTTTATGAAATTGATAAGCGCCTGCCCTCTTGCTTTTTAAATATTCCTCTCTCCTGTAAAGCCTGTTCTGCACATGAGACACAGAGCCAGAGTCTTTGGAGTGGGAGAAAGAACTGAGTGTCGCAGGAGCCTCTCCCTCTCCCTGTCCTCATTCGGCACAGTTCTGCTGCCTCCTATATTGCATTTGGCAGCAGTCATGGTGCTGACTTCCCAGCTAATGAAGATGTTTTACATTTAGGGAAGGCTGCATAAAATGAAAACCACATTTACTTCACGACCGTTGTTGCAGGTTGCCTGTCCTTAGTGTACACAGATTTAGGCTTATGTAGAAAAGGTCACAGAGCCTATTTAGGTGCCTTTTCAGCCAATGGCCTTAGAAGGGTTATAAATCCATAAAATTGCCACCTTCTTTTACTTGTCCCTCAAAGAACTCCTCCACACCCTTTTTAATGAAACTCCCTCGTTCCATGTTCTAGCATCCTCGGTTTCAAAAAGAAACAAACACAACTGTAATATCCCCTTTGCTGGCATTAATTTGCCATTGTATGCTTTGCTTGCTTTGTTTTGTTTTTGAAAAGCAAGAAGTAAAATATTTCTGCTAGCAGGGCATATAAAAGATTGTTGCTTTTCTGACCTCCCTATTATATTAATAAAAGCTAGGAAGACTTCAGTAGTGGTGGGAGATCATGTGCAGGCAGCGTCCAAAACCCAAAGCACTTACTTGCAGAACTGGTAAACCACAAAGCTTAAGATCTTGAAATGTAAATAGGAAGTTGGAGAGTTTACTTTAGAGCCAGCAGTGGTGAGTCTGTACAATGTTTATTTCTGCTTGCCTCCCAGCCTTTCCTAAAGCTTGGCAGAGATGAAAGAGAGGCTTTCTCAGTGAGTTATTAAAAGTTTTTGTTATGAGCAAGATTCCTTTGTTCCTGGCCTGGCATAATTCAAAGCTCAGGTATGCCTTGGTGACGGGGAGAATGGGACATTCCTATTTAGCATATACCTGTCCAGAGACATCAAAGTTTTGTACCCCAGTGCTTTGCTGGCAATCAACCTGTGCAGGGGAATGTCTCTGAAAGCAATTTAATCTCTATTGTACATAAACTAGATAATGCTTAGTAACATTCCCACAAAACTGTACACTCAGCTCTCCTTGCCTTTGGTGAACAGATCAGTTGAGTTCAAAGACTCAAAGAGCAGATGTGGACAGAGAGAAGGCTTTGAAAAATGCTCTGCTTGGAGAACCATGAAGGCTGATACTCAAGAGGCGACTCACTGGCATTAGTGGAAACTTTGAACATTCCACTCACAACACACTCGGTGCTTTCCATGCTGTGGTTAAGTGCAAACTGCCCTGTGTGACACAGAGGAGCAGGGTGTTGGATTTAGGGTACTGAGCCTTTGGAATACTTGCCCAGAGAAGCTGTGGCTGCCCCATCCCTGGAAGTGTCCAAGACCAGGTTGGACAAGGTTGCTTGGAGCAACCTGGGATAGTGGAAGGTGTCCCTGCCCATGGCAGGAGGTGGAACTGGGTGGTCTTTAAGGTCCCTTCCAACCCAAACCATTCTGTGATTCCACAGTTCTTCCTGCAGTGTCTGCTGTTGGGCTTTTCAGGTCTGACTGCTAGCAGGGCTCCTCTCTTGTTCTTCACTCCTTTCCCCATGTTTTGCCTTAGAAAGAGTGAGCAAGAGAGACTGAGCTTCTTACATTCCTATGTTGACACTACAAAGATTTAGCTGGTCTGGCTACTGGGAATATTGGGCTGCCTAATTTGGGCGTCTCTGCTTAAAGCAGTGTGGGATTGAAGGTTACCTGTTATTAGATCAAGCCCTCAAGCCACCTTGCTCCCTCATTTCTTAACTGTAACAGCTGTATATTTTAATAGGATGTGGGGCATTTTGCTGCTTTTGTTGTAGGAAGGAGGTTGTATTCTGGATTATGTGATTCTGGGAAAGTTGTAAATTTGTCTTTCATCACTGATGTTCACATGACAGCATCACTCCATTGTAGGGGACAGGACAAAGCAACTTACTTTTGGTTTGTTGTTTAAGTATCAGTATTCTAATTTTTGTTCGCAAAAGTCCATCAGCAGCAGCAGCCTATCATTGTAAGAAGATTTTCGGTTTTCCTTTCCTGTATTCTTCAGAGTGATGCTATCAGATCTGACAGGTGCAGCACCCCTATCAAGGCTGCAGAGTAGCCAAATCTGATCACTCCTCTCTAGACCCAGAAGGATGGATTAGCCTGAAGCCCAAAGTCTTGAGCAACCCCAGGTGTCTTCCTGGAGTGTTCTGCTCCAAGGAGAGCTGGATAGGGGATTTTTCTCAGATCACAAGCATAAGTATATATAATGAATGACCTTTCCAGATCCCTTGTCTCTCGTTTCTGTGAGTAGGCATGAGTTTACTGAACAGGCTGCTTGCTCTGCGTGTCTGGATCTCAGGGAGAACAAAAAGGACTCAAATTTTGTGCTCCTTTTCTTACAATAACTGTAAAAGAATAAAATATAAATTACATATGATAAGGGATATTCTTGGTCATCTCGTAGGTTGTTTCTGGGCCCTGGAACAACGAAATGGAATTTTCGAGGGAATACAATAATTGTATGAAAAGCAACTTAAGGGTTTTCTGTTTTAAAATTTTGGAATTTGCCTTATTTGCAATGAGGGTTGTGAAAACTGGGGTCAAAATCCCATATTTTGTTTAGTGAGTTGGTTTGCTCTATGATTCTGTCAGATGATTGCTTTTCTTTAGTTCCTCTACTTGCACTGTGAGCACAAAGCCGTGCAGACAAACATCTTTCCAATGCAAGGTGTGATACAAGAGTGCTGAGTATTAAGGGCTCCATGGTCAAGGGGGTAGAGATGCTGTGCTGTTTATTCCTCTTAACAGCAAAAGTTTCCCCACACAGACAAATTCCATCAGTCTTTGGGCATCAGGCCTCTTATTAAGGCTTTTCCCCTCCATTTCCAATTCTGTTCATTGTCTCATGAATCAGTAGTTCTTCATCTAAGTTCCTTGTTGCTATTCCAGCTGTGGATGGGGCAATATCTTGGATGGGGCAAGTTCTTTTAGGGAGAAAGTAAATCTCTTCTCATATAATCACTCTGGAAGCAAACTGGGGAGAAGCATTAACTGCTGCTTTTCTCCCAGTGTCAGCTGGGAATCACAGTTTATGCTGAGTTCATTGTTTATAGCTGTGGGTAAAGGCCTGAGGTCCTCTCTCACTGTTTACTCTGTCCTTGGGAATTTGTCTCAGTAAGTAAGGGCTGAATAAACACTGGGTAAGGTCCTCAGGATTTACCCATTTAGTTATTCAAATGTTTAAAAGTATGTTTTAAATAGTGTGTGAATGCATATCCCATATAATGTAAATCTGCTTCCAACTCCAGGGGTATTGCAGAGGATTTATTGAGCTGTAGGCATGATACTGTTGTTGGTAGTGGCCTTCACTGATGTAGAAGGAACACTTAGATAATGGGGAAAAAGGAAAATCTCTAAAATGAACTGTATTATGCAATAAATAAGAAAGTCCTTAAGGTATGTGGGCATCCAGCCATGGTGACAAGGACTGGGCCTGCCTGGAAATCCTCAGAGTTTGGCTGGGAGTCCTGGAGGGCTTTTCTCAGGTACCATTTAGGGGTAGAGTTTGTTTTGGTATTTGTGACACAGCTGTTCCATGTGCACAGTTCCCAACCTGAAAGGTTGGGATGAGGTCTTGGTAGTCTCCTAAAATAAGATCCTTCTGCAAGAAGTATCTAAAAGATGTTTGTTTAGGAACCAGAACTGAAGTTTAAAGGGCTGTGAGCTAAAGGAATAACTCTGAGACACTTAAAAAAGTCCAGTGTTCTTGTAAAAGACATGCACTGGTCTCTAAGTTGTCATTATAGTAAATTTATTTTCTAGTGCACAAATGGAGCTTTTGTTCATGAAAACTGAGAGGTGGGGTTTGTTTGCAGTACCAGTCACTTCTGAAGACTTGGTTTCTTGTGTTGGTTGAAAGTAAGAGCAGAAATTTGCTTGAACTTCATCTCACTGGAGGCTGGGAGGACATTTTTGTGAGAGTTATTATTGTATGTTCACGGTGTTCCTGTGATCTTCACTAAGCCACTTGTTACTGCCCACTGTTAACAACAGGTTAGAAGGCACTATGTGGCTTTTGGGGTTTGATTTTGTTTTTTAAACATGAGAAAAGTTAGTTCATACTGTGATGAGCTAAGTTAAATCCCTTAAAGCTCATCACAGCAGCAAATTGTAGTGTTATCAAGTGCATAGTTAAAATGGCCTGCAATTAGTTGTCTGTGCCGGAAGATTTATGATCTTCACACAAACTGGCATTTCATGACAGTGAATATCTATCATTGGAGCAGAAGTAAAAATAAATGGGTGGAATAAATGGTTGTAGCTCATTTGAGGCCCTGGATCCCCAGTGAACTATTGTTTTGAGAGGCACAGAAGTAACTGCTGTGAGTCATGGAGCAGCACTGCTGCAGAAGGGTCCAGAATAGCATTTCAGCAAGGACACAAGGAGAAGCCATGGGGTAACCAGACAACCTTTCAGTCCATTTATCAAAGCACTTGTAGTTCCTATTTCAAGGAAGGCGACGCAGTAAATATGAGCAAAAAAAAAAAAAAAAAGAAAAGGTTAATGTGTATATCTGTATCCAGACATTTCACTAAATAAAACAATAAAATAAATCAATGCAGAACTGTTAGTGCTTAAGTGCTTAGCAAAAAGCATCTGAATCCATCACAAATGTGGGCTTTTTTTTTTCTGTTTTGGATTTTGAAAACAAAATTTAACAGATTAAAGGTCTTTTTTTACCAATTTCTGAAAGAAACCTTGACCTTTGGGAATACAAAGAAAAGGATCATAGGCTACTGTGTGTCCATTGTGTACTTCCCCAAGCTGAAACATAAATAAGTTTAGTGTTAATGGATACTGATAAAAAGCAGAAGTAAATGGATGTGAACATTTAAGCTTGGAACAGTCAAAATTCATCTAATTTAAAGGGTTTGTTGCAAAGCTGAGCATTCAGTCAGGGTCCTTGACAAGACTTTTGAAGTTCTTGCATCTCTGATTGAGGCAGAAGGAAATGGTGGATGTTGACTGAGTCTGGACTGATTACCCCTGAATTCAATCCCATTTAACTTCTTCCAGAGCTGAAACTCTCAAGCTGTCCCAGGCTTAATTCCAGGTTTGCTTCCTGGAACAAACACAGGAGGTTAACCTCACACACAAGGAAGAAAAGCTTCACAGGGGTGCAGACTTTCTGTGGAGGACACCAGGGTTGTTTTTTTCTGTGTCCAGGGACAGCAAACCCAGGGACAGTTCCAGAAGCAGATGCTGTGCTTAGACTTGTCTGTGCTCCTGGAGACCCCTGTCATCAATGACTCTGAGTGACCTGATAATCTGACACTGCTCCTTAGACCCTCCTGGGCTCTCCTTGTGCTGATACAGAACTTGTTTGATCCCCCTGCTCCAGCCCCTCTCTGGGAATGATTCCCTGTTCTTGAGTCCAGTCTCAGCCATCTGATAGTGCCTCATGACACCTTTCGTTCTACAAAGCAAACTGCACCATTACTCTAGAAAGGAAACACATACATCTACGCCTCTGACCCTTTTTAGGCTATGACATTTTTTTGAAGATCATCTGTTAGATCCCGAGCTGATCCAGGACTTGCCTCTTCCTGACAGGAGTCTCAGCTTTCCAAGGTGGCAGAGCTCCCTAACCCCAAGCTGCTGTTCTCTTCCATCACGTGTGGGGTTTGTGACCCTGATTCACAGATATGATTCAGGGGTTTTTGATGCTTCATGGGTGAATTGCACCCACACGAGTGGAAACCTGACAGTCTGCTGCTCACAGTGGTTCAGGAAAGTCATGGTCGGGAGGTCGTTGGCAGAAGATCTCATAGAAGGTTGAGAACTTCGTGTCTATTCCACAGTATTGATTTTTATATTTCCCCTTTCTGGTTGTTTCTCTCAAAGGGGCTACAGGTGGCCTGGTAGGGTGGTTAGTTAATGCTCCTGATACAGGTACCATTAAGCCATGCTCCTCTTCTAGCTTGTGCTTTAAGTGGCCAACTTCCAAATGCTCATGTCCCATTACAGCTCCTGTCTTCTGGAAACAGCAGGTATAATTCAGCAAAGAACTGGAACAGGACTTGAGGAACACATTCAGACATGGCCCTCTCAACTTCTGTTTTATTAACATCTCACCATTTTTACTTAGATAATAGTAATGCAAACAAAATGAAGAGTGTTTTTTGCTTCCAGTGTAATTTTCATTTTTTTCCTGGTTTTATATTCTGCTTTTGAATTTAGAGGTTTGAGGACAAAGAGAGAAAGTCAAAAGTTTACAGTAGGAGAGGTAGGTACCAGTCTTGCACTCTATTGTCCCCTTGGGAAAATGGCAGGATTTAATAATGTGAAAAGTATTGTTCTATTTAAAACAAGTATCAATTGTCCAACTTGACTGGTTAATGTTTGAAGCTGATATCATTGCCAGCTTCTTTCATAAGACTTGTATTTAAAAAAAAAGCAAAAATAAGTTTTTAAAATCCTTTTGTGCGATCGTGAAATAAGAGTAGGGGCAGCTGAAGAAATGGACTGGGTAATCTATAGTGAGTATTTGTAGCATGTCAGCAACTCCCCAGCAGCACTCCTGGCCCTGGTTTCCTGTGGAATGTGCCAGGTCCCTGGGATCTGTCACACCATACACCACAGAGAGATGATGAGTAGAGGTGGTTTTGCTGGGCAACTGACCTCCAAGTTTTGCCCATAATAATTTATTCATGTGGCTGTACCCTAAGACATTCTAATACCAAACATACCTTGGGCTGAAAATTGATGCAGCCTATTGGAAAAAATACCCACAGCCAGCTCAGATGAAGAGGCTAGACCTGGCTGCTGCCTGACAATGGGCCTCAGGAGGTGCAGGGGGTCTGGGCTCTGTTGAGGACAGCAGTGAGTTGGTTCAGCCCCAGAGCATCCACTGTCAGAAGCTTTTCTCAGATATATAGCTTCAAACTAGTTTTAGTTTCTCCAGAAAAGCTGTTCATACAAGTGCAGCCTGTGACCTCTTTATTCCCTGCCTGATCTGTTGCATTTTTAAAATACTGCTGAGTAAAACAGAAGTGGTTTTGGTTTTTGCTAAATGTGATTTTTTTTTTTTGTTGTAGTCAGTTTTAAACAACATTTTAATTGATGTGTTCTAACTGTTTTAAGAACCAGTACCTTCTTCCTCTTCTCCTGCTTCTGTTCCTCCTCCTTCTTCTCTTTTTCTTTCTCCTTCCCTTCTGCTGGTCTAGATGAATTCCTCTTTATACCAATAAATATAAACTCAGTACAAGTTGACTAATATTATTCTGAGTCCACCTATTCTTTTATTAAAAATTGTAAGTTTTAATTTTTTTTCAAATACCTTTCCTTATTTAGCCTTGAAAAAAATCTAACTGTGCAAATGTTTAATAAACTCAGTGAAGTTTTACTGAAAGTATTAGTTCTTGTTAGATACAAAGCTGGGTTGTGCAGTATATAGTCCCAATGTATAACTCACCTGAAATATTTTCAGAGATGAAGCAATCAAGTTGCCCTGGGAGTGTGGTTTCTTTACTGCACATTAATCACATACCTGGTTTGGTCTCTAGTTTGTAGACCAGTTAATGTTTTATGGAGAATTCAGAAAATGAGAAATAGTTCTGCATGTGTGTCATCCACATTTTGCTGCCCTTCCCACACAGGTTACTACTTGGAGTAAGAGGTAACAGTGGTCTCTAGGAATTCATTTGTGTCTCCTAGTTTTACTGAGAGTTTTGTCTGGGAAATAATTACAAAGGGGATTGAACTTCCCAGGTCTCTGTGGCACAGCCTTGGCAATAAGTGATGAGGTGCGTACTCAGTGAGGCATTTATGAAAGTGTTTTGTATCCCCTAAGCCAGAATTCTTCAGCTCCCTGTAAACAGGTCACAAAATAATCCATGGATGGCTGTGCTCAGGCAGAACCCCAAAGTCCTCATTCCCTCTCTGTTGTTGTTGTCACTTGTGTAACTTCCATCCTTCCAGTGGGATAAAGTGAGCTCTGTGCAAAGATTTTTGTGGTCTGGTCTTAATATCAGTGCAGAATAAATCTGTCACTGAGGATGGCTCAGGGGATGCCAGCCTGTCACGTGGAGCAGAGCTGGTGACTTGCCCACCACAAGCTATGCAGCTGCATAGCAAACCCGTGATGGCCAGGGGACCTGAGCTTAAAATATAAGCAAATAAATTGCTGGCAGTATATGACCTGTAGGAATTGGAATATTAATACATTTTAATTTCCTTTGTGTCCTGAAGTGCATTTCTTATGTTCCAAGACCTTATTTTCTTAAATATATCTTACACCAGGCTAAAGGTAGAATATTGTTTTGTGTTTAATATGTAATTACTACTACTAATAGATATATTTTAAGAAGTTGACTTGGTGCACCATACATTTAACTTAGAAAATTGCCTCCAGAGTTATGGGGAAGCTTAGTTTTAAACCCATTTAGTGCTTGAGAAATAATGCCAGGGTGGCAATTTTAGAGTAGGCATCAGTTCACTGAAAACACAGTTTCATGCCCCAGCTCTGCCCAGTTTATATATATGTATATATATCTATATGCCACCAGAAAGTGCTGTTATTAAATCACACATTCAGTAGCTATTACTATGACCTAAGTTTGAACCAGAAACCTAGAAATGAAACATTCTTGGGTTTCCCTTTGAGTTCTTTCCTTTTTTTTTTTTATGAATCTCTTTCATTCTTTGTCAGAGAGTTGGGGTCGAGTAGCTCTCTAAGACCCATCTGTCAGCAGAAGCAAAATGATAGAGTTTTCTTAATACAGGATTTTATGCACTGGTGTAAAGCCTCTGAATTGAATGACTGTCAGTATTCTCAATCCACAGTCAGTCAGAAACTTTGAAAGTTAAAAGTCAGCAGAAAAGTTAATGAAAGTATTTGACTTGTCAATGATCAAAGTCCAGAACTGTAAAGAGCATTTATTAGTTGGTGACTGATACGGTGCTTTTCCTTGTTTCTTTCTCTGCTCTCTCCATTAATATCTTAGATCTTTTCTTCATACCTGTCTTAGCCTAACAAAAGCAGCTGTTATTCTGAATTTCTGGCTATAGAAGCTGATAAGTGAGGTGATTTTCAAACAAATTTTCTGACCTAGCTTCTCCTTAACAAATAATTACCTTAAAAAGTTTTGACTCTAATGTGACTTGACTCTGAAATTAGAATAAAGGATTAAAGTTGCTTTCATGGGAGTGAGTGTAAGTCAAGAACAGTCCCACAGAAATGTGATTTCCTGTGTCTGTGGCATATTGCAAGTAAATAGAGAATCTGATAGCGATACCAGAATGCTGCCACATATCAGAAGCTCGGTATTAGGAAGCAGAAATTAAAATGGTAGAAGATGGGTGTAGCAGTATATCTTTCTAACATAAAGACTTGCTTTTCAGGTAATAGCCAAATTCTCCAAATTCTCTGTCAGTGTTACTGAAGGAGTTTTAGTAAGCCTACACCAGCAACAGATGGTGTTAACTAGGGAAGAAAATTCTGCTGAAATTCATGCTTCCACAAAACTGCTCTCTCCAGCATGGCGTGTTTTATTTTATCTTGTCTCTGATTGCCGTAACATTTACATAAAGCTGAGGAGGAAACACAAGCATGTGCCTGATCATTATGGCTGGTCCAGGAAAACAAAGCTAAGTAAAACAAATGTCACAGTGCCACTTGCTCATTTGATGGCGTGGCTGGATGCCCAGGTGATGCTTGTCTGTGAAGGTCTGTGTTCTGTCTTGTCCTTGGATTCGGGGACAGTCCTGAAAGCTGAACTTGGGTTAAAGGCACTGGCTGCCCTGATTCACTCACATGAGCTGTGAATTGGCCTCTCCTGCTTTTTTCCAGGTAGACTTTTCTAACAGAAGTGGATTTTTTTGCCTGCCTTCGTTTTAAAGGGAGAGGCAAGTGGGAAGGACTAATCTAAATTAAATACATTACAGATCTCGTATTAGTGCCATTTAAGCAGGTCCTTTCTTACCTTACCTTAGTTTTATATAGCCTTTTATATTTTAAAAACATTTTTCATTTCTGTGGGCTGCCAGATGTGCTGCTGATACCTTCTGATCTTAGGTAGTTTGACATTGATTTTCCCAGCGCACGCCAGGGTTCAAGTCTGGCCTGTAACTCATCCAAATGATCTATTCATAACAAAAAGTGCCTTCTGGCAGTTGCACCACAGCTGAATATTGTTAAACTGAATTCATCCTTTCATTTGTTTCTGATTGCTCTATAATGTTTACATATCTTACATATTAGTATGATCTTTTATAAGGCACATGCTGAGGTTAAACCCACCCAGAGAGAACTTTATTTCCCTCTTCTTCCTTTCAGAAGGTGTGGAACTCTTTTTTCCCCTTCAAATGAGCAGGACTCTTGGAACTGCTCAGTTCTCATTTCACCCAAAATGATGGGGCTGAGCAAGTAGGAATGTGTGTGTTGGGGAGACAGGGAAAGGTGACATTTCCATGCACTAAAGGATTCCCCCCCATGCCCAGACAGAGTAACTGTGAAGTGGAATTGCATGTCTGGGTGTAATCCTTGTCTAAGTTGGCATCATCCCCCATGAGGGCAACAGTCTCTGTGTGAACACGTTCAGCTGAAATATTTATAGATGCAGCTTATGACTCAAAGTCTGAACAGGTTCAGATTCCTCTCATCTTCTGTCTTCAAATTCCTGCTGCATTAATTGTGCAGAGATCACTCTCACCTCTAGCAGAGGATATCCTCTCTGTGTTTCAGTTTCACTCTATATAGGAGATAATAACTGTTACTATGTCTCACAGTGGGAGTGTGTCACAGGAGGAATTTCAGTTAAATGGAAGGCAGAAAATCTTGGGCTCCCTTTGAATTTGTATTTTAACTTCCAGAGAAGGATGACATCTCTTATTTGCTTTAAAAACAAAAATCAATTGCCCATTAATCTGAAACACATGTTGTTTTTCTACTAAAAAGATTAAGGATTTTCTTAAGCTCATTAAAGGAAAAAAAAATAATGACATTGATCCTCCTATACCGCCATAAGAATGTCTGAAGGCAATTGAAAGCTGTAAAAGAGACGTGGTGTTAGTGTAACCAAAATAGCCCTGAATCTGGCAAATTGTGCTTTTCTTTTCTTCTGGGTTCTGCAGCAAACTTTGCACTGTTTCTCCAACCTTATGCCTCTGTCTAGTCATGTGTTTTAGTGGGATTGGGTGGGATGTATACTCAAACAGAATTAGGACTTTTTATTATGAAAATACAAATGCCAGCTGCGTGGCTTGAAAGATTTAATCACCGTCCAAATATTTCAAGGAGGGGAAATGGAAACCATTTGCTGTTTCTGATGCATATAGCTACAGGAGGGTGCTCACCCTGTTGCTTCTCAAAGATTGTGTGTCTGTTTTGGGGAGTTTGTTATTCCCAGTTTTCCTCCTTTCCATGTGCATCAAAGCCCAGAGTCTGCAAAATGTGAATTAATCTCCTTAAGTGAAAGGGGGAAATGGGAAATCTGATGATGCCCTATCATCAGTAAAGCCCAACATGACAGCCCTTGTTCTTTATTCCAGTTAAAAGTTCCCACAGCAACAAAACTGATAACCAAGTGCCCCGCTGGCTTTATTCATCAGTGTGGCAATTCCCAATGCCCTCGTTTGCTGTGCTCATGTGTTGAAAGTTTGCTGGAATGTGTACAAACGGTACTTCAGTAGTAAGAGGATAGGAAGGTCTCAGTGTAATGTGAGAAGAGCCAGCATGGAAATATCCTGTCCTAAATTCCTGTGACTGTCCAAAACACTAGGTCAGAAGTACTGGCTGCAGGGAGAATTTGGTCTTTTAATTAATCTAAACATCTTGGTGTTGTCAGACTTACAGAACAATTTGGTAAATTGTGGACTAATGACAGAGAAAAGGTGTGGGTTTTGTTTTTTATTTTATAAACTCTATTGTCCTTCTTGATGTTTAGACTTTCCCCTGATTTCATAAAGCGTTTTGATGCCTTTAATGTCTTTTGGCTACTTGGTTTTTTCAGAGACGCAGCAGATTTTCAGCTTGATCCCTTTGGCATAACCAGATTTTTCCTTCGGCAGGCTGCAGAACACTGCAAGGTTTGCTGCATCACAAATATTTTGAGATAAGACTTCAAACCCCCAGGCCCCTTCTGCCCTACATGTTCTTTGTCACCTACTGAGACACTGTGCTGTGTCCATAGCTATAGGATGGGAATGAGTTGGGATGTTTGGGTTCTCCCCATGCTTCCATCACTAGTTCAGAGCAGATACTGACTGGTAACTTCGACCACATGCTGCATTCTCAGTAAGGTCAGTGAAGTGGAATTGGTCTAAAAATCAGTTTGTTTTAGGATTTGCTTTTTGTTGCACTTCATTTTGTTATTGAAATCATAAAAGAAGGCTTGCCCCATCGAGGTGATGAAAACTCAAAGCTGTATTAATTTGTAGTTTTAAGAGAAAACAAAACAAAACCAAATGTCCTTGCAATGTTTTTGACGTAGCTTCGTCCACTTGGAGTCATAAATGCCTTTGTAAATTCAGTGCAGCTATTCTTGCTCTAATGGGTTTAGTCAGCCAAAATCTTGCACAGACACACAGACACACGTGTGCACATACATCTGTAGGGAGAGTAAGTCAGGGCATTAGAGCTGACACGGGAGAACCAAGCAGGATTCCCAGATTTGTTAGATGTGTTCCTGAGAGAAACCAGCATTTCTTGACACTGTGGTGATGGATTTTGAAAAACAAATTTTTGTTGTTTTGTTTTCCTACTTAACTTCCCGACAAGAATCAGCTGTACTGTAAGTTTATGGCTTGAGCAGACTATTGTTTGTGCAGCAACCTCCCTGCTGCTGTATTTACTAAACATGTGTGATGCACAAATGCCAGTAAACTGCATCTTGGAGCATATTCCCTAGTTGCTAGTAAAAACTGCCTTTAAAGTTCAGCCTGTTTAAATATAGAGAATGTGCATCAAGTTTAACAGGAACAGGCCTGAATTTTTAATTATTCTCAAAACTATTTTGATGTGAAGTCCAGGCTTTATTGAATTCAACAGCAAACGTTGAGCATCCTTCAATGGGTCTAGAATTTTGCTATTGAGGAGCGAGGTCTAAATACAAAAAAACCCCATTGTCCCATTGACTAAGACCTCTGGTTTTGCTCTTCAGCATTGGAAACACACAGACTGATTTTGTTAGGCAATTAGTTCTCTTGTATCCTTCTCTGCTAGTAGTTCCCACTTTCTAGAACACACAGTTGCAGATTTAGCCATCATCAGTGGGAAGTGCAGCATAAATCATGGGATGGTGTAGGACTGCACTGCTGTTCTCTTTTCCCAGTGAAATCATGGCTGTGTCTAACTTGGGTATATATACGTGGTCCTGGAAGAGGAGGAAACATGGATCCTGCTTCCAAGAGAAGCAGGTAACCTGGCAGGGCATGGATGGCCTGTCTCCTCCAGCCCCTGCTGCAAGAATTCCATGTTTAACCAGTGGGGAATTCACAATTAGTCTTTGGAGCAGGTGCTGGGACCCAAGTTCCACCATCTCAGTTTCTGGTGCGTGCTGGGCCTTACTTGCTAGACTGGAGAGTGTTACTTTCTGCAGAACCAGAAAGAAGTCTAGAAAGTCTGTCTGGTCTATTGAAAGTGGAACCACTTTGTAAGAGGAAGGAAAATGCCCTCCACCCTTATAAACTGGTAATTTGCATCTTCTGAAGCAGAGAAAGGAAATGAAGCAGTGTCTCCCACATCCTGAGTGGTCTAACCGCTGAAGCAGGGAGTGCAGGGGCCGTCACTGTGCCGGGGCTGTTTGTGTGCAAGTGGTAGAGCACGGCCCTGCTCCGTGCCTGGGAGCCAGTGCTCAGATACCTGCCTGATCTGCCCTCACAAGTGTGAAGCAAGGAGTGGTTTGTGGAAAGCTAAGCCTAAGTAAGGGGCAGAATCTGGTGTTTGCCCAGGCACGTTTCCTATTGAACCCAGGCAGATCCCAGCCCAGGTTTGCAGCTTCTACCCGAGGCACCCAACTCTCCTGGCAGTGCTGTGAGGGCACTGGAACTTGAGGTTCCACTCCCAGCCTTGGGAGCTGATGGCAGACCTCAGGGGACATCACTGTCCTCTGTCAGCAGGATTCCTTCCTGATTCTGAACTCTCCAAATGTACAGGATGGGTGCTCTGGACGCTCTTATTGGCAATTGCATTGGCTGTGTTTGCTGCTGACAATCAAGCAGAGTGTTGTATCCTACTCCTCACTCTAAATAAGGCCTTTTTCTGGAGAAATGAGGCAGTTTCCCTCCCCCTGTAAAATACAGCTCCTATTCCTGAAATTTCATACTTTCTGTTTGGCCCGGTCCAGCTGTTCTGTCAGTGGGGATGAGTGGGGGCAGGTGTGTCTTGTCAGCAAAAATCATGTAAATGGGGGAACACATTTCTCCACATTTTTTTAGAGTAAATCTCTACCTGTACATCTCCACTTCCATTGGTAACTCCAGAGGAGGAGCAGGAATTGTCTCAGTACTGGACTCTGATAGCTTCCAAGCTTTAATTGTGAAGTTCCTACTTTGACAAGCGCTTTGATTCACCAGAGCTTTCTGTTGCTTTTCCAGGTCAGTGAAACCCCCATTTTTGTGCCTGGTGTTTGGGGACCATATTTCTCTGCAATGGTACCTGGATTGTGGTTGAATGAGGGAGGCCAAAGTGCTACAGGAAAACTGGTGAGTGTTTGGAGCCACGGACAGGTCTTGGGATACCATCACTGGCAATTCAGACCTGAAACACCTCTGAAAGATCATGGGATGTACTAGGCTGCTGAAAGCAATTAACAATTAGATGAGTGTTACGTCTCTTACATAATGTTAATTTGCATATAGATAGGGGATTACATACAGGGCACGTCTTCCTTTTATGGTGGTGGTGGTGATGGTTATTGTAATTATCTTACAGGCAAATAGGCTTCATTCTTTACTTTAGCAGGAGGCTGAAACAGACTTTGAGATGAAGAAAAATATATGGAGAAATATGAAGAAATAGATATTGTATTATATAGATCAGTTGTGCTCATTTATGACCATAAATGAAAGATGTGTGGACAGAATAGTAATAACAGCAACATATTATTCCGTCACCTCAGTTCTCTCCTCCCTACAAAGAGTCTACCACTATTAGGTCAATCTAATTTACCAACAAAAATTAAAGCCAAGCTGGGTTCATTAAAAAATTAATTTTCTTATTTACAGGAAGGCAGTCAGAACTAAAACACTGATATCAACTGTAAAGAAAGGCTACAGGTACACAACAGTATTTAGGCTCGAGTCCAAAGGTGTCAGCAAGAGTTCAGTAACCGCTTAACCCTGGAGCTTCTGGGGCTCCCTGTGGCATCTGGCCCAACCTGTGGAAACACTGGCTGCCCTCAGGGCTGACCTGCAGGGCCTCTGGAGAGGCTGCAGGAGACAGGCCCAGGCCTGTGGGTGTCCTCTTGGAAAGTCCCAAGTGCAGGTGGGTTTGGTCTGTCACCAATTGCAGCTGTAATCGCTCTCTGACTCAGCACCACCCACCTCTTTAAAAGCCTGGAGATGGGAGTACATGGCCAGGAAATGCATTGGGGCATCACTGCATTTATACATTCCATATGGAACAGTCACTGAATGAGAGGCACAAATCCTCCTGGATGGGAAAGCCTGGACACACCCCAAACTGAGCTGTGAATGGGGATCCCTTCTGTGCTCCCTCCTTGGCCACGTCAACCTGACATTCCTCTGTGTCACAGCTTCAGTGGCACAGTCATTCCTCCTCCTGCAGCCTGTCTTTCCACCCCATCTCCAGCCCATCCTTAGCCTTGTGGCTAAAAACTGCTTTTGCAGCAGATGGGATGTGTGTGCTTTAAATTTTTCAAGTTGAAACTGGGCTAGAACCAAAAAGTGTCCCATTTTACAAATAACTGCTACAACCAGACATAAAATGAAACAATATCTATATAAAATAATAAACATATGCTCATAACACCACCATTTTCCAAGCAAAATGGCAAATCTTGTGTGTTGCTTTGCAAGAACACTTTTGAGAGGGAAGGTTCTGTGTGCTGAATCCCAAGCAGGTAAATACACTTATCTAAGCTCCAGACAGGATACAGCCAGTCAGTAGTTTTTCTTGGCTGGTTCACAGTGGTTCCACACTTAAAATGTACAATGAGAGTTAGGGCTTTTCAAAAAGATGATTTTTAAAATCCTTTCCTTTCTTGTACCAGAGAACAAGACATTTCTGAATCATTAAAGAAATTACTGGAAAAAATGAATGGTCTTGTTAGGACCCATAGCAAAAGTCAGTTTGAAGCACTGTGAGGAATATTAGGGAAAGTGTCTTATTAAAGCACTTTTGGAATATCCCATGTGATTTTCTTGAGGTGGTATGAACAAAAAACACATAGGGAGCCATGGGAGGAGACAGTGCCATGTGCACTGTGCAGGGTACATTGCATTTATTATCTCTGTCATTTCAAAGCTCCTGCTTCCTCACACCTAAAGTTTTCTGAAAACAAACAAAAAATAAGGACATGTTTAGGGATTCTTTCCATTGCTTGATCAATGCCCCAAGGTGAATTATTTCCATAAAATTTGAAGTCTGATCAAACATCTTAAAAGTAAAACTGATACAGTTCCCTTTAAAAAGTTCTATTTTTTTTTGATACAGCTGCAAAAGAAACCAGTTGGATTTTGAAAACTGTTTTAGATAGAGTGCAAATGAAGAATTAAGAAGTCCCTCATTCTGAAAATTCTTGTTTAGCTGTATATTTAATGGGGTTTTACACTGTATTTTCAAAATTTATAAGAAGAAAGATACTGCACAACAAAGGATGGCATGACATCATTACAAACTGTGAAATAAAAAATAGCAGAAAAGGGTTTCTAGATGCATCCCTCATGTGGCCATGGCTTGAATTAAGGGCATTTAAATATCAAACTTCATAACTCCTGTAAAAGTTTTGTGTAACAGTGTTTTCATAGCACACACCAATATGTGATACTCATTTACAGATTTAATTCTGAATTTAGGAGCTGCCCTTGTGTTCTGAAGAGATGATGCAGGATTGCAGAGTTCAGGCCTGAGCTGTGTTTCTGGTGCATTCTGGTTTGAACTCTGTCTTTGATGCCAATCTCAGGAAGAACAGACATGTATTATTTTCTTTGCTATGTTCCCGTGTGTGTATGTTTCATTATATGGTTCAGGACTACGGTTCGTGCTGTTAAAGATTAAATACTAATGTGATTTGCTGCCAATAAGTATTGCCAAATACACTCAGTGCTCTTGAGTAGCTCTAGTTTTGCCTCCTTAGCTTTTACTGTCATCTCTGATGGGATATTACCAAGAGGCCACAAAACCTGCTGAATTATTGTCTTAAAAGCCCATATTATTCTATCTGATACTTTGTTTTGTGAGTAATGGTAACCACTCTGGAGTGGAAGGACAAGCTGATTTATAAATTCAGTATAAGGCAGAGCTTATATTGATCTTCTTTTATAGCAGTAATTGCTTCTCAGGGTATACATTTTGTTTCCTGCAATGAATGTATGAAGCATCTATCAGGATGACAACACACCTCGTGTTTTATCATAACAGTGTGATAGAGAAAGATGTAGGGGTTTGGGCCAAGAAGATGCTTCTGGTAGAATTCCAATGAGGATATCTATGCAGAATTGGAGAGACAAGAGGACAGGAAAAAAGTCATCCTTTCACCTTGCTCTCCTGACTGAGGAGCTGCATGCTTAGATTTTGGCCTGGGTTTGGTGCAAAGTTGGTTGTTTTTCTTAGTGTTTATATGCCAAATCCTGAATGTCAGTGGGAGTTTTGCCATTGGCTTCTCTAGGTCTAGGATTTAACACTTCATGAGTAATTTAGAAGCTCTTTTGTCTCTTTTAGAGCTATGATACTGCCTTTCCCTTTTCCAGGACTGAATTTTTAAGATGTAATCATCCCCAAAATGTTGCTTTTCTCTTTTTCAGATCGATCATGTGGTGCAAGGCCATGTCGCCTTTCCAGAATTAGAGGCAAAAGCTGCAGCCAGGTCACTGTTTTATTCCTTTATCACATCCCTGCCTTACAAACTGATGCACACTGTATTCCCAGTAGTGTCCTCATTCTGAATCAGGGGAATTAACAGTCTGGTAGTGGGCTGGAAGTATTTATGAAGACTTTCCAGGTGATTGCTCAAAAAGAAAAGGTTTAAACTCCCCTCAGATACCTTTGGCATATCTAAGTAATGATATTAACTTTTTGCTTTTCAGCTTTTCTATCCAGGCCAGGGTATTTCTTGATTCCATAGCACCAGCCCTGTTCAGCAGATCTCCATGCCTTGGGCTAATAATGTGTCTTAATTTGTAGGTGGAACAATTAAGGTCTAAGGAGGAGATATGGCTTAATTAGGAATATATTACTCAGTATTTTTGAAACAGTCATCTAAAGGAAGGTGTAGCCACTGTATGAGAAACTCCTGCATGGCAGCACAAATAGAACAGAGAAACCCAGGATGGATTTTCAGACAAAACGTAAAATGGAGGGGTGACTTGGAGGTAACTCCAGGATTCCTTGAACCAGAGGCTGTGTGTGATGTGGAATTTGTGCTTGTTCTGCTTTAGAAGTGGATGAAGACAGTTCAGACACTTCTGTCAGGCCTGGACTTTCTCAAGCTTTTTTGGCTTGGATTCATGCTAAGATGGTTCACATCACTCCCAGAGAGATCTCAGCTGAACAGCTGGGCACGTTGGATGAAAATGTGATTCTCTTTTAATGTCTTTTTCCTCCTTAGATTAAAGAAAAAAACCAGCAAACTTGGCATTTTCCCTTCAGTTTCTCCCTCTGGTCTGAGAGGCAGGGTCAGTCGTGATAGATGGATTAAGCACGCGTAGTTACAGAGTTAGTTTCAGTCCTCCCCGGGGAGATAAAGCCCTACCTGGTTTCTCTGGATGACCCTTCCTTGCCTTGCAGGGCCCACTGCCTTACTTGTTTCTTAAGAACTTGACCAGGATTCCCAGAAATGTATTGGACTTCATTCAATATGAAACAGATTCATGCTTCCTAGAATTCTCTTTGTTGTTCTCTGCAAAAGGAAATCAGGAAATAAATGCATCTGTGTATGTTTGGAATAAAGATTGAACTGGGTCCTTTTCAAAATTCTGGCTTTCAGGCCATTTTTCCAGTGCCCCTATTTGAAGCACAAACATAAGACAAACAGTTTAGTCTGTAATGCCAGGATAAACCATTTTTTTTGTGCTGGAAAAATGCCTATTGAGTAGCCTACTTGTGTCTTTTGGGTCTGATGCTGAGCTGACTGACCACAGCTAATGCCACAGTGCAAAAACTGAGACTGTGATGTGAACAGGACACTAAACACAGAATATTGGGAGTAGAACTCCATATTATCCAAGGGTATGGTGTCATAACTTTGGATTTGAGTCTCCTGCAGTTAGTAGAATGGAGAATAGCACTGATAGTAAGAGTTGTAATGTTTTATAAAAAGAGTGGTAATATTTTATGAAGTTAATTTGCTCAATGGTATTTTTGTAATGCTTTCCAGATAACACTTTCCTAATGAAGCATTGGTATAGCTATAAATTTACTAAACAGTATTAATTCTCTCATCCTCTTTCTCCCCGTCCTTCTCAAATATTTGTTAAATTTGAAGAATTTAATTTGAACAAACAAAAATCAAGAACTTTGAAATTTGAACTTATTTTTCCTCCTTATTTTTTCCTATTTTTACATGGTTCACAAACTTCAGCCTCATCAGAGGTGCAAGTAGTAGCTGCTGTTGGTCCAAACTCTGGATAATGTTTTACTTACATTAAGTCATATAATTAATACACAGAATCCCAGACCGGTTTAGGTTGGAAGGGACCTGAGAGCCCATCCAGTCCCACCCCCTGCCATGGGCAGGGACACCTTCCACTCTTCCAGGTTGCTCCAACCTGGCTTTGGACACTTCCAGGGATGAGGCAGCCACAGCTTCTCTGGACAACCTGTTCCAGGGCCTCCCCACCCTCACAGGGAGGAATTACTTCCCAATATCCCATCTAGCCCTGCCCTCTGGCAGTTTGAAGCCATTCCCTATGTCTCCAGGCCCTTGTAATTGTCTCCATCTTTCTTGTAGGTTCCCTTCAAACATGGTATCTTGTTTTGGAGGGCTATTGGTGATGATAAATTATTTCACTGGAATTCTCAGCAGAATAGTTCAGAGAATTTGGTTTATTATTCTCTGTGTGGGTGTAGGAATTTGAATCCTGTTCAGCCATTGCAAATGAGAGTTCCATACTTTGGTGTGCAGTTCCATGCTGCCTTTGCTTCCCATGCTGGGTGCAGTGCAGTGAAGAGTTAAGCACATGCATGTGTAGCTCATTAAAAAAAGAACATCAGAGGTCACAAATCCGTGCCTCTTGCTTGCTGCTGCCTATCAACTCCTTCTGCTTCCCCAAACCTGTCCTCCCTTTCTGCTGATGCTGCTAAGAAGCAGGTTTGGAGCTGCAGGTCCCTGCTGAGCAGCTGATCTCAGGAGGTTCCCTGTGCAAACTCTCCTTTGCCCACACCAGAGCAGATTTCCAGCTGTGTTTAGCATCGGTGCAGAGATTTGTGGTGACTTGTAAGGGCGTGAGAGGCTCAGACAACCAGCTCTGACCACTGCTGCTGAAGGCCAGGCTTGTGCAACCCTCCCAGTCCTATTCCTGGGTTCTTTTTTCACCCTTCTTTTACTGGAACTGGAGAGGGTTGGATTACAGGAGGATTTTCTGGACAATTTAAATTTAGCATTTGGTCAATCTGGTGGGCAAAATCGGTGAGCACCAAAACTTGGGGTTTTTCAGGCAATTCAGTGAGTAGCAGAAATTGCTGTGATGTATCACTTTTGCTCTTCATCCTACACCTTGTGTACATCTGACATTTAGTCATCACTGCTCTGTTAAATTCTGTACAGGTAGATTAGAGTAGAAAATTTTTAAAAATTAAAGAATATGATAATTTTTGCTTTTAAGTTTAAATAATTCTGTTTTCTAGAGTGACCATTTCTAATCTCTGGAGAAGAAAAGTGCCTAACTGACAGCAAAGTTTCTATGTCCTTTGGCACTTGGTGAAGTGATGATGTTTCAGGGCAGAATTCCCTTTCCTATAGATGTCAATGTCATTTTCCCATCTAAAGAGAGATCTCCTGAAAAGAAAGCATTGAAGTTAACACACACGGGATCTATCAGCAATTCTGGGATCTTTCTAGCAGAACATAATAATCATATTTGGCAGTTTTCTGTAACTCTAGATGGTTTAGAACCTTTTTTTTCAATTTAGAAATCCGGAATTTTTAGATTTTTTTTCCCTGAAAGATACCTGATGGCATCTTCCATGATTCCTGAACAGATTAAATACCAACCTCTGGTTGCTTTCTGAAGTCGTGTCCCAGGTATGAACATAACTCTGAGCAGACTTGCATTGATTTCTTATTCTCTGCTTTCAGCACAGTTCCTTTTTCATGGCAGCAGCTCCTGCTCAGCTCTGCAGGTCAGAGGCAGCTGCCACTGATACCTTCTCATAGAACTGAAGGGAAAAAGCTCCAGGAGCTGGTGGTGTTATACTGTGTTAAACACAAAGGTGGTAAACCAGGAACTGGAAAGTGTTTGAAGGATTTTGCTGGTCACTCAGTCCAAATGTAGTGCCTTGAACCTTTATCTATATTTAGGAAAAAAAAGGTGAAAAGGTGTGGAAAAAAGTGTAATTCCAAGGTTATGTGGATTTTAAGCCTCCTTTTGTTCAGTGCTTGTGTTCTGACAGAGCTGCACAAATGGCTAATCCTTGTGAGAGCTATCAACCAGGATAGAGATGAGAAAGAAGCTGGGATGTCTGGTGGGTCTGTGGTTGAGTGAAGCTTTCCTTTTTTATCCTTCCCAACAGTCAAGCCATGCCTGAGACTGGAATTAAAATGACTTTATCCTTAGCATGTACTGCTTGTAGTAGAGTCTTTAGGGACGGAGAAAACAGGGCCACTTTTACAACAACGGGAAAAAAGTGATGGTGACCTCCAAATTATCATAATTCAGGTCCAGGAAGACACATAAAGTACATTTTAAAGGACGTGAATAAGGATGTAAATTAGTTATTTTAATGTCTTCCAAGTGTACTTCATTTTGAATGATACCCTCTGATAGTGTACACATGGTAAGGTATAATTGAAAAAACATGCAGCTGAATGGTTGAATGCAAAGTATAAATATACAGCTGCTAGTGGGTCAGAAGTCAAACTAGTAAAGCATATGCCAAATTCCCTTAGGGATCTCATTAGTGCATGATTGAATATACATGTAGAGGCTAAATGAATATCACTGTTTGGGTCTGCAGTGGATGAGACAATGACTAATCAATTGTAATTAGGGTTAGATGCTATTATTGACCCACATGTCTAGAATTAAATGCCCCACTTGGAGATTTCCAAGGAGTTGGAAAATATATATGGGTTTGTTTGTGATAGGATGAGAGTTTGAAAAAAAATATTCAGAGTGTAATTGCAACATTTTTAAAATGGAATGTCACTAGAGTCATTGCAAGCCAAGGCACTGAAGAATTCACCATTAGTCCTAAGTCCAGGAAAAAAGTCTGTTGGATATTGTGGAGTTGGGTGTAGCATCTGAACTTAGATACAGTCATATTTAGGCCCATGTTGAGCTCCTCCCTAAAATAGCAGCCACTCACTTTCTCTCCTCCACCCTTAGTGCTGCATTTTAATCATAACACACATTGAAATAATTATGGCTTAAAAAAGGAAAGCTGTACATCCAGCACTATTGATTAATCAGAGAAATTTTTAAACATTTGCACAGGAATTTGGTTTTCATTTCTGTCTGGAATCCTCCTACTCCTCCCTCTCAGCTGTGGGAGAGGAGCAGCAGCAGCCCCCAAATCTCAAACAGCTCTGGGGACCCTTAGGAGTCAGTGGACAAACTCAAGGTCACATTATCTCCCCTCATCCTGGGAAATTCAGGAATTCTGATGGCCTGTTGAGCACACGTGCACAGAGACATCCCTGCAGTGCCATGGCCTTGGCAGGCAGTGGGATTTTGCTGTGCTTTGATGGGGTTCCTGCATTTGATGGTAGTACAAATGTTTTATGTTTGATGAATAACCTCCCCCCTCTTTTCCCAACTTGTTTTTCTTGCAGTGCTCACAGTATATATACATACTTGAACAGTCACCTGGATCTGATTAAGAAATCTTTGCCTGTGGGTTTCCTCACTGTTGATTTACATGTTTGGCCAGATTTCCATGGTAACAGATCTCCCTTAACAGATCTGACACTAAAGGGCATGGTAAGAAACAGCCTGTCTTTGCAAAAAGGTCAATACAGGGTAAAAAAAAAAAAAAAAAAAAAAAAAAAGGCAGTTTGGAAGGAGCTTTTCTTCAATTTTGAGCGTACTCCTCCTTAGCTATTTACACTATCCCAAAGGATTTGGGTTTCTTGCTGCATTGCTGATGTTTCAGTAGAAAACCAGAGATCATTGTACTTGAGATATCACTACAGCCACATTAATTTTCTAAAAACATGAGGAATGCTGTGTGTGTCCCAGTACCTTTCCTAGGAATCACATTTCACAGCTCTTGCTGTTGTTATTTCACCTGTGTACCAAATTCTGCGTATTTGTTGCGATGAGTTTCAACACAAATTTGGGTAGACCTGTCTGGGAAAGGAATTAATTACTCTGATGATAGGTGGTTGATTTAGACAGCTTTTCAGCCCGTGTTTCAGAGTTTGGGTGTTCCTCTTCATGGAATTTACAGTGGTAGATCAGCTCACTCACAAGCAAGGGCTGTGCAGAACTGTAACAGAAGGGTATCGTAAGGGTGATACCAAAATACCTGGTGATTAATGCAAAAATCTCCTTCAAAATGGCAAATTGTCCTTCAAGTGAGCCTCTCAAGCTACTCACCAGCACCAAAATCTGCTGTATTTAAGGCTGAGACAGGAAAGGCATAAGCACTGCAGCATGTTTTAAACCACAAATGAGGGAAACATAAAAAAAAAAGTACCTATATATTTTTAGATCCTAATAAAACCTCCATTATTTTATGAAAGAATTATATGCTGCAGCAGAATCAGAATTTCCTTGGTATGATGGCTGTATGCAAATACTGGTAATAGCAACCCATTTTTTCTGTCACAATTATGTCTGCGTTCAGGTCTTGCCTGATATTAATCCAGAGTAACTACAGTGCAATATTGATTTATGTCACAGCAAAGGAGGTTAAGATACAGTATTTAATTATTAATTGTGTTTCAGTGCTAGGGTGCTTGAGAGGGAGGGGGAGAAATGCTTTTAAAAAGTTATTTTTATGTAATAGCATCTTCATATTATTACATTAAATACATTCACGAGCAATATCTGAGTCATAACATAAAACTGTCAGAGTTAATCTATCTCTAATCCCATACAATATGCTGTTTGTTCTTTATTTCTTCACAAGGGGCAAGGATAATTTATGTGGTTCTTCCCCAGATCAGGAATAACATGTTTAACATAACATTATGTGTACAGCTCACAGGAGTAAGGCTTGGAGTTAGAACTTGTTACAACAAGAAGCCATAGAAAATAATGGAGTTTTACTTTGACTGGGTTTTTACATCTTTTTGATCTTTGCACAGGTTGTTGGACTAACATTGTCTCGGGGTCTGGATGAACTTGCCCTTATCTACTTGGCCACGATCCAAGCCATTGCTGTAAGACATTCTTAGTGCATAAAAGAAGAAATTAATTGTCTCGTGTTCTGTGGCAGACTGATCGTTCCCTTCTGCTAACCAGATTTCTAACAATACACGAGTTCACTTAATGGGCTTCTTAAAGGTGCAAGTTACTGTTTGCCCACATTGGTGACCACTCCCAACTGGTGGGTAATCAACAGACTGTGGGGAAGATGCTCCCCTAAAAAATCTTGTCCTTATGGCAATTCTGTAAGCAGAGCTTTTGCCTCTGGTGCAGATGTGAGGGAGGAGGCTGACAGTACAAGGAGCAGTGTTAACATCCCAGCTGTCTAGAGAGAGGCTGAGAGAGGGGGAGAAAAGCTTTGGCAATTGTACAAAGGGTACCCTGCGCTGCCCTGAAAAGGCTCAGCTTCAGATTGTTCCCATATCCATGGATTTGCCCTACCTGCCCAGTGGGTGAGGCAGAGCCCTGTGCCAGGCTGAGCAGGGGAGGGGCTGTGGTTCAGACCCACCAGGGCAGATCTTCCCCCTCGTGTCCCTGCCCCGAGGGAGCAGTCCCAGCCCGTGGCCCTGGTTGGACAAAAGCGGGCAGGGCAGGGAGGCTGGGAATGTCCCTCCCGTTTGCCAGCACGTGGAGATGGGGAATTTTGTCGGAATACCTTTCTTCCTGCCCCGGTTTTTTCTCGAACTCAGAATTTCCAGTTCTTGAGAAGTTTTGAGGTGAAACCCTGGCTCATAGGAGTGGTTTGGAAAGCCTGGCTCAGGGTGTTTCCAGTGGGACGTGCTGTTCCGTGCCCTCTCGTGACCAAAATCCACATCTCTTTAGCATCCTTTCTGCAAATTTTTTATTTTTATTTTTTTAAAAATTTGTTGAACTTGAGGTGTTTTTGCAAAACATGAACAGTCTGATGAATTGGGGAGTTTTCCTGACAAAACTCTGCTCAGCTGGAAAACTTCCAAACTCCTCTCCTGGTTAAACAACAACTTTTCTAGGCTGGGTCAGCCATCTGGGATGGAGAGGGTGGGCGGCTGCTGTAAATTTACTGGGAATTGTACATCTTATGTGTTAACCCTCCCTCTTCAGCAAATAATGAGAATTTAACCCCAGCCTGGGATTCATTGTTTTGAGTTTGGAGCCTTTTGCAGATGAATGTAGCTGGGTTATACCTGATGCTTCAGTATAATCCCACCATTGAAAGAAGAATGTGGAGGAGAGGTTAAACAATGCCAGGGACTGATCCTGCCCCTGAAAGGAACTTCCCAGTCTGGAACAGGTGCCCTGCGATTATCTCGTGCTAACGAAGTGGAAACCTTCTCTGCTGGAAATCCTGGGAAAGTCACCTATTATCTCATTATATGATACAGCTCCAACTTTATTGTAAAACACAAATAACTGTCTTGAACAGTAAATTCAGCAGCTGCATATCTTTTGGAGAGCTGATTGGGCTGATTTGATGTAAAAAGGCCATATTGTAGTTTTCTTTTCACTGTAAATTAAGGGAAATTATTTTTTTCCCCAAAGCATTATTGAAACAGTAACTAAAAAGTAGACAGAGAACATTGGTTTTGACTAGATATATTTACTAATAGCTAATGGGATACCTAGGAAATTAAATTTTCACTCCCAATTTTAGCTTCACTTTTATTGAAGGAAACAGTTGTAGTAATCCTGTACCATTAGCTGTCTTCAATGGGTGCAAGATAAACTTTAAACCTATGTAAAAATCTTGTACAAAGTGTAGGCCTGCCCACAGAATGTTAATCTCTAGTTTTCTTTTCAGCAGGAGATGCTTTTTCCTTTTTATATAAAATTTGCATTTGAAGCCCCTCAATTAGCATTTTCTCCAATCCAGGATTAAATTAGTTCCCCCCCACCCACAGTGAAATAAGTCTGGCTTTAATTTAAATTGCTGTGTGAATACAATTTTCCAGGCAGGTAAACACAAAATAATTTTCACAGCATGTTCTTTCTCAGGGTCTTTGACGTGTGTATGTTGTGAGAGAAGTTGTTCATAAATTTGAATTTCAGAAGCAGTGAAAGAGAATCTCCCTTTAACTATTCACTGCAAAATGCAGTGCAACAGTTGGACAGATGAGAACATGATCAGAGATGTAATTGTGGCTGTCCAGCCTGTTCTGAGCAGACAGACTCCTTTTGGAGCACTTTATTTTTCCATAATGAAAATCGTGGCTGTGCGATTTGGAAATCAGCCCTCTGTGTCAATAGGGAAGCGATGGATTCAGTCAGCTGGGGCTGGGGCTGCTCAGGTTCCTCTGAACTGCTTGTCTAAAAATCAAAATACATTTGAAGGCATGTCCAGAATAGTGCTGGGCATTCACTGTGGATGTCTTCAGCCTGGTGGAATCGTGCAAGTTCATTTTTCAGTAGCTTTTATTTGAAGAGGGGTTTGTTGCAGCTGCAGCCCTCTTAATGAACTGGAGCATGGCCTAAAGAAAACTTAAATAACAGTTCATGAAAACTCTGACCAGATTGAGTTTTGTGGGGAATCTGCCTACAAAGAGTCAGCCTGGGCAACGTTTTGCCTTGAATTTGACATTTTGTCAAGTCTGAGCTTCAAACTTAACTTCCAAGGTATCATAAAGAGCTAGGAATTATTTTTGGTCAAACAGTTTTTCAAAGAAACAGAAAATATTCTTGCAAAAGGGAAATAGGGAGAAGGTTGGCTTCAGTGAGGAGGGAAGCAAAGCAAATAAAAAGAGAAAAGATTTTTTTTTGGAAATGGCAAAGTATTTACTTCTGTCATTCTGATGTGAGTTTCTCAGAATGGAGACTGTAAACGAAAAGTTTAAAATATGCCTGCATTCAAGATATTTCAATTAACCCAGCCATGAAGTGGAACATTTTTTTTTGCATAGGGCAAAGGCCAAGAGAAATAGTTAAGCCAATACAAAATTCTTCAGGTTTTCCTTTTTGCTGAAAAGACAGAAAACACAGTTTTTTATTTGCTGTTCTCTTTTTGTTCTGTTTTGCTATTTGGCTTCAGAACTGAAACCTCTTTACTGAGATGGATTTTCAGATGCTGTTGCACAAAGCAAAGAGAAGGTTTTGGTGGGGATGTCTTTGCCATGCAGGTGTAGTTCTGGTCCTGTGGCTGCTCTCCTGTGCTCATCTGGTTCTGTTTCTTCCCCTCTTTTTGAAGTTAGGAACAAGACATATTTTGGAGGTGATGCAGGCTGCAGGACATGACATCACCACGCTGTTCCTGTGTGGTGGGCTGAGCAAGAACCCTCTCTTTGTGCAGATGCACGCTGACATTACTGGTAAGCTTGGGGAAGTGCAAGGAAAGGAGGCTAAATACTTTTATTTTAAGTGTCTAAGTCCTTTGTCTTTGGAAGAATAAAGACTTCCTTTATATAGAGCTGTATTTTGCTGCATGGCCAAAAAAGTGTGCAATAAAATATTCTATTGGCTTCATCCTATTTGACTTGTGACACTTCCTGCTCCTGCTGGGCATTGTATCCATTCTATAGAACAATTCTTTCCTGAATTGCTTCCATGTCTGTGCCACTGATGTGGTTCAGGGGACGTCATCTGGATCCTTGCTCCTGCAAGGTGCTGCACTTGGTTTTGTACAGTTCCTGGTGGGTGGAAGGCCCTGGGTGTGTGTTGCACTACAAGAGGAGTTCTCAGGCCCCCATGGTATTTTTGGTCTCCCTTCAGCCTATGTGTGTTGGACATCTCAGCACACCTGCAAGTCAGTTGAATATAGGTTAAAGAATGTGGAAAAAACAACAAAATTTAGTGTAAAGGCCTTCAGAGAAGCATTGAATGATGTGTGTTTTGGGTGTATTTCAAATTAAGATCAGTTAAGCTGTCATGAATGAAGTTTAAGGCCTACGTTTGGGGTGTTAGGTCTGGAGATCTGATTTGCTCTGACATCAAACCACACTTTATAACCCTGATGCAGGAAGGAAAATGAAAATGTGCTTTATGTACTTATCTGAGAGGAAAACACAGATGGACAAGCAAAAAGCAGAATGCCTGTTGACCTTAAAATTCACTAAATATATTGTAGTTGAAGTGATGCTTTGTGAAAAATGATGTTAAGTCCTGGCCTTTCCTTCAAGAACTCAAAATGTTTTAGGTGAATTTCAGCTACATGTAGAGTTGGGCTGCTGGGTTGTGATGTGTAGAAGAAAAGATCTGTGAAAAGGTATTCTGATTAAAATGTAATCACAAGTTCTTTGACTGTAACTAATGGCCAAGTATAATTCAGTACAAAAAGGCCTTTTTGCAGTCTGGAGTTCTCCCCCATTTGTAAAATCAGTGACTGACAAGGGATGTCAGAGTTCATCTGACTGAAATGCTCTTGGTTGTGTTGAACTCATTAGAGCCTATCAGATAAAATAACTAACATTCCAGGATCAATCCCCCATTCTTTCCTGAAAAGAAAAAAATCTGAATATATTATTGTTAGCTACAAATGCCCATGACTCAGCCATGCAGACATCCAATAGATAATTCCACAGGCCACTTAAAAAGTATCTTGATCTTTTTGTTTGCCTGGTAAGAATTCCGTATTCATTCTGACGATGCGGGAAATGGGCAGTAAATTTTAGAGCACACTGAAAATTGCTCACTGACGCCTGGCAAAGAGCCACAGAGCTTTGAGCTTGAGCTTTAGATTTGCTGTTCCAAGCTGACCCAAGTCCTGAGCTGTGCTTCAGCTGAACTGGAGGAATGCTCAGGTGACAGAGCAAACTTTGCATCATGTAACTGGATGCCTGGTGTGAGGGGAATTGGCTTTGTGTCAGTAATTACTTTTTATATTAACAATTGCATTTCTCATTTTGCAAAGTGTGCATTTGCCTTTTTCCTCTATAGGAGTTGTTTGTGGCTCACTTCAGGTCTTCACCCAAATTTCAGCTCCTTCTAATCTTACAGCTGGCTCTCAGGAGCAGCATTTTTTGGGGCATAATATCCTGGAGACTGTTCTGAGCAGGAATGTGTGCTCCCACCCCTGTGTTTGCATCATCGTTCACTGAATGACATTATCTCAGTGCTGGAAATGGAGACACATGCCAAATACTGCAGGAATATTTAATTTTTCAGCTTAGTGAGGATAAGCATCTGAAGTGCAGCTAGAAAAGTATTTAGATTTATGCTGTTTGTTTAGATTTTTCAGGAGAATTAAGAAAGCAGGCTGATTTTTATTAGTTTTTTTAGCCTTTTCCTGCCTTTTTTTACAGTTGTGAAACAGGTCTTAGAAAATTCTGCATAAACCAAGGGAAAGTATGTTCACTATAGTACCCATGGGTGATGAAATGCTAGTTTTTAATTCTACTTCAGAATATATATTGTTTGCTTGTTCTTCCAGTGTTTTAATTTGGTTTTTGAGTATCTTGCACAATTTGGAAGGCAAGATTTCTCTTATTATTTCATACATAGCTTGAGAAGGTTTGCTACTCATATTTTCATGTCTTCCAGCAAAACCAGACTGGCTTTGTTGGCTGTATGTTTAAAACCAAACACAAACAATCTTTTTTTGTTTGTTGCAAAAGAAATAAAAAGGAGACCGCCTTGTTTTCCCCTCCAGGTCAACTTTTAATAGGCACGTGGGTTTGGAGGGTGTGGGTAACAGGTTTATACCAAGCCCTTTGAGTGAGATAAAAAGCCAGTGTCAAAGATCTGGGGGGTTGGGGTTTTTTGTGTGCTTTATGTTCTGCATTAATATTTTGCTAAAATGATTTTATTTAAATGCTGCATTTTTCTTGGAGCCTGGAACCACAGAGCAGAGAGATTTACATTAATCTACAGCAGGATGTAGCTCTGAATGGGGTTTTGAGGAATGGTTTTCAAGCCCTTTTTGATTCCTTTTTTGTTTGTCTTTTTTGGTTTTAATTATTTATGGAGCTGCTGTGTTCCCTAACAGAGGCCTGGCTCTTCCCTTTGCAGGCAAGCCTGTTGTGCTGTCCAAAGAAGTGGAGTCTGTTTTGGTGGGTGCTGCTATTCTTGGAGCTTGTGCTTCTGGGGATTTTGCATCTATCCAGGTATGCAGTACCTGATTTTATGTCATTTTTTGTTCAGTTTTAATGTTTTTTGTTCAGTTTTAATGTGTTTTACACCTTGACTTTTGGCACCACGCAGAGACCTTAATCCAAGTGGAAAAGTTTGTCCCTTCTGCAGAGCCAGACAAGAGCCAGCATTGCTTTCTCTCCACCCTCTGTGTAACTCCAGATGCTACTTAGATGCACTGAGGATTAATTTGTCTTTGGACTATGGGGACATGTGTAGAAGCTGCTGTGTATGAAGTTAGCCCATGTAATTTTACAGGCAGAACAGGGAATTTGGCAAGGCTCTGATCTGGCACGAGGGTCACACTTTCATCTCAGTTACATTTGTCCTACTTTCCTTCCTTCGTATTGAGGAATGTTAAACATAAGAAGCACCATAGCATTATTTATGCAGAAAAAAATAACACATCTTAGCTCTTGTCTTGCCTCCAGTGAATGCAGAGTTAATAATGAGGATGGAATTTCATGTTCATTCATGTTATTTCAGTCCATTAACAGCTGCAAAAGTAGCAGTGAGGCTTTTCTTTTCAGTGGATCAGTCAAAGCATGACTTAGCTGCATTTATACAAACAACAGTGGCATCAGAAACCCAAAGAAGGGTCTGATTGTCCCAAATCATGCCTGTTTTCCCACCTGGCAATCCCATAAGCCATGTCCTCTCCTCATGCTGCACAAGGACACTGAAGAGCACAATGCAGTTGGACAGAATGATTTATCAGGATGGTCCCTAATACATTTGTTGCATTTTTCTTTATAACATCGAGCGCAGATTTTTGTAGATGAATTTTTGCACAAAAGCTGATCTGGAGATACTTTGTGAATAGGGAGGTCAGCTCCCTGACCTGATTAAATTGGTGCAGTTCCACTGGAATCAATAAACAGCTCAACATAAGCCAAGGAGCTGGGCTGTGCTTGGCACTTCTCCAAATGGGAATATTCTACAGTGCTATGTAGGTTAGCAGGAAGAGCAGTTTCCTTTCATAAGAATGTTTCCATTAAAATGAATCCCATTGCAGCAAATACAGAGTGCAACATGTATGTCTGTGTGCAGTAGTTCCAGTGCTTGTAAGGAGACCTTGCTCTGATAAGTGGAATTTCAGTAGCAGCTTTCGGTGACAGGACTTCATATTTAATTCTTACTCTTCTGTTAGTCTTCTGCCTTCAAACACATTTTTCATTCCAAGTCTAGGATGTTTTCCACTGCTGTACAATAACTGAAGGTCTCAAAACTGATTTTATTAAGTCTGTTTTTATCAACATTAGAAAAAGCTAATGCTGTGAAGTTTTCTGTGTTGCATTTTATTCAATTTTTGTGTATTCACTTACCTTTAGTTTTTAACCCTGCCCTTTTATATAAAAATATTTCATAAGAATTTCCAGTAATTTCAGAACAGATATGAATATTTTAAAAATTATTTAGCTACTTGGGATCACAAAGGAGAGACTGAATACATTTATTTTAGGGACAGGGAAGTGTAAATGTGTATCTACCATTGCAGTTCAATAACCTCCCTGACATTTATTTTTGTAGCACATCTTCCAAAACAACCCTTTCTTAGAGGTGCTGCTGCAAACATTCAGCGTCTTTGTAGACTTTGCAAATACAGGTTATTACCTCTCCTCTAATAGATGGTTTGTGCTTAATTGCAGTGCTTTCCAAAGCTCTTTGTTTGCTCAGTGTAATAGTAAAGGAGAAAACTGTGGGTTTTTTACAACCTCTCTCCTTATGTCTATGGGTTTTTGAGGGGGATTTTTTACTGTATTTTTCCCAGTCGCTGGTCACATTTCTCAGAACAATTTTTGGGCATTTCCACTCAGTGTCAGAATCAGAATGTTTAAAAGCTCCCTGGTTTTTATGGGTTGGCTGTTCTCCACTTTCTAAAACTCAAGCAGTTTTAGGACAGCTTGGAAGCAGCACCCAAATCTGGATCCTTCAAAATCACTTTTGCTAATCTTAGTCCAGCTTTACCATGCTCTGCTGACAGGAGCATTGGCTGCTGCCAGACAGTGAAACCCACCAGGGATGCTGAATCTGAGGGAATGTGCATCCTGTAGGGATTTGGGGCATGGGGCAGCCAGGTCAGAGCAGCTGCCTCGCTCAGAATCTGGACACAAAGGCAAGATCCTCAAACTCTACCAGGACATCCTGTTCAGCAGAGGAAAGACAAGATGGGACATCTAGGGAAGAGCCAACTCTATGGTAACCTTATGGAATAATCAGAGTTAGGCTTTATTTAACTTAACAGGTAAGAAATGCCTTGGAACTGGGGGGTATTTCCTGGGGTAGGGCTGTGGCTGTGGTGTTTGCTGTACTCTCATCCTCCTGCACAGTCCTGGTGCTTAGTCCTGTGGTGTCCCATCCTTGGGGCTTGCAGATGGGGAAGCACCTGCTTCAGAGGATGGTTTTTCCAAGGACAGGCAGTCACTCACCACACATGGCTGGTGATGCTTCCGGCCAGAAGCACACATGGGACAGCAGGAGCCTCACCCTGACCTGTCTTGGGCAGTGGGTCATAGTGGCTGGAACACTAAAGAGCTTGTCCTTTATCCTCTCAAGTTTATTCTCAAAGAAACAAGCAGCAACATGCCTCCTGTCTCTTCTCCCTTCCCATACTACAGCTCTTTGAACAATTCAGCATTTTGTTCTAATCCTCAACTTTCACGTATTTTTCTTCATATTTCAAGTGATTGGTGCAAATTTTTCCATGCTTTCTGCTGAATACATCTGTATTAGCACCAAAATTCTCAGTGTGCTGAGCCTTTATGGAGAAGCCTTGGTAATGAAGGTTAGCACAAAAGCTGTGACCAGACAGGTTAATTTGCAAGCTCCTAGTGTGGATTGAGAAGTTCAAGCCCCTTGAAGCTGCAATTTCATCTTTAGGTAATTCTATCAAGGGAAGATTTATAACCTCCATCTCTCAGGCCTGGTCACCATATGTTGTTGCTTCAAAGAATGTTGACTTCCCTATTTTCCTCTTCATTTACTCTCCCTGCATTTTTCTCCGCTGTGGTAAAACAATTGGTCTATCCAAAAAGAAAAAAAAACATTCAGTGTGGTGAGTTCTTCCCCATTTCATCTCTTGGTTATTTAGTCTCTAGAAACTCCAGAAAGGGGAGAAAATCCTCTGAATTCCTTCTTGGTTTATCTTTTAATTTGCCCCTACAAATGCTGCACACTTTTTCTCTGAGTAGTTTTGTGGGAGCTCTAACACAGCCTGGCTGGGCCCCAGCAGACAGTGCTGTGTAAAACAGTGTGGCATAAAGATTTTTGAAATATAGACTGTATTTTTGGGGGTTGGATTTTTGAAATACGTGCTGCATTGAATGAAATTACCTTAACATTGCTAGCTTAGATGGGTCCATTTATTGGTTCTAGCCATTCCTTTCATGCTGAGCAGCAGGATCCTGCTTTTCTATGGGATTGTTTCTATAGTAAAATTATAGTTTCCGGTTTAGCCAGCCAGCAATTCCTTCTCAGTAAAAATGTTCAATAAATAAATGTCAAAGTTTCCAGTATATCCTCGTTACTCTGCCCCACTCGTACGTAATTGAAAATGGGAAGAAGGTGCTGTTTGATTTGGCAGTCATCCAGCTAATTTTTTTTTGTTGGATAGCCCACTCTTCAGGACAAAGCTGTACACCAGGGAACAGGATTATTGCCTTATAAAACCCTGCAGCCCACTGACTATTCTTTAATTGCGTATTAAAGCAATTAATAAAATTACCTGTATGGAACCAGATTACCAGATTTATTTTGGATATGCTGTATTCATGTGGGACATTGTTACTTGCCAGCAAGGGAGAGAAGAAACTCTGATTTTCTGCAATGCATTTTGTTGGTCACTCTGTAACCAGCTTTCTATGAACATTTTTGCTGTGAAACACTGAGGTAGAATTTAGAATCTACATGACTACAAGATTTTTCAGGTGTCAAATTGACTTTTAAGGGAGGTTTATTCTTTCCTTTGTTGGTGTTGGTTGTTATGCAAGTTGTTGGTATATCCTGCAAAAAGATAGGGAAAAGCTTTTTCATTGTTTCTTTGTTTCTACAAAAGAGGTGTGTAAAATGAGCTGGATTCTATAGGAAGAGGTGTTAGGTAATTATTTCATGTGGATTAGCTGGATTCTTTAGCAGCAGTAGCAGTTGAGCAGGCGAAGGACTCCTGGGTCCAGTCTGCACCCCTGGAAGCAGCCCCAGGAGCCGTGAGGATCCTGGTCTCCTGGCTCGGAGTCTGTGGACTGTATTGCAGGTGGGAGTTGAAGTTAAGGTGGTGCAGGGAAATAATTCACTCACAACTCTGTACTAAAGGAGCCTGGAGGAGTTTTGTTTGTGCACTGCTGGGTTTTGCTTCATTTAACAGATATCTTCTTTCAGTTGTCTCAGGATGATGTTGAGTGGTAGAGCACAGAGGGAAAAATCAAATAACAAACCCCACAGATAGCACAAGTTTTCTGAAGATCAGCCAGGAAGAACATATGATACATGGTGTGTTTGCCTTGTAACAATTAAAGTGTTACAGACAGTTGTGAATGTAAAGAAGTTCCTGAGTACAATTAGTCCACAACCTTGGTAATGGACCAACTGGCAATGGGGAAGAGACAGCATTTCATAAGAACACCCATAAATAGTACTGGGACATATTCAACTTTTGTGCTGACAGAACTGAAGGGGGTTAGGCCATTTCCATTTCTGGATCAGGCCATTTCTGGTGTAATTTTGTTCCACTTCAGTGGACACACTGCAGTTGATGATCTGATCCTCTATTCCTCTTCCAAAGCATTACCTGTCAGGCCATGGATTGAAATTCATACAAGCGTCTCGTGATTTCCATATTTTCAAAGGCAAGGACTGAGTGGAAGATCAGGGAAGGGATAAGTTTTTCCTTAGAAATGGTAATAACTTGGGAAATCAAAAGAGGAAATAAAATGACTTCTCCCTGTTGGGTTCGGGAATGTTGCCTTCCCTCATCTCATTAAAAATTTAAAGCACTCTTGTTTTTGAGCAGGGTGAATTAGTAATTAAGTGCTGTAATCAACTTGTGTAAACATAATATTGAAGGAGAACAGCAAATTAATCATTTTGTTGGCTTGCCTTACCTAATTAATGCACCTTTTAGCAAAGGCCTTTCTGCCATTTTGGTTTTTTTATCCCGTTCCCTTAATCAGAGGATTTTGGAAAGGCAGAGGAAGGAGATGGTTTTTCTTAGGCACCATGATGTACACAAGGAGTGTGTTAAGGTGCTGTGACCTTGCCTTCCTTTCCTTCAAGAGCTCCAAATCTGGGCATGTAGAGTTTGAGCCCAAGGTTTAGTGGAGACCATCCTCGAGCAAAAAATAAAAAGCTTTTGCTTTCCGGGGTAGGCGTTGGCTGGTGTGGCCTCTTCTTCTAAGTGACTTTGAGAACCAAACTTTGTCATGTAAGATGCTCAATGGCTGTGGAGAATATTTACATCTAACCAGGCCTGGCTCAGGGCAGTGACTTGGCAGTAGAACTGAATCCCTTTACCTCTTTCCTTGGTGTTTTGACACTGAAATAATGGCTTTCCCTAGCTGGGAGTGGTTTTTTTTCCTTGTGTAATAAAGTTAGATTCAATATGGCATGCATGAAACCACCGAGATACTGGCAATGCCTCTGGCTTTTGTATAGAGTCAGCTGCCTCCTTACCAGAAATCTTGAGAGAAATATAGATGAGAGAGAGAGAAATGAAAAGGCAGTGATTTGATGGCCACTGTCCAGTTCCTTGTGGCCTAGTGCTTATGGTACAAAGAGTGCCTTTTTAGTTAGCATATTTTGGCCTTACTGTCAGAAGTCTTTGCAGTGAGGGTAAAAAGCAGATGAATCACTACTACTCTTTTGCCCTAAGGATGATCCTTCTATATTAAAGCTGAGAAATAGAAATGTTGGTTTGTCTCTGCCAAGCACAGAATGAGCTTTCAATCAGTTTGAGAGTGTGACTTTTTTCACTTTCCAAACCACAATAAATATATAGAAACCTTTCTACTTTCTTTCAGCTGACTCCAGTGGACAACATTTCCATGTGGCTGGAGTTCCTCTCTTGCTGGGAGTTAAATCACACACACAAACACCACCCTGTAGAGATCACACAGCTGAGATGTGGCTGTAGCTGCTCACACGATGCTTTCACAAAAGTGCTTAGAAAAGTACCCTCTGCCTTGTTGCTGTTTACTGACATGTGATACTGGTTGACATCTGTTGCCCTTCTCATTTGAGGTCTGTTTGCTTTACTAACTTTAACATTTCCACATTGCTGTGCTGCTGAAGTGCAGATACACAAATCTCCTTCAGTCCCCAAGGTCCTTTTATGAGAAGCAGAGCTGCCATCATTTGATATCATCCTGCTGGCTGCCTTTTATACTGCAGTGGAGAGAAATAATTCTGTTGCTGTGAAATGTATTTGGGGGAGTGCAATGTCCAGTGCTATATGTTGTCATACATTTGATGTATTATCAGATCAGTACATGCTGTGCAGTAGTGTTTAGTTCATTGTCACAGCAGATGATTTGTGGATATTTGTTATATCACTTGAAATTATTACAGGTAAAAACTTGTCTAAGTGAATATTAAAGTTTGTCATAGCAGGTCATGTAGCTGCTGCAATGACAGATGATCTTAGTCCACAATCCTAATGCAGCATTCCCAGTCAATGTAAATCAGTGGTGCTCCAGGATTTCGGAGGAGTGACACCAGTTTACTCCAGTGCCCCAATCCAGTCAAGCACTGGGGTGCATCACCTGACTTTCAAGTAGGCAAGAAGTTCAGCTGAAGACAAACTGGACTGCCCATGTGCTGAAGTACCCTACTGGATCAGAGCCCAAACAGGAATCTGACACAGTTCACTGGGAGATGACACATCTTGAGATGATAAAGGTGATTTGAGCAGTTGGTTTGTGTTATTACCCCTTCAGGAACAAGCTGTGGATGCCACAGGTAATGGCATACAAAGGCTGTGTCTTTTGTTAAGTGCTGTCCTTTTTGTGGAAACTCAGCATGCTGCATTTGAAATGTCACGCAGTACACAAATGCTCAGATTTGGAATTTCTCAGTAACTGTTTAATGACAGGGAAAGGCAGCTGCAGTGAGTCCATGTGATATATCAGCTATAACAGAACTACCCATTTACAGGAGCTGAGTGTTTGGCACAGCTCTTCTAACAACCTCAGCAGTCCAGTACTTAGGGATGTGGCCTTGTTATTGCTCTGAAAGCAGAAATGAGCATGAAATACCACACTAATGAAATAAAACATGGCCTTTCATTTGGGCTTTGGTGGAAGGATATGGGGCACTGTGTGTTGGGATATCAGTGTGACTTCCCTGTTTATTAATCCTGGCTGAGACTGGTGATAAAGATTTTATTACCTATTTTTCACATGTACAAGGATGGACTGAAAAGGTAATGAAGACCTCTTGGAGGGAAACATGACACAAGAAATCTATTTAATCTGTCTTTATGCTGAAAGTGTAGCTGGCTTTGCACAGTGGCACAGCTCCACTGACTTCTTCCAAGTGCTGGGTCTTTCACACCCTGAATTACTGTGTTAGAAACAACCACATGTATGTGAATATAACCTCCTCTGTCTGTAGGATTAACACTTACATTGTCATGTCTTTCATCTTTTTAGAAACTCACATCAGCTGATGCTGGCAAAGAATAAGATGTAGTGTTTTGTTAGTCTGCACAAGTTGAGACTCTTATTAAACCAGTGGTATTTTTCTCATCTGTCAGTAAGCCCTGGACCTGGCAAGCAGGAGAAAAAATGCTGCCTGGAATAGTTCAGCTTCTGCTGCTGCGTATTTTTGTAACAAACCATGAAATGACCACAGTGGAGTTTTTCTAAGGAGATGTACAATTAGTTGATTTTTTTTTTTCTTTTCAAGAAGAGTAAGATTAAGATCAGCTTGTAGAAGTTTAATAATATCACAACCTTACAGTTTTTCCAGCTTGCTGACCCTGTCTTTTCTTGAGGAAAACCATAAATATGAGGAAACCATAAATGTGTCTTTATAGTAGATAGATACTTTCTTAAAAGTGTACTCTGATCCTTCTCCTTTCTATTTTAAGGACCAGTTTTACCC
This sequence comes from Corvus hawaiiensis, assembly GCF_020740725.1. Taxonomy (NCBI): domain Eukaryota; kingdom Metazoa; phylum Chordata; class Aves; order Passeriformes; family Corvidae; genus Corvus; species Corvus hawaiiensis. Next base: position 29,998,416 of record NC_063221.1, read on the forward strand.
ATCTGCTCAGACACACAGCTGAAGTCATTTGGACCTTGGACTCCCCTTCTGTCCAGGCCATTTAAGCAGGGAAAAGTGTGATAGCAATATTTTATAGGAAGGATGAGGACAAAGGAGGGTACCATGGATCTTTTGCAACTGTCAGTAGCCAAGAAGGTCCTTTTCAGAGTGTGTCTTGCTTAAATGATGTTTGGGATGTCAAACAAGTTAAAGTCTCTCTGCCCTCACCTCTTCAGTAGCTGAGGAGAAAAACCTTCAAGTTATGCACTGGAGAATTGGAAACTCAATCTGGCTACATTGTGAGATTAATTTTCCATCTGGGATTTGCACTCTTGCTATGTCAGCACAGGGATCAGGCTGTTCCGTGGCAAAGCACGAGCATGTGGAGTCACAGCACTGTCTGAAATGCTTGAATGTTTTTCACACTAAAGTTTTTGAAGGACATTATGATCACTTAGTTGTGGGATTTGGTGCAACTAGTTCAGACCACTAGGACATACTTTCGCTACCCTGTATTTGAAAAAGTTTTGTGTTTTACATATACTGTGTTATCCTTGATCCTAAAGATGTCTAGGGGGGTTTGTTTCTTAACATCTCCTCTCTCGGTATAGTTTAACAGGACTGTTTACTATCTCAGAGTGCCCAGTACATTTTATTGTGGTTAACAGTAAAGACATTTTTCTTTATTCCCTTTCATATAATCATGGATCTGAAATGGTGAAGGAGAGATCCCCTAACATTTATTAGACGGCAGCTGCTTTTTACACTTACTGTCTTTCCTCAGAATTGGAATCCTATTTTCATTCTCTTTTTTTTGTTCAATCATATGTTCTTATTTCCTTGGTTTCTTAGATACAGACATATAACAACTGTTCCCAACCCTTTCCTTCTTGTTTTGAAGCAACTTTTCACATGTCCTGTGCTTAAAATTTCTGAGGCACAGTTTGAAGTTGGGCAGTGAGATACAGAGAATCCATATGAAATTTCTTCATGGCTCTGTTTTGTTTTTATTGGGACAAGTGTCCACATAATGAGTAGCAAGACCATAATTGTCACTCTTGAGGGAAATAAAGGCAGAAAGCCTGACCACCAAGTGGGCATGGAAAAGCCTGACTTGCAGATTTTTGCACAAAGATATTCCTCCAGATGAGGCTTGAAAAACATTGGGAGAGCACAAACGGGGAGAACTGCTGTGTCCATCTCTTGCTGTGCCTTATAAGTGCACAGCAAAAGCAAGTGGGGTTGTTGTCTTAGGAATGATTTATGGGGCATGTACTCAATGTACAGCATTCCTGGGAGCTGCATTCCCCTGAGCATCACTGACCCTCAGTACAGAAATACCTCCTGACCCATGCAGGGCCTGTTTGTGTGAGCACCTGCTGTTTGCCACGCAGCTTCCAGAGAGTCCTTTGCCAGGTAGAGGTTTTAGTGTGGGTGTGGGAGCTCTGGGGAGAGCACATTTTTTGGGCAAGGAGCAGAGTAAAGTGATGTGGCAGTGGAGCCCTCTCTAATGAGGGATGTTTAGATCTAACTCTGTCACTTCTTTGGGAGATTGGGAAGCACAGGGACCCTCAAGGGAGAACACTCTGGAAAATAAACCAACTTTAATCAATATTTTTTCCTTTGAAGAGTGTCTGCATGAGAGGCATATATAGGAGTGCTGTACCATCATCCAGCCCACCCTCTCCTTCCCAAAACTCTGGGGTGGATGGCGATAACACATCACATGTGGAAGGTGCCTTCATTGCCCAGCCCTGTAGCACAAACGCCTTGGATATATTCAGCAAAATACTGCTGAGTTTTGTAGCCTTTAGACTCCCTTTGCTTTCAAAATGTCTGGTAAGACTTGCTTTTTGCCTAATTTTCCCAGATTGGTGGCTTTCTCTATGTTGCTGTGAAATCACTCATTTCTGTTAACTTTAAGTTGTTTAGGTATTGAATGCTGTATCTTTAGACAAGACCGAGGGAAGCAGCTTGTGTGTCTTCCAGCAGATAAATGGGATGTGTGTTAGGCTCTAGGTTGGGACCTGGCACTTAGCTTAGGTGTGGGAGGTGAGTAATGGCCCTAAAGATGCTAAGCTGTGTGAAGCCCTTCTGATAAATGGGGCCTTTTTGTGATGAGCTCTCCTCACGTTCCTGGATTGGTTGGCATAAAAGCTTTGAACATACAAGCACATTACTCATTATTTACTGGTTGTGGTTGCAAGGTTGTTTAATTTTGCAATAGTCCCATCTAAGGGATGATTCTTGCATTGCATGAAAGGGAGACTAAGCAAGATTCACTTTTTTGTTTGCTTTGTGTAACTTTGCCCCGTAGATATTCAGCATGTTTGCCATAAGACACAAAATGTCAAACTTGTGGCTTTCTGGACATGGACACTCATCCCAGAGGAGAACCAGGCATGGAAAGAGAATAAAGATAGGTGTGGCAGAGAATGGGGCTTTTCTCTTTCAGCACTAAATCCCCAATAGCCACCATCTCCCTCTCCCTGCTCCCACTCTGATGTTGTTTATTTTTTTCTCTTGTATTTTTGCCTGTCATTTGTGCTTCTCTTTTGTTCAGTAGTTTTCACTTATTCTTTTTTCCCATTGTTGATCCTTCTTCTCTTCTCTTCTCTTCTCTTCTCTTCTCTTCTCTTCTCTTCTCTTCTCTTCTCTTCTCTTCTCTTCTCTTCTCTTCTCTTCTCTCTTCTCTTCTCTTCTCTTCTCTTCTCTTCTCTTCTCTTTTCTCTTTTCTCTTTTCTCTTTTCTCTTTTCTCTTTTCTCTCTTTTCTCTCTTTTCTCTCTTTTCTCTCTTTTCTCTTTTCTCTTTTCTCTTTCCTTCAGTTCTGTCTCCCTCTTCCCAACTCTTTCCACATCTCAGTTCCTTACCCATGTTCTCAGATAATGAAAAGCAAAGAGTAAGGGATGGACTGTGGCTCATTCAGTGCTGATCCCTCACCTCTGGTCCTCTCTCGAGGCTTGCAGGACATCAGTAAAGCCTCGTGGCATGTCCTCTGTTTTATGGGCACAGCATATGCACAGAGCACTGACTGGGCTGTGCCAATGTTCTTGGACTGGAAGAGGGGAGATTTATTATGGCACTGATCACAGTGCTAAAATAAACTGCCCTCCCTCAGCAAGAGGAATAGGAGTTTGTAAATGCCAGCATTTTATACACAAACTGAAGGACAGGGCTGAGGGAGCCAGCTGCCCAGGTTAGCTGTTCAGGATCTGAACATGGCAAGGCTTTAAAAGCAGAGAGTCAGAAGAAGTCATTTATATTAAAACAAACTCTGTCATGAGTCATTTGACTTCTTTTTCTCTTACACACATAGTTTATGTCCCAGGCCTTCTAAGGCCTGGGTAACATCTGATACTCTTTAGGCTGAGCCGGCTCTAATAGGAGTGGGATCCTGCTTCCACTTACACTGTACCACTTAGAACTCTATTTAATTTGAGTCTTGTGTTTACAGGCTGTAACTGTTACTTATTTGTCATTTTTATGGTAATAAAAAGATTGTTTGTCTGTGATTCAGTCCTTGCTGTGCTGTTGAATAGGTCTGTGTCCTTCAGCAGCAGCAGAGGAAAAGAGGAGCTTTTGCTTTTGGCCTCATTCATTTTTCTCATTCACCTTCAGTCAGGCAGGAGGAGGATGCAGGTCCTTCCCATCCCTCCCAATCACTGTCTCAGTCTGTTGATGCCAGCAGAGCATCACTCTACATTTTTCACACCATTTGCAATGAGCTGAATGTGATTTTTCTTCCCTTCTCCTTCAAAAGAGCCAACACCAAAGTGTACCCTGTCTGCAAAATACAGCTTTGTCTCCTTTACAATTTTTCTTATTTTTTCATTCTCTCCTTTGTCTCATCCCTTCTGATCCCAGGTTTTTGTTTAAACATTTTTACCAGGTGCAAAAAATAGTTAATTGCAGGTAGGAGATGTGAAAGGTGTATGAATTCAAGTCTTGTTCCCTGCTTGTGCCAAGGCCTATAGAGACTTGAAAGGGGAGAATGAAACACAGACAAAGGGCAGGAAAGCTTTGTCCCACTCCAGAGTTTACAGGGAAAGGGTTCAACCCGGCATCCAGCTTCCCTGGGCAAGGATAACCCTCAGGCCCCCCTGCTAAAAGAGGCTGCACCTTAATTAAGAGCATGACTCTTGTTCCCTCTAGTGGCTAATTACACAGCATCTCTCACACCAGAGTGTCCTTCCACTGCCTTCCTGCTTCCCTGCCCAATTTTCCTCCCATCCACAGTTTTTAAAAAATGTTTTGTAACTGTCTCAGTTTCTCCAAATGATGGCATTTGCCATTCTTTGGATTGTGCCTTCAGAAAGCTGGGAACTCTCCCGTGGATAGATAAAACCCAGCAGTAGGGTTTAGGGCTGGAGAGGTTTTTGCTCATATTCCACCCACGCAGAATTTTTCTGCAGCGTTACCAGGAAGGGTTAAGGAAAAAGGGCTTTTCTTGGTTTATCAGCATCCCTGCTCCTATTGTAATTCCTTAAGTCTGACCAGATATGGATGTCCAGAACTGTTGGACGCCTCAAATCCCAGGCTTGTTTCATGTCCTGGAGATAAGGAGTGAGTTGCCTGGCTTTGCAGATCAAACACATACCATGTAAAATGTAGTGCAGTATTTCCTAGGGACACAGGACAAAATCTGTGTGTGCCAAAGGAGTTCTTACTAACAGCCTGGTAATGGGACATACTCTGTGCTAGTTCAAATTGACACGAGCTACTGCAGCATCAAGTTCTTCTGAGTGTAAATAAAAGCAGAATTTTGCAATGAGAAAACAATCTGTGTTACCTAACTTGAGAGGCAGAGTCCATAGACTTTATTCCCACCTGAGCCACTGACTTTGTCTGTGACTTCGGCCAAGTTGTGTAACTTTGTTCTTCATCCTCCTGATTTGTGAAGCAGATCTGGTGATGTTTACAAACCTCAGAGGAGGAGTTCATGGTTGAATTAAAGTGATAGAACAAAAAGTGCAAAGAAAATCTATGATGATGCTAAAGGTGTTTCTCTGGTGGATTAAAATAAGTCAGAATGGAAAGGTTGTAGATTAACAATGCAGTTACACATAATTGGAACATCTTTTGACTTCTGAATCTTACCTTAGAACTGCAGTTTATTATTGTGTAAATTTTCATTGCTGTGATATGGAAGATGGCCTATACACCATGGCATGGTTACAGTTCTGATGTTTATATTGGTTTTTAGTATTTACAGCATTCAGGACATTTAAAGATTGTGTTGTACATCTGCACAAAAATGCACTTCATATGCAGAATTCTTGTTTTTAGAGAATATTTGGGCCAGAATGGGAGACCACATCCTTTAAAGCACAAATTCACTCAGGGTTTGGATTGGCAATTCCTTAGGAACAGCAAAGGCTTATTCCAGATCGACATTTTCATTCCCAGCCTGAAGCTTTAGGTAACTAGTGCTGTGCCCAACACATAACTGAGGTGCTCTTTTTGCTCAAGTATGGAGCCTTCTAAACTGCAGTTGTAGACATTTCTGGAGACTTCTGAAAATCAGATGTTGTCCTTTTTTACCTGCAGTGGGACCAGGATTAGCAGAAACAACAGATGCATCTTGCATTGCTGAGCATTTTCTGAGGTGCATCTGAAACTGATTTGTGGCAGGCCAGTAACCCAATGAGCGTAATGTAAAACATCCAGCAGGGTAAGACCTCCTCCTTAGAACTGTATCCTTTTTCTTGCATGCCTGGGTTGCATTTTTTTAAATTAAGTTACTGCATTGTAGAATGATCCACATTCCTTTATTCCTGTAAAAATGGAATGACTGACAGCTTTTCATTGCACATGCTCCTACTGTTTGTTGGGAGAGGAGGGGGCAGGATGGGATCCTACCAAATGTTTTAAATATTATAAATAGAGAAAGATTGTTGAGCATGAGAAAATGGCTTCTTACGAGGGGTTTAGTTAGATCTGTTGCTGATCCAGTCTGATCTTACATAGATTTTCACTAATTATTCCAATGTCAATAACCAAGCCAGAGCAGAACAATGGATAAGTGTGTTTAGAAAGGTGTGCAGTAAAAGTCAGACTTCGATCAGATAAAAGAAATTTAATATCTTTCCATCCATTCTAGACTTGTCACAGCCAAAGAAATACCTTTGAACAAAAACTAGTTGGTTTTTTTCAGATTTGCTGCATTAAGCAATTTCCAAAGTACAGAATTGCTGCTAATGGAAAAGCTAAACAAATCTGGGATTTTGAGCTAGTGGAGTGTTCATGCAAGTGATTAGGCTGTACAAAAGGAGCATTCATCTTGAAATGACAGATAAGTGCTAAGGACAGGACTGAAAACTGTAAATATGTTAGCACTTTAAGCGAGAGCACAGCTTCAGCACTTGTGAGACTCATCAGCTGCTGTAAACAATATGGATCTTTGAGCTGATCTCTGCCGAGATCTCAGCACATCAGATAATGATAGAGTTGTTCATTTTTGCTTCTTCTGTTCTGGGGTTTTTTTCCCTTTCAGAAAGTACTTTCTGCAAAGAGCAGGTCTGTGGTGCTGCCAGCACACACTCACCTCCCTCGTGGAGCAGCTGCTGTGGGGAGCAAAGGACAACCCCAGAGCCGGGCTCTGCCTTTCCCCAGCTCTGCTCCAGTGAGGAACAGAATGTGCAGCTGCACTGCCACTCTGCTCGCAGGGCTGTGCCCCCACCCAGGCTGGGGAAGGCTCTTTGAGCTCCTCCAGCCTCAGTTCACAGTCAGGACACTTCTCCAAGTTTGATTTTAAAAGGAAGTGTTCAGGTGGTGGCAGCAGTTTCTCCTGTGGGGTTTTGCAAAGTGTTATCAGTGACTGAGCTGTGACAGTGGAGCATTTCATGTTGGGAAAGCTGCATACGATAGAAATTAATTTGAAACCAGTAAATCCCCTTTGCAGAGGACACAATAAAAAGCTGGCATCCCACCATAGTTCTCAACACTCACTGACCTCGCTGAGGTTCTGCTCAGTGACCTACAAGTGAAAAGCTCCATGAGCCATTTGGGCCTCTGCTATTCATCTCTTTTCCCAGCTTGCTGTCTTTAAATAAAAGGACAGATCCTCAGCAGCAGGAATTGGCTCAGTTCTTAGGATCAGCTGAATCGTGAAGCACAAAGTGGTTTTTCTTCAGTTGTGTCCCACACTGGCCAGATTTTCCTCTTGAGTGTTTGGTATTAATCTAGTGGTGTTAGTGATTCTTGTGGAATACATGAGGAAATGAGGTGAAGAAGCTCCACAGGATCACAGAATATTCCGAGTTGGAGGGACCCACAAGGATGATCAAGTCCATCTCTTAAGTGAAAGGCTCATATGGGGATCAAACCCACACCCTTGGGATTATCAGCACCTTGTTCTGACCAGCTGAGCTGATCCCAGGGCTTGTGTGACCTGTCCAGGGTTAAAATTCCAGAGCCAATGAATCCAGTGAATACAGTTATGGAAGGTGTGCTGGGAAGAGCTTTTCCTCATAAGCACTTCAGGAGCTGTGGCTTAGGAATGTCTCACTGAAGTGACTGAAGGGGCAAGGTTTGCTTGGAAGCAGGAGCCACAAGGTGCAGCTCACTGAGGGCTTCTTAAAAAGCTGGGAAAATAGGATGGGATAGCAAAGTAAAAGGAGGAATGGTGACTGGCTGGGTGTTGGAAGGTGAGAACATCCCTCTGGAATGATTTGGTGTTGTTTGCCTTTCCTGAAGGTAAAAAGGACAGCTTATAAACAAGCTCCCCAAGCTTCCCACCTGGCCAAAACTTGGAGGTGGGAAGGTGGAGACTCTCTCAGGAGCTCAGCATTCAGAGAAGCCCTGGGCAGGATGGTGCTGTGTTGGACCTCAGGCTGTGACCAACCCAGCTCTGGTGCCACTGGTGCCTTGCTCCTACAGCAAATGCACTTCTAATTCCAACTGGGATGTTTGCAGACAGAACCAGCTTTTGTTTTGGGCACGGGCAATTAGAAAATGTGCTCTTTTTCTATTTGCCAAATGAATACAAATGCTTCCTGAGAATATCTGCTCAGGAAAAATATGCCTGAGATACCTTTAAAAACTCCTGCTGGCAGTGCTGGGTGACAGGTTTGGATTTGCTCAGTAACAGAGGTTATGGAATATTACTGTAATCAGAGGCTCTTTATGGCTCTGGGGCAGGTGGGAATAAGTAGCCCTTGGGTTTGGTTTTGTATTGAAAAATGTCAGCTAGAGTGGTGATAAGGGTAACCTGACATTTGCCAACAAGGATAGTTTCTTCCAAATTAATTTGTTCAAGTTGGTGCCTACAGGTTTTCTGTGCAATAAATGTGATTGCAGTACACAGATATTGTGCACATAAAGAGGTTCCTGCTGACAGAGAAGTTTTAGTGCTAAAGGGAACTGTATTTATCATTTCCCAGTGATCTCCAAAAGAGATACAAGCCAAAGTTTTTAGTAGCAAGGGGAGCAGAACACCTATTCTGGTGTGACTATTGCAGTTTCCTCATGTAAAACTCTCTGAATTCTCTGTCCATGGGAGTTCCACAGCTCAGGTTGAGATTCTCCCTTGGTGCTATTAGAGCATATTTGGCAACTGACTGGCAATCCCATCCATAAGACCAGGCTTCCCAGATTTTTAAGGAATCCTTCCCAAAATAAAATAGTTCAGCAATAAGTATCCAGCATTTAAAGTGCCTTTTTTAGAAAGAGCACTCTTGGAGGGCAGTTCTAGTGGCAGAAGACAAATGAGAGCAGTAGCTTCTCATCCCTGGCTGATTTTCAGATCTGGAGAAGAAAGGATGCTCAGTTTTTAGGACAGGACAGTATCATCAGCTAATCACAGAATCATAGAATAATTTGGGTTGGAAGAGACCTTTAAAGGTCATCTAGTCCACCCCCTTGCAATGATGAGTGTCCTTTGCTTCAGCTTCACTCAGTTCAGTCATGGGTAGCCTTTAATTTAGGAAAGAAAAATACTTTCTGGAGCAGTGTGCTGGAAAAGGTTGTTGACCCCTTGTTTGTAGCAGTCATGGCAAGGAAACCAAACGCCTTGTGCCATGGACAGCTGCCTTCTCTGTGCTGTGCTTCCCTGGGAGAAAGGGCTGTGCAGTCCAGGATGAACTCTCAACAGATTCCTCATTTCTTCTAGGATTTGTTCTCTGTTCACCACTCATTGGATATCTCTGTATCTCTTAAATATTTTTTTTCTTGTTGGACATGGCATATCTGTAAGGTTTCTAAAAGGCTCTCTCTATATTTTAATGCAGTTTACTCTCTGTTTTAACATCTCAACCTTCTACTGGCTTACAGTAGTGAAACACTTTTTCTAAAGATCTCTTGTTTTTTATGAGCCCCTGTCCAGGGTAATTTCCCAAATCCAGTCCAGATTGGGTAAAATGTAAGCATATTTCTGAGGTATAGTTTTGGGAGTTTTTTAATAGTAAACCACACATCAGATTAACCCAATAAAAAATAATCCCAAATCAAAACTCACAGCAGGGATTTCCCTCATTAACCTCAGGTAGACAGTGGAGCATGGCAAAGAATATATTTGAAAGATGAGGGGGAAAGGAAAGGAAGGTCTCCTCAGCCAGTGCTGGATACAGGGAAAGAATAAATAGATGAAGAAGAGTAAAATATTGCAAATAGTTTTGCTTTCTTGATGGAGTAACCCTAAAACAAAGTATAGGCAGAAGTTGGTTTGATGACAAAGTCCCAGCTAGGTACCCCAAAAATGCTGAAACTGCCCAAAGTGGGGAAATGAACAGAGAGATGTGTGCAGATTAATTAGATCGAAGAAATGTTTTGACAACGTAAGTGAACATATGGAATGAATTGAGAGAACCTGATCCAGTTCCCCATGTGTAAATGATGCCTTAGCCATAGCTCATAAAGCAAATACAGATGCAAAAAAAAAAAAAAAAAAAAAAAAGCCCCTTTCTTATCCCCTCCCCCCAGTAAAGCCCAGTCTGTTGCCAGATGGCAAATAAAAGTTTGAACTGGGTGACTAAATGTGAGGAAAGCTGAATGTTCAGCATGGACATGGGAAGAAATCAGCTGAATAAATCTGAATTTTGCACCTTGGAGGAGGTAGTGCAGTGCAGCTAAATATTGCATGAAGTGCCCAGATGAGTGTCAGGATCTCCTGTGCTGGGTCTTCAGTGTCTCTGTTTTACCCTCCCCAGTCCAAATCACAGAATCGTGGAATGGTTTGGGCAAGGACACCTTCCACTGTCCCAGGCTGCTCCAAGCTGTGTCCAGCCTGGCCTTGGACACTTCCAGGGATCCAGGGGCAGCCCCAGCTTCTCTGGGCAACCTGTGCCAGGGCTTTCCCACCTTTGCAGGGAGGGATTTCTGTGTGCCCAGCTGGGTTTTTGGTGTGAGTGTCCATGTGGAAATCACACACCTGCCCTGCATGCCCCAAAGGCCTTGCCACCAAAAATTGAGGGTAAAATATTGGGACAGGTGCTGCAAGCAGAGGGTGAGGAGGGAGCCAGAGAAGCAAAGCAATGTGTTGTAGGTTGTGCAGAGGAGCATTCCCTGGTTTAGTTTGCCCCATCCCCAGGAGGGATGAGTAGGGAGAGGGCTGATTGGGCAGTGCCCTGCATCAGGAGCTGGTGGAGGAATCTGCTGTCCTGACTCCCAGGTGAGCTTATGTTCTGTTAAACACAGCTGCCTGTCAGCATAACATTTCCAAGCCTAAAAACTGTTAAAATCAATATATTTTCACGTGGCTTCTATGGACAAACCTTCTTAGTCCATTTTAACAGCGATGCTGTGTGTGGTTAAATTTATTCTACCTCAGAAGGGTGTGAGGGAGATGTGCTGCCAGTGCCAGTTGGTGCTGGAGTCAGGAGCCTGTTCCAGCTGTGGCATCACCACCACAGCCTGGGCTGGGACCTTCACACGCAGCCACTGAAGTGAACAGTCCCTTCACGGAGAAGCTGCACGGGCTCATGTCAGGGGAAGAGCAGCTAAACCCTGCCCCAGACTGCTTGGATGGTGCCCACAGACTTGATTCATGGCACCCAGTGCCAGCAATCTGGGAAGCTGAAACAGGAGGTGAGCACTTGGGCTCTTTCCATTGCCCAGGGAAGCTGAAACCTCTGCTAAGCCGTCCGGTTTGTGTCCAAGCAGCTTTGGGCACGAAGAGGTGCCAACAACAGAGCCCTCACAAAGCAAACTGCTTAATTATTTGATAGTCAAAGGCAACTTGGGGGAATGCAGACTCAAATCAACAGCTAACCAACCTATATTTAGTAGCAGAGTGGCTGGAGCTTAGACCCAAACATAGTTTCCAGCTGATAGATGATGTGGCAATCAGAGCTGACCCTCATCCCATTCTAAATTTGGGCTGTGGAATAAGTAATTAATATCATGGCTGGCATGGCAAGGCACCCTTCCAGCAGCTGCCCTGCCACTGCTGCTCCTCTTAGGGCTGTGCCTGTGGCTGGCCAGCCTGGCTGGGCTCTGGGACACCAAACTGGGTGACCATAGCCTGGCTGGCACTCTGGAGGCACTGAGGCAGAGGCAGAGTTGGTGCTCTGGAGGCAGAAGTGCTCCCGTGGCCTTACCTGTGCTTGTCTCTGCTGCTGTGAGAGCTCTTCTCCGTTTGTTCTGGTTCTAAGGAGTGAAAAGCTGCTCTGGTGGTGCAGGACAGGTTAGGTGATCCATCCTTCAGTGGGATATGGAAGGTGCAGGAGGGCTGGGAGTTCCATGTGGCACCCAAAGTGCAAAACTGGGGACACACCTCGAGTGTGCAAACGCTGTGCCCCAGCCAAACCAAACTGGGGAAATGGCACAGCCCATTGCAGAGAGAGAATTTTAACTGAAAAATAAAAGAGTAAATTCCATGTCCCTGATAATTCCAGGAATCTCTTGAAACTTTCTGGAATCTGATTCAGTGCTGGAACCAGAATTCCGCCTTGTCTCAGTGCTCAGGATCCATCCAGTTGGCCTCTGTCAGCTCAAGTTGGATGGCTGAAGGGTACAATAACGTTGGGCTTCTTCTGAGCTGCCTCAGTGTAACAAACAAATGTATGAAATACTCCTCCAAGGAGGGCCAGTGCTGTTTCTGAGCCTATGGACAGAGAGAATCCAAAGGCCAGTGACTTTCCCTGGAAGACAGACTGGGGTTCAGGTCCTGAGGTGGTGTCCTGCTTGCCAGCCCTCCATCCTTCCATCCTGTTCTCCCTCCTCCTCTGTATCTCACGTGCACACACAGACAGACAAAAACTCTCTCTCTCTGAGGTTTGATGCAGACACAGAAATCGATGTTGGATCAGAGCAAAAGGAAAATACAAGCTTGTGTGAAATTTTCCACCTTTTCACGAAATGAATCAAAGCCAAATTTTCACACTTTGGTCTTAGGTGTGAAATTTTTGCTCAGCTCTAATATTTATCCATAATGTGTTTTAAAACTTGGCTCGCTCCATCCAGAAACCCACAGAGAATTGAGTTACAGATTCTGGGCTTTGTGCATGCTGCCAAGATCTGCCCCTATAACTCAAACAAATTTTAGGGGGGGGGGGAACCACTAGAAAAATACTGTATATGGTCCATCACATGCTTTCTTCATGCAGTCATGTAGCACTAAAAAGTAACGTTCTGCTAGGCCTGTGTTACAGAAATATACTCATGTAACTCCTGTAAACACGGATAAGATGAATTTTTCATCTCTGGGCTGTGGAACAAACAATCCCTAAATAAAAGCCTAGAAGGAAATAGCAGCTTTGCTTAAAATTCTTATAAAAGTTTAAAAGTATTTCTTCAACATCAGCATTTCAAGAAATCTATTTATGTCCCTCAAATCCAAATATATCTGTGACTGGACTTCTTAAAATGATGCTAAAGACATCTGTTAGCTGAGCTTGTGTGTGTGGAGTAGAAATGGGTGAGAGGTTCTTCACTGAAGCAGAACAGTTAAAATTATTACATAGACCATTATTTACTTTATTTGTTGTGAGGACTAGAAGTGTAAGGAAAGTCTCTCTGATAGTTTGAAGGTTCTTAACACCTGCTGAGTCCTGCAGTCAGGACAGATCTGGTGGGAAGAATGTTCCTACATTTCAGCCTGTTGTGAATGGGGCAACTTTTATGTTATTTTCCTCCTGCTGCTGGATCTGTGACAGGAAAACTGGACAGAAACACTGGAGAGGTGAGGCTGGCCTGAGTGGGAGCATCAGATCCCCCCAGTTTGGTGCTTTGCTGTTCCAATTTTCAGCCACTGAAATTGGACAGGAAAACTTCAAATGATCTGTGATTGTTTCATTGTTAGTAACTACCTTAGGTAAAAGTCCAAGCATTTCTTGGGATTACCAAAATGACTAAGTGGGGAGAACAGAGCTGGGAAATTGCATTTGTGCTCAAATGCTGCATCCATTTAACTTTGAATATAATTTTTAAAGTCTCAAAATAAAGAAAAAGCCCAATTGGGATTCTGTTACTTGACTTTTTAAGATAAGGCTGATGTTCCTAAATCTGATTTCTCATCTGCTGTGTACTTTAAGGGCTCACATCCCATTAATTTTCAGTAATACTCAACCTCATCAGTCCTTGAGTCGCTGCTGAAAATCAGACTTGAGGACTATTCTGGGTTGGGCTTGATGATCTCCAAGGTCTCTTCCAACCCAGTTGATTCTGTGATTCTGTGATTCTGTGATTCTATTCACAAGTAGGCTTCACTGGCCTCCCTCTGCAGTCCCAAGGGACATGAGCTCCCCTTGTGGGATGAGCAGGATCATGCTGGGTTTTGTGAGGCCACTCTTGGAGGATCCCAAGGGCAGGGAATCAGGGAAGATGGGTCTCCCAGCCTGAAGCTATTCCCTGTGTGCACCTCCTGTGCCAGGCTGATGGGCTTCTCCTGGGGCCTCCTCCCACACAGGCTTAAAAACCTTTTCCTTCCCATTATTGAAGGGACAGCAGTTGAAAGTTCCAGCTTTCAGATGCTGTATCAAAGTCGTGCTTCCCTAGGAGGTAGGATTTTGCCTGGGTTCCAGTAGGGTTTCCCTTGGAGATCCACTGCCTGCTGAGGCTGCCCTGGGTTCCTCAACTGCACAAGTGTTGGATGCTATGCCCCAGATGATGCTGGAGACTGGAATTCAGCCACTAGGACCAAGTGGATTTGAGTGGCTCCTGACCTTCCCTGCAGCAAAATGGCACCTTGTCCTGAGGTCTTGGTGGGCCTTGGGGAATTTGGTTCCCTGCTCCCTTCCCAGGCAGGGATAACCCTGCTGGACTGGGTCTCTCCATGGAGAGCAGAGTGTTTACTGGCTTGTATCTGTCTCAGCGTTGACACTCCAACAAAAGGTTAGAAATCATGAATGCATCCCTTTATTTCTGCTCCACAGTGCCTCTCTTTTTTTTCTGTGTAAACCCTTCACTTGCCTCTTGCCCAGCCTTTAGAAACGATGATCAAATGCGAACTTTCAGGGTTTATTTATAGCATAGCCTTTATGGAAAGAGAGAAAAGAAATGATTAAAAAGCAATTTTACAAAATATTTTGTTTTAAGAGAGAATTCATTGTGTTTTAAATCACTGTATTCATTGTACTGTCTAGACTGGCAAACAAAGAAGATAGAGCGTCATTCAAATTAAGATTGTGAAATCCTTGGTGACTGGAATTATGGATTTGGATGTCAACCCTCAAACAAACTATTTCTGAACAGCAGTATTATCACTTTGCTATATTTAAGGCTTTGTTGGAGACAGCAGTCCACAAGGTTGATCCGATTCAGTAATGCAATTCTAATGTTTCTTTGTTTCCCATTTCATTATAAATTCATATTTTCAATGTTCTGTTCCTCTTTGTCCCCAGAAAATTGTTGAAAAGACTCTCCTCTGGGAGTAAAGTTTTTTGTTCAAGCTAACAATGACCAAACTGACTTTAAAACACAGAAAAACACACAACTAAAATGTGAATTGAGAGAGGGAATTAATTTAGCGTATTTTGAGCAACATAGAATGGGTGAGTTGTTGAAAATTGCTGGCTGTGTATTTTTTTGCCATGTTATTCCCCAGACCCATGGTAGTTGCTGTGAGACTTTAATGCTGTGGATTCTCAAAGGTCTGCATATTTTCAGTAGATTTAAAAACACCAAAGTATTTTAGCTGATAAACTGAAAAACTGATAAACTTGAGAATCTTCCTCCTTAACTCAGGGTGGATGATGGGAGGACCAGCAGAAGAGAAGCAGCTGCCAGGCCCTGATTCCTAGTTGAGACCGGGTCCTAAGTGACCAGTTTTCCTTTTGGGACCTCTCCAGCCCATCCTGCTCCCAGCGCCATGGGAGTGGTGACACCTCTCTGGCTGCCTGATGGGGACTCTGTGCTGGTGCTTTCAGGTTGGGGAGACCTCACAGGGAGAGGGGGAGGCTCTGGGCAGCCTTGGCTTGAGCCCTTGAAGAGCAGCTCCCGAGTGCCAGGTGTGAGAGCTGGGCCCAGCTGGAGGCACGGGGGGCACTGGGGGCACTGGGGGATCTGGGGTCTGTTCTTGGACCAGCCCAGGAGACCTGGAGTTCCCTGAGTAACAGCATAAAAATAAAATCTGTCTGGAGACAGGTTTATCTCAAAGCTGGCTGACTTCCCAAAGAGCAACAAGACGTGTTCTGCTCTGGAAGCTGTAAGAGTAAAGCACAACACAAGTGTGTGGAGCACTCACGTCAGAGGCAGAACATACCCTGGGAATGGTGCTGTCTGTGTCCTGGTCCTGAGGGTGCATGGGGAGGGGAATCCAAAGTCTGGCCCTCCTTTTCATTTTTGTTGCACCTGTGATAAAAAATGGATTTGCCTGTTTAGAGACTTTGGGTTTGTAGGTTTATTTTCATGCAGTGTCTCCAGGGCAATTCAAAAGGAGGTGTGAAGCAGGGAGCAGAAAGGAAGGTGACTCTTCCATTAGAGACAGAGTGCTTCAGGGGGCTTTGTTTTCCCTAAGGCACAATGGAAAAGCAGTAGCCATTGTACCAGAGGGAATTGGCTTTTACTTTGAGGGGTTTTTTTTTTTCTGAGTGTTCATTCATTTTTTGGATAGTCTGTAAATCCAGCTGGCCATGCAAGGGAGTTGTAAGAAACTGACTATTGTAAACAGGGACAATGCTTGGGCATTGTCAGTATCACCTGTTAAAGGACAGGGAAGAAAATGCCCAATTCTCTTACTGGGAAGGATATCAGCCTTTCCATGGCAGTATTTTAATCTGGCTGGTGTGCAGAGTCTCAGTGCCAGCAGGCTCACATGTCCCAGGGAAAAGAACACACTATCTCTCTGGAAGTGTTATTTCAAGGGTGTTTCTTGGGGAATCGAAGTACAATCAACCTCTGCCCATATGAAGGAGAATGGGCATATGAGAGCACAGAAATGTTCCCTGCTGGTTTATCAGCACCCTTAGCAGAGTCAAGTCCTGACTGCACCCCTGGCAATGCTTTTCCCTTCGATAGAGCCTGCCCTGGGCTGGTGAGACTGCACTGACATTGCTCATCCACATAGTGAAGTTCTGTGAGATCCTCAGCTGTCAAGTGCTGGATTAGTGGAAAGCACAGATTTCACTAGAGCAGGTATTCCAGCCTGTAAAATCATCCAAACCTTTTAAAAATCCAGCGGTAGCAGCTTGCTGCAAGGTTCCAGAGCAGCAGCGCAGGCTGCCTGTTCTCCAGGGTCTTCCTCATTCTTAGGCACTGCATTAAAACAAGTTCAGGGTCCTGCTTAGAAACTCTGAACCCTGATTTAGTCACTCACTGATTCTTGAGAATGTTTTTAACATTCTCCCATCTAAAAGCTGTTGCTTTGATTCTCCCTGTGAAACACTGAGTGTCTGCTGCCCCCAATGTATCCTGAGAGCTCAGCCCTCTCTTAACTTCAATGGTTCTCATTCCAGGGGGATTGCTTGGGAAAATCCACGGAAAATCAGAATCTCACAGAGATCAGGAAAAGAACCAAACTACTCGTCCTTCTCCCCTCCACACATGACTGTCCCAGAGGCTCCTTCTTCAGGGGATTCTGTGAACTCTGACTTTATTTTGGCCAAAAGCAGAGCAGGATCAGAGTTTGCCTCTTACACCTTTGTGCTGGAATGTGAGGGCAGCTGTGACCTCCAGAACAGACCTTTCCAGGTTACATTTAGCTTGTGGAGCACCCTCGAGCCCTCCCTTGCTACAGCGAACCGGTACTTTCAGAATCTGATTACGGGATCTCAAGTACAGTTATCATTTTATTTGAGAACCCTCCCCTCCGGGGACGCAGTGTTTAACATTTCCTTTGGTTAGAGTAAATAATAAAAGATAAGTCTGTTCTGCCTGAGACTCCCAGTGAGAGAGAGGAACAGATTTTGGTTACTGAGGGTCTGCAGTGCTTTGTTCTCTTGACTACTTTATAATGGGATTGAACATATTTGCTGCCATCTGGCCTGTTCAGCCGAAACAAAATACATCACTAATGTTCCGATTGGTTTTGAAACATCTTGTTCTTGTCAAAAAGTATTTTAAATCAAAACAGGCTTTTTCAGTTGCTGTTTGTCTTTTCCTAGGAGGCCATGGCGAAAATGGGGAAAATTGGGAGAGTTGTGCAGCCCAACCACGAGCATAAAAGGTAATGCTGGCCTTGGTGTGTTCCGCTGGGAGAGTTCAAGGGAGATGAAGTTGGGGTCTGGAGACAAGGTTGGGGTGGACCTCTTTACAGCCCTCCTCGAGTGCAGTAGTGTTTAGCCTACAGATACTCTAAGAGTCATACTATATTAAATTTTTAAGAATTGTTCTTACTGTATTTCTGAGGACTATTTTTATTAACTTTTAAGGCTTAATTATCTATTTTATATTTTAATTATTTCCAATACTATATTTCGAAGCGCTGTTTGTATTAGTTTTCAGGGATTGTACTGTGTTACATTCGATTTTAGGGTCATTTACGTTACCGCCTCACGGGTTCCGCATTCCATGGGCGGCGGCGCGCGGGCGCCCCCTGGCGGCGGCGGCGGCTGGTCCGCGCTCCCGGGATCGGGCTGAGGGGACGCGGCGGGGCCCGTGTCCCGTTCTAGGCCCCGCAGCGCAGGACACACTGAGGGGCTGGAGCACCGGGAGCGGCTGAGGGAGCTGGGGAAGGGGCTGGAGCCCCGGGAGAGGCTGAGGGAGCTGGGAAAGGGGCTGGAGCACCGGGAGAGGCTGAGGGAGCTGGGGAAGGGGCTGGAGCCCCGGGAGCGGCTGAGGGAGCTGGGAAGGGGCTGGAGCACCGGGAGAGGCTGAGGGAGCTGGGGAAGGGGCTGGAGCCCCGGGAGAGGCTGAGGGAGCTGGGAAGGGGCTGGAGCACCGGGAGCGGCTGAGGGAGCTGGGGAAGGGGCTGGAGCACCGGGAGAGGCTGAGGGAGCTGGGAAGGGGCTGGAGCACCGGGAGCGGCTGAGGGAGCTGGGGAAGGGGCTGGAGCACCGGGAGAGGCTGAGGGAGCTGGGGAAGGGGCTGGAGCCCCGGGAGAGGCTGAGGGAGCTGGGAAAGGGGCTGGAGCACCGGGAGAGGCTGAGGGAGCTGGGGAAGGGGCTGGAGCCCCGGGAGCGGCTGAGGGAGCTGGGGAAGGGGCTGGAGCCCCGGGAGAGGCTGAGGGAGCTGGAAAGGGGCTGGAGCACCGAGAGAGGCTGAGGGAGCTGGGGAAGGGGCTGGAGCCCCGGGAGAGGCTGAGGGAGCTGGGAAAGGGGCTGGAGCACCGGGAGAGGCTGAGGGAGCTGGGGAAGGGGCTGGAGCCCCAGGAGAGGCTGAGGGAGCTGGGAAGGGGCTGGAGCACCGGGAGCGGCTGAGGGAGCTGGAGAAGGGGCTGGAGCACCGGGAGAGGCTGAGGGAGCTGGGGAAGGGGCTGGAGCACCGGGAGAGGCTGAGGGAGCTGGGGAAGGGGCTGGAGCACCGGGAGAGGCTGAGGGAGCTGGAAAGGGGCTCAGGCTGGAGCAAAGGAGGCTCAGGGGGGACCTTGTAGCTCTGCACAAGTCCCTGACAGGAGGGGGCAGCCGGGGGGGTCGGGCTCTGCTCGCAGGGAACAGGGACAGGAGGAGAGGGAACGGCCTCAGGCTGGGCCAGGGGAGGCTCAGGGTGGACATTGGGGAAATTTCTTCATGGAAAGGCCCGTCCAGCCCTGGCACAGCTGCAGGGGTGGAATCCCCATCCCCGGAGGGATTTAAAAGCCGTGTGGATGTGGCACTTGGGGACATGGGGCAGTGGCAGCCCTGGCAGTGCTGGGGAAACAGTGGGACTCAGTGATTTTGGAGGACTTTCCCCACCTGAATGAATTCTGTGAAGCTCCAGTGGCTCCTCATTTTCACAGCAGAGAGCTCTGGGGGAAACTGTCTGAGAACCCAAGCTGGCTGTAGGGAAATGAAAGGTGGAATTGCAACTGGGAATCACTTGTTTGGGTGGGAACTGCTCCAGAAGTGCCCAGGGAGGGCTGTGGTCCTGGCAGCAGCTGTACTTAGGAAAGAGTCAAAGTGTCTTCAATGCTAAGAGAAGCAAGAAAACATATACATTACAGGGGATTTAAATCTTCAAATCTCAGGCTTTGTTGACATTAACTTTCTAATGCAGATTTTATGACAAGAAATACGAAGTATTTTTGAAGCTTGTGGAACACCAGAGAGAGTATCGCTCCATCATGAACAGCTTGTGATCCAGAGGCATGGGATCTGGGAACAGCAGGGATAACAAATTTCCAGGCATGTGTGATGCGGGTAATTTCTTACTGTACCGTCCATGTTAAAAATGTACTTTTATGATTTAAAGTATACATTTTAATTTTTAATGAGCAATAAAATGCAGTCACTTTGCTGTGAAGTGCTGCGTATTTTCTGTCAATAATCCCTGCACGAAGGTACAAGGAATATTCATTTGTTCCAGTCGGAGAACACAAGATAACCAGTTGCAGGTACCCCAGTGCCAGCACTTGGACTGGCAAGAACAGCACAAGGAATATCATGATACACTCAGATGGACTTGAGTTCATGTCGTCAGTGTTCACATAGATGGACTTTGCACACTTAACTTGAGAGAAATTCCTTCTTTAGTATTGGCATAGGCTGCAATTCCCAGTTAAATGCAAACAGGAGTCACACAATAACAAAATTAGACTTGGGTTATTTGGAAAATAATAGTTTCTGGCTTTTTTTTTTAATGTTAGTAGTCAGCCCTGAAAAACATCTGGTAATTTTTTTAAAGAAACAATGCACTTCCTGCCTTGTAGTTCATGGAAAAGCAATTGTTGCCATTTCCAAAGTACCCATTGTTAGGAGAAACAGCTTTACAAGTTCAGGGACATAATTAAAAACAATGAAAGTTAATGGGAATAAAATGAAGAAACATCATAACAGAAAGAGTGAAACAAGCAAGAAAATGACTCTGACATAGTGGGGTGTCAGAGCTCCCAACTCAGGGGCACGATAAAATCTGTCAGCTGAAAAGACAGAGTGGGAAAAAGCAACTGGAGACCAGTGTGTTGTAACCAATACATATTCGTGAATTTTAATATATCCATTTTAATATGCAAGTAGCGTGTAGAAATGAAATCCACAGACTCCAAATGGATACCAAAGGTACAGGTTATACAGGGACAGATGTGCAGGGTTGGCTGGCACTGTACCAGCACTTTTACCTCTTTGCAGCTCAACACAAACAACTTCAGCAAAGTTTCCGTAAACTTCCTGCTATTTATATCATTATCCTCAAACTGGCCTTGATTTCTCTGACTGAACTGGTACCAAGACTTAGCACAAGGGGCGTAGGGAGTCTGGAAAGGGAGCAAACAATCACACTGACTTGGTGTAAAATGGAGATGCACAGAGTCCAAGGCCTCTCTGTACCTTGCATGGGCTTGCACAACACAGTTAACAGAGATTTGCTCCCGTTTCCTGCATGGCCTTTTAATGCCTTTCTCCCCTTGTGACACTTGTACTTGTAGTTGCATTTTTGTTCCAAGCCAGTGTTACTGCCAGTTTCATATTATCCATTTTAAAACCAGAGCTGTCAGAACTCTGTATCCCAGTGGCTGAGTAATCAATCAGCTGTGATAACACAAACACTGCTGCAGGATTTTGCAGTGAGACTGTCTGACCATCCTTGTGTTATACAAGACTTAGCAAATTGTTCCGTTTGCCAAGTCCTCAAATTAAAATCTAATTCAAATTGAGCCAAGAAGTAAAATGTTAAAGCTCAAGAGTTCTAACGCTCTTCAGCTGCAGGTCGGTGGGCACTGTAATGTTAAACTCTGATGTGGCATGAGGCATTCTTGTAAAACTGCCCTCTGAGGGCTCCATATCAAGTGCCTTGGCTATGCCAAGCACTGCTGAGTCCTTCAGCCCGTGGCAGCAGCACAGGGACAAACCCATCACACTGCCCCAGTGCAAGAGAAGCCTCAGTCATGGCTTGAGGAAGTTTGGCCAAGGGCCCCAGCTGGGGTCAGTCAGGCCCCTGAGCTGCAGACCTTGCCATCCTCACCCCTTCAGGTGCAATCTGCTGACAGATTTTTTATCATGCACATTAAAAGAAGGGAAGCAACCTCTGTGTTATCAGCTGCTCCAAGAGTCCTGCAGAGAGGCCCAGTTCACTCACATGGAGAAGACAAAAATATCATGGTTCCAAAGAAACAAAGAGCAACTCTAAGGAAAAAAAATCCCTGAGACCCATCCAGGTGAAGAGTCCTCACAAGGCAAGGAGCAGGAATGACAGCCTTTCATACAGGTAATCTGCAGATTGAATGTTCACATGAGATTGGTTATTTTGTATTCTGATGCATTTCAGTTCCATGTGTTTCTTAAGCACTTTTAAGTCAAAATCTCTTGAATGCAGAACCTTTTTGTGCTGTCCAAATGCCCCTATGCTGTTCAATCATGGTACAGTATCCAGAGGAACCCTTCTAAAAGGGATCCCTGCTGCCCCAGCCCTTGGAAGAGAAAGTATTCTGCTTGATATGGAATCCTTCTGGGAACTGGGCCTTAATGGCTGCGCTGGTGTGTGCCTGGCTTCAGAATCTGGCATTGAGTGTAGGCTGTGAATGCTTTGAAATG
This sequence comes from Corvus hawaiiensis, assembly GCF_020740725.1. NCBI lineage: Eukaryota > Metazoa > Chordata > Aves > Passeriformes > Corvidae > Corvus > Corvus hawaiiensis. The sequence goes on from NC_063221.1 coordinate 30,020,394, forward strand.
AGGCCTTGAGCCTCTCACCCTGGTGTGGGCAGGAACTGTAGGACTGAGTGATTATTCCTCTTCATTAATGCTGTGGTGTTGGGTTAAAAATTTATTTTACCCTCTGCAGGGCTTAGTTTGGTCTGTAGATTGAAAGAGACTCCCCAGTTCTTTAAGCTCCCTCCCAGGATGTGACAGGAAAGGATGTGCTTTGGTATTATCCTACACCTTGTCAGGAAGAGGCTCTGCTTGTGTCTTCAGCCTCATCTTTACATCAGTGCCACTGCCTGGCACTCTCTGTGCCAGCTGGGATTCCAGCCTTAAGAAAGGGCAGAGCCAGTGTGAACTGTTTGGATTTGGCAATATCTGGGGAAAAATCCAGCTGCTTTCTACACTGGAATCTGATTTGAAATTTTAGAGGCAAGTTAAAATCCTGCAGTTCAAATCTGAGTGATATTTGAAGGGTCCAGCCTGCCCCTCTCTAGGTCTGCTTTTCATCCCACACCATGTTCTCCTCCCTGCCAGGGTGACTGCAGGACTTCTCCAGGTAAGAATTCCAGAAGCACCTTCACTTGAAGGTTCTGGATGCAACAGTGGATGGTAACACTTCCACCACAGTACTGCCAGGAGCTGCATCAGAAGGTAACCACATAATGGTACAGACTGGTTTTCCTTGCTGGGTCTCTTCCAATCCGTTTGTTCTGTGCTGCTCACTCAGTAAATGCAGATTTACAAACACTTAGGGGTCGAGGTTGTTTCCTTGGCTTATTGTGTTTCTTCTCACAAGAGGTGTGAAAAGCAACACAGTTCCACAATAAAGAACATTTTCCTTTTTTCCCCTGTATCCAGCCTCCCAGTACAACAAGCAACCTCTGGCTGGGGCCTGGTGAGATTAGGAACTTCCATACTGCTTTTTGTGGAATGTTATCCCAGAGATGCAATAAACTACACAAAAGCAAAATGCTGGAGGCCTGTTTGATATTTCACAGTTGTGTGATCTGACATGTGTCAGATGATAAATGCAAATGGCTGCAGGATCATTCAAGCCCAAGTGGGTTTTGAAATGCTGTGGGAAAATTAGAGGATAAATAAAGCTGATCCCAAGAGCTCAAGCTCGTTGTTTGGCATGTGTCAAAATGCAGACAGAGGTACATACTACCTTTGTCTGCAGGGAGAGCAGGTTAGTGCTGCTAACCAGGGACTGTGCCTCCAGTAGGGGGTCAGGCAGCAACTTACCAAATTAAAAAATGAAGATATGCTAAACATATTGGAGGTTATTTAATGTTTACGAGGAAGTTAGCAGGATTAATAAACTCTTTCTACAATGGACTGTGAAAATGAATGTGATTCTTTATTTTTAATACATGGTTTTGCTCTGCAAGGTGACTGTGCAAAAATGGAGCTTTTGCTCTTCTATACTGGTATGTGCAGAGATTCACAGATCAGCTGAGGGAGAGTTTCCTTCCCACGGTTTCTTTCCCTGTGGATCTTACTCTGGGAGCTCCCTGGGTCATGGTTGAAGCTCTCAGGAATATGGGTGCCCGTGGACAGAAGCATTGCAGCTGCATCAAGGTGGACTTGTCCAGAGTGACTTTCAGGGCCAGTTATCCCAGATAAACCAGCACGCACAGCCAAGGAGCAGCTTGTACCTCTGGAAAAGCCAATTGCCACATCCTTTTTTACCCAGACAGCTGCTGATTTCCAAGTACAAAATAGAGAGGTCTCAGGAGTGAAAGGGGACAGAGTGTGAGGACAGTAAGATTAGGCTGCACATGCAATGACAGCAGTGAGTTTGGACTGTTCAGATAACTGGAAAATTGAATTGTTGCTGCCTGCTCTGAGTTTCCCCTGTACCCATAGCATTCTCCACAATTTCCCCAACCATCCCCACTTCTTTCAAAAAGGGAACAGCTGTGTTCAGCTGCACCTTCTTTGTACAGACTTCGAGGATGGATTCAACAGTCGGAGGGGGATGCAAAGGAAGAGTGAGGATGACTTGTTTGCAAGCATCATTCGTATTCACTTGGAGCAGTTCGAGTAGGAGTGCTTGTGTGTTGTGGAAACAACACAAAATCACCAGGTGTGAGAAGAGTTTGCATTATTGTAATTAAATCATGAGGTACAAGTAAGTGAGTTGCAAAAGTAGCACTTAAAAGGCTCTTAAAATAATTACTATGCATCCCAAACTCCTTAATTGCCTTGCACAAATCCTTAATATTAGAGTAAGGAAAGGGTGTCCAGCCAGGGTTAGCTCCATTGCTAATACATTGAATGCCAGGGCTGGCACCACCAGCAAACCCAGCAAAGCACAAACAGCATCTCAGCAGAAGCAGCACAGCTTGACTGGCAGCTCCGGGGCATAGTGAGCAGGTCAGGGAAATAAAACCTCTCAGCATTTCAACTGATGCAACTTGACAGGGACCCCAGTGATAACAGCAGCACAACTTTGTGCTGCCATTTTGATGGGATTGTTTTGTTGAGCTGAACAAGGATCTTGGTTCTTAAAAACAGCCAGTGAGTACTTTGTGTGAGCTGTGCTGGAATGAGGAGTCTCCGGGAGCCCTCAGTGTGGGGGTGCTGCACCCAGCATCACATCTGCTCTCACTGAGAAAGGGAATTTGAGAGAAGCCATGTTTGAAATCCACAATAAAAATGTTCCCGGTGCCATCAGTTACATTGTGTGTACAAGGGCTGGGGATGTTAAATTCGGCCCAAAGGTATTTTTATGAACCTCACTCCGACTCGTGATTTTACTCATTTTCATTCGTGTGCAGGGTTTATCTTAGTGCCTCTTGTGTTTTGTTCACACACACAGAGCAGTTGGCTGAGCCCACAGCTGTGTTTATTTCTAAATCCCCATCCAGTCTGTATAAACCCAGTCTGGCACCCAGCTTCCAGCTTCTCCTTGAGCATTTGCATTTGACACCCATCACATCTTACCGGCCTTGACTCACTGGGGTGGTGGATCCACGTCTGGGGATCCCCACAGCTGCACTGCTGTGCCTGTGCTCAGTCCCAGCAAGGCCAACCGGGCACTGATGGATCCCAGAGTCCGTCAAGGCCCTTCACAAAAGAATCCCATGGAAATTAAGATTTGCTGCACGCAGAATCCTTTGTTTGGTAGAACAGGAAAGGAAGGACTCCTCTGAAGTTGACCCATTTGTGCTTCAGTGCATTTTTCATAAAATAGACAAAATCCTGTTTTAATCTATCCCACTCCACAACCTTCTGAGGGACTCTGTAGGTTTCTCTAAAATACCTCTGTGGTTATTGTTAATTAGAAAAAAATAATATTGCTGAAGGATCGCTTTTCAGTTGAACTTCCTGAACATATGGTTCAAACTGAAGCTGAAAAGGAAAACTTCAGGACAAACTGTATGAATTACTACTAATAATAAAATCAGACATTTTTTATAAGTCCACATTAATCTTCTTTAAAAGCTTTGGGTTAACCACATTTTTTAAATAAAACTTTTACCAGAGCGGAATTTATTAAGAGAGCTCACTGTTGCCTTAGCTCTGTTCCACGGGGCATCAAGAGAAGTTTTATTACTGATTTCAGTCACAACAGACTTAGATCTACACAGAATGGTTTTGATAAGCCCAATGTAAAAGTTTTATTGGTTTAAGACATGAGAAACAGACATGTTACAGAGACCACTTCTACTCTATAAACAGCCATAACATGGATAATGCATCACACTGGAGTCAGTGCTCCAGAGTGTAAATAATGGTGTGGAGGGAAGGAAAGCCTGGCCAAGTATGTGGCTAAGAAAAACAACATAGACCCAGCTTGTATATGGTACTTCTCCTCTGCAGATCTCAAAATTAAATACAAATAAAGTCTGTATCATTAGGTCATACTCACAGTTGGGAAAGGGAAAATTAACCAGGCCAGGGAAAGAGGAAAGTTGATGCTCTTTGTTGTTATGTCTGTCTTTGTACTTGAAACTGCAACTACTGGGGCCTTATTTGAAACAGGTTTTTGAGGCCATGTGGTTACTGTTTGTCCTGGATGAGTTCCGTTCAAAGCCTTCTTTTCCTGTATGTTATAAAACACTGTTAGAAAAACATGAAACAACCTGGAGTATTACATGGTGTCTCTCCTGAGGTGTCCCTGGCTGTTGGGGATCCACTGATTTGTTGTGTTCCCAGAGGATGGCGATAGTGGCAGTGGTGACGAGGGGCTGTGCTCTGTTATCTTTATCCTAAAGATAAAAATGTGCTTTTATTGCACCAGCATTAACAACACAGCCCCTTGTTCTCCTTTGTACTTAGATCTTTTTATAGTGTGGTGGAAAAAGTGTGAATGGTTTGTAAATATAACTTGCACTTGCTTGAAGGTGCCAAGCTCACACTGGCTCCAGTGATGCAGAACGTGGGCCTTAAAAATCCTGCAATCCCCTTATAAATACAGTTATGAACATAACTCCCTCCACTATTCTGTGCTTCATCCTTGTATTCACTTGGAAAAACTATTTAAATGCTGTAATCCCAACCATATGGCTCAGAGCCTCAAAGAAGGCATTTAGCAGACACGTTTGTCTAGAGAATTAGGGTTTTACACAGATTATCCAGTGACTGGAGATGGTCTGGGGGAGGACAGGAGCCCACGCCAGGGGCAGCCTCGACAGAAGGACCCTCTAAATCGGCTCTGTCCCTTTCCTGTTAAACAGATCCAGGGCTGGAATAAACAGTTACTGACCTTGCATTGGGATGAGATGTCTTTGAACAACTTTCCTCTGTAAGACCACACAGGTTTACTTAAAAAACAGTAAACAGATTAAAAAAGCTTTATGCATTACTCGAAACCAACTTATTGAATTGTTTAAAATGGAACTTCCACTATCTTTGTTTGCGTAGAAAGCTTTTACAGGGCTGCAAACCAATGCAATTATGCCTAGATCACTTCTGTTTTATTTTAGGCAAATGTTTCACTTGGGAGGCAAGAGTGGGACAGCACGAGACCTAAGCCTGGTGTGTCCTACTCCTGATTTTCACGCATAGAAATTAATTTTATGGGATAGCTGGATTTTTATGCTGCTGATTAAAAAGACAAGCTGTCTTCTCAGAAGTGAGTTCATGCTTGAAGATGTGACTTCATGTGTGTTACATCTCGAGCTTTCACGGTTACAAAGGTGTAATTATTGGACTGTTGATTTTTGTAACAGGTTGGGGTTTTTTCTTGTATAGTCGAATACAAATTGTGTGATTTTCTGGTGCATTTTACCCATTCCACAAGTCTGTATTGTAATTTAACAGCATCCTCTGAGATGATGTTACTTCTTGTCAACCTAAGATTTAGTGTTTATTAGCCTGTGTAAGCACTGACTGCACTGTCAGTCCAAAACACTTCCCACAGAATAAATGCCCACAGTTGGTTTCTAGTGGGAGAGGGGCTCACTGGAGGCAGGGGAGCAGCTGGAGTTGCTGTGATTCCTGGGAGGGATGTAGTGCAGAGTCTTCACTAAATTAGTAGTTTGATTGACATATTCAGTCCATTAAAATAATTTACTGTGATTAGCAGAGAGCCACAGAAGCTCAGTGTAGATGTCACACATAACTAATTATCACTGTTTCCCTCCTCTGTTGCAGTTGTGTCTGTCACTTAAATGTACTGGAATAAAGTCTGGTGTGTTCTCTGCCTTCCTGGGGTGGCAGAATGGAACCATAGGCTGGGTGGCAAAAAGAATCCAGGTGAGTGTTGAGGAAACCAGGTCTCTTGCCAGAGCCAGGTCTAAGAGTTCTCCAAATGAGTAATTTTAAATCAGCCATTCATACTATTCTGTCCTCCTATAATGAGGATCTGTAATAAGAGGAACTGGAGGTTTTAAAATAATGTGCCATAACTTTGATTCAATGATCTTAGAGGACCTTTCCGACCCTAACAACCGTGTTTCTATAACTACTGGAAAAAAAATCTTTCTCCTTTACTGTGAAGTTATAAATGTATTTGTTTCCATCCTCAACAGAAAAATGTCAGATGCCAAAGGCCTTTCCATTGTTTTCAGATTTTCCTTTCCCTGCACTGATAAGATTCTCTCCTGCAGAGATAACAACCACAATAGCCCAGCAAAGGATGGCTGGGTAGGAGTAAGACACCACCATGATGGTCAGATCCAAGTCCAGGACACTGAACTCCAGGCAAGCAGACTTTATTTAACACAGTAACACCTAAAATTCATCTGGCACATCCCAATACGTTTTGACTTCCCGTGCAGGGCTGGGGGGCATTTGCAGATCCAGAACATCCTCTCAGCTTGTACAAGCGGTGATGGTTTCTGTCAGCTGCAGCCCAGAGCAGTTGTGTTTACAAACACTGCACACACACAAGCCCATTAGGTATCTCCTCTTTATTTGTGCACAGGAATAACACCCACATTTCTTTAGCTTTGTCTTGTACAACAAAGGGAATGAAATGTGTTTCTGATTATGCAATAGATACGGAGTCAAGGGAAGCCCAGCATTCCCAGACCGTAACCAATGGAAATTCTGAAAGGCTCCCTTGCCCTTTGCAGCCTCAACAAGTTGAAACCTCTTGTGTATTTTGTATTAGCTTGTCTTGTACAATCATTAACTTATATATGACTCCTAGGGGACAAGTGATTATGGTTTATTTCCAGATGACTCATGAGCAAGTCTGCAGAGAGTTTGAGCTGCTCAGAAAACAGGAAAATGGAATATTTAGTGTTGCTGATGATACCAGTTCTGGCTGCTGAACTCAGGCACCAGGCAAGGGGGCTGGAAACTCATCAGCTTGAGTGCAAGGGCCTGTTGAGACCCTGCAAGTGCTCAAGCTCTGCTCCCAGAGCATTTGATTTGGACTAGGAATTACAGCAAAGAACCAGGCAGTGATCCTGCACTGCAGGAATAATATGTGTGTGGATAGGAAGAATAAAAATCATTCAGACATCATTCAAATCCAAGGTTGTGGCACTACATTTTTAATTTTTTTGTGATCTCTCACTGATTTGAGTGAAGCATGGTGAGAAACTTGACCGGCTCTTGCAGGATGACTGACAGATGGCAGATCTAGAGGGAGCAAAACCAGACAGTTCTTTACATACACAGTTAAGCCATGGACATTCTTATGGATGCTAGGAATTTCTGAGTCCAGCAGGTACCAAGGCAAGGTGACCCTGGTTTCACCTGGTATGGACGTTCTGTCATCCAGTTGCATTAATGGAGCATTTGGGAGGAAAAAGGGACTTGGGGTCACCTTCAGCAATGACATCAGTGGCTTAGTCTTGTCCTGAGTCGATCAGCTGGGAAAAACATGCCAGGTCTGTCATTTATTTCTAATAGATTATCTGCACATAATCAAATTTCTGATTATTGAGTCCAAGCACTCCCAGTGATGCTGGAGTTGGCTCTGTCCTGGTTATGAGGGGCCCGCCCAGCTGGATCTGATAGAAGGAGAAGACAGATGATATCTGACATCGCTGTAAGGCTGCCAGAACTAATTAACCCCGTCCAAAATCCTGAGCTGGCCTTTGAACATTTGAACTGCGATTGAATTAGAGATTGATTATGGCAGTCAGTGTTTGTGTCATGAGGCTTTGAGGTTTTGATGGCACTAAACAGTCTTAACAAAATAAAATATTTAGCATGACTTTGCCTAAAATGACAGATTTTTAGGAAGCTTCCTCTCATGCAGTAATTCTGTTGTTATTTCAAACAGCACCATTAAAATTGTCACTCCTCTTAACATTTTAGCCTGGAAACTTTGCAAGTACCCTTAGAAATGACTATTTCAGTCTTGTATTTGCATCTGGGTGCCTTTGGTGGTTCCAACCCATATGTTACTGTGAATCCTCAGCCAGAACCAGGTGATAAAATGTTTAGTACAGTAAAAGTCAATTTAATTCATTTGGAGGAAACAAAAGGAAAAAACCCAATCAAAACCAAAGCCCAAGTTCAGAAGCAAATTATTCTGAAAAACAGACTTAGAATTCGAAAATCTGGAGAAAGCCTTAAAGTTTGTCAGGAATCAGGTTCTTATGTTTCTGCTCCTTTCTCAGTGCACAGCACAGGTGTTCACTAGGGCCACATTTACACAGGTCAGATTTGCAAAGGAGTTCTTCATGTAGGAACCTCACCAGGGGCCAGGCTTTGAAACTGTGACAGATTTTTGAGAAAAAAGGAGCTTTTCAGATCTGGACACATCTTTTGGCTTAAAATGAAAGCTGAGCATTTCAGAAAATAATTCTTGTAGAACTCTGCAAAACCAAGCCCATTGTACTAAACCCCAGCCACCAGATTTGATACATTTTTAATTCTTGCCCACAAAAGGAAGGCGTGAAACACTGATCTGTTTGTTGGCTATGGAGCCAGAAGCTCCTGGGTATAAACCTTTATCTCTGTGACACAGCTCAGCTCACAACATCTTCCAGTTTTACCACAAGGAAATTTAGCTCTAAAGCATCACTGGAGAGTCTGTTCTCATCAGCATCTTTGAGGAGGGGTATTAAAGTTTAAAAAGCTCTCAGCAGATTGAGCACTCACTAACATTTATTGGTTTTTCCATGAGCATGTGGCATTGTTTAGTAAAGCAGCCCCTGCTTTGAGGTTTGGAGGTGTCAGGAAGGGGTGACAGTGTCACTTTGCTCTGGCAGGGGAGCAGCTGCCCCCAGTCTCAGTTACAAGGGCAGTTCAGATGACCAGGGAGGATACACTGGACAGCTCATGGTTTGGCAATCCAGATCTAACCTAATCATAAGCAAATTAAAACCAGGACATTTTAGAAGGAAGAACTGATTCATGTGGATTTTCAAAAGTAATCTAATGATAAAAAGTCTAAATAAATACTTCAATTATTTATTCATAATAAGTCTAATGAACACTTCTTATAGTGGTCCAGGAGATCTCCATGAGGTTGAGTGTGCCATTCCTCTTTGCAGAAGTGTTTGAGAGGAGCTGAGTCAGTGACAGTGTTGGTGTGGAATCATTCAGCAAGGGCAATTATGCCTTATTTGCCAATTATTAATTTAGCTGGCAAGGGCCTCTCAGGTTTTCTAAATTATGGAATGAAGTAAATGTAGTTTTCTTCCATCTGAAAATAAAGCCCTTCCTTTCTAAATCTTCTCCCCCAAAAGACATTTAACATCATTGAAAAGGCACCTGAACTCAATAAAAAACATTGCATTCCTATTTTTTAATATTAACTTGAATCAAGGACACACTGTAGGTATTTTGATCACCTGACTGAGTAGCAGCTTATCAGTGCTGTTGCAAAACAGCTCTAAACCTTGCCAGACACTTGTGATACTTTGGAATTGCATAACTGCAAACTTAGGTTGTGTAATACAATTTTGTCCAAATCCTAAGTGAAGTGCAGAATTTAAGCAGAAGGTCTAACATGTTAAAGTAATTTTTAATGATGGGCATTTATATGCCATAGGGTATTTATTCTTTGTCATGCTCTATGGTCCTTGAGAAAGGTTTGATTTATGTAAAGGTGTTCTTCAATTTAATGCTGTAAATTTGATAAGGAGACCTGTTCAGGGCTTGGTTTTGTGCAGTGTTCACCATCCTGATCCTGATTCAACAAGGCACTGAAGCACAAGCCGAATATTCAGCCCTCAGGTAACACATAACCTCTTATGTGTCAGTAATATTGGAATAGAAATACACTTAGAACAGAAATACTGCCCTTGGCATTCCTGCTGAAGCACTGATAAGCTAAACAAAGCACTTTTCAAAGCCTAATAACCGGATGGGATTTGTAGCATAAACAATGCTCCTTGTTAGTCACCAGTCCCCAGGGCATCTTCCTCACTTTGTTTCAGATAAATTAGCAACAAATGAAATGCTGTATATGATTTCCTGCCCTGGGTATGCCTGTGTGCTCGCGTGCCAGTGTGAGAGCTGTCATTTATTATTTATCCAGAATGTATTCACGTCCACAGTGTGATTGAATTACTTATTAAAGGTGCCAGACTGGCAGATGCAGAAGCTGGAGCAGTTTGGTTATCCAGAGAAGGTGGTATAGGCAGTAACATCCTCTCCAGGATGTTCAGTGCTTTACCCCAATGGACTCCCCAAATCCCCAAGCACAACTCTTTCTCTCCGACCTTTTTCCAGGTTCTCTGCTCAACGTGTTAAATTCGAAACAGCTGCCAGCAGAGATGTCAGTTAGTCCTGCAGTTTCCAGGCAGGAATGTTGATACTCTGGAAAATGGTTTGAATACATTAGGTCAGTCTGTTTTAGCTAGGCCACTCAAGCATTGGGTTAGTACTAACAGAGGTGAAACCCCCTCTAACTGAATAATAGCAAAGATACTATTTGTAAAGGTGGAGTGAGCCCAGATTTCCTTCTGCTTGCCAGGGGCTGTGTGCACAATACTGTGGCTCTTCTGCAGTCACTCAGGCCTTACCACAGACACACTTGTCTTGGAAACTGCAGGTTGAATTCTGTACTGTTTCAAGAAACAGGATTTTGGGTCCATTTTTTATGTCACTCTAAGCCTATTATTGCTCAGTTGTGCAGTTCAAAGCACTTCCACTGCCCCCCAGGCACAGCTGGATGCAGGACAGCAGGGAATCTTCTCTTACTTCCATCAGTATCCAGGCTTCAGTGGGGAAACTGAGATTTTATTTGGCCTAACTCACTGAATTTTACCAGAGAAAGGCTGTTAAATAACAGCAAGGTTCCCTTCACATAGCTCCAGAATATTTTGAGGAAGATAATGCGCACAAGAAAATCCAAACTTCTGTGACTCTGTACATTAAATCAGTTAATCCATGATTGCCCCAGGCCAGCCATTCCTGTTGCCTTGCTGACATTTTGGTCCCAGTACATGCCTGAAAGTTGGAATCCTGGATCCATTTTGTCTAACTGTAGGTTGGGTTTTTTTGGTGCTTGATCTTTGGTTGGGTCTGTAAAGCACAACTGCAGTGCCAGTTCAGTGCTTGCTCTTAACGAGCTTCTTGTTTTGGCTCTGGAGTTTGAGCTGGCAAACACTCCCATGCCTATTTTAGTTTCCTTTATTTTAGTTGTATAGTCCCATCCAAGCCAACAGGTCTGTAAGTGCCAACCACTGGCATTGCTGCATTATTAATTCCTAATGTTACACATCTAGTTTCTTGATCTACACCACAAAAGCCTACCTAACCAAAAATGGAGCCTGTGAGGGACAAAGATGGGGCTGAGAGGTGTGAAGGTTTGAAGCACCTCTGGCAGTGTTCTGGAGCAGGGCCTACGTGATGGCCTTTGACACAAACTGAGGGGTTTTTGACTGAGATGGGCTTTTGCATGACATACCCCCAGTGAGTCCCAACTGTGACTGAATTCCATCCTGGAATGAGACAGGGGGGCTGCTGGATATGTAGGAGGCTTCACAGAGTTCTGCTCAGCTGAGGAGCTCAGCTCAGAACTGCTGTGCCCCTGGTGCCTGTGCATGAGCAAAACCGAGCAGCTGCTGGAGAAGAGCAGCATGAAAGCAAAGGAGAAATCTCTAAATGCAAACAGACGAGTAACCTTTACCTTAAAAAATGATCCAAGTGCAGAATGCAGTAACAATAAATATAATTGCAACCTCCCTGGTGGTCTGTCCAAGAGAGGCTCAATCCCTGCTGTAGGAGTTGGCTTTCCCTCTTTGGAATATGCTATAGCAAGAGAACCTTCAAACATGAAAGAAAATGTGTTCCAAATTCTTAGGCAAAGTGAAGCCTATTTTTAAATAAAACCAAGAAAAATGACATTGATCTAGAAATGATGGGAAATCTGAACTCAGTTTTGACAGGTAGGTACACAATAACTTGTTTATTTAATATATAAATGTTGCAGTATCAGGACAACTCACACTCCACACACCTGTAGCTCCTCCTACTCTGTCAGCTGCGGTTGGGTTGGAGACACTGTTGTGTTACTCAGTAGCAAGTGGCGGCTGTGACATTTTCACCCAGTGTTTCTATTTTTGAACATAGACTCTTCTTCCACTAAAGAATACTTTTTAAATACTCCATTTAAAAGCATGGCTTTTACTGCTTTTCACACTAACCTTCAGATGTTGAGAAAGGAATACTCTTTAATAACTTAGCTGTTAATTTTCCATTTAAAAAAAATGAACAAGTTACTAATATTTGGTAAATCTTCTATGCTGGTGATGTTTCTGAATAGTAAGATAATGGCATATAATTGGTATAATGGAACACAGAGTTCTGAAATTTACTTTGTTTAGAGAGATTACAGATACTACCAGAATTAGTTTCCATAGTAGTACATACCAGTACCCTGGCACAGAATCAAAGGGGTTACTTCTTTTTGGAAATGGAGTTTGTAATTTCCCTGATCCTGAAAAGAAACATGTTCCTGATCTTACCTGTGGAGTAATCCCTGAGTGTGGTGAGTACTGGAGGTATTTGGTGCACAATATTAAGTAAGTGTGAGGATACTCTCAGGATCAGAATCTGTATGGCACAGAACTGGGACACAAACCCACCTGCCAAACTGGTGCCTGAGGAGTCACCACATGGCCCCACCATCAGCACACCTGTGGGAACAGGAGCTCAAAGTGTCACTGTGTTCGTGACCAGCACGTCTCTGCCACAGCTCATAACCCTGTGCTGCATTTCTTGTCCTGGGCACAAGCTGAAATTGTATCTGAGACATTTAATACATGTGAATCTGCAGAGGGGCTGCTGCCGTGACACTGCCAGCAGTTCCATGATGTCAGTAAACGTCAGCTGGATAACGCTGGAATTGCCAAAGCCCACTCTCACTTGTGACCTTGTTCACTAAGATAAGGGTACTAAATAGAAGTGCAGCTATCAATGAGAAAGTAAATGAAAAGGCAGAAATAAAAAAGCATTGATAGGAAGTGAATAAATGTTAGGGAAACAACCAAGGCAGCAAGAGGAGGGGAAGAAAGGGTGCAGTGCCGAAGTGGGGTTTTGCTGAGCAGAAATGATGCTGTAGAGGTGTAAATATTTTATTCTGTTCAAGTCACTGTTCTTGAAAGTTGGCAGTTCTGAGATGTTTCCCTGAAATAGTTAAGGTAGATCATTCCTTAAGGATGTTAGCCATTTCCCTCTTGCTGGATGAAGCCAAAAGGTGCAATTACAAGATCTGGTCAGTCTCTTTTATAAATGTAGGTTGGTAGCTTTCCACCTCAGAGCTGCTTTGTCTCCAGTATAGCTTTTTATGGAATTTAATGAGATATCACAGATTCTGGCTCTGTGGCTCTGTTTCCATCTTTTCTGTTTCAGTTTATCAATGCCTATCTCACTGGCATATGATAAACCTGAACTATTATTTGGAAAAGCAGTTGTTATTTTTTTCTGAAACTATTGTAGTAAACAATATTATTATTCTGTGTGAAAGGTGTGGATGCATTTGCTCTCTGTGTATACATACTCACTGTATCACATGGGCTAAGATAACTCTATCGGGAAGTCTGCAATTAAGGAGCCCAGAAATGACTCCAGTCAAAACAAAATTAATTATAAAAGACTAGAAATGCCAGCCCAAGCCTTCAGAGTTTTAATGAGATGACTGTTTCTTACCAGCATTAAATCTGTGGGGATAAGGAAATGTTCACTGAGTTAAGATGTGCTAAGAAAAGTGTAAAGAAGAGCATAAACAGCTCAGGAATTTCAGGAATCCCACTGGCTTAAACAGTCTTTTATTTAAAGCAAATGTTCTCATAGTTGAATGACTTCCAAGAAGGGCCTCAAGTGATGAAAGTATTTCCATCTAATGTGAAAATACTTGAAAGGTATTTATTCCATGTGAAAATATTGCCACCTTTCAGAAAAGCCTGAATACAAGACTCCTTTAATGAAGATACTCTCAGACAAGGTATTAATTTTCAGATACAAAATATCCAGAATTCATACTATTTTGATAATGAGTAGATTCTAATGACTTTCATCTCCTATAGCAGCCAGGGAAAATATTTCAGGGTATTTTACAAAATAGATACTTCAGTAACAGAGTGAAAAATTTTACATTCATCATCCTGACACTGCTCCCTTTTCCCTCAGGGCATAACTGACCTGGAAAGTACCACTGAGCATCTGCAGGGAAAAGCAGTGGGGAAACAAAACCTGTAGAGACCAGCAAGGCACTGAGAGCCTTTGGCCAGTCAAACAACTCCAGTTCACAGTAGTGGTTTTTAATTCCTATTTTACCATTCTTAGATGTTCAGTTATGCTGAATAAACTCCATTTAAAAACTTCTAAATTGGCCACATTTGGAGACTAAACTGATAGTCAATGCTTTTTTCGTGAAAACACAGTAACTTCCAGTACACAGCTTGATTCAAAAGGAAGTGGGAGTGTATGTGGCAGGAAGGTGCCAGAGATTGTGACAAGGTGTGAAGGGATGTGTGGCTCAGCAGGTATCAGAGCAGTTTGTATTGTGTAATAATTCACTGCACACATATTGGGAATTGGTTTGATTGTGGTTTTTGAATCTAAAAATTCAAATCTACCTCAGTACTACAGAACACCATGGGGCTTATTGGATGCTCCAAAAGCTTTTGAAAGATGCTCAGGAAGTGCAGACTTCCAGAAATCAAATCAGTTGAGCAACTAAATTTGATTGAAAAGCAGAGGAACACTTTTTATCTTGTTTTCTAATGACAAGAAATGTGCAAGTACGTAACTAACCACCAAGGGTCAGTGTTTGGTGTTTTTACAAAATTCTGACATCTTTGTTCCTAGGTGCTTAGAAAATCCCTTTTAGATGCAGTCCTGTAATTAGGATTTTCCAACAGTATTTTTAAACTACCACTGAGATGTGTATGTGCCATACAAAGTATAGAAAAATTCAAGTGTCTGGATATGGGGCTTTTGCCAGCCAGCCACCAAGTAATGTCTGAACTGAGTATTGTTCATATTCCTGGATATAATGATAGAAGTACCATTGACCATAATAAACAAAAACACACTAGGAACTGGATTTTATTTTCATGAATAGCAAATAAATTATTGTAGCAACTGCCATTCTTCTGTTAAGAAAGTTAAGACAGCCCTCACTGAGAGATTGTCAGGTGCTTTGTCAAGATGGCAAGGGATGCACTGTCAAGAGGAGTGAACACATTTTAAAAAAGTTCCTGTTGAGAGAAGTAATTTAACCTGACTTTAAAATGTAGTGACAGTGGTATCAGCCATCAGGAGATTGAGCTGCAGTCCTGGCATCAGGTGCAGGCCTGGCTGGCCTCCCCTGTTTCTAGGATGTTAATATAGGTCATAATCCTTGACTGGCACAAACCCAGAATGTACTGACAGACATTCATATAAGCTGCAGCTCACAAAGAAATCTCCAACCAGCCTTAAAAAATAAACCCAAACCACCTTACTCTGCGTAAGGCACAGAGATCCCTTTGTTCTGCTGCTGCCCCACGGCTGAGCTCCAGGCACAGCTGCCCAGTGCTGGGGAGCTTCCGATGTGCCCCTGCTTAGCTGTGACTTGAAAGATATAAAAAGCTGGGCAGATTTCTGTGTGGAGCTGATTTTATTTCTCTGCAGACGCAGACAAACCCCTGCAGTGCTGACACCAGTCTGTCTGGGTGAGCACTCAGCCACCCGGAGCCCGTCTGACCTGGATGCAACAGCCAGGAGCACCCGGGTGAGCCAATCTCTCCTGACATAATCCCAGATGACCCAACCTGCACAGCCTGCCATGTTTTTACACGGATCTCAGCCACACTCCTTGCCCTAGCCAGCACTGCCATCCCTTAGGAATAATTTCTGAGTGCTTCTGAAGGAGGATCAACCCTGAATGGCTTTACCTGGTGCCTCCATCCCTGCTCTGCCCAGGACCCCGTTTTCCAGCTCAGCCCTGGATTCAGCAGTGTCACAGCTGTGCCTGTGCCTGGCCAGGGACACCTCGTGGGCTGTGACGTGGGGACTGAATGCTCGGCGTGACCCCAGAGCTGCCTCATCACTGTGCCCCTGCCCGGTGGTCACGGGACTGGGCCTGACCCTGGTCACCCTCACAAGGCTCCACCTTGTACTTCTGCTGCTCCCTGGTTTACGTAGCACAAACCCAGGGAAAAAAGGAGCTACCTGCAGAAAGTGGATGAGGAAAGTGTGTGAGAGGTGGAATCTGCAGAGAAAGAGCACTTGAAATCAAGTAGCTGACATACAGAATGTGTTTTTGTGAAACAGGCCGCGGGAAAAGGTTGGTAGGAAGTGACAGACGTGCACTGTGACACTGTCTGAGAGGAGAAGGACATAGAATTATGGAAAAATACAAGAAAATAAAGAGGGATAAAATAAACAAAAGCTGCTAGAAATTTAAAAAGAGCAAAAATACTAAAAAACTAAAATGAGCATGCTAAAGAGTACAAATCCTAGCACAGAACTCTGGGGGATTTTACTGTAAAAACCTTTTATTCCTTATTCTATTTTTAATAAGGATTTATGTTAATCTTCCATGGCAACCAAATCTCTTTAAGAACCTTTGGTGAAAGAAACAGTACTAGGGTTTCCAGAAATCCAAGTCCACTCTCAAGTCTTTATCTGTTCTGGCAAACCCTAGGAGGGGAAATAGTTATGTAAATATCATCCATGTCATCACCACAATTTTAACCTCTGTGAGGCAAAGTAGAATCAGTAACAGAAAATTAAAGTATGTGTCTTGAAGAACAGCCAAAAAAGAGCAGATGCTGCCTGTAGCTGTTATTATTCAAGTTCTTTAGTCCATGCTTAGGCTGACCTGAACACTGATGTGTTTAATGCCATCTTGTACACTTCAGTAACTGCAGGCAATGTAGAAATTATCATAAAATTGAACCCTAACCAAAAAAAATGGTTCAAATCAATTAGTAAAAGAGGCTGGTGGAGGGAAAATTTAAATAAGTTCTTGTTCTGAAACAGGAAAGGGACAGAATAATCACATCTCCTTAGTTTAAGGTACTGAGACTTTTCCCTGGAGTGTCTGAAGCAGGGTGCTATAGAAGACAGGATGACTGGCTCAGGCATCCACAAGATCTGATTAACTTCTTCCTATGAAACAAATACAGTATTTTCTGAAACAAAAAAAGATCAAACAAAATAAGTACTCATACGTTTTAGCTATCGTGTAGTGAACTGAGCAAGAAGAAAAGAACGCGTGTGGTGGGGTTTGATGTGCTGAGCAGGCAGTGCAGGGCTGGATGCAGAGCCTTGGCTGCGAGCCCTGGGCTCTGCCAGGGGCAGGAAGGAGCGGCTCTGCAGGAACAGCTCACACCTCGCTGGCAGCTGAAGGCACTGGAGTCTGCTGGGCTTTGGGAAGTACTAACAGCAGCCTCTGAGCCCGAGAAGAAAAAATGACAATATGAATTAAGAATAGGTAAAATTGACGTAGCCCTTCTCAATCCATCCTTTTGGAAGGGGGCACGTTTTCCCACCTCTAGAAGGGTTAAAGCAGTTCCTCCTCAGCCCCGTGCTTAAGCGCTTTCAATCCCTCAACTCCCCAGACAATTGAATTGGCATTTTCGCCTCATTTAACAATTTTTTAAAAATTTAACTATTTTTTAAGCAATTCTGTATCCTGCTCTGAGAGTAATGTTTGTGGCGGGTATAGGTATACTAACCTACCTACACCTTAAGCACAGGCAATTCTGTACCAATCCAGCAGCTCTTCACCCGTGACCTCCCCGGCCCGTCCGTCCCCGGCCCGCGGCAGCACTGACAGCCGGGACGGGCTGAGGCAGCACCCGCCATGTTGGGACGGAGCGGAGCCTCCCGACCGGTGCGGGGAAGATGCGGGGGCCGCTCTCGGCCCAGGAGCTCACTCCGGGTGGGTGACACGATCGCGCTTCGCCCCCGCGTCACCCCGGGCCGGGTGACACGATCCTGACTCGCCCCCTCACGGAAGCGGGGCGGCCGCGAGGGCAACCGCCGCCTCCAACGGGTCTCACTGTGATTGGCGCGAGCGCACCCCTCCTCGGCTGTGATTGGCCAAGCTCGCTGTCACTCCTGGTCTCTGAGCGCAGGGGCGGGCGCTGAGTGGTCGGCGCTGGCGGCGGCCCCGCCCCCGCGGGGACGCGCGGGCGGAGCGGAGCCGCGGCCGGAGCCGCCGGAGCGGGGGTGGCCTGAGGGCGGGGGACGCGGATGCTGTCGCCGCCGCCATGGAGGCGAAGTCGGCGGACCCGCTGCTCTGCGACAGCCTCATCCTCTGGGTGAGTGGCGCGGGGGTTCTGCCGCCTCTGGGGCCCCTCGAGGACAGCGACGAGGCGCCAACGGCGGGGGGCTCTTCTCTCCATCCTTCCCTCCATCTCTCCGTCCACCCCTCCCTCCGTCCCCGCCCGCGGGAGCAGGAGCAGGAGCTGCGGGTGGGTCGGGCACGGCCGCGGCAGTGGGGGCTGCCTGGGACACGCTGCTCACAGCCAGCAGAAGGTGCCCGCGGCTCCCTCGAGGTGTGGATGTGGTGGTTGGAATATCCCCTGGGCCCAAGTGCGGCTCTCCAGTGGTGGCTTCAGTGTGGAAACTGCTCGGCAATTAACAATATGAATAAATAAATGCAATTAATTTGAATTGACAGGCGCAGAAAGCTCAGAGTATTTCATACCGGCTGGTTAAAGCGTTTATTAGTCAGGCACGCCACACCTGGGCGTGTGATGTTACCTGTGCCAGAAGCACCTGTTTGGAACTGTGGAGTTATTTAGGTTGAAAAAGACTTCTAAGGTCATCGAGTGTGAACATGTTTGTTAAATTCATCAATCACTCTTGCTTCTTCTTTATGTTTCTCTCCAAGCTTCTTCTGTGACCTTGTCTGTAATTCTGGTCTTGCAGGTGCAGTAATTTTGGTCACAGGGAACTCTACTGAATAAAACTCCTGCATGAAATGTTGGCAGGGAAGGTCACAATTGCCTGTGTGAAAGGTTTCTCTAGAAATAGCAGGTGTTTTGCTCTGTGAAGTGTAAATCATGGAGAGAAGGGAGTGTTTTAGAAGCACTGTAGAAATCCAGGAATGAAACTGGTAAAAGTAACAGGAGCAGCAGCCAGAGTAGGTGTTCTTAATTTCTGCATGGCAGTACAACAGTGTTGATGAGTTAAAGTCTGTAATAAATCACTGATAAACAATTCTTTCCTTTCTTTTCCTCCCTCCATTTTCCTTTTAGTGACATTGTATTCTCCCAATGTTTTGTTTGTCTCTAGAATTTTGGTTGTCTTATATTTACCTCTGTCTACTTAGATATATTTTGTTATTTAATCTTTCTATTTCTTGGGGCTCTTTAATTTTGTATTTTCCCCTCAGTAGTCAAGTAAGAACAACTCCGTCGTGATTCAATGGCAAAACAAATCACTGTATTCCTGAACTCCTTTACAAATCTTGTCAGCATTCCTGAACTCTATTATTTTTTTACAATTCCTGCTTAAAATTTTCTTAGCCTAATTCTCATTTATGGTATCCTCACAGTGCCTAGCTGTAATTACATCATGAATTTTAATGGAACCTTAAGTGGCCTTAAACTGAGCAATTGTGTCAACGTAAAGGAACATTCAGGTTTTCTATACAACACTCAGCAGATGCATGTTTTTAGATTTAGCACCCTATTTCTCAGGCCTAGTTTACAACTTAGAAACTGACTGTTAACACTAGGATGTGTTTGAAACATCCTTTCCCAATTTGAATTTCAGTGTGAATAATAGGGAAGAAAGTGATGTGGGGAGAGGGGGATGAAGTGCTCTGTGTTTTGAGAGAGAAGGGTTCTGTAACTCTCTGCTTCTAATGGTTTCTCAGTTTGTTTGCTCATTAATAGAGCAAGCAGATGCTTATGATTCTCTGTGTTCTGCTGCCAGATCTGGCACTTTTCTATTTTTATTTTACCAAGTGCTATATTAGAGAACATGCTGTGTCCAGAGGAGAAAGAGAAAATTCAAATAAAAATGTTACCTATTGGTTCTGTAGCCCAGGTGTCATGGAATTTAAAGTCCTGAGGATTTTGCAGGAAAAACATAAAGCAGTTAAATTGAATTATAGGAATAAAGTTTATGAGTAGCCATGAAAAATTGACTTAGGTAATACCTGCTAAGATGGAACTCACAAATCTGTAGCAGAAACAATTTTCTAAGTTAGTTATTTTTCCACTCTGTGTAGAGGAAAAGTTAATGGGATGTTTTTCAGTGCTGTATTGCCTTAGCCTCCAAAGCAGGGACTGGATGTATGGCGACATCTTAAATTGGAAACTTTTTCCACTATAAATGCACCACTGCTTGGCACTGGCACCACTGGTAATGTTCATTCTGTCCAGTGGCTGACTTACTCTACTAATATTCTTGGTTTCAGCATGAGAGTGTGTATTTTTATTTTAAAAACTCTTTGATTACTCTGTAAAACCTCTGTCCCTCGTGTGTATAATCCAGGTGTGAAATGGAGAAACTCAACCCCTCACCCTCAGGTGAAATTGAAGGCACACCTTCCCCAGGTGGATGGGCTGATTTCTGCTGGGCACTCAACACTCGTGTTTCATCTGCAAATGTTTGGTCGAGGAGCTACAGAATGAGCTTTTCAGCTGTGTATGTGAGCATAGTAGCTCTGTGTCTGAGAGAAGAACTTCTGCTGTAGCAGCAAGTGGCAGGGTGCATTTGGGGTTGAATTCACTAAATGGTTTTCAGTGTGAGCAGCAGCATATCCTTGGAGCTATAGTTAGTAAAACTAAGAAAATGAGGGAGAAGAGAGAAAAGAGCACTGCTACAGTCCTGAAGTCTGTGGCTTCTTTTTCCAGCCTCCTCCCCACGCCTGCCACTTTCATTGGTTTTTCAAGAACAGTAAAAATCCATTTTGATGAAATGATTGGGCTGGCATGAAGTTTGGAGAACCCATAATTAATACTTCTACTCCCTCATTATTTCTAGGTCATTATGTGACTTTTAGATACATAGAGAAACCAAGACTGTCAGTCCTGCTTTTTACTTAATTTTAATTAGCTGTTTCTATTCTGGGAGATGGTGCATAAAGCATTATTGCACGTCAGGGTTTTTTAAGTCTTTGTTTATCTGCTGTAACAGGTTCAGGTGAAAGGGTAGCGCCTCTGCTTAGCAATTTCCTTGCTTTAGGAGGGGTATATCCAAATGGCAGCATCACAATATTGTGCCATAAAACTCTGGATTTTGGGAAGCTCAACCTGGAATGTAAACTTGCATGCCCGTGTTTGTGCTGAGGCTGCTGGAGTAGTAGAAGCCAGTGCTCTCAGGCACAGCAGCTTTGGGCTGTGGTGTTCTACTTAATCTTTTATGTAACCTAGGGGGGATTACTGACTTCTCTCCTCCTGTAAGACAGGATTTAAAGCCACTTTTTAAATTAAAAAAACAAATGAATAAAATCGCTTGCTCTGCAATTCTGCAGTTCTTCTCTTGGCTGGATTTGACTCTTTTTGAAGGAAGCAAACAAGCATTCAGAATTATGGCCACTCTTTATAAAAACAGAGTGGGCAAAAAATGCCGTAGATTCTCACAGCTGGAAACTGCTTTTCCATCACTCTGGTCCAAGTAGTTCCATTTCCCAAACACAAGGTCATTCACCAGGAAGGAGTTCTGAAGAAGTTTGTGTTGCACAGGATGTGTGGGAAAGCCCTCTTGAGGATGCACAGGTTTTTTAGGACATTGTAAATGCAGTAAGTTTAAGAAGTCAATTTCTGCAGTGGACAGGGTTTATAAGTATCTATACTTGCTCCCATTCTGTTCTGTCTTCTAACAGTACTAATAATGAACTTTCTGTTTTGTTTATTGTGGTAAAGAAGGCTCTTATTTTCCTGAGTAACTGTGATGAACTGCCATGTGTATGGAAATGGCTCTCTCATCTAGAAGAATTAGTTCTGAGCCGATTGTCTTTGGAGGAATAAAATATTGCAATTCTAAATATACAGGTAGTTCTGTTAAAATGTTAGCTGTAAGCTTGGGGATAGTTTGAAAAAAGTCCCACAATATCTAAAACAGAGACACATTTTAACATTGGGGTAATCCCATCCTATTTCTATCACTAAATTCTTGTAGTAAAAGACTGGAATTTTTTTTTTTCCCTGTCAACATTCACACCTTATTCTGATGCTATTTTTTGTTTAGGTAGTTACATCCAGAACTAAGCACTGCAACATAATTCGAAGGCTGGGTAAATATGACTTTAGTCTCCCAAGTTATTTTTCCATAATCTGATTTACAATAGAAGGCCTAGCATGGAAAAACAGAACATGGGTGTTCGTACCAACTTTTTAAGCTACAAGTCATAACAGTCACAAATGTTGAGATAATTGGGTTGCCTTAAAGTCTGCATGGTTCAAAAAGGATTTCAAGTAGAAAGACATCTTGCTAAATGCTTGTGGCTTAAAGGGGAGATGGAAGATGGCAGCTAATTTATTGTCTACTGAACTAAACCCAGTGGTTTTTTTTCCCTGGTTTAGCTGCAGACGTTCAATACAGCTGCACCCTGCAGAGATGTCCAGGACTTGACTAGTGGGGTTGCCATGGCTCAGGTGCTTCACCAAATGTAAGTTGATTCTTCAGCTGGAAGAAGAGGGATTTAATTTCCTCAGGTTTTTGTGTTTGACAGACGTAGTTGCTTTTAAAGTAGGCAGAAATTCAGAGTGAACAGTTTATAACAGAAGACAGGTTATGCCTTTGTATTGCTGTTTTGGGGATGATATAATAGTTGAGTAATAACATGATGGAAAAGATGATGAGAAGATATACAAATAGTGCAGTATTAAATTAATATTTGGGGATAATTGGGCAAGGATGACATTATCTTTTTCACTTTTCCCATCAGTGCTATTTCCATGCTTCAGGCAATATGTTCCTCTTTGGAATGAGAAACTAAAGGTTCCAAAGGCATGACTTTGTGTTCTTTTCTTCCTGGAGTTGCTCAATTAATTTAGATTTAAGTTCTGGGTTTTAAATGACAACCTATTATTTATGTGGAAAAAAATACTTTTAAAACTTCAATGGCAATTAATAGTTAGGAATTATTTTACTTTTGGTTAGCTTTTCTATTGGTGTGTTGAAGATTGGTACTCTGAGTGATACACTAGTTTTGAAATTTGCATAGAGGGTTGTAATGCAAGTCTTTTTTTGAAAGAGTATCATGCTACAAGTTATCATTGCAATTTTATTGCTATTGTTGGCCCAGATAATTGAAGAGGAGTCTGCATTACCACCTCAGGTTCAAAGTGTCATTTTGTAATCATTAAGAAGTGACTTAAGCACCATCACAATCCACCTCCCCAAAAAAATGAGCTCAGAAACCCTCCTGTCTGTTTGTAAAGATTTTAAATGTACCTTTTAAAGACAGAGCTGACCCTTTTCCTGGACATGGCAAAAATTGATTTAGGGCTTGCTGAGGGTTGCTTCCCATGTATTTGGGTATTAGGCTGCCACATGCTTTGGGCAAACTTTTTAAGACCAAGTTGGTTCATGTGCAAGTGGGGATAATGATTGTCCTTTATTAGGGGCTTTGAGAGCAGTGAATAAACAGTGCACTGTCAAAGTTAAATATTGTTAACTATGCTGTGATTGTACTGCTTGGCAGCTCAGTGTGTATAAACACCTCCCTCAGCAATTCATCCTTCTTTATGCTGGCAAAGTGAATCCCCTTCTGCCCAGGGGAGCCAGAGACATACAAAATATACAAAATGCCAGTAGTTTAAAGTGTTTTCTTAATAAGTGCCTTTGACAAATTGTAGTGAATGTTAGTTAGTCCAGCCTACAGGAATAGGTACCAAACATAATGTCAGCACTAGTCAAAAAAGATGTTTCTTTACCTCATTATGGTTACTTTAGCAGGTATAAAAATTCAGCATGACAAAGGTTTTCACATCCTTGTGTTGCAGCCATAGCTGGCTCAGGCACACACAGAAATTCTCCCAGCCCTGGAATGTGCCTTAATGCAGCCAGCAGGGTAGAAATTTCCTGTCACATAAGTTTACCTTGCAATCTCCAGGAGTTCATGCCTCATTAGACACTGTAGTTCAGCATCAGATGATTTAATGCCGGGAATTTGCTGTCTTAATTTATTTAAATCTGTGCTTATTGATTAATCATTTAATTTTATTTCAGAGATGTTGCCTGGTTTGATGCGTCTTGGCTCAATCGCATTAAAGAAGATGTTGGTGACAACTGGAGAATAAAGGTATTTAAAACTGAAGATAGTGAACTCTGTGGGGTTGGGTGTTGTGGTTGTCCTGAGGTCTGGCAGTCCAAAATCTACAGAATTAAGCGCAAGCTTTTCAAGGCTATTTTAAATGAGCTTGAACTGTCTGTTGATAGATGACTTCCAGCAATATTGCATGGGGATTTTCTGTTGTGATTATTCTCTTCCTATGTCCTCTCATAGAGCTGCCTTGTAACCATTTTATTAGAAATTGCTATTTGATATAATAAAAAGTAAAATTTTTAATAGAATTGTAACCTTGTCTTTCATGTACAACAACTAGTCCAGTAATTTGAAGAAGATACTGCAAGGAATTATGGACTACTATCATGAGGTATGGAAAAACAAATTTATTGTTGTTGTTCTCATCATTAAACACGATGATTATTGCTGCCCTTGACTTTGCCAAGTAGAAAAAAAGCTGTAACTTGTTTTGAGGACCTATTAGGCAGAAAGTGTATGATAATTGTCTGTTAAGTGGGAGGTCTGAGTGAATATAAAATTAGTTTGAGCAGGTGTGTTTTAGATAAGGCTCTTCGAGTATGATCTGGGAACCACATCTCTGCCCAGGTGAATGTTGAAGGACTGAGCTGCAGAATCCTGTTGACTTTTGTGTGTGCATTCATGTTTGCTCTTGTCTATAGAAGGTTTAATCCTTTTGTACACAACAGAACAAACTCAGCAGCCCCAGTCTAGGTTTTATGATCTTCACTTGGGAGCTGGGAGCCAAGGTAGGAATCCTCCTGGACACAGTAAGGATCAGTTTGTTCTGTCTCATCCAGGGATGAGTACAGCAGCCATAAAAGGCTGCTGTATTTTGAGTTTAAAAAAAAAAAAAAATTGCTGAATTTTGTATGTGTTGACTTGATTACAGTTCTGTAATGGGTGTGGTCTAGAAAAACTAGCCAGATCTTGTTCTGGCTTCCTGCTCTCACCTGGGCCGAGCTGTGACACCAAGTGCCAGGCCCTGATGTGCTGCCAGGTCTGAGGATCTCTGGCAAGCCCAGAAGCAGAACTTGCTTAAGCTCGTGAGGAGCTTTTTGAAGGATTTGGAAGCAACTCCATCTGGAAGTATTATTAATTCCTCCTTTTATTATGTTGGTAAAATAAATGTGTTCTCTAATATTTGAGAATTGTTCCAATAACTTTTACTATTGTCACTTCTTCTTGTAGAAGTGCTTGGTTAACTAAACCTGGTAACAAACTTACTCCTAGGACATTTTCTCTGGCTGGCTCACTGAGTCCAGATTTCCTACGTGATAGCAGATTTTCATGTTGAACAAAAGTGGGAGTCTACTTTTTCTCTTTAATTTTTTTAAAAATTTTTTCAGTTCCTGGGTCAGCAGATTGCAGAAGAGCTTATTCCAGACTTGACCCAGATATCTGAGAACTCGGATTCCATGGAACTGGGCAGGCTCCTGCAGCTTATTTTAGGTTGTGCTGTCAACTGTGAGAGGAAACAAGGTAGGCACTACTTTAACCTGCTCAACAAACAGCAGACTGCCTCAGGTGGTAGTTAAGGTGGAAAAGTGTAGAAACTTCTCTTTCTTATCCATCAACATTGTTAATATGCTGAATGCCTGTTCTGAAACTGGAGTTCACTTAAAAGCAGAAATTATATGGGAAGTGAATAAAACTCAAAACTTTGTTCAGAATAAGTTTAAAAATAAAGTCTGAAGTGTGTATGGTTTATTCATATTGTTAAAATACGTACCAAGTCCTAGAACTTCCTATTCAAATGCAAATCTAGCAAAATTAAATTAAACCCTTAGATTAGAAACTGCCTCTTCTGTGCCTGCAGAGGCTCAAGATTGAATTGGTTGTTTTTGCTCCACTTACCAGAACTAGTCCTCTGTGCTCTGATGGCATCTCTCCTTAGGCAGAATATAAATTTGTCTGGTTAAGAGTTTATAATCTTTTGTGCTTATCTACCATATTACTGGATGTTAATGGTAGTCCTCTGTGTAAAAAGACCACTGCCTGTTTTGAGGGAGCTTTATGGATAATAGTTTCTTCTGGATCTTTCCAGCATGTTATTCAAACCATTGAGATGAACATTGTCATGAGTCACTACAAATCCTTTTTCACAGAACACATACAGAATATCATGACCCTTGAAGAGTCTGTTCAGCACGTTGTCATGACAGCCATTCAGGAGGTAGGTAACAGTTCATAGCCTGATGCCATCAGCTGAGAAGTCCAAATAACTTTTTGTTGACCTTTGTGAATTCTTTCATGCAAGCAAAGGTCAGGGAAGAGTATAAGTACTTTCCTAAATTATTTGGGAGGTTCAGGACAGAAAACCCTAAACCTCAGCCGAAGGGTTTTGATTTTACATTTGTGGTGCCCAAACATCCAGCAGATGCTTAAGATTTTTTTGTTCCACTCCAGAAATGTGTACAGTTGCCAACCACTGATTATACTGGAGTCAGATTCTGAAATTTCTGTCCCAGTCTTGGTTGCAGAGTTAAGCTGATGGTGTTTGTGAGGCTGCATTGTTCTGACAGACCATTCCAGCCTCTGACTAACAAGCTTGCAGCTGCATCTCTTCTATTTTTGTCATGGTGTGCTCCTCCTCCTGTCTTAATTTGTTCTTGGTTGGATCATCTTAGTGATCCAGCTCACAGCTTAGCTCTGCAGTCACTGGCTTTTGAGAGCTTCAGGACTGTGAAGCAGAGTGTGGAGAGAGGCAAAAACTAAATACTGACTTGAAGAAAAGGTGTGTAATTGCACCCTCATCAAGGTAACAGTGGAGTTGGTAATAGGCTTTATAACTTAGATTTAAATTGACTGTATAGTCTTTAAAGTGAGTAAAGGTTACCCTGTAAGTGTCCTATTGGTAGAAATAAATCCATAAACCTTGTGTTTGTTGTCTTCTGACTAAGTAAACTTTCTCGAATAAGGTCTAGAAATAATTCAGTAATTCCTGAGTGAGGAGTAAAGCCCTTTAATTGTTGGTAAATACACATTGTACATCTTTGTATTGCAGAAGTAATGTTGTCACTGTTTGTTTAGTGGCAATTAATGGGACACAAAGAAGTGTGATAAGTTAGTTGAAATACTGTCTTCTGGTTCATTCCAGTTTGACTGACTAGGGAGTGGCAATACCTTCAACACATCACACATTCATCCACTACAATGTTACTGACCACTTGATTAATTAAGAGAGGAGGGAGGTAAAAAATCATCTTATTGTAGATCTGTTTAAATCTTTTACCAGTCATGAGGTGAGGAGGAGTGTTATTAATCTGTTTTGGTATATTGAAGGGATGCAATAACACAATGGAAAATACAGTTGGTAACTCAGTAGACAGTGAATTTACAGATCTATCTATAACCGCTAATTTAACCTTTTTTGCTGTGGCCTCTTTCTGTAGCTCATGAGCAAGGAAGTAACGGGTCCTTCCCCGTGTGATGCATCAAGTGAAGTGGAGCAGCAGGTAACTGCCTGATCTGTGTTGCTGTTGTAGATCAAGCCTGAACAATAAGTTGGTATCTTGCCATCCCTTAAATGAAGTAATGCTGGTTTTCAGTGCTAATTAACTGAAACCTTAAGTGCTATTCTATAGCTTCTATAAAACCCCACAGTGACTGCTGTGTCATTTACCTGCATGGCATAAAACTGGTCAGTGCAAGCCTACATTGCAGGAAGGGGTAGGGGTGCATCAAGGCTCAACCTTGTCAGGCTGAGTGCTTCAGGTTATTTTTAAGGGGTTATGAAAATTCCCTATAATTTGAACCCTACAAGGTGTTGCACATAAAATGAATTTGTCTTTAAAAGTAGCTGCCCATAAAGGAGCATCAGTATTTCTATTCTGAGATGAAGGGCAGGCATTTGATTTAACAGGGATTTGGAAATGGTGACAGCATGAATGTTCCTGTATTTTGTTTTGTTGTGCCTTTAGCCTAGGTTGTTGTGTTTCAATAATTTACTTTCTACATGTGATAGTCATTTAGAAGGCAAGTGAAATGAGCAGGGTTTCTGATCTAGCAGAGTATATATAGGTTTGTGTGTCAATGTGTGCACCTAACAGCCTACTTAAATAATTGGTGTATGCAGTTGTGGCACTTTAGAAGCTGTAACTGAGTATTTTGGTTGTGGGCCACAGTAATTGACTGCCTTATTTTTTGAAAGCTTAAAAAAGCCTTGGAAGACCTTCAGGAAGCACTAGCAGAAAAAGAGGAGTTGGCACAAAGATGTCAAGAGCTGGATTTGCAGGTAAGAAACAGCCAGTTGCTTATTTCTTTAATATGTAGTGGTGCTGCTGTTAAGATGCAGAAATTCTGAAGGGTAAAGTGAATTTTGCATTGTTTAAATTTATGGGAGAATTCTTAGCTGCTTGTGGGGGAAAAGCAATCATTCTGTGCTCCAAAATGCAATTACTGGAAAGAGTTTTCTGATGGAAGTGTAAGCTAAGGTCCTGTGCCAGCTTATCTCAAAGGTTCTTTGTCTTAGCTTAGTGTTTACCCTTAGTAGCAGGTAGTGTTAAAACAGTGTTATCATGGTTTTAAAAATCGCCTTTCTCATTTTCAGTCCTCTAGTCTTTTGTACTGTGTCCAAAAAATCCAGTTCGTGTAATAAACAATAATTAGATTTAATCATAGGAAAATGATGCTGTTTCAATAGGAGTTGATGAATGACAGAAATTTGTAATTTATCTAAAATTTGCTAACTTTTTCTCATACACAATTGCAACATGGAGGATATTTCAGGATAAAAATAATGAAAGCTAATATATCCTTGCTGGCATTTTCAAGCAACAGTACTAATAGGCCTATTTTTGTTTTTAATGGATGTAGCAGTTAATCAAGTCACTCTTGTGAGAAAGGAGGACTTCATGACAATAACGAGAAATTTGCATTTCAATCAACTTTTTTAAAAAAAAGAATCACTTTTCAGCCCCTCTCTTATGGCACTATAATCTGAGAATAGAAAGAGTTTTATCTGGGAAGGCAATTCCTGTCAGGTTTGGCTCTGCACAAAGAGAACATTCGGGTGGCATCTTCTTGTAGGAGCCAGAGGGCTGTACTGGCTGTGTGGGCCTCTGGAAATGAACACCCACAAAAGCAGAGGCCAGTTTTACATTTCTCACAGACAATGACAACTGAAAGAGTAGAATACTTGTGTCTAAAGCAGCTCAGAGCTACTTGCTATGCCCAGGAA
Organism: Corvus hawaiiensis; assembly: GCF_020740725.1. NCBI lineage: Eukaryota > Metazoa > Chordata > Aves > Passeriformes > Corvidae > Corvus > Corvus hawaiiensis. The sequence continues at coordinate 30,049,616 of NC_063221.1, forward strand.
GCTATTGCTATAATTGAATTGATATTTAATTTCCTTTCTTTCTTGAGGCAGTAGTAAGGCTTCCGAGTGAAAGCAGAGATCTAAAAATGCTTGTGAGAAGAATCTGCAGGAGAGATCCCAGGTGTTCTCCTGTTTTCCACAGCTTTTCTTCCAGAATTCTGTTAATTAATCATAGATGATGCAAAGCCCGTTGCTGGTAACGTGGCATGGGACAGGTGAAAGGTGTTCAAGGGACAGGTACTGCTGAATGTAAACAGATGAGTTAATGACACCACAGCTCTGTAGTACTGTGATGTGTCTTTAAAAACTCTCTTCCTAATTTGTATTGACTTTGATGCCACTTCTGCTATGTTGAAATAATAAAAAAGAGGAGAAGGCTACCAGAAAGGAACTGAGAAAAGATATGAGACTTACTCTGAGTTGTGTCATAGTTTGATTTTTAGGTTTTTTTAAGTCTAAGATGGGTGATGTTTTAGCATTTTTCTAGAAGTCTGAATGTTGTGCATGCTTAAGGAGTGGCTGACCTTGAACGGCAGGCATTCTGCTGAGCAGGGCTCGGATACGCTCTCTACTCACAGGTGTTTGTGTGCATGGAAATAAATAGTAAAAGACATTTGGTACATAAAAAGGAGTGAACCTACAAAGCCAGCACCTAATGAAGTGGGAGATTAATTACTGTTTGACTTTTACATCTGTTTGACTGATAGATTTTTAAATTGTGATCACAAACAAATTGTTTCTTAATATTGCATACATAGATTATTTCTGTTTAATAATGTCATCGTGATGGTTTTTGTAATTTTATTTATTTGAAGCCGTAATATTGACTTGACGCTTCTCATTTAAACTAATTCTTAATAAATTCACTTGTAAGGTCTCAGTCTTCCTTGATATTTTCCAAGAGTATAAGAAAGGTAGGTTTACTTTATGATTCAGGAAAACATAACCCAAAAAGCATATTGTCCCTGTTTAAATGCCAGTGACTAACACACGCTACGTGCTCTTATGTTTGACAGGACGTTAAAATTAACACCACAGCTTTCACTAGAAAGGTTCTATCCTCTTAATCCTCCTGGCTGTGAAGCTGGCTCCTGTCAGTGAAGTGTTGTAGCCCCCGTGCTTAGCTGTGACAGCGGGTAGGCGCGTGCGGCGCTGCCAGGGTTGCATGCTCCCCTGAAGCTGGCCAGGCTGTCCGTGCGTGTGCGCTTCGGCCAACCCCGCTTCTCGCAGCCGTTCCCTGCTGAGCACGGCAGCCTGGGCGTGCTGGCCATGCCATGCTGCTTCTGGCTGTCAAGTACAGGCAAGATGGACACTTCTTGCACCAATACTCAGAGTTTTTTGTACGGCGTCCATGGTGTTTTTGATGGAAGTACCAGTTTCCCTCCATATCACTTTGTCTGCCTTTTTACCGTGGTTTCAGTTACAGAAATTTGTCTTTTTATTTAGAGGGACTTTTCCTTTAGTGCTTCATAACTGTCATACACTAAAGCATCTGTATGCTCAAGTGTGCTCTGTAAACTACGTTCTAAAACTTCTAAACGCTCAGCCTTTTTCATAAACTAATTTGGTGATGTATTGCTGTCTCGCCTCAGTTCTTTGGACAGGTCTTACAGTGTTCATGCTGTTTCATTTGTGCTAGGTGGCTGCCCTCCAGGATGAAAAAAACAGCTTGATGTCAGAAAATGAGATTATGAATGACAGACTAGAGCAATTAGATGACTCTCTTGATGATCCAAATACTGTGGTTGCAAAAAAGTATTTCAGTGCACAGTTGCAGCTGGAACAATTGCAAGAAGAAAACTTCAGGTATGAAATTATTTCCCCCAAAAACCTCTCACTTGTCTAATGTACTCTGAAAATTTCTGGTACTCTTTGGGGATTTTCCATCTAAATTTCTTTTGCATTAAAAGCTTTCTAGTGCTGTGTACACATATTTTAAAGACAGTACTTCTATTTAAATAGAAAAAGAATCTGTTGCTTGTTGTAAAAAGTATTAGTTTGTAATTGGTACAAGCTTTTAATAGTACCAAAAAGGTGATGGAAGGCAGAAAAATGAGGGCTGTAACGATTTGTGTGTAAACAAAACAAGCCCTAACCCCTCCAACACCACCATGTCTCTCTACTGAACTGATTCCTTTCACATATTGGTCTCTCTGTGATCCACATTGGGAAACAAAATCACTTTTCATGTGATTTGTTGATACTGATGTGGTCAATTGGCAGTGTACAATCCATTGTGATTTAACAGGTAGACAACAAAATGTTCCATGTTTGCAGGAACATTTTTCCAGCTACTTAAATCAGTAGTTTCCCTGTTACCTTACTTTAGTAATTCTAGTACTAAATGAAACTGTGCAATAATGATGAGTTCCTAACAAAGGTCCCGGTTTGGATCTGGTAGGCTTGAAGCTGCAAAAGATGATTATCGTGTCCACTGTGAAGATCTAGAAAAACAATTGATTGAGCTGCAGCATAGAAACAATGAACTGACCTCTCTGGCAGAAGAATCAAGAGCCTTGAAGGATGAAAATGACATTCTTAGGTATGTAGCAGGGAGAGCTCCACACACGCATTAGGATTTAATGGCTAAATCCAAGGATTTGTCTTTAACAAGATTTTTTTGAGGTGTTACTTTTGCAGATCTTACCTGCATGAGATCTTTGGCAAAGTAGAGGTGAAGTGCAGACTTCCAGGGAAATGCTCCATTGTTTGACAAGAATAACACATGGAATTTTTCTGTGAAGCAATGACTACAGAACTTAGGCTTCTTCATGTGGGACAGAAAGAGGAAGTTCTCATGTAGAAAAGAATATATACAGCTAGAATTTTAATCTAACTTTGTGTCAGTGTTCTAGGCCAGATTTAGGTTAGTGAGATCCTAACTGAAGATGAAACACACAGTAACCTTCAGGAGAATTTAATGTAACATTCCAGCTTGTGTAAACTGTATTCAGTACCAGACCACCCAAGAAATATCCAAAATACAACACAAGTTGTACTGTGAAACTATATTCACAATATATGTGAATCCTCATAAAATAATATGAATAAAAGAAGAAAAGTGGTTTCAGGTGTTTAACTTAGTGGTTCTTAAATAACATCTGAAGCAAATCCTAGCTATAGATTTTTTCCATTATTTTCTCGTACCAGCTCCTGGTGAGATACGAATGCAGATAATAAACACAGATATTAATTTTAAATTTATGGTCCCAGTATTTTCTTACCATGTAGATTTTTGTTAATGATTACCTGACAGTTCTTGGTTGTATCTGCCAGTGATTGTTTTCATAGAGCAGTTGTGTTCTAATTCTGTATAATCCCCCAGTGAGAACATACCAGGTACCAGTACTTTGAGATGACTGTCTAGCACAGGATGTTGTGGTGCCACGGAATTCCTTAGGGATATTTGACCCACTAACCCTTGCTGGCATGTGACTGTCAGTCTCACTTGAAGGTTGGCTGATTTCAGTTTTATTAAGCAAGTTTGTGTTGATGATACATTTAAAAATAAAGCAGTGAGATGTAACTGCTGCTAAGCTGTCACATCTCTCTTTGAAAGCAGCCTGTGTCAGCAGAGTTGGAGTTCTGTAATCCTTCCTTCTAATTGCTGCTTATACCTTAAGGGCCACTGCAGACAAGGCAAGCAAGCTGGAGTCAACGGTGGAAGTGTATCGGAAGAAGCTGCAGGATCTGAACGATTTCCGCAGGCAGGTGAAGTCCCTGCAGGAGACCAACATGATGTACATGCACAACACAGTCAGCCTGGAGGATGAGCTCAGGAAAGCCAACGCAGCACGAGCCCAGCTGGAAACCTACAAAAGACAGGTAGTGCAGCACTTGTGTTTGAAAGGTTCATTTTTCCCCAGGTAGCCGGGAACACCTTAACAACCCTGCATTGTCCCTTTGGAATTTCTTATTTGTGAAAACTCCTTCATACCCTGCCATTCCCCCTGTCTGTTAAACTTGCAGGCTTGACTGTAGCTGCCCTCTCAACTGATGTGAGAGTCCGTAGCCTGCACGTTTTTCTTCTTTACTCTGACCTCAAGTAATTTGTGTGCCTGGGAGAGGTTGATCAGCTGTAATTGAGATAATTTATATGGAATCATAGAATGCATTGGGTTGGAAGGGGACCTTGAAGATAATCTCATTCTACAGCCACAGGCAGGGTCACCTTCTAGCTTCCACTATCCCAGGTTGCTCCAAGCCCCATCCAGCCTGACCTTGAACACTTCCAGGGGTGGGACACCTACAACTTCCCTTGGCAATCTGTGCCAGGGCCTCACCACCCTCACAGTAAAGAATTTTTTCCTAATACCTAATCTAAACCCATTATTTTTCCATTTGAACCCATTCCTCCTGTCCTGTCACTATGTGCTTACGTTCTTATATTCTTATCTTTCTTCATGGAAATTAGAAGTTTAATTTTAATTTTTGTAGTAATTTAGAGAGTTAACTGAAAAACCAAAAAAACCAACAAAAACCCCCCAAAACACACAGGCCCCCATCCTATCTCCTCTTCCCTAAGCTTGAGTGATCAACTGTTTTATTTTGCCTGAATTGGGCAGGGGTGACTGTTTTAATATAGTTTTTGGGAGAAGCATCTTGCAGCTTTCCTCTGCTAAATAATGTTTTTATGAAAAGGTCCAGGAGCTTCATAACAAACTGTCTGAAGAATCCAAAAGAGCTGATAAGCTGGCGTTTGAAATGAAGCGACTTGAAGAAAAATATGAAGCTTTAATGAAAGAAAAAGAAGTAAGTCCCTTCAAGAGTTTGTTTGAGCACCTCATAAATCTCTCTCAAATCCTCTGCTTGAGGAGAACCTTCCTGGCAGTAGTGCCATCATAGTAGTGAAGTTTAGTGCCCTGTGTGTGTGGATATACATATAAAACATAATATGGAATCATCGAATCATGAAGGTTGGAAAAGATCTCCAAGATCATCAAGACCAACTTAAAATGTGCATGTGTCATTATTACTTCTGATTAACGTTATTTGGTTTTAAAAGTGGTGCAGCCTGACCTAATTCCACCTCAAATGTGTCTTGTTAGAGATTGATAGTGCAGTGTGATGCATTAAGAGAGACAAATGAGGAGCTCCGGTATGCACAGATGCAGCAGGATCACCTGAGTCAAACAGGTACTGCTTTATCTTTAGAGGCTTTTTTATTTGTATTAGAGGTTTCTTTAAGTGTGTTAAATTAAACCCCTCATGTGATTTCAGGTGAATCTCGTTTTAAAAGCCATGAGAATCTTGCTGCTGAAATTCTGCCAGTGGAATATAGGTGAGACGAAAGTTTTCAGGTTGTTTTGGGGTATTCATAGGTGGGGCATGATACTGCCTGTGTGAAAGTTCAGTATTTTCCTCGACATGATTCTTTATCCCACTCCTTGCTTTGCCTCCATGTGGGTGTTAATAATTATTTCCCCATACTGTGATTACTTTGTTTTCTTTCCTAAAGTCATATCAGATTGCTGTATATAAATCTAGGTTTGGAGTGACAATTTAAAATTCTGCTCATATCTCTTCAAGTTTTCAAACATTTTAAGTTGCCTTTTAATAACAAATAGCATTGTTACCCCAATTATATCATTAAGCAGAACTTGCTTGGCTCCCTTTGAGGCTGGGGGAGTGAACAGGGCTATTACTTTCTCCTCTTAGTCACCTTCTTAATTAACAGTGACTTCTTTTTGTTGTTTTTGATTCAGAGAGATGTTTATCCGGCTGCAGCATGAAAATAAGATGCTCCTACTGAAACAGGAAGGATCAGAAAACGAACGGATTGCAGAGCTCCAGGAACAGCTGGAGCAGAAGCACCGGACAGTGAACGAGCTGGAAACCGAGAAAAGGTGATGGGTGAAACTACAACATTGTTAAAATGCAACAAAAAGTGATCTCTGGAGTTTCAGGGTGACCTGTGCCATGCATCTGTAGTGTAGCACTGTGAGGAACCTTTTCTTTCACCAGTGTAATCATAAATGAAGGATAATGAAGTAAGGAAGAAGGGAGGTGATTTGAATGTGGTGGTGTGAGATGTGGTAGGTAGATCTGTGTGTACCATACCCTGAGGGAGGTGTTGCTTACAGGACACTCTTCTTAGCTGTGAGTGATTCTTGGTAGACCAAGAATGGATGTGAACTCTATTTCTGGAACTTCAGACTCTTAGACCATGGATTTTCTATCAATGAATGCTAAAGCGGTTTACTAGAATATGAAAATTTTTGGTAGTTATGTTTTCTCAAAACTTAAAATGATTACAGGAATTTCATTATAAAGTATTCAAGAAAGCTCCATGTTTGTTTCAGCAGAAGTTCAAGTCAAACTAAAAGCATTTGAAATCAGTTTATTTGTGGCTTAAATCCTGCTCAGTAGACCCTCTGAAAAATTAATGAAACAGAAAAGTCTGCCTGTGAACTATTCAGATGGGCAATAACTGTCTTTTCCTCCTAAAAGGCTCAATGAAGAGCGTATTGGGGGATTACAGCAGCAAATTGAAGATCTGCAAAAGACTCTACAGGAGCAGGGATCCAAGACTGAGGGAGTAAGTGAAACATATTGCCAGTTTTGTCTAAAGTCCTCCAGTGTAGCAGCAAGTCCTTTGTTTAGATGTGCATCTTACTTTTCAGTGTATCTGAAAAGTGACCCCCACAACTGCAGTTCAGTTGAAAAACTCATGTTTTATGTGATTCTTTATGGAGCTGTAACCCTTCTACTTTACTTCAAAAAATCTGTAGTTTTATCATTCAATGGATTTATTTGCTTTGGCTTATTTGGTTGTGCTCTGTATTCTTGGCTGCTTTGTAAGAGCCCTTGAATGTTGCATGGTTATGAAATACTGAAATGTAACTGAATTTTAACTCTCTCCTTTCACAGTCCAGCAACCTGAAGCAGAAACTGGCAGCACACATGTAAGTAAGGCACATGCATCCACAATAGCTGGTTTACACTACATAGAGCACAGGAACTGCTTAAATCATGGTAGAGATGTCTTGTTTTTCTAAGCCATTGATTTGAGAATTATGCATAAAGTGAGTTAAATATTGGTGTTGTAGTTTTGTTTACTCTGACCATGATGATCTTGTAATACCAGTACCACTTCACTGTCTGTCTCTTCACCACCATCAGCATTTTAACTGTTTTGATTCTACAACAGGCTGCTAAAACCATCACTCGGAGTGTATTCCACTCTTCTGAAACATTCCCAATCCTTTCAGCAGATGTAGTTCTTGCTAAGATGATGCTGGAGGGGCTTAATTGTTCATTTTCCTGGTTTTAACTACGGAAGGATCAATTCAGTAGTCACAACTTTTACGATACTAGTATTTCTATTCAAACCCTGAAGAATTGCTAGAGCTTAAAATAGTTATTTTAATACTTCTGTCAGGAGGTTTAAGCTTTCAGCTGTCAAACCTGGAATTATTTGTGAGCTTAATACGTAGCCCAAATTTTCATTCATAGGGAAAAGTTGAACGAAGTTCATGATGAGTTACAGAAGAAAGAGGCTGATCTTGCAGAGCTCCAGCCTGATGACAGTCAGAACCGTGAGTTGTTTTTTGGTATTTTTTTCATTAGACTGTGTTAAGTTTTTTCTGAAATTATTCCCATATCCACTGGACTATAGGATGCTTGTCTGGATGAGGCTTTCTGCTGCAGCTTAGCTTTAAATCTGAACTGGGGGGTGTGAAGGGAGAGGATCCTGGGGGAGATGAGGTTTGTTGAACAGTGCTCTGCAAAATGGGATTTCAGGGTCAGGTGGGACAACTGAAACAAAAATAAGAACTTAAACCTTCTAGCTTCTACGTAGTTCTCTGTTTGAGGGCTGGTGAAATCAAGAGAACACAGAAGCCTTGAAAAACCAGTTTCTATTTTGTATGTCTTTGTTGATAATTTCTGTAAACAGCCCAGAAGATCGGAGAGCTGGAAGCAGCTTTACGAAAAAAAGATGAGGATATGAAAGCAATGGAAGAAAGATATAAAATGTACCTTGAAAAAGCAAGGAATGTGAGTGGCACGTTTCTGAACATATGCATTCCTCCCTCATAAATTGTTAAACAAATTGAGTGTCTGTGTCCCCACCTCCCAATTAAACTTAGTAGCTACATGTTGCATTTTTAGTCAGATTGTTCAACTGCAGTCAATTAAGTCTGAGAGAATAAATAGGGTTTAGGCTGAGCATGAGGTGCAGTAAGCATTCCTTTGTATCCTTTGCTCTCTGTTGTACAGTGGAACAGCCTGTTCTGACATTCCTCCTGTCAGCAGATGAGATGGAGAGCTGTTGAGAATCAAACTGACTTGTAATGCTCTTCTTTTGCCTTGTCCAGGTGATAAAAACCTTAGACCCCAAGCTAAATCCAGCATCAGCAGAAATTATGTTGCTCAGAAAACAGATAATGGAAAAAGACAAAAGAATTGAAGCACTAGAGGTAAAAGTCTTACATATATTTAATAACAACTTCTAATATGCTCTGTTTCTGATATTAGGCATTCAAGGTATTGTTTCCTAGTGGTTCAGTAAAATCTGCTTGGCTGAAATTCTGAATGGATTGTTGACAGTAGTCCAAATATCAAAAGAGTTGGGGAAATGCATTCAGTTTCACAGCGATATTGCAGGGACTAGTTAGAATAGTTGCCTCAGCAAATACAGAACTCCTCAACATGATTCAGTAGGCTGATAGGTCTGACTGTATAAATGCTGTGGCCTCACATTTCTTTTATGTAATGTGTACTAGGGAAGTACATTATATAATAGCAATTAGTCAGTCACTGGAGGTACATTCTTTTCAGGTGAAAAATTACTAAATTATTCATAGATTTTCTGATACACAGCAGACCTCTTGTGCATTTCCCCACACAAACCCTCAGAGTACATTTCCAAGTTCCGTTTGTGTTTCTAACCGCAACTTGTGTAGTTCAGCCTCTTCTTAAAGCAGGCTGATATTTATCTCTCAGTCTTTTATGAAAGTATTTTTGTTTATACATCTAGGCTTTGTAGTTACTTTGTGTATTGAAGCATTTCTGCTGCCTGTGTTTATTTCCCTCAGTGGACTGCAGTAAGTCTATGCACCTAAAATTTGTGTTTTCACTGAGCTTCGTCTCTTTGCAGAATGAATTCAAAATGGCTAAGCTACGTGACTATGAGGAAAAGCTGATTGTAACTGCATGGTATAACAAGGTGGGTCAAAAAGTCACTTATTGGTATTTCAGAAATCAGAAAAACATATTTTGCTCCATGTGCCAGTTAAATCTTAGTTAGTCGAAGAAATACAGCAGAAAAAAGTTCTGTGTGCATACTAAGTAAGCATGAGCGAGATGGGTAATTTTTTTTCTTCTGTTTTTGCTGTTGTTCAAGTTGTAGTTTAACTCCTTTGCAGAGCCTGACCCTGCAGAAGCTGGGCATGGAAGCCAGGCTGGTTGGCAGCAGTGGCAGCTGCGGGGCCGGGCCCGGCCGCTCGTTCCTGGCGCAGCAGCGGCACGTCACCAACACCAGGAGGAACCTCACTGTTAAAGTACCAGGTGCAACATCTGATTAAACACGAGGGCATGAGGAAAACTCACATGCTAAAGTGTCCTTAAATGTTTTATACCTTCCACTTTACCTACTTGATGAAAGAGGAGGTTAGAATGGTGGGCAGCTGCAAATTCCAACCTCAGAACCTGTCAGGAAGGGATTAAGGTGATCAGCCAGAAGGTAGCACGTAGTTTTCCAAGTAGATTTAATAACTGCAGCATGTACAAGCACAACTTAAAAGATTTATATTTGCCTTCAGATTATATTGTAAATATGAAATTTGGCACTATATATTTAAAAGTTTATTTAAATGGGTTTGGGCTAGAAAGTTGACTTTTTTAATGAAAAGAGGTTATGCAAAGGTGTACTTCAGGAAACTGGCAATATTGGGCATTTTTGCTGGGCTCTTCTGAAAATAGATCTAAAAGATTGATAGCATCTTTTAAAAAAAAGACTTTTATAGAATAGAAACTACAATTTTAAAAGCAAGAAAATACTTGCATTTATAGAAGAAGAAAATAAAGGTATAGTACCAGTTGTTATGTAACAGAAGACAGGATTTGTTTTGTGAGAAGCAGAATTGCTCAGTTTATTAAAAAAAAAAAAGCAAAGCTTAAGTTTGTGCATATATACACTGAGGAAAACCTGTCTTTAAGATTTGAATTCACTTAAGCCAAAAAGCTTGTCTTTTCCTGGGTAAGAAAAAAGCTATTATATTAACTCAAAAGTCTGGGCTATATTTTAAAAGTCTGGCGTATTGGTACACTGCATTTATTTGCAGAAAGGGGATTACGTGGGAAGGAGCCCCATTTATTTCAACCTATTTATACAACCCTGTGCATGGAAATTGCATTTCCTCTTTTTTAATTGTAGTTTCACTTGGGTTATTCTGAGCTAGCTGTGCTAGGCAGAGGAATGAGAGATGGCTTTGGCAATTACTGGCAGCAGAGATTGATTGTTGGCAGGGAGAAAAGTGCATAAACTATAATAGTTTGATAGAAGATGAAATGGGGGTTGATACCTGAAATCTGTGTGCAGGAAGTTGCTGTCTTTCACAAAATTTGCGACTTTATTTCCCAAATGTCTTACTTTTGTTTTTAATTGTATTTTTAAGAAACCTGTTAATGTCTGTTCTTTGCAAGTGGTCTAGGAAAAGATCATTATACCCATAGTTAAATAAAATAAAATTGCAGCAGCCCTTAAAATGAAATGAATACACTCAAATTAAGTATTTGAGGGTGCTGTACCAAACCACCATCTAATATAAAATTCAGCTACATGCGAGAATGAAAACCCACCTGTCTCACCTTTAAGGCTATCTTTGATTTGAGACCAGGGTTCAGCTTTACAGAATTTTTAGCTTTTGAATTGTGACATTTGGATAGTGTATTGTTTTGTCTGCCCCTTACTGTAGCTTGTCCGTTGATTTCTTGCTTCCCCAACATCTTAAATTTTTAATTGGCCATTGCATGTAATGCCAGAGAAAAGGCAAGTGTTCATTTTTGATACTTAGGGTCGCTTCTTAGTTGTGGTGTTGTTTTACAGTGCTGTGTGTATGAATAGGCATTCAGCAGATCTCCTCCTTCAAAAGGCGTTGGTTAAAAGCCAGTCTCATGCAAGTGTGGCATGAGCCAGACACATGGCTGTAGGAGAGTTGTCTGTGGTGGCATTCTTCAGGACTCTCTGCTTCTTTGGACTACCTCGTGGGGTTTGAGGTCTGTTACTGCTGCAGTGGTGCTGGTGGAGTTGGTGTTTTTACGGTACGGTTGCATATTTAATCCGCTGGTGCTGTGGGTGGGAGGTGGGGGTGAGCAGTGGAGCAGGAGATTAAGTCTGAGCAAGATGCTTCCATTCCTAAAATCTGGTACTTGGTGTGTTCTAGTGAAACGTGGAACTGTCTCTGATAGTGTTGAGTGGGTCTCTTAACCCTCATTCTTTGCAGCATGGAAACTTTCATGGATGTCCTTCAAATGCTCATGTAGTTGGTAGGCTTGATTTGTTGTACTTCTCGCAGTAGTGGAGCTGTGTCAGTAGTCTGTCAGGTGCTGAATAGTGACAAACTTGGGGCAAATGTCTTTGACTTACACTTCTCAAAACTGCAGACCCTGGGACCAAAAATAACCAAGAACCTCCCTATCATTTAATTGGAAGTTTGTCTTCTGACTAGTGATGGAAGAATTTAAATTCTGAACTACAGGCAGGGACCAGCCTTTTTCAGGGCCCAGTTGTCCCCAGTAATCATGTTGGGGTTGCCAAAATGAATCTAGTTTTCAGGTATTGGACGAAATGTTGCTTATTTGAGACTTTTCCAGACTGTTAAGAGTGAAGCCTGTGAATATCACTCAAAGGTTTCTTTGGGACTGAGAACCTGTTTAAAAGCAGCTGGTCTACGGCTGGTTAAACCTGGGTTCCATCCTGTGAACAAGGACCTGATGTGTAGAAATAAATACTGGATTATAAGCCATGGTGTTGTATTCACTTCAGCTCGTCTGGCTGTGCAGGAAGGACCATCAGATCAGGATCATTTTAATGTTTGCTTCACTTGTGTCAAACCGAAAAGCTGCTAAAAACACTGCTGTGTTACAGCTGAGTTGTGTCCAACACGTAGCAGCAGAGCTCTGTGAATCCATGTCCTTTGATGCACCACTGCTGAGGCAGGAGGAACAAAGAGGCCCCTTGACTCTCCTGCAGGATGAATTTGCACCATCCCATCAGCGCCGTTCAGAGCAGACTCAAATATGAGGTGAAACCACTGAATACTGCTGAAGTTACACAGCATTATTAGTAATTCAGCCAGTTTCCAGTAAAACGGGTAATGTAGATCCAAAGAAACAATAAATATGGTCTGATTGACATATCATTTGTTAAATATTTTTTATATAAGATTAATTACTATGGAAGAGAAGTGTTTTATAGCAATAATACAAAATATGGACTAGTAGGTTCTTTTACTCAAGATGGGTCAGGCAGCAGTTTTGAGAAGATTCTTTTGCAACAACCTTATTATATAGTGGATTAAGAAACATTCACTGAAAATAAATTTTCACCTGATTTTTTTGTTCATTAAAATATATATATGGGTATTCTATTTTCTATGATACACACTTACTTGGAAATAAGTAATATAAGCAATACTGATGTTCTATTTAGGTAGCCATAAATAGTTTAGAAATTAGAATATAAAAACAATTGTTTAGGAGTTGGTAATGTCTAGTACAGTAATTTTCTTACTTGTTTCTTTTTCCCCTTCCCCTAAAACTGGAGTTAAGGTTTTCAGTGTATTGGTGTCTACATCTTCTCTTTAAAACAAATGTAAACACTGTGTTGCATAGAACTCGAAAAATTGCACTAATTTTTAAACTTTTGGTTTTATTTTTTTCTTTGGGAAAAATTCTTTTATATTCACATAAAGATTTTTAAAATTAGTTTTTTGGTGTCTTTATTCCAAGCAATGTATTTAATGGTCCTGAGATGCTGTTTCTGGGCAATGCATTACCTGGTTCTACATGTTGGTACATTTGCACCATCTAAAATGTCCTGTTTCAGGATAAAGATGTATTATAATGGGGGTATGGATGTAATGAGTTGTGCTGCTCTCCTCTGCTGTTTCCCAAAGCTGCTTCCCTCTGCTTGGCCCACAGACAGTTGTCTCAGAGCTGGGCAGGGGGCCTTGTGAAGTGAAAAGATTAAACCCCTCTACAGATGAGCTGTGAAATGACCCTGTCAGTAATTATTGCTGCTGAGGTAGGTGAGGGTCTCTGCCTGTCTTCAGCCCCACCTCCGAGGACACAGGGGACAGGTACAGCTCTAAATCACTCTGCTTGCTTTTATTTGGAAAAGAAAACTGCCTGCCCTGTCTAGGCTGCTCTGCAGGTGATTGATGTGCTCCATTCTTAGCCTCATTGTCAGCTCTCTTGTTCCCTGAGCACTACCGCCAACCCAGAAGTGATGTTGGGAAAGAGCAGGCAGCCTTCAGCCCTCCAGAGCGAAGATCTGAGGATGAGGAGCTGCGTTGATTCCTCAGCATGGGAGGGCCTGTCCCAGAGAGTGTGAAGGCATTATGGAAGAACTGTTTTTCCTGCTTTCTGAGGCTGGACATAAAAGCAGTTTCAGACACTGAACACCAAAACCTGCAGGTGTGTGAGGGAGAAGGGAAGGGAAGAGGTGCTCAGCTGTGCAGGAAGCCTTAACCAAGCTGCAGGATGTGTTCAGCCCTGACCCTGTTTGTATGCAGCTTTCTGGCAGCTCCTGAAGAGCCAGGCACTGCAGCAGGAGGTTTGTGGAGGGGTGTCCCTGGAAGAGAAGTGCAGGATGAAAGCCCTGAGTGAAAAGGAAAGGAGGAGCTGAGGTCGGTCACATATGGGAGATGTTTTGGTGGGGGGGGGGCAAAATACTCAAGAAGCTTGTGAAATGCATTCTTTTTTTGGAATTTAACTAACCTAGCAGAGGCCTAGAGAGGAAGCTTTTGGATAGAGCAGAAGCTTGGGAAAGGAAATGGGAATCTGAGCAGAGCACTGGGGGACAAAGTACCACAAAACAGTCAGATGACACCTGTGAACTGGACGTGTTTTGGGAGTAATGCTGCACACAGCAGAAACTCGTCACTGCTCCCCTCCCCTGTTCCCAGTCAATTCCAGGCATGCAGCCTTCCCCTTCAGCTTCTCTCAGGAAAGGAAAAGAAAGGGTATCAGGTCTAGAAAGTCAAATGACTTTCTTGTTTCTGCTGGAAAGGGGAGGTGTGGGAGCCCGTGCCAGCAGCAGGTTGGATGGCAGCTGGCATGAGGAGAAGGAGGGGGGTGGGGGGCGGGGGCTGACCAGGTTCTCACTAGGAATGGGATGAGACAAGTCTGCATTTTATAAATGGGCTGGTTTGTGTCCCACCATGTGTCCTCTTTTCTCCACCTTATGGATGTGTGAAACAGCCTCAAGTACCAGAAACACCTATCTCAGTCCAAACTCTTGTTTCCACTGGCACAGAACACCAGAGGAGGTGGCAGAACCCCCCACCCAGCCCGGTGCTGAAGGAGCTTTGTCAGAAGCTGTGTTCACCTGGGAGAAATTTGCTTCCTCTAGGAACATCCAGGGAAAATTGAAAATGAAGAGGAAAAGATTGCTCTCTGATCATTTCCTCAGCAGGAGAGCAGGAGCTGGAGGTGTGTGTTCCTGGTGTTGTGCTGATTTCCTGAGGCAGCCCCCATCCTGCTCCTGGGAGCTGCAGCTTCAACGGGGTCCTCTGGTGCAGCTGTTTCCCAGTTCAGTGCATTTCCTGGTGTTAACCATTGGTTGCCTATCTTGGGCTGGTTTCACTGTGTAGGTGATGGTTTAAAATAGTAATTTGTTGCTGTTATTTTCCAAGGCACTCTTTCCCTCATGAGACTGTTGAGTGCAGCTTAACCATGTCATGTGTTGCTGGAGCTCACCCCGCTGCTCCTGGACACACCAGTCACTCCATGATGCTGGGCAGGTAAACAGGGAGGATTTTGCATATTGTAATTCTAGTTGTGCTGTCAGGATCATTTTTTCCATCACTTCTGTAGGAATTGCCTTTGCTTTTACAGTGCCAGCCTCCTGCAGTGCTGCAGCACTGCAGGGGCAGAAACACAGGGCCCACAGCCAGTGCCAGACATGACCTGTGTTGGTCTTCACTTTGCAGAACACTTCATGACAAAAGTGTTTTGGTAAAGATTTATTGATGCATGGGACAGGTTTTATAGAGTGACATTTTTTTAGAGGAGTACATATTAAGGAAATGTCAAATTAATACTGGTGTTAATGTTATAAAACAAAGGCTGATATTGCCCTTCCACTGTACCCAGCCACAGCCTCAACAATGCAGTCTCTATCCCTCATTTTGCCAAGGTGAACCATGGCCATCCATCATAAAATTAGGAAAGCCCTAAGCCTCTCATTCATTTACAGTGTCATAGGGCAAGCCTAAAAATGCTCTGGTAGCTCCCAGACTGATCACCTGATCACATTATCACAGGATACAGGGTGCAAGGTCTACTTGCAATAGAAATGTTTTTGCAATTGCTTTGAAAGAAAGAAACCCCCTAGCCTCCCCCTGGAGCTGTCAAGAGCTTGTTTTCAGCACTCTTCACAGAGGATTTTCCATGTGAGGATGGTGGCCAAGGCTTCCCTACCGAGGCACAGCACAGATCTTGTAGGGCTGTGGGGCCACTGCAATGCCTATCATGGGCTGGAGGCTGAGCTTGGTGTCTGGGGGTACCTGGAAGGTGAATTTCTGGAGCAGGGATGTGAAGAAGAGGAAGAGTTCAGCACGGGCCAGCACCTCTCCCAGGCAGGCACGCTTTCCTGCGGAGACAGCAACCCACGACATCCTCAGACTCTGCTTTTGCTGCTGAAAATGCTCTGCCCACCCTTAGGACCACGGTCTAGCTGTGTTATCCCATTCCTGGATGAGTTTTGCAACCCAAACCAAGCTTCCCAGTAACGACTTTGGCATTACAGTATGGTCTGCCCCCCAAATTGCATGACTTTGTGAGGACAATTCACACGCATACACACAGCCTGGACCATGCCCATGCTGGGAGAGCTCACCAAAGAGAGCTACCAGAGGAGTTGTGTGATGCTGGTGGAAACAGGTGCTGAAAGCAACTTTCCCAGGGAGAGCTGCTGGCTGGGGAACCCTGTTGTGGCAGCAGTGAGGCCCCTGGTGAGCTCAGCCATGTGGGAGCAGGAGCACGGAGCACTGCTCTTGCCTCGGTGAAGGTGTTCCTAAGGTCTCTGGAATTTACATGGTTTTTTATTCATCCTCATTTCTCTTTTGTGAGTGTGAAGAGAGACAAGAAAGAGCCCCAAGTGTGGCTGTGGTACTTGGGGCAGGCCATGGGAGCAGTTTGGGCAAAACGTCCCAGGGTGTATCTGCCCTTTCCATTGCTATTTTCCTCTCTGTCTCCACCCTGCAGTTGGAAACTCAAGCCCACATGTGCACCACAAGTCAGCGAGTCTTACCCACAGAAAATGGTATAAAATATTCTTTTTTACAGAACTTCCCATCCTTCAGAAAATGCTCGGGGTTAAAAGCATCAGGGGTTTCCCACTCACTCTTGTCAAACAGCAGAGAGGTTAAATTTGTCATTACAAGAGTGCCCTAAGAGGAAAAAAAAGAAAAATAAATCACACTTTCTCTAGCACTGACAGCAAGAGGGGCAGTTTTATCTTCCAGTCTCCTCTCCAGGAAGAACATCCACAGTCAAATCCTACCAAAATTATTTGTGCCATACCCCACTGCATGCCCAGATCTTTCTACTTCTTTTCTGTTTGGAGGTGTGGTTATATAACTGCATTTTTCCCTCATCAGCATTGTTTTTATCTGTTGTAAACTTGGGTCAAAGTTCTGTAAGAGCTGGGATCTGTGCCTCAAAGGCATGTGTGGGGGTGTGGCACCATTCAGGGAACTGGAGAACATTGGATAGCAAAAATCCATGTTCAGCAGGAGCGAACTCTGGGCAGGGACACTGTCTGCACAGGAGGGACCTGGCCTGGCACACTGTGCCCTGGGGCACTGGGAGTCTCCCTGGAGTCCCAGCGCTCCGGAATTTACCTTTGGGATGTAGTAGCCATCCAAGTGGGTATCCTCTGATGCCATTCTTGGCACGTTGAAAGGGATAACGTTGCCTTTCCTCTGCACTTCATGGATGACAGCGTTGGTGTAGTGCAAGTTGTTCCTGTCCTCCAGGGCTGGTGGCCGTGCCTGGCCAATGACTGCATCGATCTCGGCTTGCACCCGGGCTGGGGGGAAAGAGCAGGAATCAGCCCAGGGAGCAACCCGCGGAACATTACAAGGCTATTGCTGTAAGGGTCCACCAAGGGACCTGGGCCACTGTTTACACCTCTTATGCAAGTGTGGGGACATTCCCAACTGCTCTCTCACAAAGCTGTGACAGATAAAAGCAAGGGAAAACACTGAGTTTTCTTAACTGTACCTTGAATTTCTGGATACGTGGCCATAAACAGCAAAGCCCAGCGGAGGGTTGAGGACGTGGTCTCGGTCCCGGCTACCAGCAGGTCGAGTGTGCAGGCCGTGAGATGTTCCTCCTGGAAGGTGTCACTGCCGTTGTCCTTCATGAGAGGATGTGTTAGTGCCACAGGAACAGTGAGGGTGTCCTGGCACCAGGCTTGGTCCAGACCCCCGCAAGGATTTTGGTAGAAACTGCTGACCCCCCTGCATCCCCATCCTGCTGGTGGTGGCCTGAACCTGGTATCTGTCCTGAGCTCATAAGAGGCCACACAGGCAACTCAGATGGAGAATCTGGGCTCATTTCCCATCCCCTCTGATGGCTAAGCCCTGCCCCAGTAGGGTTTTCTCCCCATTGCTGACCTTGGAAATCTCCAGCAGGTAGCTGTCGATGTAGTCTCGGCACTCCGAGGGGTTCCAGTCCTCCTTGTGTTTGTTGATCTGCTCTTGCATAAATTTTTTCAACACCCTCCAGTTTTTAAAAATGGTTTGGTGGGCTCCAGGTAAGTACTTCATTATAGATGGGAAGTTGTTATACAGCTTTGAACACAGAAGGAGAACAACAAATTGAATAAATGACTTTAAAAAACTCTTCTGACATCGAAACTTGGAGTCTGCAATTGCACTTGCTGAATTTCTGGACCTGGTGGAAATAGCTCAGGTCCAGAAGAGTAGAATTCTCATTATGGAGTAACTTGTGTGTTACTCAGTGTTTCAGCAGACAAGCTGACAATCAGTGGGCAGGAAAAGTGATTTTGGGTGAGAGAGAGCAGTGTGAGTATGGCACAACTTGAACTGAAAGCAGAAAGAAATTACAGGCAAATCTATCCTGTGCAAAGGAACGTGGAATGACAGGTTTGGTGATGACAGCACTGTGACTTTTGAGGCTGACTCCAGAGACGAAACCGTGGCCCTGCGTTGGTGGGAGGAGGGCTGTACCTGGCTCGTGATGGCTCCATGGAGGACAGTCGTGTCGTACATCAGCTTCAGCAGCCTTTGGAAGTCCTCATCGTGATATTCAAACCGATTGCCAAAGATGAGGGAGCAGATGACATTTGAAATAGCATTAGTGACTTTAAACTGAGGGTTGAAAGGATTCCCTGGAGAAGAAAAAGATCAGTTCTCTTCCATTCTTCTCAGAAAAGAAGAAAACACATGTCAGAGGTAAAATAGTCAGGAAATACGAATGAACTGAGTGGCCCCTCATGGGCACTGTCCTATGTCAGTGCCTTCCTGGGGTGCCTGGCTGACCCCATGAGCTGGCCAAGCTTGGCAGGGCAACCCCAGTGGTCCCAGTTCAATCAGATTATGGAGATGTTTGTTTACTTTGGAAATCAAAGTCTGCAGGATGTCATTCGAATTCATTGGAAATATCAGCGTTTATGCACACATGGTATTTCCCAGAGAGGAGTAGGCTGAAGGTGGGCTATGAATAATGCAGTGGGTGTTGCCTGGCTGCGTTCCCCAACCAGCTGGAAGGCAAAGCACCTGTAGAAAGGAGCAGGGATGCTGGCAGGTTTGTAGCATCCCTTGCAAGGTGGGGTATTTCTCAGCAGGCAGTGAAATTATAACAGGCCCTACCAGTTCCTGCCTTCACAGCTGATGAGGGCTGTGGGACTCACCCTGCTCATCCCTAAATGCATCCACGAGGTATTGGCACTCCTCCTGGATGCGCTCCTCCAGGCTCCTCTTCCCCAAGCCGAAGTTTCGGAGTGTGGTCAGGGTGAACCTCCTCTGTGCCTTCCACAGGTGCCCGGTGGAGGAGATCAGTCCTGGCAGGAACACCCCCTGTGAGCCAGGGCTGATCCCCTATCGAGGGAGAAAAGCTCCAGGGCTCTGCCCTCTCTCCACTCTCCAGTTGTCTCAGACCTCTGCAGGGTCAAGGCTTGGCTCTTACTTGAGGGATAACTCACCCATCTTGCTGAAGATCTCCTCGTCGAGAGGAAGATCAGGGCGGTCCATGAACTTTTCCCCTTGGTTCACAAGCACTTCCTTCACCAGCCGCATCCCACTTACCATCACTAACTTCATGCTGCCCATGTGCATGCCAAAGATGTCACCGTATCTTTTACTCAGCTGGGAGGGGACATGAATAAAAGGGGTTTCATTTGCAATGAATGTGCCTGGTGAGACTGGGACGGCCCTGTCACGGGACTTGGGTGAAAATATGGGAAGAGTGGGAGGGGAGACAGAATGTGTGCACTCTGCCTGAGGGCACAGACTTTTTTCTTTCCTCTTTTCCTGAATCGGTGATCTGGAGTTGGTGTTAATTTGCCATAAATTCAGTAAGCCTCACCAGGTTTGATTTTTCAGTCCTATGTTTTTCCAGTTTTTGTTTCACCCCATCCCAGCCCCAACTCAGACCTACAGGGTTCATACATCTGTGACTGCACCTGTGGTATCATGTTGTGACCTTTGCCCACAGGATCACTCCACACATCCCCCTCCTTGTACTCAGGTAAGTGTTGTCAATGAGGGCAAACCTCCTGCCTGCCTTCGGGTGTTTGGGTTATCCCCTTCCCTGCATGGCCAGAGATGTGTAGCTGCAATCCCTCCATCCCTTCCCCACACTGCCCACCCACCTACATACCCTCTTCACTGAGGCCACGGGATCTTTGAAGTTTACAAGGTAGAGGTGCCCCAAAAAGGGAAGGCGGAAGGGGGTGGGAGGGAAGTTCTTTGGAGTTCTGTTCTTCATGTAGTCAGTGATGAGCAGGAAGACAAGGAGAAAGATGAGGAATGTCTGGAGGGAGATGCTGTCCCAGGGGAAGTGCAGCATGGCTGGATGGTGGGGCTCTGCAGGGATGTGTCCCACAGCAGGTCAGAGCAGGTAGAGCTCACAGGGCACCACTGAGGCCCCCAGGGCCAGGGGAAGATGGATGATACGCTGGCACAGCTGTGGGTGCAAACACAGGACAGCATGGAGTGGCTTTTGCTGGCCTGGTCTAGAGGCTGTGTTCAGACTCCTGCTTTCCCAGCTTTCAGCAGCAATTAAAACCCTTCTTGATTAAATCAGATTTCCTCTGATCTGATTTAAAAAAAAACCCCACCATAAATCAGAACACCCCCAGCTTCCCCTTTCCCCTCCAGCCTCCCCTCAGTACTTTACTAAACCCTAGTGCTCCATGCCCTTGTCTAAAGGACAGAAATGAGCTTTGTGGAATTGAGATCAAAACCTTCTGGCAGCTTCACTGTGCTGTTCCCACAAGCCCATCTCCTGGGATGAACCCTGCTCTCTCCCCCCTGGTGTCCTCACCGTGCGTTTCAGTGTCGGCTTCTCAGCGCCAGGGAGGCTCCAGCTGCTCCGAGAGCCTTGTGCTCTTTCCTTGTTTACAGCAGCTCGCTCGCTGGTATGAGGAGTCCTGGGCCAAGCCCCAGGTCTCAGGGGACATCCGAGATAAGGTTGCACAAACCTTTCACAAACCCTCTGACTCAGTTTTGTGTTTCTGTGTGCCTGGTGACGTGGGCTGGGAGTAAACAGCTGTCCCGGAACTCAGCGCTTCCGAAGCACCGTCATTTTCTGATCTCCACCAGACGGGTGCAGGCAGAACAGCTTGCTCTGGCCATGCCTTGAGCCCTCCAGCCACCCCTTCCCACTTACCTTGTCCTTCACCACAGGTTACGACCCAAAGCCCCTCAGAGCTCAGGCAGGTGCTGAGAAGCTGATGCAGATGCCCAGCTCTGCAGGCTGGAGCCCTTCAGTGGTAGCTGGCAGCAGAATGTGCCGCTTTTTCCCACCCAGGAGCAGCTTTGGGTTAGAGTGGTGTTCACACACACAGATCACATGGAATTTTGATGTGTATGTTGTGTTTTACTGTGAAAGGCGCAGGGAGCAGCAGCACTTTGCCCTTGCACCACGTGGCTCTGCTACAGCCCTTTGCGGTCATCAGCTGCCACCTCCTGCTCTGGGGATGGTTTGGGTTCCTTTTCTCTCTTTTGGAGGCATCAGTTGTGGCTGTTGGGATTGTCCAGTGCTGATGACAGGGCACAGAGGTGCAGCAGAGCCACTGGAGTGATGCCATACACATGCTCTCCTTGGGAAGCTGGAGAAGTCAAATCTCTGTTTTATTGTGGAATTTAAAGGGGAAAAACCTGTTTTTGAGGAAAATCTCTCTTTTTACCTCTGGTTTTTAAGCACACTTGGGCATGAACCTGTGGAGATGCACGTGTTCCCCAGCAGTGACATGAAAGGATCCACTCAACAAGTAAACAAATTTGTGCCTCCTGCCTTTAAGGTATGGCATCATTGCATTTAATTTTGGTATTTTTCCCCAAATGATAAAAAAAAAAAAAAAAAGAAGAAGAAAAAGAAGATGAGTTTAATCATTTATTCTCTCCATGAGTAGGAGAGGAAACCCCAAAGTAACAAGGAAACACAAGCTGGAAATGAAAGAGAGATCAACATTTATTTGCTAAGCCAGTGCAAATAATACAAGCTAGTAGCCACATGCCAGAGGTCAGACCTACAGCAAAACAAATTAAAAAATGGAGAGAAACCAGTGCCTAGTGCCGAGCGGCTTTGAAGACTTCATAGGTGAAAAAAAAGTCCCTGGATCTTTTATGTTTTCCCTTTTACAAAAAAACACAACATGGGAGCCTGTGACTGTGAAACAATAATTAAAAACGCAATAGGATTATAGTGATCAGTCGGAAGGACAACTCAGTGACAGAATCCTCGGGCGCCCGGCGTGGCACGGATGGGATGTGCAGAGGACTCTCCCCTGTGGCATAAATCTGTCACTGCACAGGGATTGCTTTGTACCGCAGCAAAGCCGGTATTGCCGGGCAGAGAGGAGAAAACCGGTGGAAATGGAACTCGATGTAATCCTCTTTTCCTGTTAACTATTCCATATCCTACGTGGGTACCCACAGAAAAGTCATTTATGAAAGGGGAGAAGCAAGAAAAAAACAAGAGGAAAAAGAATAATCTTTGCTGTGACTATACTCCGAACTGAAGCACACAGGAGACAGCATTTCTAAGCATGAATGCTTGGTCACATAAAAGGAAGTTGCATATGTAATTAACTCTTATCCAAAGACACCTAGTACAGAAGAAGCTCTGTGTTCATTGTGGAGGGTGCCCTGTCCCAAGCCACTTCCTTGGCCCCACGCTATCTCCATGCCGGTCACACACAGATACAAATCTTTGCCAGAAACAGAGAGGAAGTGTTGAACTTGTGATTTCCCACCACAAAGACACTGTTCCAACACTTCCTTCTGAGGGCCAGCACTGAGCCGCCACGGCTATGACCCTCCCAGCACTCTCTGCTGCTTCCTTTTCTGCTGGGCTTCAGGTGAACTGCTCCCCAGCAACTCCAGGGGATTATTTTATTGCAACTTTTCTGATTTGTATTCTACTACCACAAACCTTCTGCTTTTCTACACTAAAACTGCAATAATGTATTTTTATAGCCCTTCCAGACCAGCTGGAAGCACAGCTCCTTGTGCCATCCCACTTGGGTTGGGCTTTGGTAGAAGATGCTTCTACTCCCCTGTAGCCTCCTAACTAAAATTTCCACATACTCTATGAGATCCAAAAAATGCTTGCTGCTGCTGCTGCAGAGATCTCTGCTTAGATATTTTTTATCCCTGGAAGTGTCCAAGGCCAGGATGGATGGGGCTTGGAGCAACCTGGTCTCGGGGAAATTGTCCCTGGCCATGGCAGAGGGGTTGAACAAGGTGATCTTTAAGGTCCCTTTCAAGCCAAACCATTCCTTGTTTCTGTGATTTCCATCACACAGCAGCAATGTGGTGCTGTAGGGAGTGTTCATCACACAAAGTCCAAGCCCACCTGAGGCTCAGGACTGGCTATGGCTACCTTAAAGTCCAGATTGGTGCTGAGTCATGAGTCTAGAGTTTGTATGTCCAAGGCCAGCTGCTCCCTCTAAGCAGGGACACCTCAGGAAACACAGCCCTTGGCTATCTGGGTGCTGCAATATTAGGGGTTGCTAAGTGGTCTCTGGGTGATGGACATATCCCCTATGGAAAAGTCAACATCAAACCATGATTTGCAACTGGCAGACATCTTCCTGGAAGTTTCTGGCAGTGGAAATTAGGTAAGAAGGCTTTTAAATCCATTCATTTTTTCAGACTGGTAGCGGGGAGCAGGAATGAGGTGAAGGGAAGAGCCACAAGGCTTGTGTTTGTTGCAGTGTGCAGGATGTGGCCCTTGTGCCTTTCCCCTGCCACCCAGATGCTGGCTGGTGCTGGACCTCTAGGGCCCATCATTTCAGCCCAAAATCTCTGGGGTGGTCAGGAGAAGGGGCAGTTCCCAGTTTGTGGGGGCTGCACTGGGAGTCCGGGGCAGCTCCGGGCCTGGCTCAGCCACGGGGCACGGCGCAGAGCTGGAAGGGCTTGGGGCAGCGCGTGAGGCTGAGCGTGAAGGCGAAGGACAGCGCGGCCGCTGCCGGGGCCTGGAAGGTGAACTTCTGCAGCAGGGCTACGAAAAAGATGAAGAGCTCGGTCCTGGCGAGCTGCTCCCCGGGACAAGCCCTCTTGCCTGCAAAAGGAGCACAAATAACCTGGAGGAGTCCTGAGCGAGCTCCAGCCACCTCTGAGCCTCCTCTGGCCTGCGCTGCCTTGCACAGGCTGAGGCAGCTTTTCTTCCTGGAAAGGTTAGGTGGCAATGTTCACCCACACAATCTGCTCAAACCTTCCCCAGAAGTTTACTGCCGAGCAAACTGCGCCTGTTCCAAGAGGCAAAGAGCGGAAACAGTCTGAACAACCCAGTTACTCAACTTGTGCAAGAAGAAAAACCTTATTTTTTTTATCCCTCAATAACAAACTGATTTCCTTCCCACTCCGAGCAGCCACTATTAACTGTGACTGGGATTTTCACTGTGGGGATGGGCTGGAAGCTGGACAGGAGCAGTACCTCCTACTCTATAAGCAGTGTCTTGGGGAAAAAATAAAACCTCTGCAAAAAGAAAAGCTACCTGCCCATCCATCATCCTACCTGCAGAGAAGGGCAGAAAAGCCTCCCGTCTCCTGTACTGGCCGTTTTCCAGGAAATGTTCGGGATTAAAGGTGTCTGGAGTCTCCCACACGTTTTTGTCGAACATTATCGAAGTCAGGCTGGTCATCAGGGTGGTGCCCTGCGAGAGGTGGAGAAAAGGGGCGATTACGCGGAGGAGAGGAGCTGACGTGTTGTCAGACTGGGTTATTATTAGCTCTGTAAACTACACTGTTTTAAGGGCAAAACGTTTTGGGTTTTTTTTTTTTTCCCCCTAAGCTACACAATTAAATGAGGGTGAAAGTCTGCAGGATTGTTCACTTGTGTGTGCCTTTACATATCGCTGAGTTTTGATCTGCACCCTGAGCTGCAGTAACAGGTGATGTTAATGCAAACCAACTTTAAATTGGTAGTACTGCATTCCCATAGGACCTTGAAGCAATTTAATCAAGTAATTTTCAATCAATTTGTTTAAATATATATATTTTTTTAAAAAAAACTGATCTGGTTTATCTCCACATTCTCCTTCAGCAAGAGAAATATGCTGATCAATGTGGAGGAAAATGCCTGGATTTTTTATTTGTCTCATTGCAACCAGTCATATAGAGGGGAGAGACCAGTTATATATAAATCCCATATTTGTTTTTGTAATTGCAGAGCAGTGTGTGTGCAACAACACCCACTACCTGCCTTTCATCAAGTGCTACTTGTAACAGATGATTTTTAATATTTTCTGGAATTAACAAACCCAAACTGTTTGCTTTCCTATGTTTCTTAACCCTCTATTCCCATAATGTGTGGAGGGTGTCTTTTGTAAAATTTAAGGCATAAACCTTTTAAAATTGGAAATTAGGGCCAACACCGTAGGGATCTCACAATTATCCTCTTTAAGGAGGTGAGACCCATAACAGTCCCACAGAATCCATCAAGAAGGCTTGTATTTTCTATATAATTGTGGTATTTCTATATGATCCTGCTGGATGGTTCCCCTCTAGGTGAGATTCGGGACTTGGGCCACGAAGACCCTGCTTTGGTGGGATGAAGGCTGGTGGAATGAAGGCTGGTAGGAAGAAGGCTGGTGGTCCCCACGCACTTTGGGCAGGTGGAAGCCAGCCAGGGTGGTGTCGCTGGTGGCCATGCGGGGCACCCCCAGTGGCACCACGTTGCCCATGCGCAGGACCTCGCTCAGCACGGCGCTGGTGTAGGGCATCTTCTCCTTGTCGGCCATCGACGGCTGCCGGCACTGCCCGACCACGGCGTCGATCTCCTGCTGAACTTTCTCTGTGGGGAGCAAAAAAAAATTCAAAATATCTCTCTTCATAGAATCTGTAACGCTGGGCAAACTCTCTAAAATGATCGAGTCCAGCCGTTAACCCAACACTGCCAAACCACGTCCCCAAGTGCCACATCCACACTCCTTTTGAACATTTCCAGGGTGATTGCATGACTCCCCTGGGCAGCTTGTTCCAGGGCTGGACAACCTTTTCAATGAAGAAATTTTCCCTAATATCCAACCTAAACCACCCCTGGCACGACTTGAGGCCATTTCCCCTTATCCTATCACTTGTTCCTTGGTAGAAGAGACCTACCCCCACCTGGTTGCACCCTCCTTTCAGGGAGTTGTAGAGTGTGAGAAGGACCCCCAAGCCTCCTTTTTTCTGTGCTAAACACTCCCAGTTCCCTCAACCGCTCCTCGTAAGACTTGTCTTCAGAAGGTTCCCAATAAGATACCTGCGGCACAGGCAGATCCAAGATGTGGCAGAGCTGGGATAACTCTGTTTCCTGAGTTTCCCTTGCCTAGTTTTGGGCTAAGCAAAGGACCCCTCAGTGGCCCTACCCTGAATGTGGGGGTACGCGGCCATGTAGAGCAGAGCCCAGCGGATGGCGGTCGCCGTTGTCTCAGTCCCAGTTAAGAACAGGTCCAAGGTGGAGCACAGCAGGTTTTCCTCGTGGAAATAGGAGCTGGTGTCACCCTTAAACTTGGAGGGAAAACATGGCAATGAAAACTCTTACTGTGGAGGGGATGGTTTCAAAAACCCAATCCTAAATCACCTGTGTGTAACTGAAGTCCTGCTGCTCCTTTTTTATCTACCCTCAGGCTTGGAAATTTCCAGCCTTTACTTTCACTGGATTTCAAGCCCTGAGGACTGTTTTGAAAGACACCCTGGTTGCTGTAGAGCGGCTCTTGAAAGCAGGTAGCATTTTTAAATGTCAAGTTTCACAATAGCAAACACAGGCCTGCAAGCGCTCATAGAAACATGAACATGTTCCCTGAGAGTCCTCCTACGCCGTGTGACAGAACGAAAAAGGGAAGAAGACAAAGTGTAAATCCTTTCAAACAGAAAAAAAAAAGAAAAATCTGTGTGTTTTCAAAGTGATCAGGCTTCTGCTGCTGCTAAAGTTTGATGTGGCAGAGGTAGGGAGGGGAAGGCAACGTGTGAGGCAAGAGCTCCCCTGACAAAACAGCCTTGAGTCTTCTTTGCTCACTCTGTGGGTTAATCCTTAGGTGGTTTGAGGTGTTTCCATCCTACCTTTTCTATTTCCTTCAGGTAACAGTCAATATAATCTCCTGCCTCCGACTGGTCCAAATCCTCCTTGTGCTTTGCGATCATGCCTTTCACAAAATATTGAAGTTTCTCCCAGTGCCTGAAGATTTTCCTGAAGGGTCCTGGCAACCATCTCATGATCCAAGGAAAAGCGTTATAAAGCTGGTGAGAAATTAAACAGAGCAAAAGAGCATTTCTTGAGTTAGAAAAGAGCAAGTATTGTAGTTGAGAGGATGGGACAATTGATTAATTCTGCTTGCTACCAGGAAAAAAAAGTCAGTTTTGCTACAGTGGTCCAGTTTGTACAAACTTACTTACACAGGTGTAAACGAGGGCAAACAAGATAAGAATTGGACAGATGTTTTCTGCTGATAAAGTTCTTAAATACTGAGTGGCCAAAGCTGCCCCCTAATGTAAGGTGGCCACAGGTGAGGTGGATGCAGATGAGCCCCTTAGTGTGTCCCCATGGAGGGGACAGACCTGACCCATGGTGTGTGGCCATGCAGAAAATACATCACCAAATCCACCTATTTTGGTTCTAAACCTGGAATCTCAATTTTTTCATTAAAAAGTTATTTGAGAAACTTGTTGAGATATGGATGAAGGAAAAGATAGGAATTTTCACTGTGTTACTAATTCTTCTTTTGGTAGAAACAGATACTTTTAAGATTTTCCCATAGTTCTTTGGTTATGTCAGGAATAAGATTGGTTTTACAATTATGTAGTGGTTTTTTTTCTCCATGTGCCCCAATATTTCCTTACTTTCCTGGTGGACTTTGTGCATAAATCCCATCTAATGTAATACAATTCTCATGGTCATTTTCCTTTAAACGTGACTTTTTTTTTTACAGGAAAAGGCAGATTATATCAGTGCCTTAGAAACCCCAGTTTCTGAGCTGTTACATGCAGCTGAAGCTGGAAAAGCATCCAAGTGGCTTTACCTGGCCCCAGAAACTTCCGATGAGCAGCAGCGTTTCAGCCAGGGAGTGCAGCAGTTCCTGGAAACGGTTGTCATGGTAGTCGAAGCGGTTCCCAAAAGTGATGGAACAGATGATATTTGAAACAGCACTATTAATTTTGTAGTGGGGGTCAAATGGTTGTCCTGGAGGAAACAAAAGGAAAGGAAACTGCCTGAAGGGATGTCGTGGCCAGGTGGGGGTTGGTCCTTTCTCCCAAGGAACAAGGGACAGGACAAGAGGAAACAGCCTCAAGTTGTTCCAGAGGAGATTTTGATTGGATATGAGGGGAAATTTCTTCATTTGAAAGGATGGCAAGGCTTTGGAAGGGGCTGCCCAGGGCAGTGGTGGAGTCACCATTCCTGGAAGTGTTTGAAAGACATGTGGATGTGGCACCTGGGGACATGGTTTAGTGGTGAACGTGGCAGTGCTGGGTTAATGATTGGACTCAATGAACTTAAGGATATTTTCCAACACAAATCTCTCCATGATTCTGTGATTCTAAAGACAGCTTTCATTCTTTTTTCCTGTACAGTCTCAGTCAAAATCATTTTCTTTACCAGATCCACAGTTGTGAACCAGGGTGAGACCTCGCCTACGTCTCACCCATGGTGGTGCTCAGGTTTCACCCCATGTCCTGGGGTACCCACCACCCCCATCACCTCCAGTATCCCACTGGAACCTGGGCACTATGGGCCAGGACATCCCATCCTGTGTCCAGCCCAGGCTGCTGGCAGACAGTGACATTATCACTGAGCTGCCCAAGCAGGGTCTGAAGCATTTTCCAGGGAAAACAACCAGCAACATGCCATGCTGTGGCTGTCGACTTTGCCCGCTCCAACATGTGTTTGGTGCCAATTTTAAATGCCAGGAGATGGTCCCTCAAAGCTTGGCCCAGGGCAGGGAGCCCAGGACTAACCACACTGCAAAAATACCATTGCCCTGGGGCTTTAGTTGTCCACCATGAAGAAATCAAGGAAGGAGAGTGGGGAGAGGGTTGCAGATCTCTGTGCCCACCTGTAAACCCTAGCAATAGCTCATGTGGCCCATAGAGCACAATTATAAAGTGAAGTGTGATGTGATGCTCGTCACCTCTGTCTTCCCTGGGAGAGCTACTGAGCAGAGACTTTCATCTCCTCAAGCACATTTCAGCAGCCTGGAGAGCCACTTGCTGTGACAAGAGACTGATCTCAGTGACAAGCCCAGTCCAACCCCAAGCTGCTGTTGAGCATCACTTTGAAATGCAAGGCACTCCTCGCAGGACTGCTGATCTCTTCACTCTTCAAGAAAGTAATTAAACTGGGCTGGTGCTCAGATATTAGAGTGATGGACATGATCACTATTTGTCATTACTAATGGGAAGAAAGGCCCAAACCAGCAGCTTAATTAGTTTATTGATCAGGACTATAGAAGACTATAATCAATTGGCAACATGGAGTATTTGGCCTGTTCAGTGCAACAGCAATTAAAATGGAGCAAGTTTAGTATATAATTTCACAATTCCCTTTTAGATCTTTCTTGTGTACTATATATAGCTCCATAGAATTAGCTCAACCCCATCTGCTTCTATTTAAAGCTGAAGTGCAACATCACCCATGTACCAACATACAAATTATTCTTACTAATATCCCTCTGGCAGTTTTTAAAAGCTGGACCATAAAAGAGCAAGGCACATGCTTCATCTGTGTGTGATACAAAAGGAAAGCCTGACTAAACAAGTTTTAAAATACTTTGCCAAACCAAGGACAAGCAGAGGTTAACTAAGCCTCTGAGTGGAAGTGCCTGATAGCAGGAGAGCTGCATTTATTCCTTCACAGAATGCACGAGACACTTCCTCAGCCATATAAACACGTTTTAATAACCACCTAGTACATATATACTTAATATTAATAAGGAAGAACTAAAATAGGAGGCCTGAGGTCTAAAATAAATGCTAAAAGGCAGAATCTGGAAGTGTAAGATAGAGATTTGAGCTATTGAAGAAATGTTTTGCACGTTTGGAGCTGTGTTGGGGTAAGAGTTTTCCTTCTCATCATTCATTTAGCTGGAAGCTCTGAGCATGGTGCTGTGCATTAATCCCCCACCTTTCTCCTCCTCAATCGTCTCCACGAGGTATCGGCTCTCCTCTTGCACTTTTCCCTCAAAATTTACTGCAAGGCTTTTCAGTGTTGCTAAAACAAACTTTCTCTGCTGCCTCCATATGTGCCCGTTCGATGATATGAGCCCTGTAGGTGGAAAAAACAGGTGAACAATCCTCTCTGTGGGTCATTTGTGAGTGTTAGGATTCAGAAACAGCCATTCTTTGTGGACAAAAACCCCAAACCAAGGCAAACAAAGCTTGTGGATGTGGAAAAGGCTATGACTTTTCCTGGGAATTAAAATTCAAGAGTAATTGGCTTATGCTAAAGATCTAGCTTTATGGATTTGCTTTAATCTGCTACTTTGTCACTTTGCGTGGGAAAAAAAGGTGTAAGCCAAAATACTCTGAGTACTATCACACTGTTGGCAGAGCTGCAGGCAGGAGCACCCCGTCTCTGGAGCTGTGTGCAACCCAGGGAGGAAAAGTAAAGGAGAAATGAAAACCAAGGGGAAACTCTGCAAGTATATAGATTGCTGGGCAGCTTGCATTTATTTCTCCTCTTCCATTAAAATCTGGTTTTGAGCCCATCCTCACCCCTAAATCTCAGAGAGATTAAAACATACCCCCGTGAGATTATTAGTCTGAATTCAATTCTTTCCTTCCCCTGTGCAAGGTTTTACAGGTGCAGTTCACAAGGGTTGAATTCAACCTGTTTCTTTCACTCTAACTGTTATCATTCCAAAGAGATCTAAGTTTTGTCCCAAAATTCTGGTAGCTGTGCTTACCAAAGCCTCTGAATATTTCTTGGAGGAGTGGAATATTTGGCCGATCAGCAAATATTTCAGCCTGGTGCACAAGAGCTTCTCTCACCATCTGGTACCCATTGACCACCACGAATGTCAGACTTCCAAACTGCACGCTGAAAATGTTCCCGTACCGACCCGTAAGCTGAAAGAGAGTCCATTGTCCTCTGAGAACAAGAAGATGGGGATTTTCAAAACTCACCCTGCCAAGACCTTGAGCAGGGACATCTAGCTTTGAATTTAACCCTGCTTGAAGCAAAGGGACTAGAGAAACCCAAACCCAAGTGTGCAGGTCCCATCCAATCTAAACTGTTCCGTGAAGACTGGAGAAGGCATAAAAGGGGCTGGAGAGCTGTAGGGTGGGAGAGATGGTTTGCTTATATTTGTTATCTTGTGTGACCTGGGTTTTACCAAGTGTTTACATCAGTTTGGCTTGTAACAAGGAGGTGACTTGCTTTGGAACTGGTGGGCATCTGCTTTGTCCCACCACCTGGGTCACCACACTCAGGCTCTTCCTGGTGAGGGCAAAACACGACAAATTACCCCTTTCATCAACTTTGTGTCTAGAGCAGTGTGGTTTCTTCTCCAGCTCTCCCATTTAGACAGGAGCTCTAACTGTTTATGGCTAGAAACGTACTTCTAATTTTAAGCCTGACTGCATTTATGGCCAAATTACAGCCATTTTCCTTGCATGGACTTTGCTGTCATTAGTGTCTCCTCTGAGAGGTATAAGAGTAAAGTGGGATCATATCTCCTCTCTGTCAAGGAGCTCATCCTCTTCTTAGAATGAATCTACATGAAAGGACACACAGAGTCACCCCAAAGTGCTGTGGTGACTCATGAAACCAGCCTGGGACCAAATGGGTGTCTCAGGCATTGTGTGCTTGTAAATGAATGGGATTAATTTTCTTAGTAACTGTCTGCATTGACAAAAAATCCTGACCTCACTGCCTCAGCCTTCCCCAAGGATTCCCTTAGGGAGCACCTGTGCTGATGGCCTGAGAACACCCAGGGTAGACAGGCTGGTGTCAGCCTGCTGAGCAAAAGCAGGAGACAAATGGTCACCAGAAAGGATTTTTGCAGCCAGCATGCCAGAACTTCTTCCACCTTTTCAGAGGGGAATACTCAGCATGTATAAAATGTCTCTCTTTTTGGCTCTGGTGGGAGTCAAAGCTGTGGAAACCTTTCTAGAGAGATCACTGCCTCTTTCTGCAACACAGAAGAAACCACAGAACATAACTCAAGATTTTAAATGTTTCTTTCAGATGTGATGGGGTGAATCATTGGCCTCTGAGCAAGGACAATGACAGGACAATTTCCAGAGGTGATCTTCACAGTCCAAACAGTTCATTTCTCACACAGCTCTTTTCACCTCTCCCCCAGCCTGGTCCAGCTCTTCAGAGCCCTTTGTGGACTCCAGAAGGAAATGGTCACAGTCAGATGGGAAGAAAAGGGGGAACATGTAGGTCTACCTCTGTTATGGATTTCTTTCCCATTGGACCTTCCTACTCCCCTGGAAGAGGAGGTGATAGTGAGAGATAAAACCAAGAAGGGTCATCTACCTTATGTGGTTATTATATACCTAGTTCTGCCTGAGAGTGCCCTTGCTGCTTCACAGTGTGGTGACAAGAGTCATGGAAGGGTAAGATGTTAGTAGGGAAAATGTCCATGGAGCTCTTACCTTCTGCAGTGCGAGATGGAGGGGCTGCTTAAAGTCCACAAAGGTTCCCACGAGAGGAAAGAGCTGCGGCCCTGGAGGGAAATTCCTGGGTCGTCTCTTTTTCACAAAGTCAATAATCAAAAGAAAAATGACCAGAACCACCAAGAGCATCCGACCATTCAGCTTTTCCAAGAGAGAAACCAAATCAGGCCAAAACTGAAGTTCCATCTTGGCTGATAAACTCGCAGGTTTTCATCCCAGGAAGGGACTTGATTCTGGTGTTACATTTGCTAAAACAGGAGTAAGAAAGGACTGGAGAAGAAGCAAAAAAAGCTAAAATGCTGATAGCTGACTGGGGACAGAAGCTGCTTTTCCATGTGCAGCTGCTGCCACACCACCTGCTGAATAACTAACTTTAAACACCAGGATCTCCAACCCCAAAACCTCACAACATTTGGACCAACAAAAGCAATCTTGCAAACCTTTAGCTTTACATCTCTGTCAACGCCCTAATTTTCTTATGGAAGAGCATTCCTCCCTTTTTCCCTGAACAAGGGGCTCCTTTATATGGACACCCCACTGGGATTATTGGCATGGCAAACATTCGAGGTGAGGTGAAAGCAGCTTATGGGCTGATTACATGTGGTGGGCATCGTGCAGTTTCAGGGATGGTGAGGCATCTGAGGTGATGGACATCACACAAGTGGCTGAGGGGCTGATCCTGTTAAGTGCTAAGCACCATCTGCAAAGGGCTGGGTGCCTTCAGCATCCACCAAAGCCTTCCTGGCTTTGCCAGAGCTGTCAGGGGAGGTTGAGACAAGGCAAACACTGTGGGGGCCTAGGGCTCTCCCAGCCACACAAATGAGAGTTAAAGGAGCTTAATTTCGAGAGTGAGAACATAGGCTCATGTGCTTGCCATGAGATTGGAACTCATGCATTTAAATCTCCTGGGTTTTCCCAAAATCTCCTTTGAATAAAGCTTCATGTTGTCCTGGGGGAAGGCTGCAGTGGACTGACAGTGACCTCTGTGACTCGGAATCAATCTCGGGTCACCTGCTGATACTTAGCTACAACTTGGTTCCAGCTCTCTTTTTCTTCCTTTTTTTTTCCTTTTAAGAAATTTACTTTGCAAACAATCTAAATTTATATCAAAGCAAAACTGTAAATAATGAGTTTTCAGATTATTTGCCTAGAACTTACTGTGAGAAATTCTGAAGGATGGTCAATTTTTACTGTCACAGAATCCTATGATGGTTTGGTTTGAAAGGGAACTTAAAGATGGTCTGGTTCCAACCTCCTGTCATGGGCAGGGATGGTGTGTCTTCAGCTTTAAAGAAAGCTTTAATTTTTCAGGAAAGAAGTGCAGATTTTCATAGGAAACAATAATTGGGGAAAAAAATCTGGTATTCTCTAGTCTATCACCATTTTAAAAAGCTTTGCTGCCCATGTCTTTCATTACCTTAGAAACACAGACAGGCTGTCTGACAGACCTGCACCTCAGCCACGGCAGGAGTCTTTTTTAGGGGCAATAGTTATCCACAACCCAACCCTTCTTGCTTTGAAATATTATTTACAAGTTCCTGGATGGGGTTCAGGCAGCAAACGGGGAGTAGTAATGGGAGAAACATCTCACATCACTTGTGTATAAAGCGTATTTGATTTTACATGTCCCCATTGCACAGCTGTGAGCAGCAGTGGTTGGATGTGCTTTGCTTCTCCTCATGCCGGCGCACCCACGGTGCTCCTGCACCATTTGCATCCACGCACCTCTTCCAGCCTTCCTGGTGTGGCAAGCCAAGCCTGGCTTACCAGAGGCTAAATCAGGATAGCAGGCTCGTGCTCCTCATCCTGGCACCGGGCAGATGACTCGGTTGGTGGAGGTGTCAGCCTACAGCACGCTCAGAGGGACTGTGATGATAAGGCGTCAACTTCTGCTAGCCCAGTTTCACTCCTCTGTTCCTCGCTGTGCCATATGATTTGTCAGCATGCACAGAGTGCAGATCCCTCTACCACTTGTGGCTGCTGTGAATCGGGCTACGTGCAAAGCCAAGGTGTTAATGTGTTCTTCTGGGTGGTGTTGTGGGGGTGGGTGCATCGTGGTTGACAGGAGAAATGTTATTTTTAGCAGGAGGAGCACATTTTGCATGTACTCACATGTGTCTTGTCAGTCAGAAACCTCAAGTCTATTCCTTTGCCTTGAAGCTTCACATGTCCAAGTGCATCCCCTCACAAAGTTCTTAACATGCCAGATTTACTAAGAATTAGGGAAGAGTCTTCCAGTATTACCAGGGCTCTCCTAACCTTGGCAGACAATAACACCAGCATGTTATCAAACTGTAACGATGCTATTTCGGGTCCCAGGCTTTAATCAACCCAGTTCTCAGCACGTGGTGATGTGCAAATCCCCAAAGCACCGAGGAAGTCACGTCGCTGTGGCACATGGGCAATGTTGTTGGACAACTCCAGTCTCTGCAGTGTTGACAAGATCCTTATCTGTAAGATCCTGGTCACCTGCAGGATGAACCTGTTCCTCTGGTCAGCACCATGAATGCTGGAACATTGATCTTCTGCAGATCAAATAACCCAAATTTGAATTTGTAAGAGGATGCGCACCCACACATCTAGTAGGATGTAGACCCACCTCCCCCCAGTTTCTCCCTGAATACCTCCCCTGACCCCAGTTCACAGCTTTTGACCACCTCACCTGAGCTCAAGGATACCACGTAGATAAATTGTGCCATATTGCATGGACACACAGGCATCACTGCCTGAATATTAAGGCATCTTGAACAGCCAACAGACAGAAATTGGCCCATATGCTTTGTACCTTCTTCCCTGGCTAGATGTCTAACTGTGTGCAGAAGGTTTTGAAACACAAAGAGAAACATTCTGTTAAAAATGCAATTACCATTTGTTTTTCAAGATATAGTATCCCATTATTTTTTCCAGAGAAGTGAAATTCAATAAGGTTACAACAGAATGTAGCCCAACAGTTACCGTACTTTCAGAGCATTATTTAAGCTACAGAATTTCTTAATGATTAGAAACATATGTAGGAAAATTCACATGCAAAATGAGAATGACTGGAGACAATTTTCCCCCAAAACACTTTTTTTCAGGCAAGTAACAGCTCATCCACCACTGTTGTTCCATCCATCACTTTGGAGGTGTGAGACTCCCACCCACCTGGGGAGCCGCGTGCTCAGGTCACGTCAACAAACAGGCTCCAGCGAAGTCCAAGGACCCATCCTGATTTCCAACAAGGAATATTTTGCTGTTTCTCTCCTCTTTATGTCAGACCCAAGGAAGTGGGGCCATTTTCACCACAGCAAGCTCTTGAATAGCAGCGACCACCTCGATGTCTGTCTTAAGGCCACGTCCCAGAAGGTTTTCACGCAGGTGCAGCTGCTGTTTCATGGCCCAGCCCAGGTGAGTCTTCATGAACCTGGAGTCAATGACACTCATTTGCTTTCAGGGTTTACTTTACTGGATCAAATGAAATCTACAGGAGACTTGTAATTTCAGAAAGCCAGGAATGGAGAGTGCTGGGGCACCCAAACCTGCTGGAGTAAACTCAGGGAAGATATGGTTGAACTCACTTCTTAGGCTGAAGTCCCCCACTTGGGGTGATTTCACTGGGACATAAGGGCTCCCATACATCCAAGACTTTGACTTCATTGCCCAGAATCAGGAAGCCAAGTCCATATTTACTGCTCTGTATGTGTGGTGAATACTAAAGTGCCTCCAATTTTGCATCTTCTCTCTCTCCTCCCTCACCCAGACTAGGTGCAAGTAATCTCTAGGTTTTCCTGAGACCACAGACCTCTCACCCGTAGTCTCCTGACCACAAAAACATTTCAGTGCTCATTAGAGCTGTAAGACAGGGAGCTGTCACCAGCAAACTGAGGCATTATGAACCTAAACCAAGTGGTGTGAGCAGACCTACAGTGTCCAGCTGTGCCATCTGGGAAGGATCCCAGAAGATGGGATGCTCAGTCCCCTTCTGTAACAGTCCAAAACGTCCCTTTTCTGCTGTAGAAGCCAGTTGTGAAGGGATTACATTCAGATTGGTCAGCCAGATAATCAAATGAAAGTAGCAGAAAGCGCTGCAGGGAGCCTTCCCTGTGTCTCCCGACCCTGGATCACCCCTGGGTTTTTGGTCCAAAATTTTATTCCCTTCGCATGCGGGAGCTGCGTCGCCGTTGCCAGCGCCGCCCCGCAGGCACATCGCGTACGGAGGCACCGAGTCGGATTTGGGGGTGCCGGGTGCTTCCCCCCGAGGGGCCGCGCCCGCGGCAGCGCCAGAGGCAGCGCCCACCCTCCCCCTGGCACGGCTCTCCCACCGTCTGCCGCAACCTGGCAGCGCCGGGGCTGCAACCCCGGCTGTTCCGCATCCTCCAGCTCTCCGTAAACCTCCGGAACAGTCTCCCGTCTAAGGCGCACCTTTTCAGAATTCACAGAGAAGAGTACAGTCACATATTCCTCTCAAAGCCACAAGGACTTGACTAGAGCTAAAATGTCATTTATGTACATATCACAAGCGTTTTTCTAGGCACAGATGTCTTTCTGGTGCCAATATGCTGTTTATGTACTTATCTGTCACAAGCACATGTCTACATACATATGCCCTGCTGGCAGAGGCACAGAGCATTTTGAAACTCTTATTAGACTGCTAATGAATAATACGCATACAAAGGAGAAAACAGAAGGTGGGTCTATCAGGAACAGCCTCTTTCTTAACTACCTTTTAATTGTAGGAGAGGAAGAAAAGAGATGAATTTTGATATGTTGGCATCTGTGAAGGCCTGCTTAGCAACATACAACGCCATCATTTTAAAAGTGGGTTTTTCACAGGTTTGGGTATTTTGGGGGGAGGGGAGGATTTTTTTTTCCCTCTTAAAAAAAAAACCCCACAAAATTTTGACACTGAGAGTATTGCAAATCCTGGTGCCAATGATGTATGATAGTGTGATTGTCACCATGGAATGCTGAAAAGCTCGAGCAGCTGTTTGGCATATTGACAGTGCGAATTCGGAGCGTTTTAAATGCAAATGACAGTATTCAATTGATCGCAGGAAAACAATGGGTCATAGCCTTACCTTTCCTTGGCTATGCTCTGAATAATCAGGCTGCAAATCCATGCACAATAGGGATATTGTACACGTTCTGGGGATTTTGTTCCCCGCGTTCATGGGGGTCGATATGATGCTTCTTTTGGGCAGAGCTGAAATAGAGGCACCGCTGAACTGTCCCAGGCACCTCGTGGGGGTGAGGTGGGGAAAAGGGCATAATTTGCTCCAAATCCACCACGTCCTAAGTGTCAGCCTGTTTTTCTTCACTTCTATCCTTTCCTGCTTGCTCTTTAATCATTCCCAAGGGTGGCTGGCTTTCTGCCTGACTTGTCTCCATTATACCCTGCTGCAATCAATATGGCAAGCAGAAATCAGCAGGAGAAGGCATGTTCTGCTCCCAGTGAGAGCCAGTGGGAGGGAAGTAGATCAGGCCAGCCAGCTGCAACCCCAGCCCGGCAGGCGAGCCGAAACCCAGCCGAAAAAAGCTGCCGCCAGACGGCTGGGTCCTGTTTCCTTCGTGGTGCCCCCTGCCCGGCAGCAAGCAGCAGGTAAAGGTCTTCCTCCTTCCCCCAGCCCTGGGAGGGCAGGCAGGAAAACCTGGCCCCGGTAAAATTTACACTGAAAGCCGATTTATTTATTTATTTATTTATTGGAAAGAAAAAGAAGGGTCTTTCCAAAGCAGAAAAGTCCAGGAATGGGGGAGCCACACTCTCACTTGAGCAAGTCTGTTACATACAGACACTGGTGAGTGCTTGGTGGTTCAGGTGGGTTCACACTGGCTCAGGTCTCCAAGGTTGGCCATGGCAGGTTGAAGGCTGCCGCTGCCACTCTTGAGTACCTCTAGCTGTAGATTTTTGGTTTTAAAACCACATTTCTTTGAAGACAAGTTAAAACACATGCAGGAGTGGTGTGGATGAGGACATCACTCAGACAGGGCTCTCTGCCCATGGCTTTACCTTACCACGTACATATATGACATCTGCCTCCAAGACTTTTAACTCGGTGAATTTCTCCCCTTTCCTTAATTTGTAAGCCTGAAAGGGCTATTCAGGGTCCATTCCCTTATTGCGATCCCCTGATTGCATCTAAATTGTACCAGTGAGCAGAGCTTTCCTGCCTCCTGTGCTTCCATCCACCCTTCTGGTGTTTCAGTCTTATGCACTTTGGGTCAAGCACTGATTTTGGATCTCCTTGATCCATGGGTTGTGTGCTCTGAGACATTTCTGAGTGTTTCTGCAATGCAACCACTGTACAAACAGCTTCACAGTTGCCAGAGCAGTTGCTGAGATGTCTGCAAGATATCCATGATCAGATTTACACCCGGGATCAGGAGGGTGAGTGGAACATCACAAATGGCTGATGCTCTTGTGCTGTCTACATGTGGGATCCATGTTTCCTTGCACCAGAAACTGGCGTCTCCAGGGAGTCTGACAATTACAAAAAGTTCTATTTTATAAAGGGGAGGTTCATGAGGCACTGGGGTTGGAGACCGCATGGATAATATCATTCATTTATGGAGTCTTGTTGGAAGGCTCCACAAGTTTTTCAGGCTTTCCCAATCTTGCCCAGCAATCCCAGATGCCCATTCTGCCTAGGTACAGAAATCAAGGGACTGTCCAGCTAAATGACACCTATTTCAGCATCCAGCCTTTCAGTCTCTGATGGAAGGCAATGAATAAAAAACCCCAGCATCATTATTACCTATGCCTTCCTAAGATAAATCTGTTTACCTGTAAAACAGATGCATTAAAAACCAATCAGCCAATGGAAATAATTAGTTACAGCGTAGGCATGTGATTTGCTCAGCCTCTGGAACGGGGTAATATCTTGCTTAGCTTGAACTCCTTGCTGATGGATGCTTGGTGAAAGGTCTTGGAGACGATGTACTCAGCTAAACGCTGGGGAGACAGAAAATGATTACTACAGAGAGACATTGCTCAAGTCAGCTCCGCAAGAAATTCATCACCAGCAGCATTGGCACCACACATGAGCAGCAGCGTATGGAAACTGAGCTGTAAAAAGTAACAAAATCAGTGAACTAAGAGAATATTGCATACCGTGAACGTGAGGGAATGCGTCGTTTCCCAGAGGGAGAAACGTTCCTATTTAGCAGGCTTTTGTTTTGTTACAGGAAACGCTTGGATGGGGGGATTTAGCTGTGAACACAGAGCCTTTGTTTTCTGGGAACAAAGGGAACCAAACCGACACAGGTTGGTAATGGATAAACTTTCTATGCTGAGCTCGTAGGTAAAGCCTTGGGCTTGGTACAAAACGCGCAGGACTCGCTTCTTGTGCCTAAAATCCCGTGGCCCAAACAGCTGCCTTTGGAGGTAAATTTATAGCTCCTTTCTGCTTAGTGGCCACAAGACCGCCCTAAAATAAAGACACCACCAAGACCAGGAGGAGGGGCTGCTGCAAAAGGCTGCTCCCCCCTCCCCAACACGTCTTAGCAAGATGGTCTTGGTAAACCTTTAAAAGATATCACCGTTGTCTTTAGTCTGGAAAGCCAGTGCTGTGAGACCTCCTGGGAAAATCCTTCTGCGTGGAAACTGGGAATTGGGGTCTCCTGTGCGCCAAAGGCTTCCTGTGAGCCCTTTTACCTGAAAGGTGGAGCACAGCAGTCTTCAAAGGCTCACGAGCACCCGACAACGTGACAAAAGCCCTCGTTGTTTACAAGCAGCTTAGCACATCTGGAACGAGAGAGAAGATGCCTTGTCTTCAGCTAAATGAAGGGACTGATCTCATCCTACCAGGAGGAGAAGGGCAACAATAAAACAATTCCACAAGCGTCCCTTGCGATGACAGGACCAGTAGACTTTTTCCAATCTTGCTGGCAAACAGTAGAAGGCAAAATCTTGCGGAGACAGAAGGAATAAAAACAAAATGTCTTGCAGGAGGCTAGAAAACTTTCCCAAAGCATTTTCCTTTAAACTTAACCACATGATTTGCAAGCTTATTATTAGTTCCCCCCATCCCTTACATAAAAAGAGAAATTTAAAAAAGTGTAGATTAACACATTTTTGGATATATTCCAAGCTCTCAATTCCTCTGCTTAAAGGATTATTTTGACAAATCAAAACTCACTTTTTGGGTGGCCTGGAGAGACCCAAATTTGCTCTCTCTCCATAGCAGAAATGATCCTTTCTCAGAGGGTGCTTACTTGTGCATCTCAGACAAATACAGAGGCAAATCCAGTCCAGCTTTTGATTGAACTGTAGTACAATATTGGCTGCTGATTCCAGGGAATTTTTTCCAGATTGGTCAGGCTGGGGATTGCATTGGGTACCTTAATGTCTACCTAGTCAGTACTCAGGAGGTACTAGAGGTTCTTCAGTGAAAGCAGAGCCTTGGGAGATGCCAAGACCATCTTCACCTGGGTCATGAGAGCAGAAAATGCTCCTGAGCAGGTGCTGACTGACATTGTGGTGGAGGGCACGAGAGCTGGGCTGTCTGCTAGAACTGCCCTGGTGTCACCCACCTTCGTGGTACCCAGCTGGACACCAGAATGCAAGATCCCTGGGATCTGCTGCCTTTCTCACTGGGATGTGGCTGCAGCTCATGGTCTAGCTCTGCCAGAGTGATCACCCTGCAACTGCCAAGAATTCCTGGTGGACTTAAAGCGTAACAAGTGCATTGAAGGATTACAATGCATATTGGAAAGGTAAATGGATTAGCAAAAAAAGTGCCCAGAAAAGTTCAGAGAGGCAGTTTGTGAACCAACCAAACCACTGTGAAAGAAACAATTGTCCTGGAATAGAAAAAAGAGCAATATAAATAAATAAATATATAACTATATATACATATTCACTTAAAGGCAATCTTCGTAAACAGGTTGAACAAGACTATGAGGCTGGAGGAACAGATGGGAAGATGGAACAAACAGATGGAAAAACTCTATTTCCGAAAAAGAAAATAATCTATTTGTAAAGCTATAACTACTCTGAATGAATGTTTCAATGTTAGGAAGCTGAGGCATCAGAAAATTTATAACAAGGCCATAAATTCATCTGAGATCAGTAGGATGGCAGGTCTTTTAGGTGAATAAGGTGCTTCCCAAACAGCCATGTACATTATTTATCCATACTTAATGCCACCATCCTCAGGGATACGTTGCTCCCCTTTAAAGCTATATCTTATTCACTCTACAGTTAAAAATTACCTTTCATCTTTTCATTAACCATAGCTGGCTAATATATTAAAAGAAAAGGAGCAAGTTCACCTTGCTTTCTGCCATCTAATCACAGGGAAAAAATGGGCCTGAGCTCACCAGCACCAGTAGAAAAGTCCTACAGACAGGAAGGGGAGAAGGAGTGAGCACCATGGCTCAGTTCTCCATCTTGATGGGGAAGCAAAGGCATCTCCATTAAATGCCTCCTACCCATCCAGCTGTTCTTGGGCAGCTTTCTGAGTAGTTTTAGAGGGGATGATCAAGAGAAAAAGGGGGAGGAAAGATTTGATGTTACACTGACTCCAGGGGGAAACGTCTCTTGCAGCAACCAAGCTGCAATTCTTGGGGTGAGA
Source organism: Corvus hawaiiensis (assembly GCF_020740725.1). NCBI lineage: Eukaryota > Metazoa > Chordata > Aves > Passeriformes > Corvidae > Corvus > Corvus hawaiiensis. The sequence goes on from NC_063221.1 coordinate 30,091,692, forward strand.
CAGCTTTGCAGGAAAATGTGGGTCTTGTGTTTTAGTCCAAGAACCACCACCTGCAGAGACAAATCCAGCCCATGCTTCACACAGTGTTCTTTGGTGAGGGTGAGATACTTACAGAAAAAAATTCCAGCCATGGACCAGGTGTCCAGAAACTCTCCCTGGAGTAAATGAGTTCAGCAACCTCTGAGCAGTGCTGAGATAAGCAACAAAAAAATGGATCACAAAAAATGCTAAGTTGCTCCAAGGACTGGGGAGATGGTGGTTTGGGCTGGACAGTGTTAATAGGTGCTGGTTTATGATGTTGGCTCCAATCCCTCTGAATCACAGCTTCACAGCTGCAAGAAGGGACAGTGGAGGTGCTCTCGCTCACAGGGGAGATGGGAAGATTGAATTTTTAACTGAGTGCATTCAGCAGCGTGGAGGTAAAAAAGGATGTTTGCTTTCAGCACAGGGTCTGGGATGGGGCTGCAGTGGTGGGGACCCACCTGCCAAGTGTGTTTTGTTGTCTCCCTTATTTCAGGTCATTTCTTTTAAGTCGGCACAGGGCTTTTAAGGACTGTGTCCCATATCTGGGTCTTAGCAGATTTGCCCACATGTTTTCCTGTGTGTGTCTCTGGGACTCATAAATAAAAGCGTCTTTAGCGCTCAAGTAAGTTCCCCTTTGAGAAGGGACTGTCAAAGACAGGCACTAATGTCATTAGGAGGTTACAAGGGGGAAACAAGAGAGAATTTACTACAGATCCTCATTTCCATAATCTTGCCTCGGCTTCCTCGTTTGTCAGTTCTTAACCTCAATTCCTTAACCTCCAAATCTGTGGAGTAGTTGACCTTGGGGATTTGTCTTCAAACTGATTTTGAGTTTTAAGCAATCTAAATTAGGCTCCCCATGACAGAAGACAAAACTTGGTCTTTGCACCCAAATGTGAAAGACAGGCCCAGAGTGCAAGTGAAATCTTGCAATCATTTTTTCAAACCATCTGCCCATCTGCAGTCCCAGAACAATATCAGTTCGGTGCTGCCTCCCCTCTCTCTCTCTCAGGAATAAAGAAATTACCATAAACAAAGCAGATCAAGGGTCTTTTTAAGCCAAATGCAGCCAAGACACATTGCTTCAGAAAGGAGCAGGAGAGGAAAAAAAGAGCTGCAGGGGAAGTTTCTTCCTAATTCTCATTAACTCCAGTTTGGCCAGTGATGCTGGACACTGCAGTGTAATTTGGAGTGGATGGTGCTGTGTCCCTCTCCATGGGCACTCCGTTTCCAAGGTATTTCTGTGGCAAACAAAAGTGATCACCACAGAAAAAAAAAGGAAAAAAAAAAGACTGCAGAACTGCTTCTTAAAACTGCTCCCTAACTGTGCAGAGGAGGGAGAATATAAGAAAACAGGGAAATTAGTCTGGACACAAAGAGCCTTTTGGTCTCTCAGACCATTTCTGCGTTGCTCATGGCAGTCAACCCCCTGCCTGAATCACGCTCTTTATTTCAGGGAGCGAAGCCATTGTGAGAAGATGCATTTATTTCCAAGAGTGTGCTCTGAGTTAGAGAGGCTGCGGCAAACTGGCAGGGCAGCTTGGCACGAGGATTTTCTGGAGCAGCAGGTAGAGATGAACAACGGGAGCTGGACCAGTCCCTGCATGACAGGGAAACAGGGGAGGCAGAGAGATTAAATAATTCAGTGTGTGTTGATGTGATGCATGGAAAAATACCACCAGAACTCACGAAGCTAAATGCCTGGGTACCTCTCCAATGGATCAGAGAGCAGGTTTGAGGGGTAAAGAGAGGGAAACAGGCACATCCGTGCTGGGGAGCAGCTTGTGCAGTGGTGGCTGCAGAGAGGCTGCCCCCGAGGTGCCGGGAGGGGGAAGGAGATCTGCGGGAGCCTCAGCCTCATTATTTTTATGTTCAGCTGCCTAATTACTACGTGTCAGCTGTCTGTTGGAAGGAACGATGTACTGCAGCCTCTCGTTTGGGAATTTATAGTGATTAATGGGCCTGGAGGGAATGACTAACGAGGAAATGTTAGAATTAGTAAATATGCATCACCGTGCAACGAGTAAAGCAAGGGACATGACAAATGAGCCCAAGTATGTGAAAGATGTAAATGTTGCAGAGGGACAACCTTTGGGAGGCCCCAGGGACCCGCAGAAAGCGAGAGGAACAGGAGGGTGGGAGCAACACAGGTGTGATCCCGTGGGGTGACAACAAACCAAGTAAGAAGGGTCCTCCAAAGCCTTCCAAACAGTCCTAAGCAGACTTGGAGGAACAAACTCGCTCTGGCAGGGCACTGCAGTAGGATGGAAAGCTGCTTCCCTGCCTGTTGTCTCCTGTGGAGCACAGCAGGAGCACCGGTGTCACAGCCGCGTGTTGGGTGATCACCGCAATCTGTCCTGCACCAGGACATGGGTCTTTGAAGATATTTAGGTACAGCAAGACCCAAACCACTTAGTTTATCCACTTCATGTGCAGAAATTGCTTTCAGCTCGACTGCTTCAGAAGAATTTGTTTACCAAATAACAGCTCTGCTGCGTGCCAGGGACCTGTAGCTGGTCCAACATCCATGCAAAGTAACACCTGCAGGCTGAGCCATACAGGCAAGGACAGCACAGCACAGCATCATGGAGGGGCCTGGGTTTTGGGACTACTTTCCTTATATTCCTAAGTAAGTGAGATGTATAAGCCCCCAGAATCACAGCTTGCAGGTGCTCTTGAGTGGCTGGCATTTTAAAACTGCAAATTTAGGAAAAATTCTACTAATTTCAGTAAATTTATTAAAACCTGTAAAATGAACAGGATTAAGGAAGAAAAGCACCTGTCCTAATTTCTGGATCTAACATCTCACTGAGATCATCTGACAGTCACTGGTCTGCTACACCTGCCCACTGCCAGCATCAGCTGGTGAGAACATTCCTTGAGCAGTGTAAGATAAACCTTTGTACCAGTGCTGCAGTCTTTATTCGAAACCAGAACCCAGATCAAAATGTTCCTGAGTTTTGGGTCACAGAAAATCTAGAATTAGATATGCTACAGAAAACTGAAATTTGGTCTCATTTGCATCTACCAGATCAAACCCCTCGCTCCATGTGGCTTTTCCATTTTATTTCCAGCACAGCAACATTATTCAAATTTCACTCCATTGAAAGATGCAGCTGTTTCTATTTTTGGTGCATCCCTGTTAGAGAATAGGAATCAAACAACAATTCTGCTCTGTTTGGTGATCAGCAGTATTCTGTCTGTAAGATAATTTTCACTCATTGCAAACAGAAGTCAGGGGAGCAATAGCTTAGGTACTTCTGCCCTTTAAATACTGCAAAACAGCTGTAATGTTATGTTTTCTCTATAATAGACATTTCTGAAAGCTGAGGCAATTTTCAGAGGACATAACTAGATCATAGACAAGCCTGTAGCTATGGAATAGATAATTTCCCTTTTCCAGCATGCCTGGATGAAAAAGAAAATTATTTATAGGGGAAAAATCAAACACCCTCTCCTCCAAACCAATCAACTAATCTCCTTTGTGAAAATTAAATAATCTAAATATGCCTTAGAGGATAACTGTGAACTCCTACAGGTAGAAGCAAGACTAGTCTGTGTTTCAAAGTGCTTTAGGGCTCTGAAAGCAAAGCAGAATCACCAATGCTGTCCTCCAGTTGCTGACTGGACAGCAATGATTTCTATAATTACATTGTAAAAGAACTTCCCTTGCCTTTTGTAGAGATCAATATAAATTGAGACCAGCCATCAACTTCTTCATCAACAGCTTGACTCCATGCCTTCCACTGAGAGTGGAAGTCATCCAAAGTCACTTTTTTAGTCCCTCCTAAAGCAGAAAATGACAATTCCCCCTGCAACCCATCCCCTCCACAAAAACATTCACAAAGGCTATTTTGGTAAACCAAAGACCTTCTCCAGTGTTCCCAGAGGCAATGGGATATATCTCATGGACCCAAACCTTCAGGAGCAGCCCAGCACTGCCTCTTTCTCTGACAGCAATGATGTAAAACACCAAATCCCAGTCTCAAAATCAGGACTTTTTCCTCTCCTGTAGGTCTGTGGCCTCAGCCAAATGCCACTTTGATCCCTCCTAACGGTGTGATGACCACTGCACCCCATGTGAAGGGAGAGTTCATCTCCCTTGAGAAAGCTCAGGACTGAACCAGGGCTCTCACTTTCCTTGGTTTCACCACTGGCAAGAGAAGTTCAACACCTGGCTGAAGTGATGAAAAAGAAAACATTTAGCTGAAACGCTGCATATACTCTAATTACAGCCAATCCATCCCCAAACGAAATATTTAATTTCAATTTTCCCAGCGATGGCTTTATTTGGGGGCTCTGCATCCAGGGGGACAGCATTTCTATTTTTCCACAGCAAAACATGATGTTTTCGAATGTACTTTTTCAGTTGGAAAATGACAGGATGGAAAATCCACAGCTATCTCTACTTATAACACATCATGGTTAGGTGTGTGTGCATAGCACTTAGCACAGCATAAAACATAACATAGCACATAACACATCCAGGTGGGTGTGCATATGGCATGGGCACAAAAAGTAAGTTTTACAGACAAAGTTTGAGAACACAGAAACTATTGGAAAAGGAGGGTTAAATAGCAGTCAGTTCAGATGGTACAAAGCAAGCTGTGCTTTCTTCATCTCAAGGAAAGTTAAAATACAAAAACCTGCTTGCAGGTGACACTGAAAACACTTTGGAGGTCCCTCCATTTATTGTTGGGTACAGGGAGGCCTGGTGCAAGAAACACTTGAAATACAAAGTACTGTGGAAACAATACCCAGCCCTCAGCAGAGATAAAGTCAAAACCCAGCTGATGTTTCTGAGTGAGAAGCAAGTGCAACTGGTCAGATGTGCCACACACTTGCCCCCCTCCATCTGAAAATAACACTGCTTCCAAATTTTCTGGGAGCATGAAGATTTCAACAACAACAGCCTCAGCAGAGCTCCCCTATGCTGTGTTGTTTACTTTTCAGGGAAATTGCTGACTGCTTTTCATTTTGCCACATGTGAGACAAAACAATCCACTATCCTTTTATTCAATAAAGTTGTTTAATATTCCAAGTTTCTTCCGTGATTCAGAAGAGAACTGTTTCCAAATGCCAGCCTCTCCTGCCGGGGGGTGGAAAACGCCTGCTCCTGGCTTGGTTTAGCAGCAGGATGGCAGCAGATTGGCCTTTCCAAAGCAGGGGGCCTTGGGCAGCGACGGAAAGACGTGCCCAACCCTCAGCCAAAAATATCGCCCAAACCCAGGGGAGGAACCATTTTTAATAGCTCACCTAAAAAGGCAAAAATTATTTGCCAGAGGTTCCGGCAATATCACAGTTAACACAGACATTTCTCCTGGTAAATGGGGGGAATTGCCTGGATTGCCTGAAACGGGTCAGTTATTACCCTGGGAACTGCTGGCCAAGTCTGACCTCTCCACCTCACACCTGGGTGCAATTTCCAGCAGCCCAGCCACAGGTTCCAGTGAAATCAAAGCCGATGCAGCCGTTGACTTCTAAGATCTCCAATAGGGAGATCTCAGCTGTGGTTACCAGCTGGGCTGTGCAAGTGTCATTTTCCAAAAAACCCATCTGCCACACTGAGGCTTCAGTAGCCAAGAATCTGCTACTTACTACCACAAAACTGCTCCAGATTTTCACAGGGGTAACTACTAGCATTTACATTTTGGGAGGGACAGAGAAGCTGGATTTTAGAAACTGTTACTTTCAGTGTTGAAAGGAAATGTTTCTCTTCCTGCACTGGTCCAAGCCTGCCTTTTTCTCTGCTGCTTTCTTGTTTTGCTACTTCATTTTCAGATGGGTGCCCTTGGCTTTCCAGGACCATGGACCATCTCATGGCTTTTATCTTTCTTGACATTTTACATCTGTTTTATGTCCCTAACTGCCTTTGATTTAAGCCTGGCTTCACTTTTCTCATATTTAAGCTTAGAGGCAGAGGCAGCCCAGCTGAGATTCGCATCTCCACGGATGTTAGATGTCTCCAGGGCTGATGTCTACATTGGAGGTGGTGCTCTAGATTCCCCTTAGCATCAGTGGAGAGAAATGAGTGACTAAGCTGTGACTTATCTGAGCTACTTGAGGCATCTGAACTTAGTGGGGGGTAATTCCTGCATCACGAGCATCTCTTTCTCTCAATGAGCAACCAGTGGAGGAGTCATTGTCGGGAGGCACGACTCCTATCCTGGATCACAAAATAAAATTTGAAAGGCTCTGAATGTGCCTTTCCTTTGGGAGAATCCTGTCCCCTCACCGGTGCCTTTCTACACGCCTTGGCTCAAATGATTCACAGGCAGCTGCCTTCCCAGGTGATGTCACCAAGGTTCATGTACCTGGGCATGGATTTCTGCAAGGTCTGGCAGATCTACCCCCACTTATTGCCAGGGTGTCTGTTGTGAGTTTTCTCCAAGAGGCCATGTGAAACCTAAAATACCATCAACAACCCTATTTGAAGAGTAGGGCCATTTACACACAGGGAGGCAGGCTACAGAATGAAGGTTTGTAGGTAGAAAAGGGGATTTATCATGACGGATGAAGGGCATTTTTAGCTCGAGAGGCAGCTGGTTTCCCTGCAACCAGATGGCCACAGGGTCCAGGCCAAACTTTGCATCTTGACCGTACTCCAGTGTGATGATTACGACTGACTGAACTCAGAGTTTGGTCACCGTGCGAATATTAAACACCACAGAATGATTTCTAAAGATTATTAGATTAGTGCAGCACCCAGGTCAACATCTCACCACTGAGCTCATGCTAAAATGAGAGGTTAAAATCAACAGTTTTAAATCACAGGTGCCAGTAAAAAGCCCTCTCATGGAACGAGACACTAAACCATTAAACGGCCAGGATGGGGATGCTGGAGCCCACCTAACACACAAGGAAATTGAAATATGCACCAAATCTGAGCTCAGAACTGGATCCTGATTTTACAAACGTGCATTTTATCAATAAAAACATTGGCTACAAATATCTCAACACCTTCTGGTTGTCAAAATTTGGCCTAGGACAGAAATTTAGATGTGAGGCACCTCTACTGCTCCTTCATAGAGATGGCACATGATTATCCAGAATTACGTACTGAACCACAGCCAGAAAATCCAGCTTGAGTTGCCCTTCTGCTAAATGACTCCAAAACAGATGTGTGAAAACCTGCTAATAGTAATCTTCAGGTTACTTTAGTAAAACAGCTGAGTGTGGTGGCATCTTGAGAACTTGCTGTCAAGTAAATTCCTGCTTTGGGGAGCAGCAGGAGGAAGAGGGAAAGGGTTTGGTACCTATCTGCTCTGGTCATCTGGAATTAATCTGCAGCCCGGCGTCTGTCAAAGCTCCCAATTCTTTGGGTATCCTAGAGACAGCTGAGGGAGATGGTACAAGCAAAGGAAGTCCAGTCTGGAAATCGATTCTCTGCACACGAGGCAGCCTGAGCACCCAAAACCTGCACCAACAGAAACCACTCATGTTCCTGCAAAAAGACAGATTTTATGCCCAAGTATAGTATATCATTTAAGAGTTAAACACAGGGACTTGATGAGCCACTTAGCAAAGAAAAAAAGGAGGAAATGGGAAGATAAATAAAAGTAAAACTACTCTCTCTACAATGCCTGCAAGTGACTTCTGCGAATTGCACAGCACAGCTCCTTGGCACATCCCGACCCAGGGTTCATCCGTGGAGGGAGGATCTTCCCCAATGCATCTGCACTTCATTAGGAGTTTGTAGACTGCTAAATGAGCAACAGACACCAGCATGAATGCACATTGTCTGAGCTGGGCTGATCACACTGTGTGATACAAGGGAGTGTTAAAAAAAACTGCTGTTCTTCAGTAAACATTGGAAGAGAAGACTGAAGATTAATTCAAACAGCTTGGAAAACTGAAACAAGAGAAATGAGCTGAATATTTCCAAATATGGGCTACCTTACTTCAGTATCAAGCCAGGAGAACCTTGGGGCATGCGAGCCAACCAAGCTGCAACTCCCTGGATAACAAGACCTTAATTAAAAGCTAAATTGCACATACATAAAAAACCCCACAGGGCTCACTTCAGCCACAGAGGTCATGAAATCACAGGCAATCATATGACAAACATTAATCCAAAAGTCCAGGGAACAACTGCTCTGCACACACTCACTCAACACACGCCACGGAAACACTTGCAAAAATGCCATAACAAGCTTAAGGCTTTTAGTACAAATAAATAAAGCCACTAATAGTAACACCAAAGGAAGAGAGAAAAGGAACCACCAAGGGCTCTGGCCTTCTGCAGTGGGGAGTTGTTCAGTGAAAATGCCAAATTAACTCCAAGAGAGAGATTCTGTCCAGTGCTCCCCTCAACTCTCTGCTTCCCTGCTTCACTCCCCCAACAACTCCTGCTAATCTGATCTGGAGGAAAAAGTCTTCCCCGCTCCAAATCTGGCACTCATTTTACCCTCACACACAATCAAAACATGCCAACCAGCACTTGAGTTGTTTTTCTTTAATACCATTAGGAGCAATAACACACCATGTTCAACATCCCATCTCCAGCTGCTTTGGAGAAAAGCAAAAAACCCCAGCTCAAACACCAAACTGTGCACAGGGGGGTCAGGGAGAGGAATAATTAGCTGATTTATGTAATTCCCACATCCAGGCCTGGGTTTTATTCAGCATCCTGTGTTGGATGAACCTGACTCCCATCACCTCCAGCAGCAGATCTCCCCACACACGCCATGGCACCAGGGATGAGCACAGATGGCCCCACATTGAGGCTGCATCCAGGAGGTCAGTGCAGGGTGATTTATGTCTCGGAGCACAGAAGACCCTGGGACTCAGCTGCTGTAATTTGGGGGCACCCCAGCTACTGACATGGACATCTGCTGAGGATCTGCTCCTCTGTTTCAGCGCTGGTTTTGCCATTAAAGACCAGCAGCTTGCAAGAAAAGCAGTAAGAAAACCTGTAAAAGAGAGGAAATTTATATAGGGCAAACCAGGTACATTTTCCCATGTTGGCAGTGCTGACCCACCACCACCACATCACGATGCACAACCTACCCTTGCTGACTGTATTACTAGTTTTGACTCAAGTCACCATCTAATGAACTTTTTTTGCATTTTCATTTCAACTGGAGGCTTCCACGACCATTTCCTTTGGAAGACACACCAACCCAAAGCTCAGCGTGGTGTTTGGGGATGGTGGGATTTCCCGCAGCAGACTCCTCTTAGAAGAAGGTTCCCTGTACCTGTAGGTCTTTCTCCAAGCCTTCCCTGATGGCTCATTGCATCTCCCAGGTGTGACATGGAGTCACAAGCCCTTGTCCCACAGGACAGGCAAACAGGGAGTTTCCTGGGAAGAAATAAATAATAATAATAATAATAATAATAATAATAATAATAATAATAAATCCAGCTTCACTGGTAGAAGACCAGAACCTTGCCAAGAGCAGGAAATGAGCATGTGGATGTACTCTTGAAAAAAACAATGTCCTCTCAAATAGGCCACAAAACAAGATAATTAAACACAGTCTGCCAGCAGAAATACACTTGGGACAATGCTTCCCAAGCCTCCCCTCTGCACCCACCACCATGAGCACGTTGGGGATGTGGGTTTTGCTGTGCTGACTGAGGTAGGAAGAGAGCAGCCCCGGCAGCATCACTGCTCGGGCTGGATCCAGAGGCAGCACAGAGATGGATTTTCCTCTGAGGGTCCAGCCGGTGGGGATGCAGCCACACAGCTGTAAGAGAAGGAGCTGTAGCTATAAATGAGTGTTGTTCTCCATCTCCTGACGTCAAGGGAAGCTTTGCTGGTGAGCCCTGCCAAGCTCCAAGCTCCAGAGAAGCTCTCCCACCCCACACAGCCCCCACGTGAGATCTCAGCCGTCTCCCTCCCAGCCGGGTGCTGGCACCGCCTCCACCCCCAGCCCCGAGCTGCTGGGATGGGGGGACATGCTGCCAAAAGCTGCTTGCCCAAAAGGCCACTTTCCATCAGCAGCACCTCGTGCTGGACCCCAAATTGATGGAGGAGAGGGTGGTTTGCATCCAGGAGACCCCGGAGTGGGAGTGTTGTGAGTACCCAGACTCATGGCAGTGGGATGGACAGAAACCATCTCACCAGCAGCTTTACCCTCCAATGCTTCTCACTCAACACCTGGTTTTGAGCTGCTGCTCTTTATTTTCATTACTGACAGGGGATATCTCATAGCATTGCTCCTTTTAGAGGGAGAGAGAAGAGATCTTTGTGCCTCTTCTGGAAAGCAAAAATAAATAAAATCATACAGCCATTTCCTTCTGCAAATAGTCAGGACTGAGCTGGGGAACAGGTGAGGCCAGGAGGAGCAGGTAACCCTTCATAGCTGTGATGCAGGATTAAAACAACATTCCCAGCATATCCTTAAACAAACCCATGAGAGAAGCCAAAGCCACCCCAAACTTTCCCCTTCAGCCTGTAATTTTCAGACAACAAACCAATCCTTTCACTTTTCTAAAGGAGCGAAGAGAGAGGCAGAGAACTGGAAAAACCCTTTATAGAAATATCAGCTGTTCCTCCTCATTCCCACCCCCAGTTCTGTTTTTTGACAAGTTAAAGTGAGGCCATAACTTATTCTGCTTTGTTCGACAGGGCTAATCACACGTGACTCTAATCACTCATGATGTTTTATTGATTTTAAGCACATTTAATCAGAAATTGGCTCGGAGTTAGATTCCTGCTAATTACTGAGAAGCAGCATTTTGAATGACTTCACAATTGGACTGCAGATTAGAATGGACAATATGTACTAAAATAATGATTCATGCATTCAGCTCCCTGGATTTATTTTGTTTATATTGGATTTTTTAATCTTTAAAGACATAATTCTGCATATGGGCAAGCAGCATTTAAAACCCTTAACAAAATGGGTTTAATTTAACAGGCTAGGCTTTTGCCAGAGATGGGATATGTGGGGAACAGTTTATCCCCAGCTAATGCAGGTCTTTCTCTGAAGGTCGCTGGAGGTGCCTTGCCCACGGTGACACCACACACGGGTGGTCGTGGCACTGCCAGGAGAGGGGAGGCCACTGCTGGGGGCTCCTTTAGCATCCCCACCAAATCCATCAGTTCTGCTCTGAAGTCAGGGTGGGCTTTTCTCATTCAGTCCCTGCACTGTCCTTATTTCCAACCTCAAACCCCAAATGTAAATGGCTGATTAAGGCAAAGGGACCCAGCTCTGAGAGGTGTTGAGCTGAACAGCCCCAGCTGAGTCCAGCCACCACCTCACCCATTCTGCTGCTCAAATCTTTCAACAACACAGGGTTAAACAGTTTATATTTCCATATTTCTTGACCTAAAAATCACTTTCTCGTTGAAAATCGGATTGTTGCTGATCACAGCCTGGAAACAGATTTTTATTTTTCAACAGCCGCAGGTGTCTCATCTCCATCAGTGTCCAGGACATCCCTGGCAACGTGGCTGCAAATGCTCCAGTAACGCTGTCCATGCTCACAAAGACCTGTGGCCAAGCACAGACCTTTCTCAGCTCTGCAAAACTTCCTCTGCCTCCTGGGAATCACTGATCCATGAACAACAGGGAAGCTGGAGGCTGGCAGAGAGGCTAGACTAGAGACTACCAGCTATTTGAACTGGTAGGAAAGGAAAATTTCCTTCTGATTGAAAACAGAAACTTTCCACTTCCATCTCTGCTATTTTGTTTTTGTTGGAAAACAAGAAGTCACACTGGGGAAAGCTCTCACAGTTTTCAGCTAAAATTTTCAAGTTTTGAGTTATAAAGTCAAAATTTTCCATTAAGAAAAGGAATCTTTTTTCCCCAACACAACTCTACAGGGAATACTTACAGCAATATTGCCAGCCAGTTGCTTGCATACAAAAACAAGCCTAAATTCAGAAGGATGCACAGAATACTCTGCAATAACCGGTGTCTAAAAAGCATCAGCTCCAAAGTCTCCTGCTCTGCTCCACTCCTTTCCACGGGTCTGTGACACCCTGACTCGGTGGGCGGAACTTGCCCATGAATGATGTGAAACCTCAGTTTCACAGAAAGCTGGGAAATTCACCCCAGAATCACCACTGGCCTCCCAAGGAACCAGCCTGCAAATCTGTGCTAATTCATCCTGCGTGGAGAAGTGGTGGGATTTTCACTCTTTAAGTACTGCTACACTCTGTAATATGGCAAGGCTCCAGCCTTCACATAGGACTCAAACTGCAGCAAGTCCAGAGTGTAACTCTGACTCCTGCATCCTTCCCTTCATCCCCACAACCCTCCCCATTCCCCACTGTGCTGTTTTATTGTCACTGCAGAACAGGGTTTAGAGGCAAAGGGAGCTCTGGTGTAACTTCACAAGTCATAAAAAGGAAATAACTCTTTGAGTTGGATTCCTTTAATACTTTTTTCTTTCCTTCTTTTGGTTTTTTTTTTTCTTGTTTCTTCATTTCTTCATTCATGCTTTCTTCTGTTCTTTCAGTTGTCCTTCATTCTTTCTTTCCTTTTTACTTTCCCAGAAGTTGGACTCCTGGAATCTTGTGAGTCCCTTCCAATCAGGATATTCTAAAACTCTAAAACTCACTGCATCCAGCACTACTGGGTGTAGGTGTTCACAGCCCTGAGGAGTGTTGCTTTAGTAGTTTTCTGAATGGACATGAGTGACAAAACAGCAAATCTGTGTTCTTTCACTCACTGGTTGACTCCAACTTCAGAGTCTTCAGTGAGAAGTACAGGCTTGAAATTATTCTGAAGTTACAGCACCTACAAGAATTTTACCAGATGGAAACCTGGAAAAAGATTGCTGATTACTTCTCAGATGCATTGCTCATTTGTTCAGAGTAATTACTAGATGCAAAACCAAAAATAGACCCTTTTACTTCAATCCTCTCCAGTTGGATTCTGCACATGACAACCCAGAGCATGTATCTGGATATTCTGTACTGAAGCTGTCACAGTTTTCATTCAAAACCCAACCAGTGTTTCTCATCTCACCTATGAAAATGCAAATGAAGACAAAACCTGTCAAAGGACACTGGCAAGCATCAACCTGTCCCACCTGCTCACAGTTTGCATCCTCCTGGGGGTAAGAAATCACATGCAGGCTCACTTACAGAATTTTGGAGCGGCCCAGTGATGACTCTGTGCTGTTCTCCTCTGGCTATTTAAACATTTGTTAAAAAATCCACCCCGAAGCCAGCAGCTAAGGTCTTTGTAGGCACAGATTGGGGATTAGCCCTTTATATATAGCCTAGGGCAAAGGGTGAGGAAGAAGAGTGGTTTCCAGGAGGTATGGACAAAGAGCAGAGCAGATGGGGCCAGGGCAGGGCTTGGCATCCCTCTGTGTGTGTGAGAGCCAAGGGAGAGCTGGCAGCAGGAGCTCAGGAGTACTGGGGATGCTCAGGAATACTCAGTGCTACCAAAGTGACCCAAGAAGACACAGGCCCACTGATTGCTCTGGGAAAGGAGATGATCCTCTTACAGAGCAAAGCTGGCTGAGCACACACGTGCCGGCCATCCTGCTCCAACATTCCCAAGCAGGAGCTGCCTCATTCCTCTCTGAGGAGCTCCAGCACCTTGACATGGGCACCTAACTCCCAGGGAGGGGCTGGGAGGGGGGAGCCAGTGCCTGAAGTTTTCTTTGCAGGTTTTCTAGCAAGGCTATATTAAAGGAAGATGATATGGATCTGCTGTTTATCAATGCCTGGAGAGACTTGTCCTCCTTGGATGGCTTTGGTAACGTGGCACCAAGAGCTGGACTGGCTACATGGCCACGAGTGAAATGGAGGGTGGAGAAGCTGGTACTCACACTGCTGTACCATTCTTTTGGCTTGTAGCAAAGCTTCTGCACAATAATACATTCCCAAATTCAAACATCAGCAAATGATTCCTCTCCCTCAGCAGCAGCACTGAGGATGATCAGTGGATGGCACCAGACCGGTGGGGTCATGGTCAAGTTTCCAGCTGTACATTCAACAAACCTCACTCTTTATGCTGAGCATTAGCATTGATATCCCTCATTAGAGATTAGGGCAATACTGTAGATTATCTCCAGCCAGGGATTAATTAAATCTCAACATTTCTGAGAGGCAACTGGTATAAAGGAAGCCATTCATTTCAGCAAGGTCCAAATGAACAAGCTCCTCATTTGTTTCTAGGCTTACTCCATGGTGGAGTGAAAAGTGACCTGGGAACTGCCTCTCACAAATACTTTAAAATGCCTGATAATATTATAGATAAGCACCTGCAGAGGTTCTACGTGGCAGCCACTCCTCCTTCCTCTTCAGGTCCTGAAACAGCCTTTGCTCTGCCCTAGGAGTAGGTCCCAAATGTGGCAGCAATGTTCCTTTCAGTACACTGCCCAAATGAGCTCTGCAGTGCTTTGTTCCTGATGTTCCTTGGGCTGGAGAGAAGCAGCACAAAGCCCGTGGCACCATGCTGGAAAAGAAGGAAAACCCTATTTGTGTCTTAACCCGGTCAGGGGAGACAAGGGGGGACAGCACTGTGTGTTTTGCTCCAATTGGCTGCAAACAGGGGATGTGAAGGAGACCCAGCAGGGATGAAGATGGGGCAGCAGAACTGATGTGCCCTGGAGATGTGAAGTGGGAATCCACCAGCCAGTGTCTTCAGGGGGATTTTTCCCAGGAAAATGGGAAATCTGCCATCGAAAAGCCCCAAAGCTGAGCAAGACACTGACTTCACTAGAGCTCTTCACTGGCAAAACTGCCCACAGATTTACTCAGTGTCCTCCCTTGCCCACGGTGCTCATGCCCACATGCACATGGCTTTGGAGAGACCTGGGGATGTCCGTGCCATTCACCACAACAGGGCATTTTCCATGGATTCTTGGCTTTTTCTGGAGCAGTGAAACAGCTGGGGCTGCCCACAGCTGCTCACTTTGCTTTCTCAAAATGTGCTGTTACTTGTTTGGGCTTATTTAAACTCGCTTTCTTCCTGTTCACTTTTATTCTGCTTTTATTCATCAAAGTCCTGCTTGGGCTGAGGAGGGATTTTGAGACCTGGAGGGTTTCCATGGGTCTGGCTTGTATTAGAGGGGGACAATTTCCCAACCACCGGCTGAGTTTCAACATTCCCTCTCTCCTTGCCTTGCTGAGGAAAACCAGGGGCACACATGCAGCCTCCTGCAAAGACTCCTTTTCCAGCACGATGAAATCAAGGTGAGGGAATTTTGACAAGAGCAACAGAGTGGGCTGGACTGGAGAGCTGCTGCTGGCATGCTTGGAGTTGAGATTTTTCAGACTGATGGTAATTTCTGCAGCTCTTCCTCCATCCTCCTCCCTGCCTGCAATCACAACCTCATGATCACAGCAATCCCCATCTGCAATCTGCACAGGGGGCTCTTGCACAACCCTGCCTCACTGAACAGATTTAGGGCCTGGAGGTTCTGGGGATGAACACTGCTGGGACATTTTGAAATTAATTGGAGAGCTCAGTTCTTGCTGGACTTTTATGAACTGTAGGTGCAAGGCAGTTCCCTAGGATTGAACATCATTGTAGTCTTCAAACAGCCTACATTGTGTAAAGAGAAACAGATGGAGAGGTTGAAGTCAGTGACATTCCCAAACCAGTGCCACAGTAACAATATAAAAACCATCATAAATCTGGGGTTTGCCCTTCATTGTCTCAGTGCAGCTCAAACTTGTCAAAGAAGTAAGTTGTAAAAATCAATGCAATTAAAAAAAAAAAAAAAGGGATTTCATAGACATAACATACCCCACCGCTGGAAACATTTAAGGTCAGGTTGGATGAGGGTTTGAGCAACCTGGTCTAGTTGAAGATGTTCCTGTTCACTGCAGGAGGCCTGGACTAGATGACCTTTGACAAGTCCCTTCCAAGCCAAACTTTCTATGAGAAGCATGCCATATATTCCACTCTAAATAACAGCTTTGGTGTCTTTTATCATTTGGAGGAGAGTTTCCTCCTGGTCCTTCTCATGGATTAGGATCTATCCCATACCCACCAAAAAACCCCCCAGTCCAGTGGGCAATGATCTCCATGTAACACAGGACAGTGAGTGGCTGAGAAAAGCCACGTGAGTTCCTGAGTGTTGGAATTGAAGTCCCCCATTTCCCCCCTCCCAGTCCCCCTTTGCAGGCCCAGCTACACAATATTAATTGTAGTCCCCCGTGTGTCTCATGTCCAGTGGATGTCGCCTTTAAAAGGTGCCTTCGTGCAATTCAGCAGCAGCAACGCGAGGAGACGTTCTGCAGAGCCAGCAGTTTTTGCAGGGAACCACGAGATGGCGATGGAATAGAAATTTCCACCCAGAGGAAAAGCAGTTCTGGGTTACAGAGAAAGGACTGAACCCCCTGCATGCTGAACCCTCTGCCAGAAAGTAAAAAGCAGGGAGGTGTTGAAATTTTACATTATTATTCCGTCTTTCCTTTGGGCAATGTATACACCGGTTCTGTATTTATAGATTATCAAATATCTGAAGCATAGCCCAGTTTTCCTTTCCTTCTTTTAATTTTTTTTTAATGTTGGTATATGCTTTAAAATCTCCTAGATTAGAGCAGAAACTTAATCCTGCTATGACCGAGCAAGTCAGCATGAAGGGGCAGTAAACCGCAGCCTTTTAGAGTTTGCTGTGTAGGAGTAATTAACAAAAGGTATCTTTCCTTTCTCTAGTTCCATTTCCCAAGAAATATGTTCATCATTGATCACCCCACTGAAGGCAATTCTGACACAAAGTGAAAAATTAATTAATTAAGATTTTTAATTAAAACACAGAGAGGCACTGAATATGGGGCGCATGTAGCTGCAATCCCTTTACCCTCTGAGCTCACCCCTTCCCACAGGATGGTGTCACTGGGATTTGGAAGGTGGGATGAATAAGTGTGCCTGGAGTTTACAGACTGGATATTAAGAAGTGTCTGAATATTGCTACTTCAAATGCCTCTACTTTATCACCTTATTTTTGCTTATAGTCTTTCCCCCGTACTGGAAACGTATCCATAAGCAAAGATGCAGTCCTTTTTATTTAATAAATGAATATTCATAGAATGGTTTGGGCTGGGCGGGACCTTGAAGCTCATCATGTTCCAGCCCCCTTCCACTATCCCATGTTGCTCCAAGCCCTGTCCAACCTGGCACTGAACACTTCCAAGGATTCAGGGGCAGCCACAGCTTCTCTGGAAAACCTGTGCCAGTCTGTGACCACCCTCACAAGGCCCCTTGGTCATTCCTGTGATTATTCTCAGCACCAAGGAGTAATGTTGGCAGTTTTATACAAGACAAACCAAATCAACAAAATTTGAAGTGTTTTCAAATGCTTGCAAAGCAGAAAAGGTCCATATCCAGCATCTCCATCCTCTCTCTAAAAACACTCAGTGAATGAGTACTTAAATCCTAAAGCCATTGAACTTTCTTTTTTTTTAATGTGACTTTTTAAGGTAATCCCATTAAAAAATTGTGTGCCTCTTCTCTGGGTCTCTGCACCCCCAGCTGCCACAGTGCAGGGCATGGGAGCAGCACCCACTTCCCACCAGGCCCTTTGGCACCACACCAGCAGAGGGTGGCAGTTTTCACCTTCTTTCTCCACAGCGGAAATGTTTCCACTGCCAGCTCCAAATCTGGGGACCTGTTAAACTGAATGAGGATAAAGGTCCAGATTTGGAGCCCATAATTCAATTAGGATTTGCACAAATGCAGCTTCTAAGTGCCCTCATGAAGATTTGCCCTGCAAATTAAAACTTCCCTTTGCAAATCTGCCCTTTAGCTTCCTGCTTCAGAAGGAGATGGGAGACAGCTTGAAGAGATTCATTTTTCCTCTAGTTTATATATAACTTGCTAAGCTTTTTATTTTTTTAAATGAGCTTACTATGTCCAATTTAAGTCAAAATTTAATGATCCCTGCAGTAATTCATTTAAGGATACAGCTTCCATAAATGGCATAGCATAAGTCAGGGAATAACTGTCCTTGTCCACAGTGCAATCATTAATCAGCTTTATTAAAATCAGGATTGGCTGAGGAGGTTTGCATAATAAAAGAGACTCAGAGCCTTTTCCAAGACTAAAATGGACCTGAGACCGAACTTTGGGTATTTCCTCCCCACTTTCCCAGGACTTTGCTCCATGTAACTTGGGAGCATCCAAGCCCAGAGTTCATAGCTGGGCTCATGTGTGGAGTTGGATAGTGTGATAGTGGTCCTAAAAAGGGTTAAAAAAGACCAATAGTCCCTAACACAGACAGGCATGTTGCTTTGCACTTAGGGCAGGAAGGGGATGTGGGAAACATCCTATTTCTGGCAATTTTAGCGGCGTTTCTCAATGCTTTGGTGTAACGATGCTTTCTGGATGAGACATTCGCTTTGGAGCAAGCACCTGGAGTTATTTTATATTATTTTATGTTATTTTATGCTATTTTATATTATTATATGTTATTTTATATCTTCATCTCCCCCTCAAGTTGGGCAAGGCCCTGAATGCCTGCTCTGCTTAGTGAGCGAACCGATGCTCTGAGTGGCTGAGCCCCTTGGCAGGTCAGGGGAGGCAGGAGCAGCCCAGGGTGCCACCATGAGGGACCAATTAGATCTCTGGATCCAATTACCAGCAGCTGTGATTTGTGTGCATCCCTCTGTACATATGGCTAGGCTGAACTTTCCCTCTGTTTCAAATGTCCTCGTGGAGCACTGGTGAAACGAGAGGAGGGAACATTTGTCTGGGGTTTTTTTGAAAGCCTTTATCATGATGGACGAGGAACCTTTTACATCATTCTCTAACTTGCAAACAAATTAGGTACCTTCACCACCTTCCCCTGACAGTGGAGCTGGCAAGTGACAGCCGATGAGCTGCCCAGGAGAGGGTAACGGGTGTGCAAGCATTTCATTGGACATCATCAACCAAGTTTGCTGGAAATAAAATATAAGTGAAGTCAGATGCTGAGGGCTTAAGTGTCCATGCATTAACCAAGACTGTTTCCATCTCGTGGAGCAATTTGGGCTCTGGCCATTTAGGGCAGGACAGGAATTGTTATTCATTTTAATGGATGCTGGGCATCCAAATCCCTTTGGTGGAATTGAAACATCTCATCCCTAAATTTCTATGTGTTTCAGTCCCTCACATGCAGCCAACTCCTGCAGGCTACTCCAGGAAGCCTGATGAAAGTGTTACTGGTATTACCCATAATGATCTTCAGCTTCATTGAAGAGATCAGAGTAAGAAGAAGAGAAGGAAAGGTCCAGGTCTGCTGACAAAATGTCAGGGAGATGAATAGAGCTGGTTCCTTTTTACCCATCAGTGGTTTCAGCCCAGAAATAGAAGATCCCATCACCTGCAGCCCACCAGCAGCCCCGTGCTCAGGGTTTCACAGGCAGTGAGGCAGCAGCAGGGCTGGCAGCAGAAGGGGACGATGCTGGGCAGGTTCTGCTGCTAATAATCCTGGTAAGGGATGCTGCCAGCACTGAGGAGCAAGGCTGTGATGAATGGGAGTTCTGCAGCAGAGCCCAGGGGTCAGGTCTGTCCCCCTCTCCTCCATTCAGAGGGATTTTAATGGCAGGATGTCCTTCCTGGCAGGAGGTGCTGGTAATGGAGTGGATCATCAGCTCCAGAGCAAAGGGAGGAGATAAAACCACTGTACAGGATGCTTTAAAAAAAATAGCTATCTAGCTGGAAAGTCTCTATTGAAAACAAGGTAGAAGAAACCCCTGCAGACATTCTTAGCCTTGACAAAATTGTTTAGGGTAGAGTAACAGGAAACAAGGCCCCACATTATTTTAGTCCTCAATAAACACTGTGAGACACTGTGTGTCTCATTGCTGGCAGTGGTTGGAAATCACAGAGTCCTTTGGGTTGGTAATGGCCTCTGAGATCATCAAGTCCAACTGTGTTTGCCACCAAACCATGTCCCCAAGTACCACATCCACACGCCTATAGAACACTTCCAGGAATAGTGATTCCATCACTTCCCTGGGCAGGCTGTTCCAAAGCCTGACCACCCTTTCAGAGAAGAAATTTTTCCTAAATGAGCCCTTTTTCACAGCAGCCAGCTGGCAGTCTGCTCCTAAAGATGAGTGTGGGGAGAGGTTGTAAGTAAGTTAGGGGAGCAGGAAAGAGGCTGAAGGTTGCATGACATCACTTCAGGTCAGAGTGTCTGAAAAAAACCCAGAATAGTTTCTGCCTATTTGGCTGAAAAGTGAAGGGGTGTAGTTCCCCATCCCTTCTCTTAGAGGTGGTTTAATTTGTCTTTGCTTGGTGGGGAGCAGGTAAACTTGGGCAATGTTATCTGTACAGGGGAAAGATAAAGTGAGTGATATTTTCCATGGAAGTGGAAAATTCAGCAGAATTAAATTTGATCCTCGAAAAGAGATAAACATGTCTAAATGCACAGCCCAAATGCTGAAGCCACAGTAGCTGACCCACAGAGAAGAAGAATCGTTTTGTGGTTAAGGAACTTCACTGCAATCTGAAAAATCTGGGTTTAATTCCATTAGCCACAACCTCTCTGTGTGCTCACGGACAAATCACTTCCTATCTTTTTGCCCAGCTCACTAGATGTAAAACGAGGGTGACAACTCTTCTTTTCTTAATAGATAGTCCTGGCCATGAAGAGTTTGCAGCCATGGTGAAGTCCACACGTTATGGATTGAAGCAACAAGTTTCAGGAGCGCGTCTCCTTGATAATGATTTTCTTTATTCTCCTTCATGGAAGGAGCAGAATTCCCCACTTGAGAGCAAACTATTATAGCCACAATCCACTCCTATTCATGGATCAGGATTTGAAACCAATTCTTGTATTAAAAAAGATGAATCACAGCACAAAAATGACTTAATTAGCTGTGTAGACAGCCAGTGTGAGCACAGAATACCCCGAGCGAGGGTCCTCTCCAGCCAAACATTGTCCTTTAGGGAACTTGGCATTCCTTCCAGGCTGTGTGTCAAGGAGACTGAGCAACTTTACATCAACACAACATGGATTTTCCTTCTACCAAACTACTCTGCAATCTGTAATTTTTAACCTCACAAGTTTGAGATTGTACCTTAACATTTGCAGGAAGCAGATGGCTTCTGCATACTGCCAACCTGTTGTTACAAAAGCATCTTCCAAGAATTGTTTTCTACCCACAGTCGCTAACCATAATTAACCTTTCATATGATTTAATAAACAGCAAAAAATATTTGCCATCTCATATTAATGAAGAGAGCTTTTCAGGACATGTTTTCCCCCCTCTTCAAGAATGTAGAAGCTGCGGTAATTTTTGTGTATTCTTGTTTTTATTGCCTTTCAAATTAGTTAGGGATGCAGTTTACCTATGCTGATTAAAGCTGAGAAGGACAGCAGAACAGTGGATGAGCAGAGCATCTTCTGGCATGGCACAAAGTGAGGATTTATTTGAGGAAAAAAAGGAAGTTTGGGTGAGAAGCACAACTGCTAAGCGTGGGGCAGAGAGGGAGAGCAGAACCCACTGACAGCCACAGTGATATCAAGTTGTGGTTTCCAGCTTTCCCACACTCATGATTTTAATGCTTTGTGGAGTTTTAAGTGATAATAATAGAGTCCTATAGTACCTTGGCCTTTTGTATATTGAGAAACTTCACTGACTGGTCATTTTTGGGCAGAGGGCTCTCTCTCTCTATATATATATACATAGCGTGGTGACAGACACCTCCAAAGTGCCTGGGAGACAGCTAAGTGCAAAGTGGGATATTACCATGATTTCATTAATGAATGAAGATGTTGGCTAAGACTTACCCCCATATTACAGGGGAAATGAAATGGCAGACATAAGTAAGAAGCTGGCATGGGGGACCAAAGTACATCTCTCTGTTCCTGATGGGTAGTTGCTTTGGCTTAGGATATCAAAGGCTTTCTGAAGAGCTGAAACTATAAAGGAAATATTCTCTTGGTTTAACAAATTTCCTTAATGGGGATTAGGGAACACTCTCCCTGCTAGGACAGGAGAACTTCTTTAATTAATATTTCTTGTGACTGTTGAGTGCTCATCATTCATTAGTATGAAAATGTACCTTTGAAATTACAAATACAATTACGATGATAACTGCTTGGCTATAAAACATAAAATAAAATCATATACGTATGAAGACTGAGCTGCAGCCCAGGAATTGATTCCAGGAGATGGCCTCGGGTTTTCTGCCTTCTCCCTGGTTTTGCTGGTAGATTGGAATTTGCCAAATGGTGTTTGGTTCCTGTTTATTATCAATGTGCTGCCAAGATGGAAACGGATCAGCTTCAATTAAGATGGATGCACATCAAATTAATGCAAGCCCAAGGAGGCTGACTTTGTAGCTGAAAATAAAATATAGCAAAACAATTTTTTAGAAATTGCTTTCTGAATCTAGAAATTAGGCAAGGGAAGCCAAAGATCTCAGAGACAAGTTTTGGGTTTTTTTTTAAACTAAGGATAAAACTTACGTTTTGATAAATATAATATGCACCTGAAACCAACCAAGCAGTTGCAATATTTTCTCTGCATCACAACTCAGATGTTGACTCATATTTGCTTGCCTGGAATACAGCAGAAAACCACAATTTTGTTAAAGATGCCATTTCTTTAACTATTTCCAGTAGCCATTTCTTTAACTATTTTCAGTAATTAATGCTTCAGTTGTGCTAGATCGTGGGTACACTCCTTATTCTGCTCCCTTTTGTGATAATTTTGTCCTAGTCTTGCTCTAGAGTTATTTTTTTAGTGTTCTTAGATTTTATCTAATTTAGAACAACTTAAAAAAAATATTCCCTTTAAAAAAATTGTTTCTTTCCTGTGGAGACTGTGAACACAAAACATGCATCATGATATTGAGACAAGTTTGAAATACGCAAATATGGTTTTTACTCTTGTGGAGCTCAGTGAGATACAGGGTATAAGAAACACAGAATCAGTAATCTTTTTTACAATCCTTTTCCCCTTTGCATGGTACCTCAAGATGCCCCCTCAGATTCTGAAAATTCAGTGTTTGGTGCTGCTGTTGTCCTTGGAGGCTTTTTTTAAAGCCCAGTTTACAATTGAATTTAATTTTCTTTCCTTTCAAATTCAGTTTAAGATTCAGGTGAAGATTTAGCCTTTGACCTTCTGAATTTTCTTTTTCCTGTCCAATGTCCCAGTATTATTATTATTATTATTATTTTTAATATAAAGGGGTTTTCTTGCTGTTGTTTCTTGTTTTGCTTTTTTTTTTTTGGTTTATTTAGCCTTTTTTCCCCCCCTTTTTTTCCTACAGGATGGGTTAAACAGTCGCTCTGAGCACTTTCTGGATTCATTGGATCCAGCTCAAATCCACGGGACAAGCATTTTGTTGCCACAAGAGCCCTGAGGATCTATAATCTGCAGTTCCTTCAGTCCCCTGGCAGCCGTTTCCAGCCAGGACGTGTTTGATGGGCTTTTTGGAAGAACAGGTTTTAATTCAAGAGATGTTACAGCAAAATTCAAGCAAGGTCTGCAGTGGTCTGTGTCCGAAGGCAACAAAGCCAGCTTTCTCCTTGGGTTTGGGTTTCTTTTCAGCACTTACCAACTTTGTCTCACAACACCCTTGAGGAGGCAAAAGCGCTTTTTGTTCCTTTATTAACAGGCGAGGGAAGCGGGACATTAAAATCCCGGTGGTGCAGCAGGAGGCAGCCCTGGGGACGCCTTGGCAGGGCAAAGGGGGGTTTGGGGTGGTGCTTTGGGTACCCTCTGGCCCCTGCTCAGCTTACCCACCCTAATCTCCTCTCACAAATTTATCCCCGCAAAATTCAGAGCCACAAAGCTCTGGGAGAGCTGGTTCGGCAGGAAGGCAGAGGATTTATTTGCCACTAACCTCTTTGGGGAGTTACTTTTTGTCCGTCTCCAGCCTGCACATGGCCCTGCCATCGCTGCCACCCCTCATCAGTTTTAAGGCGTTTATACACAGATCCCTGTGGAGGAAATGGGCTCTTTTTGTCCCGTATTGCAGATGGCAGCTACGAGAGAGGAAGATCCATGTCACTCGCCCAACTTCGCCCTGGAAGTCTTTGGCAGAGATTTGTACCCTGGTCTCCAACCTCACACTACAGTTTGTGACCATCGCTCCTGGCTCCCCTTCAGCCTCTCTTCTGTCAAAGCAGGGATAAGGACAATTTCCATCTTTCACCCTTTTATAAAAAATCTCATGATAATTTATTAATATTTTTTTTAAAAGCCTCTCTTTGAAGTGGTGTGAAAGTGTGGAAAACTCCACTTTCATTAAAAGGAAAAGTAAAGTTATGGACAAAAAGGCTGAAGCAGAAAGACTAGAAACTGTAATACTAACAGAAAAAAATCAACATTAAAACAACAATCTGCTGCTCCAAGGGTCATCCTGTGATTTACATGGAGTAATTCATGATTTTCCAGCACAGTTGCCGGGCAGACCTTAAAGATCGATGCCTGTGAGGGAATACTAATTTTAAAAAGTATTCAGCTCCTCATCAGATGTTGAGGAGTATGGCAGGCTTTCATTTCTCCCTGCACATTAGCCAAATTAAATCAAAATAAATATCAATGAAAATATTGCACAGGACATAAAACCCCATCCATTTGTGC
The DNA here is from genome assembly GCF_020740725.1 of Corvus hawaiiensis. Classification (NCBI taxonomy): domain Eukaryota; kingdom Metazoa; phylum Chordata; class Aves; order Passeriformes; family Corvidae; genus Corvus; species Corvus hawaiiensis. Next base: position 30,116,161 of record NC_063221.1, read on the forward strand.
TCTATCCATATGCTGCTTTACGAGACGCTGGGTTTTGCTCCTGCTCCGCTCTCTGCTGCCAGCCCCGAGCGCGCAGCAAGGCACGGAGTCCCCGATGTGCTTTAAGCATTCATCCCTCCAATACTGCACCCCGGGGCCTGCCTGCAGTTTTGTTCTCACCGTGTATCTTTGCCAGGCTTGTTTGTGCCTGTGGGCAGCAGCCGTGGCCTGGCCAACGCCTGCCAGGCCGGCTCCGGTCCTGGCCACCGGCTCGGGCTGTGCCGCCGCCACTGCGGGACCAGCCGCAAGGTGCATTCCTGCCAGCTAAAATACAGTTGCTAAAAGGTGCTTTGTTCATTAATTATCTTAGGGTGGTTTGGACAAAGCAAACATTTCCATGTCCAGGAAGTTGTTTCTTAGAGATGCTGGTGCGTTTGCACCCCGCGGGGTCCCTCGCTGTGCATCTGCATCCGAGGCGCTGCGCAACCTGCAAAGCACAGAGCGCCCGCGACAGAAATCATAAACCACAACTCAGGGTTTGAAAATGCAACCAATCTGTGCCGGCTCAGGAGCAAGAGCAGCAATTTCTGCTTTTAAAACCAGTGCAGTTTAGGGTAATGTGATTAGAGACTCAACATTTCCCCCTCTCATTATTATTTAGCTCCCTCATTTGAATGCTCAGGTTTGAGGGAAGGGGGATTGCTTGGAAATTACAGACGCAGCCAAATTTCTTCCTTCCCCTTTGACAGGGCAGCGCTGATGGTTATTGTTCTTTTCTAGCTGCATTACGCTGTCCTTGATTTTTGTTTCAAGCAGTCTAATGGCATGATGTCAAATCCTGCTAATTGGTTTAGGATTAAAATGCAGGGCCACATCACTCTCTTGATTAACCAGCAGCAAAACTGCTTTTGTCTAACGATCGTTTCAGAGGAGAAAGAAAATAAAGCATATAAAGGAAGCGTCAGGCTTTTGTCAGTAAAAATACATAGGAAACTGCTTTTTTTTTTTTAAGGAAAAAAAAATTGCCACTGTGAGGCCCACTAAGTTTTGACTTGTAGCAGTTAAAAAGCAGCCCTGCGGGGAAAGATTGCTTCCTGAGGAGCAGGGTCTGTGCTTTTATCCAGCATCCAGCCACTCTCTGCGCTGCACTGGAGCATCCATGCCTGGACCTGCTCATATTTAACACAACAGCAACAAAAAATCAACGGGAACATCTCAGCCCCATTTCTGGCCTCTCTGACACCCAAATGATCCTAGTCCCAGCCAAGTTTGTACTGGGATAAATAACCCAGGACTGAGCAAAGGCAGTGCAGCACCAGGGAGATGCTGGGAGCTGCAGGCACTAGCAGGGACCTGAGCAGGATGTGGGATGCCTGAGGCCATGGGAACGGGGTCTGCATCTGCAGCATCCCCCTCCACTCACCCCAAGGACTCAGAAATTAATTCTGCATCCTGGAACAGGGTTGTGCTTGCTGGGACAGAGCTCACCTGTTGGGTAATGAGCGTAAAGAGGTAGTTTTTCATGGGGATTATTGGGAGAGGAAGAGGGGAGTTCATGGTTCAAATTAAAATAGTGGAAGCAATACTAAACCACTACTTTGCTACCCCTCTGCTATAAAAAAAATACCCCAACTAACTGACAAGAACACCCCCTACAACCCTCAAAGGTTCTCCCTACTGCACTGTTTAATCTCTTTGGCTCCTGTTTTCCCTGACCAGCTGAGGGATTTAATTTCCAGGGAATTAGATGTCCAATTCAGGGCATTGTTTTGGGAACTGTGCACACGATTTACCACACACAGTACTGAAAGTCACCGTCGGACCCAGCACTCCCAGCACGCTCCAGTCCCATCCCCGCTCTGCTGGGAGGTGAAAGGGACTTTATTGGGAAGGTTTTGATGCATTTGGCATGTCTTTGAACCTGGCTCCCCCAAAGGGAGAGAATGAACTCAGGCGGAGAAAGAAAAAAGGAAATAAAAGGGCCCTTCCCATCTGCCCGGCTGCATTCAATGGGGAGCTTTTTAAAAGGTATAATAGAGGTTTGTGTGTTCCTGCTGAGATTTGTTCTGGTCAACTTCTCCAAGGCACTCAGACGGGGTGGTGTGGTGTGCCTGCCGTCCCCCAGCAACCTCAGAAAGAAATTACAGTGGGTTTCCTTTTTTTAACTTTTTTTTTTTCTGCTGCAAAAAGTGTATGCCCTGCACACACTTTGCTCTTGCACAAAAGCGACTCGAACAAACCCCGTCGAAAACTAATGTGGGTGTTTCTCTGGGTTTTTACCAGAAGTGCAGTAAAGCCTGGTGTTCCCAAGCACGGCATTGAGGCATCCAACCCCCAAATATCCCCACAAGATCCAGCCCAGGTTTCCTAGAGATCATCTCTGGGACGATGGGGATGAGGAGCATCCTAGGGCTCAGCCCAGTTTTTCAGCATCCCGTTGTGGAGGTAAATCAACAGCACATTGGCTGTACTCCAGGAGTTGTCCTGCTCTTTATTGTGCTCTGTGACTTGTTGGTGTGATTATTAAAAGCCAGGTCAGCTGCAAAGCTGATTTTTTTGATGCACTCCTGCCCCAGAGCAGACGAAATGACATTTAGCAACACCACACGCTCAGGAAGGGGCCCCATGTCAGCACCCAACAGGTACAGAAACGCCTGAGAAGTTCTTGGCTGTCGTGAGCAGCTTTCTGCTTTGCAAACTATGATAGAAAGAGTGGAAATACGTTTTGTCTGCTTTTCCCTGACTCCGGGACTCCAAAGCAGGAAGATGAGAACATCCTGCACACATGTTAATTAGTCATTCCTTAAAACCAAATGTCACAGTGCTCATATTTAATTCCAAGAACAGACTGATGAATATGTACGTATAGTTATATTTCATTTACATACTCTGGGATTTGTTAAGAGACGCCTAATAAAACCATCTAAAATGAAATAGATGTTCTCCTAACAACATTTATTTTGAATTCACATGTATCGGAGGAACATTCCCTATACTGTAATAGGGGATTTTCACAGATATAAAATACATATATTGCATTTCATAAATGAAGATAGGAAGTTAAAGCAGCCATCCTCTAAATGGGATTTGATTCTTGATGCAGCAAACATGCAAAATGGGGCTTGAGGGTCGGGGGAGGCAGTGATTGGGTTTACAGGAGCCCAAAGAGGATGAAGCTCGGCACCCAGAACGCTCTAAGAATGTGTCCACATAAGGAAAATATTAAAGGAACTGAATTAGCTCCTCAAAGCCAGCAAGAAAAGAAAATCCCCTTGAGACATTTGCATCCTCTTATTTTCAATTTTCCAGTTCTACATCAAATACTTACTAAAATTTATGTTTTCCTTTGCTTAGAGCCCCTACCCTTGGAGCGGGGTCCATCCAGGTAGCTGTGCTCAAAAAAGCCATTTCAGCCCAAGAGACCCTTCAGGGATTTTTTTCCCTTTTCAAACCCAACCAGTTTATAGGAAAATCCCTGTGGCTTTGGTTTTCTGTTTTGTTCTTCCCCCTCTAACTGCCCTGCACCCTTGCGAGCTCCCAGGGAGCACAAAAGCGTGGCTGCGCGTCCTGGCGGGCACATCATCAGCTCGACAGGTCCTGCTGCGGGAATTCAGCTCACACTCCCGCCGATGTGTGAGTCTGGAACAAATCTGGCTCACTTGCCTGCCTCGGCCGGCCTCCGTAGGGCCAAGAGGGGTGGAAGGCAGTAAAATCTCCTTTCAGTCTATAAAAATCTGCAGAGATATTTGGAATGTGCAGAGGGAGCAGATCTCCCGGGTAAACCAGAGCAATGATTAAAATAGTCACTTTTCTGACCGTAATCACAATTTAAATACTGCAGCTTTTGTTTGCAGAATGGCTTTGGTTTATATTCTAGTGACAGTCACACAACTCCAAGGGTTGTTTTTGGAATTAGTGGCAAAAACATGTGGTTTGAATTTAAAGTCTTAAAGCTAGAGGATCAACGTTTCTCCAGCAAAGATATTGCCAATGTCTCTGTGAGTCATAATTTTAAATCATCAGGAACCTGAACACTCTTCATTAAATGATTAAAGGAAACAGCAATGAAAAAGCTAAAAGAAAGGATAAGTATACAGCCATAGAAACAGGAACATCTATTTTCAAAGCAGAAAAAATACTACCAGCCTGACAAAGGGCAATAAACTTATCAAACTAACTCACTTTTTTTTTTCAGTCGAGAATGTAATCTTAATAAAGCACCAAATTTCAGATGGCAGGGTAAGATTACAGCCCTTCTAGACTAGGACTAGAGTTTTCCCATAAACAGGTTATTGCTGTGGGTTCTGGTTATAATCAACTCTATTTATGCCCCACTTTCTGAGAATAAAATGATCCCTGAGACCAAGCGCTTGATGGTGAAGATTCCTGTTGGGGTATCAAGCTTGTTTCTCTCTACAAACTCCGTGTTGACATTTCCCCCAATAATCATGGCCTCAACTCAGCTCTCTCACACCTGAGCTCATTCCCTTCTCCCCTCCCAAAATAGAGAGTGGGACAGGCAGACCAGAGCGGGGCTGTGTTTTGCAGACCAGCATGTGTATACAAGACAGAGGAGCAAAGATACCCCCACTCTGTGTAAGAACATACCTCAGCTGAGCTGTTTTTTCCTTCCCCAGAAAGACCATGGGCTTTCCAGTTTTCCAAAGCCATTCTGACCAGTTTCAGTAAGGCCTGGAATGGGAATGATCATGGTTACCAGAGATGGTGCTAGTTGGAAACCTTGGCACATTGTGTTTACAGGAATTGCATTGGGTGGGTTGCAGTTTTGCTCCTTCAGTGCCTGTTTTGAAGAAAATACATGAAAAAAATAAATAAACAAACAAACAAAAAAAAGATAAGTGTATTGACTGAGGCATTACGTAGCATAAATAAATATAAATACATGAGGCTTGCTGCCTGACTGTATCGATACATTGGCAAGAATTCAAAGGTTATATTTGAAATGCAGAAAATAATCCAGTGAGTCATCTTCCCCACGCTTTGGCTTGCCATCCTCTGCCATTTTCGCTTTGACCCAGGAGGGCACAGCACACAGCCTGAAAATAGGCAGTGGGATGATGTGGCGTGGCTGCGCCGCTCTGCTCCATGCGGAGAGCGCCCAATCCCTTCCGCAGGCAAACAGGAGGGATGCTCAGGAAAAGTCTGAAAAATGCTGCTAGCATAGGCATTCTCATGCTTTTCTTTGAACTGCATTCCACCAGCCAAGAGAAATGAGCAGATAAGAAGAATCCCCCCAAAATAAGGGATAATTATATTAATAGTGATGATGACAATGATGATAATAAAATAATGACACATAGAAACACAACACCCAAAGTCACTGCATTTCCAGTCCAGAGGTCCGTGGACTGCAAACTGAATCACAAAATCAGAACAAGAAACTGGAGACACACAGTTTAAATACGAAAATGAAATTTTGGATTGTAACATTTGCAAATGTAAAAATAGGATTCAGCCTTAGGCTCCATTACAGATGACTCGACCATGACAACTTGGCAAAGTGAATCAGAGCCTTACCTCCCCGAAACAGCTCTTTTCTAGCAGATTTCCAGGGCCAGGCAAGTGGTTGTGGTCTGGCCTGAAAGTGTCTGGATGCAAATGGCCAAGGTGGGCACCTGGGAGCAGAGAAGTGGCTTCAACAGCTGGGTCACCAACCTCTTTCCTGATGGCTTTCCAGGCCTCTGCTCTCTCTCTTGCATTAGGTGCTGCGTTTAGAGTGGACAGGACTTTCCCACAGCTTCTCCTGGTCACTGAGGGGTGCGGCAGATGCTGCACCAATCGCCAGATCTGGTCCTGGGCACATAACTCCTGTGCAGTGACCTTGTGCAACTCACCTGGAGACACACTCCCCTCCCTCATGTCCCAAAACACGGAATGCAATCCCCAGGAGACCCCCTGTGCTCATGTTTTTGTATTAATCCACTGCTTTCTTGGAGAAGGAATCTGACAGTCCTGACCCACCCTGTTCTGCTCCTCCACTACCGAGCACCAAATCCTGACTCTCATGAGCATGAGCTGTTGGACAGGCTAAAGGAACTGTGAATTTACATATATATAAAATATATATATAAATAATAACAAATATATATATGTACACACATGTAATATGTACACACAGATCCACAAGAATGTAAGCAAAAGTTACCTAAACCTCTGTGATTCTAATCATAGTAATACACAGTAATAGCAATACATTGATATTTCATATCTAAGGAGCCAAGGCATAATTTAGAGAAAGGATTCTTATGAGCACAGCACCTGGCCTATAAACAGGTAATTTCCCCTCATCCCACCATTCTCTTGTCCTTACCCAAGCCTTCCTACTTCATATAAGCCATAGGGCCCTTCACAAACTACCAACATACTGTGTTCCTATTTAGGATATTGGCTACACTCACTTTTTATGCAGCTTTTGATCCCCAATCCTAAAGCATCCATATGAGGGGCCTTAAAAACAGGTGGGTATGTTTGCAAGAGCAAGCTTTCTCCCTAGTCTTGCCATCTCTCATCTTGCCATCTTTCATCTTGCTTCTTGGATTTTTCCATTAAAAGAATCGAGCATTTAAAAAAAAAAATGATTGAAGTCTTAAGACCTATGTATTAAGATACTTCTTTTTTTTTTTTCTTTTGCACATTGGAAGGAGTTATCTCAGAGATGCGTCAAATGTGGCTGTTTCTTATTTTATCTTCTCAGTCCAACAGCCGGGCAGAGTCACACATGGGACACTGTGACCAAGGGCTTGGTTAAGGACACAGGAGAACATTCCCTTTTCTCTCTGCATCCATACACACACAAATCATATGTACAACGTGGGTGCCTGCTAAGCAATGGATTCAGCACATTCACTAAAGAGATTGTTTTCTTAATAATTCTTCCAAGTATGGGAAAACAACCGAGCTCTCAGTCCAGAAGGATCCCCAGGGCCAATGTGGTTTTGTTCTGCCCTGTCCTTGGAATATTTGTGCTTCACAAGTCCCTGGAAAGAGGGATGCATAAAGCCCTTTGGTGTGCTACCACGTGCCTTGCCTTGGACAATTTGTATTACAGAGGAGCTACAAAGAGGCAATATGTTTGGAATGGCTCATAGAGGAATATTGCTCATATAGGCAAAACATAACATTTTTAATCCCATCCTCATTTAATTTTTTAAGAAAAATAAATGATCCCTGTATCTTGGCATATGCATCACGTTGAAATGGAGCCATTACTCTGGGCAGCTTTTCCACAATGTCTTGCATAATGTGGTATGAAAATCATGTACAGCTCCTGCGTTTGTATCTCAGAAGGAAAATAAAAGGCAGTTAAATTACAATGCAAGAACTAAGCTATGAATGGATGTTGCATTCAAGAAGTCTAATGCTTAAGAGGGGGAAATTACAAGACTTTTTTTTCCTCTTCTAGATATTTTATACTTGCAACAAGCTCAACCGTCAAATGTTTCGAGAGAGGTCAAAACTAGTCTATCTGTCTTTTTTATGTGAGTTTGTGAAAGGAATCTCTCTGCGTGGAGTTGTACAGGAATTGACACGATAAACCTAAATGGCTCCTTTACAACTGTTAGGGTTTTCTGTAAACACATGCTGTCCTGCCAGCCAACCAGCTTCAAACCCGGGTGCTGAGCACAGCAGATGGTCTATCCTGCCGATACACACTCTCCTAATTCATATTTCAATACACAGCTTTGCTGCCTAAATGAAGCCACTGCCTCTTGAAAAGTTTTAAAACTTCCCATGACCGGTAATCTTGGGGAGGTTAATTGTGATGGGAGGGGAAGGCTGCAAAGAGGAGGTGACTGGCTCTCACAGGAATGGACATTTTGGAGGTGCCTGTTGCACCGTGATGAGTTGCAAACGTGAGTCCTACCATGCAGTGCCTCCTGCCAAAGGGAAGCCATGGCATGGCTGTGCTGCATTAATGGAGGAATAAATAAACCTGGAGAAATCAGCCCTGCAGGATAGAAAAGGTATGTGGGAATGAAAAATAGGGCTGCTGACAGCATAGTGGCCATAACACCTTGCTGTCGGCACGGCCATGTCAGACGAGGAGGATTTTAAGAGGAAGGCAGGTTTTTGGGAGGGATGCAGGATAATGCAGCAATTCAAACAGCTGCCTTGACCCTTACTGCACCAGACCTGCTACTGCTGCTGTGTGCAGGGACATATTTTGGCATCGATACTTGATGTAAAAACCCTTGGCTAAATCAGTATCCTTTCTCATCTCCTGAAACAACCAGCTATCACCTCACAGGTTCGGGTAAGATGGTGCAGGACAAGATCATCATCTTTCCACTGGGCTGCTAGAGCAGGACATGAAGGGGAAATTTTCATTTCACCTTGAAAAAGAAAGGAGCAGGGGGAAATGCAGGTTCTTGGGGGTTTTATGACTTTATGATGCAGGGTAGCAAGTTTATGAAGCTGAAGGTACCGTGGACATCGTCGTGGGTAGAACTTGGGCACGTCAGCCTAGGGCTTGTCACCATGTCCTGTGGCCAGGGCATTCTGGTGTCACCAAGCAGTAGTTCTGAGGGTGAAGCTGGGAGCAACCACTGGTCAGCCATGGACCACTGCTGCTCCTGATGGAGGACGACACAGGAGGCACACCCTAAACACTTCCACAAGTGCCTTAAGATAGATGTTCCGTGCATTTGGCCTGGAGCTCCCACACTTGTATTAACTTCTCTCCATTGCTGACAACTGCTTACACCAGAAAGAAAAAAAAAGCTAAACCCCAGAAGGAGCAGTGATCCTCAGCATTAATAACCCCTCCCCTTGCAAGGAGATTGCTGCTTGAATTCCTCTTGCTGTGGTTTTATCAAATGCTGTGCCTCCTCCACTGAGCCGTGATCAGTTGGGCGACTTCATCAAGTTCCACACTAAGTAGGAGCAGAACCTCCTTCTCAAATTCATTTAATCTTTCTCCCAAAGGAGAAATGCAAATTAATATTAATTTTCTCTTTTTATTTCAATTTAACTACTTTCTCTTCCAGAGACTAAACTATAGAGGTATTTCCAAATCCACAGTTTTTTTCTCTGGCTGTTACAGGGAATTAACAGTTCTGATAAATTTGTTAGAGGGAAAAACAGAACGAAAGTGTCCCTAAGAGAGGGAGAACAACCATTGTTTTCATATACTATTTTGGCTTTCCTTGTTTAAAGAGTCTCAGATGTGTAATTGGGTTTATTCTTAAAACAAAATCCCCAAAAAACAACCCAATTTGGAAATCTTGTTAAAGAATAGAAAACTAAAATCAGGAATTGCTGCAGAAGTCACTCACACTGTAAAGAAAGAGAACATAAATCAGCAGAGAGACAGAGTCTTGCAGCTTAACGACTAATTAAAAAATACTAGTATGCAGTTAAGGAGTGTCCTTTGATAAACACGCTGTAGTACATGAATTAGCTCTATGCAGACACACAGCATTGGAATAATTTATTATTTTTATATCCTAGGCATAAATGCATGGCATGTGTGCGTGTGTATTATATTGATGCAAGGTAATGCGCAGGGCTCTGCATGTTGCCATTTGAAATGAAAAATCTACTCACTGTAAATCAGATAACCCCCTTCCATTTAGATTTAAACCTTCTCCTTAGCACACCTACTGCCAAGCTGTGGGGGAAAGGCACGGGGAGCATTTCCAGAGGGAAATGTGGAAGCTAATGAGAAACAGCCACATGTCTGTGCCTTTTCATGAGGCTCTGCAGGGCTCTTGGTCCATGGGATAGGAGTCATTGCAAGGGGCAGTGGCACTGTTTTTGATGGATCAGGGGGGTCTTGCCTTTCCAACTTCCTTTTGGACACCTAAACTACTTTAAAAGTCTTCTAACATGACACTTATTCCCATCACACACATCCAGCTGCAAACCAAATCCTGCCACTTGCAGCTCCAAAAGCCTTTCCCCACATCCAATTGCTTCTCTCCATGCCTCAGCTGAGGGCAGTCAGTGACAGACACAGCACTACTCCCATTTTGGGTTCCTGAGACCAGGATACTCAAGCCCATGGATGGCATGAACCATGCTGCTGAAGAAGACCTAGAACAGAGCAGTTGGATGATAATAAGATGGATTGACCAGACACAAGATGAGCAGCAAAACAACACAAGCTCAGCACACCACCCCTCAGAGCTTGTCTCATTTCTCCTGCAGCCAGGCTGTTTAGATCGAGAATACATTTTCTAAAATTCTCCTCCTTTCTTTCTGGAAAATCCTCCCAGAAATTCTTGGCTCCCTGCAAGCCATGGGGGGGTCTCGGGGTGCTGCTCGGGTGGACAAGTGGCTGCGCTCCCGCCTGGAGGCAGAAACCACAGCAGCAAAAAAACAGATTTCATGAGAAGAGCAGGGGAGGGAGGGGATGAACAAAAAAAAGAGAATGTGTTAGTTAACTTCATGTGGTTGTTCGAGCCACTTCCTGACACCCGAGCGAGTCATCTGAATTTAACACATTTCTCTTTTGCATTTTGCAGCTCACCTTTAAGAGAGCACAAGGCGGAGGAGGTGGGAATATATGGACTTCAGCCCTTCCCATCAGTTTCCCCCTGTTACTTTCAAAGATTTTCTATTTAGAAAGGAAGGCTTTTTTTTTTTTTTCCTGCTGTTCATACATTACACATACTTCCCAGCCAAAATATCTTGCTTGTATATTTTTTTAATTTAACCTACATTACTCAAAATTGCTGTAAGAATAATTAAAGAGAATCACTTTCCTCGTCTCTTTGATTTACCTGAGATTTTTTTTCTGAAGAGTGTTTTAAGAAATAACCATTAAAAAAACTGGAGAGATTAACAATTACAGAAAAAAACAATCCCACATCCTCCATCTTGTCTGAATCTAATGAAAATGTTTAAACTGCATGGCTATTTATCCTTATGAAAAACATATGAACAAAACAAAACCCCCAGTATTCTGGTGAGATTCTGTAAACAGGACAAAACTTTAACTGCGGAAATATATCATTTAAGACCTTTACTTCCTTCTAGCTCTTTCCAGGCACCAAACAAGCTTTGCATGCAGATTTCATTTCAGCTGGGTGGAATCATTCTCATAACTATTCTCCAAAGCCCAAGCTCTGAGGTCAGCCCTGCTCTTTCTGCAATGGGATAAATATTAACAAGTGTGACTAACCCATTCCTTGCGCCCTTCTTAAATTTTCCAGAGTGTGTCAGCAAGCATGAAAGCCAGAGATCAAAAAAGGCAAGGGTTTTATTGTTGGAACCGGATGGGAACAGGGATGCAATATAGGCGAAGTCCCAGCACCTCGGAGAAGTTGGTTTATAACAACACCAATAAAAAATGAGGGAATTACTAGGCTACAAGAAAATGACCTTGTTCTCCTGCTCAAAAATGAGTCAGTTTTCACTTGACCCCTACATGAATATTTTACAAGGGCTGGACCAGTGCCCCGGGAGCAAACCTGGCCTTTCCCTGTGGGTCCCAAAGGACCCAGGAGGGGACAGAGGTGGTGGGGAAGGTGTGATATAGCTCAGTGCCTCCTGGGCAGAGGTGACGGGGCTGTGGTGGCCTCAGGAGCTCAGGCTCGCTCCTGTTTCTCTCTTCATAGCTTCTGCTTACAAAGTTTCATGGATAATCTTCCCCCTCCCATGCAATGCATCCTGCTGTGACCCAACCTGCCCTCCATGATGGAGTTTGTAAGACCAACACACGTCTGGTTATATCAACCAGATGTTTCTAACAGGGAAACTCTTAGTTTAACAAATCTGGTGTTCAATAAAGCACCTCGAGATGCTTATTACAATTGCAGTTTGATTTGTGCAGCAGCAGCAATGCAGAGCCCAGTTTGGAAGGAACTGGGACACAGGAGCCAAGAAGTTTTGTCCATAATCAGTTAAGTGACAAGAAAGCTGTGGATTGCACTTCTGGTGAGCAGGGCATTGGGAAGGGAGGGAAAGAAACCAGGGAGGGTTGAGAGTTTAAAGGCATCGATCACACAGCTTCCCAAAACTGGACAAATCCTGTAGACATGGGGAGAGCAGGGGGCCTCCATACACACTGCTCATACCAAAAATTTGTTGAAACCAGATTATAGCCTTGAGAATATCCCTGCTCAAAGTCAGGTCTAGTCCTGACAAAGCCAAGGAAAATTAAAAGCCAGCTGAAAAAACCCAAACCACCAGAAATGATGAGCAGAGGTACTAAATCCTGAAAGAAGTTTTATTCACATGATCAACCAAAGCCTGGGTCCATATGATTCAGAACTGTTTCCTCATAGTGCACAGGCCTCTCGCTTTCCAGAACGTGTTTAATTCTCCCACGCATTCCCTCAAACGAAAGGTATGCCCCACATTTCAGCACCTCTGTTTCATCTACTCCACTGACCCCACAAGACATCATCTCACTCACTTTGTTTCCACACCTGGCTTTCTTCTCCTCCAGGATGTCAGACTGCAGAGCAGAACACACCCAAGAACACTTTTCTCTCTCCATCTCTTGAAGCACTTTAGCTCAAAACCCAGCAATTTTTGAGGTTACTGGGTTCACAGATTGTAATAAGAAAAAGAAGATACCTGAACTGTGGTCCTGACTTACATAGTTCCTGTTCCACAGACTTGTTCCACCCTGGTGCAGTGATAGCCAGAGCTTCCAGAAGCATGAAGGGAGCTTGGCATCAAAAGAAAGGAGGAGGAAAAGGCAACGTTTATTGACCCCTTATCTCATAGCCTGCCATGGCTTGAGAGAATTTGTGAAAACCTCCTGCACACACTGTACAGGAGAGGCGGACCTGTCCAGAGGTGACTCTAATGAAAGCAAGCCTCATACCCAAAACCCCAGATCTAAAGAAAGCCCCTATGTTTTTCCAGCACAAGAAATATTTGGATTTGGGTTTCTTTACTCAGTGGCTCCTGATGTCCTAAAAATTCCTGTGTGTAAATGCCAGCTGAGTCCAAGGAGGGTCAAGAAGGAGTCACCTGCACAGCAGTGCCCAATGCTGTGCCGAGGTCACCATCTCCATGGCATGGCAGTGACATTCCCTGCAGCAACGCCAACAGAGCCGTGTGGGAGAGGCCATAAGGAAAAGTCCCAGGAAACTTTGTAACTTGCATAACTTCTAAACTTTGCCCAATTAAACTGTGGTTCCATTAAACTTTCCTTTGGCTGGCGAAGGACCGGCTCAGTTATTATGGGGAACAGCCCATGGCAATTAAAAGCAAGAGCAACATTACAAATCTATGATTTGGTAGACAAAAATCCCTTGCAAAAGACACAGCCCTACGGAGTTATAGCTTACCCAAATGGGGAGAATCAAATTAAATGAAAAAACATATTGTATATTATCTTAATTTATACATGAGATTTTAGACAGTTCCAGATTTCTGGATTAAATACAATACCATGTGGCTCCATTAAGCCACACTGGCCTTTTAGAATTCTATTGAAAGAAATAATATATAACAGTTTGAAAGGTTTTTGGATGCTTGGTGGCATCATTATGCAATTTATTAATATGTGGGCAGAGTGACTAATGCCTCTGAGGATGTATTTTTAGTTTCAAAAATAAAATACATAAAAAAGAAAAGTGTGCTGGGGGGGCCAAGAAGGAAAAGCAGCTACAACTGGGTTTGTGCTGGAGGCATGTGATGGCATCCCTCATTCTGCCTGTCCCTCCACACACCCAGAGCCTAGAACAACCCTTCTCCTTTCACTTGCACCATTCCCAAAGGGGCCCAGAGGCTCCAGCTATTGCAATTTGGTAGAATTTGGATATTTAGCTCCTTTTCTGGCGTCTTTCCTCCATTTTTAAGGCTGAAAGGGACAATTCGGATCATCTAGTTTAATGCTCAATATAAATCCCCAAGAAAATAATTTCACACATTCACTCGCTAATTGAGCCTACTACTATATGTTTCACCAGTCATCTGGGCTGGCCTCCAGTTCTGATTTCAAGATGCAAAAGGATGACAAATCCCCTGCCCCCTTCAACAGTCTGCCCCCTCTCCCAATCTCTCAATTTTGCCTGTCTTAAATTCCCAGCCTTTGCATCTCATTATGTTTTTCCCCCATTAGACTATAAAGCCCTTTTGTACACGGTATTCTTTCCTCCAAAAGCATTTACTGCACAGAGTCAGGACACTGCCTGATCTGCTTTTTTGCTAAGTTCACCAAATGGAGCTCCTTAAGCCTCTCTCCACAAGATTTCCTTTTCCAACCCTCAAATCATCCCTGTAAAACTGAACCATAGGCTGAGAGTTTATAGCCTCCATCACGAATCTGAGTCCCTGAATCTCAGGTTAATAAACTCTCTATTTTTTAATAAGGCTTCTGTGAAATGACCAGAAATAGTCCCACAGGATGTGTTATTTGGAGGTAACTATTTCCACATGGGCTGGAGGTACAGCCCTGGGAGCAAAGCCTGGGGAGAGCAGTAGAGGAGCTCTTTATCCTTTCCTGCAGCCGTTTTTAGCACTCTCCCAAGTTGCATTTCAAAACTCAGGAATTTTTTTGAAGGGCCCATCCCGGTGGACATTTCCTAGACCACTAAGAAGAAGCTGAATGATTTCACCTGCCCATGCACACACAGAAACCAGCTCCTGAGAAAGCTGCTTCTCTCCTCTTTGAGCACAAAACCTTCCCTGTGCTCATCAGCATTGGGAGCCCCATCTCCAGCAGGAGCAGAGGCACTGACAGGTCTTGGCACATCTCACTCCCCAAAACACCTTCTCCAGGCCCAAAGAGACATCTAGAAAATCTCTGAGATATCACCAGAGCCCCTCCTTCCCCCCAAATTAATAGGATTAAGAAGAAACCCTGGGGTTTTTCTTCCCCATCTTTTTCCAGCATTGGTGTCCACGCTTTGGAGCTGCTTCTTCCCATTATTAATTGGTTATTTGCTGTTTGTTAGATGACAGTGGAGTTTCACAGGAAGCTTTGGAGAAAATGTCCCAATATTGCCAAAAAATGAAGTGAAATGACAAGACATGGTGAGTTCTAGGCAGTCTCCTCAGGCGCTGGAGCTACAGCTCACTGTTCCACAGATTCTGGATGACATAATACTCCACTTTTTCATCTGTCTCTGTTTAATTTGGATGTGAGATTACACACCAAATGAGGAGTTTGAAAGAAGTGCCAGCTCAGTTCCATTTGGCCTGGCCTTTATATATCCCACAGGGACAAACTTCCCGTTCTGAACTGAGACCAAAAATTTCAGAGTCAATCATAAGTGATAAAATAGCTGAGTAAGGTCAGTGCCAGCCCAGTCACTTTTAAACTTGTTTTCCTTGCTTGATTTCTTTGACTTTCTGTTGCTCAGCTTTGGTCCCAATGTTAGTGATTAAAATCCTTCAAGACAGGCCATTCACTTCACTTCAGGCCATTTTCCACCTCCCAAAGTTGCCTACACATGCTGTGAAATCTTCCTGTGACTTAACAGCTCCCCTAACCTACCGTCACTATTTGGTTTCAAACAAACCTTCTCTTCCCCTCTCTGATGAAAGGCTACCAGTTTAAAAGCAAGTGTGAGTAGGCATTACAGCTGGAGCAAACCAGATAATAAAGTGACTCTCCTTTCCAGCTGTGAATTGTCCA
Organism: Corvus hawaiiensis; assembly: GCF_020740725.1. Classification (NCBI taxonomy): domain Eukaryota; kingdom Metazoa; phylum Chordata; class Aves; order Passeriformes; family Corvidae; genus Corvus; species Corvus hawaiiensis. Next base: position 30,131,702 of record NC_063221.1, read on the forward strand.
CAAAGAACCTATAGAACATCTGGATTAGAACATGCCATTGATTAGTGACTCAGTATCCCAGTACTGGTGTTACACCCAAAAGGTAATGCAGGCTTGTGTAAGCAGCCTGCAAAGTCTATTAGATTTGCAGGAAATTTTGAATTCTGCTTTGAAATTTAAAATTTCCACATGGCAAGCACAATTGTTCAAGTACTCTTAAAAATGTCTGTGCTAGGCAGAGCCTAAAAGCTTGGTTTTATAGTGGAAGCAGGCAGGAACGGGTCAAAAATGCAAATAGGCTTGCATGCAAAGCAAATAAAAATAATCTTTGAAGGGAAAGAACATTAGTGGATGTTTCCTAATGGTCACCATTCACCCTGGTCGTTCTTTGCACTCCACTTGCCAAAGGCATAAGGTTTTAATTCATAGTCAATGTAATGTTTGGAGTTTCATCTACTTGAACGATCCTTTGGGGACTGGTTGCAATAGCTACATTCTGGGTTTAAATTGCATTTATTTTTTTTAAAACTAGAACAGACTCTTACCAAGGAGTGAAACTGGAAAGGATAAAATTAGATTCCTGAACCTTCGTCTCTTTTTAGAACCAGACATGAAAAAAACTGCATCCAGTTTTGTTAAATATTTTTTCCACATCTGGTGTTCAGTCAAAACCATAAGAAAAGTGCTGGAAATCTCACAAGAAGGCTTGTACTCTTGTGATTTCCAGTCCAATTTTTGCAGCCACAGGAGATCTGTATAGTTCAGATAAGAATCTGAAGCAGAAGCCAAACCCAAACTGTGAACCTCCTGAGGCTCACCCCACCCACAACAGCTTATGTCTTTACCCATCATTTGCAGCAGATGTTCTCCCAAATTCTCCAGTGAGATAAATTCCATTAAAAGTTTCAGGAAAAAGATTATAAAATACATACAATACCAAATAAAAGTGTCCAGAGGAGCTCATCATGGCCCATTAAACTATTGTTAAAGACCTTCATCCAGCAACATCTATTGATTAGAGCAGTTTGCTTCTCCTTAGGACTCATTTTTCCATGCTGAGCTTTGGGGGCTTTTTGATCTAAAGGCCACTGACGTCAATGAGAGCATTTCCATTGTCTTCAGCGGGCTCCGGATCAAGCCCCTGACAAGCTGGTTCTCCCATAGGTCAGTCTGGAGAGTGGGTTTCTGCCAGCAGATTGTCCCTAGAACATTTCACTGTAGATTTACAATCTTTATAACATTTTTAAATAAGGTTCTATAGTTAGATTCATATGGTAAATCATAAATTACAGCAGACTCTGCAAGCTTGGGTTTGAAGGTTGGGATTTTTTTTTTTTTTCATTTGGCTCTAGGGAAACATATAGCTTTTTTCCGTAGGAACTTTTCTCCAAATGCTAATTTTACCTGTTTTTCTGCCTCTTCTTTTTTTTTTCTTTCTTAACGGAACATGTGCATTTTTCACTGCCAAACTCCTCTGAGGAAGGTTGTGCCTGTGGCAATGTCGGCGATGTGGGCAGGCAGGGACTCACCATCCTCTGTCTTGATGTTTGTTGGAAGGGCAGGAGGTGTTTCTGGGCTCTGCCTGGTACCAGACTAGTGAAAAAGGAAAGCAAGCCAAGAGTTTCAGAGTACTTTTCTCCCTTAAGGTGTATTTAAAGTTGGGGGAACATCTTATGTCCAACTCTTCCGTCAAACCCTTGAGGGATAAATCCCTGGAGCAAGGGATGATCCTGATGCAGAGCCTTGCACACATGAACTGTGGTGCTAACTGGGACCTCTCTGATCTCAACACTTCCTACAGTGGCCAGGCCATGTGAGAGCAGGACACAAGGGACAGTCCTCAAACACTCAAGTCCTAATTCAGATTCCCCCTCGCCAGAGCCTAAATTTAAGAATTCAAGCAGCATTACCAGGCCCATCTGCAAAGTGGGAGCAATAATCCCACAATACCTTCTCAGAAACACTGCGAGGCCACGAACTCTCTCTACACAGAGTAGTACTGTTCAGTAGTAAATGAAATCTGTTTTCACTTCCAAGGCTATGGCATAAATTACTATAGGCAGAAATCCAGCCTAGCAGGCAATGAACTGGATGGGGCCCACTCAGTTCCTTCCATCTTTAGCTTTGATTTTCATTGTTCTGTTTCATTAATAGAATTTCTTTTTTTTTTTTTCTTTTTCCCTCCCCCCGCTGTAATTTTTCTAAGCTGTTAATTTGCCAGCAGAAAGAACAGCCTCAAAATTGTATACCAGCTCCTCCAAAGCACCCACAAGAATCTGAGCAGTTTTTAGCAGACTCAGCGTTTTCCTCTTTACTTCACAGCCCTGGTATATATAGAAAAAGAGGCTGGAGAAAGTCTGTTGTTGTGTTTGCACTGGGGGACCATAATCTGGCCACTTGTTTTCTGCTTAAAATACATTGCATTCTGCAGAGAATGTCCTTAAAATCAGGGTTATTCTCCCAAGTCGGTGGGGCTGTGGCAATTGGCACCACAGGTTTCTAAGGACATAAATATTGCCCCAAACCAGGTGTCAGCTGAGAATGTCTTAATTCATTCTATTCTCTCATTTATTCCTTTTATTTTTAAGGAGGGATATTCTGCTCAGATCACCTTTGCAGGAAGGACAATGGGGGACATGCTCAGGAAAACTGTAAGGAACAAGAAAATTGTCCAGAGATTTTTCCAACTCTCCCCTTTGCTTTCCCATGTTCCCAGTCCCTAAATTCTACCAGGGACCAGCTCCACTGCTGGCCCCTTCTCTGATCAGTGGTGTCAAAGGCTGTGGATGAACAGGCATTCCACCACCTCTAGCTGCCCCTTCTGATTCATGATGCCTATGAAAGGAATTAACAGCAATAAATTTGATTCAAATCCTATTTTTTCCCAAATAGCAGTGTTTGTGACTGCATGCAAGTGCTCCCACTGGAAAGAGAACTGGAAAGCTAAAAATAGATGAAATGGATGAGGGATTACAGGATAAAGAGATAGGCACTTACAGCCAAACAGGACTTGCTGCTGGAGGCTGATAAGTCTCTTCTGATGTTGAGAGCAGTAGAGAATCTGCTCCATAATTGTTGCTCAACCAAGCTCTCTTGGAAGTACCACCTGACCATATACTATTTCCTTGGGGCCCTGGAAGGGAGAATTTTTGATGCCAGCCTCTGCAGGAGGGGCATGTCCTGATTGATGAGTTCAACCAGTGTGCTAGGGTCTGTGGGGTTGGGTGACCCACGTTTTGGGGACTGCAGTGAGAAGGGTGGTGTGGAAACCATCACCTAATGCATCCCTTGCCTAACTTACCTCCTCCCAAACATGATTAAATCCTCAGGAGGGAGGTTTCTGCAGGCAGTTAGGAGAGGACACATAGCAGGACATTATCTGCCCATATCTGAACTCGGGATTTCCATTGTAGTTTGGCTTTGCCTATCAAAAAGACTTTGCCTTATCCCCACTTTTGAGATACAAACTCTCAGGCACAAAAAGGTTAAGAAATGAGCCCAAGTCTCAGAGCCAGAAATAAAACTCATCACTTCTTCATCCACAGGGAGCCCTTTGCTTCCGTCTCATCCAAACTGCCGTACAAGCACCACTGTCAAAGCCATCTCAGAAGAGGAGATCAATTTTATAGTGGTTTTACTCTTTGAAAGCATGAACAGGCTCTCCATTAGGAGCTATAATTTATCTGTCTGTGACCACTGACTGCAGGTCTATGAAATGCATCTAAATGGATTGCACGGAGCCAGAAAACTCAACCCAAGTATGTATGGCACACATATAGCGCAGCTCTGCAAGGCTGAAAGTGCAGACTATCAGCAAGTGCTCTGCTTTTCCGGATTGATTTGGGAGGTAGGTAGGCTTAGCTGAGGGCTGTGGTTTCTAAATTGGACATGGTTACCTAAAACTATTGGAAATTTGAATTGCATGTCAGATGTCTAGAATAAACGGACTCAAGAGACATAAGAAAAAACATGTGGCCCATTATTTTTCTCTTTTTTAAAAAATCTTTTGGAAAAGCTTTAAATCTCATCTGGGGCTTGTATAGTTTCTTTGTTTAGTAATTCAGAATTGAAATTCTTTATAAAGCTTTGCTAATCAAAAGGTAAAAACTTGATTGTTGCACACAGAGCCCTTCATCCTGAAAGATGCCTGTACACTTTCCAAAAACATACTCTCCAGAAAAGTAAATGATCCTTTGCAAACTAGGCAGCGCAGTTATTTTATTTACCTCAAGTAGACCAAATTTAAATTCCAAGCTGGGCCCTTATGGCCTGACCCTATTTCTAACTCTGCCAAGAGCTGTTGCAGCTGGGCTGTTCCCCCCGAGTTCCAGGTGCAAGGCAGACTTGGGGCTGCACATCTTTAGCAAGACCATCCAATACAATGATGAAGATTTCAAGCCATGAATTTCCTGTGAATTGCAGTCACCTCTGGGGTGAACTGTATCACCTCTTCCATGTCAATGGCTTTACTGTCCCCCCATGACACTGAAAGGGACACAAGAAGACACCTTCCTGTAGGCAGAGTGGCCTAACCTGAACCAAGGAGGCAGAACTTGGGATTGATTGTTTCCCGCCAAGATGTGGCCTTGGTTTGTAAAAAAGAAAAGGGAATTTTTCAGCTTTACCACATCTTGGAGATGGCCTATGGCTTCCTGTGCTCACTTTGGGGTCTCTAATCTCTGTTTTTCCCAGCCTTCATTGTTTGCTTGGTGAAGTCAACCCAACCAACCAACCTACTCTTCAGCTTCTTGGTCCAAATTCTTTACCTGGTATATCTTCCCACTTCTGATGTTCTCTAGGAAGTTCACAGAACAATGCAGATTTTTTTAAAAGCTTTTCTACTTTTATTTCTTATAGCATCCCCAAGCTGGACTAAGAGATCTGATCTCTCTCTTTTCACCTGACAAAGGTGCAAATGCACAAGCCTAGAAAATGGTGGGAATGGCATAAGGGCATAAAAATACCACTTTTTGTTCTAGGACACCTCTTCTTCTCCAAGATTTTGAATACAATGGAAAGGGCAGAGGATCTGTGTAGGAGTCCAGGCAAAACTTGCAGCTCCCCTCAGCAAAAACCTACAATAGTTGTTTCAGCTGAAGTCATGTTTTCTAAAAGCCCTAAACTACACCAGCTAAAGCAGAGTTAATGGCAGCATATAAATGTCATTGGAAAGAATTACTGCTGTTTTATTTGCTGCTTTTGCGGACATTCAGGAATCTCCATGCAGGCTCTGCTTTGGATATATGGATATTCTGGTCTGTGCAGACTTGGCAGGGTTAAACTGCTGGGGGTAAGAAAGGACATAAGCTCTTGGAAGGATTTGTTACCCCCCCCTTTCCCACTCCCAGCACTCAGGTGTGCCAAGACCTTCTGGTTTCGTTTAGATCCATATAATTAAATGAGTGATGAGGAGTTTCTCACCAATATAAAACTAAATTATTTCTTGCTTAAAATAGAGCTGTACCCTCCCCAGGTTGTCAGCTGGTGTCAATCAGCCTGTCCTGGGACACTTCTTGGGATAACACCACGAGCATCAGGACAGCACGACGCAACCCCAGCGAGTCCAGGGTTGGGAAGGGATCCTTAGAGTGACCAGAAGAGAAGCAGTTCTTGAAATACTTTTTTTTTGGGAGGTGTTTTGGTGTTCGGGAATTCTCACTCCGGGTGGTGGCTTGTGGAGCTGTGGAGGACACGGAGAGTTGCTGAGGGGAAGCCCACGCAGTTTTTCTCCCGGTTTAACAGACAACCCGGGTTCATAGTTGCCAAATTTTGCGAGCAGCCGGTAGATTTACGAGCCCTGGGAGCGTACCCGGCTCCGGCTGCGGAGCTGCGCGGCCGCGGAGCCGGGGGACCTCGGCAGGGCAGGAGCCGCAGCCCCTCGCTGAGCTGCAGGGCCGAAATAAATATTCCCAGTATAAATAAGGGAAAACCGACTATAAAAAGGGGGGGAAGCAGAGAGGAACAAAAGGGAAGGGGGATTTCGGTCTCATCTCCTTAGCCTGCACTTTTAAGGGGATGAGATGCGCCGTTCCCTGCGCATCGCGGGGCTCGCAGAGGCAACCCCTGGGCTGGGAAAGGAGGAGGGTTGGGAAACGAAAACTCTGGGGAGGGGGAATAAAGAGGAAGACGAAAAGCATCAGGAGAGAAATCCTGTGAGGTTACGAAAAAGAATAACTTGTCCACAGGGTGTCACTCTTGACCCACATTTGGGCCAGCGCCCGGCGTGGTCTGTGGCCCCAGGAAACGGGATTTTTAGCTCTCCAACAAGTCTCCAAAAAGGCAAAAGTCTCCAAAAAGGGCAGGCGGCACCTCTGGGTGTGCTGGCCTGGGCAGCCACCTGCCCCGCTGCTCCTGACCCTGCTTCCCCACCTGGCTCCCCTCCTTGCCCATGCTGCACCTTGCCTTGCCCTGTCCACAGAACAGAGTTTGAACTGTGTTTTCCTTGGGCCATGCCCACAGCCCACCATGGAAAAGGGGACGAAGAGTGGAAGAAACCACTCTTACCCCTCAGCCAAACTCTTTCTCACCGTTCTGGCACAAACTCCAGCCATTCCCCTTCAATATTTGAGGAGTGTTTTAGCTGTGCATGAAATTCCCCTATCATCCCATACTGTTAGTCTGCTCCTTCCCTGCAGGAAACCTCCTGTTTCTCAGGCACTTCCTCATGGAAGATGCTGCACTACAGCTTTATGGTGAGCCCCAAACCAGGATAAATGAAGTGCTGATAATCCTTTGCTTTTGGTAGCTGTAAGTCAGCAGAGACTGAAGGGGTTCTTAGCCTAAGGAGAAGCCCTATGATTTCCCACCTTCTTTTCTGTGTCGAGCTGTAGGCTTCTGCAGCCATGAGGGCAAAGCTGGGGGTTGCCTGAAAGCAGGGAGAGCCCTGACCTTTGGTGGATGTGGTGCTGAGGCCAGGCAAGGCTGTGCCAGCCAGAGGGCCAGTTGATGCATTAGCCTTCCCAGGACAGGCACAGGGAACTGCGGTCATCCACCAGGCGTGGAGGGGCTGAAGGCTGACACAGATGCTGGGGTCAGCAGCACAGCAGCCAAAGTACAGGCTGCAACTTTTATAAAGCATCAGCAGAGCATGAATTATGGTGTGTCCTCCTGGCAAGGTTCCTGGAGCAGAGGACACACCAGCAAGAGTACTATCTCCTCTTCCAGGGCTTGTTGGGACAGGATTTGTGTGTAGTGTGTACAGCACATAAATCATCAGACTATCACTTACATAGCATGAGCTCAGCACTGCAGCACTCTCTGACATTTTGAAATATTCTGCTGGGGGCCCAGCAGTTTACTGGGAGCCTTGCACAAGATACATCCCAAAAGGGATGCTGTCCTCTTGCACAGCTCGACCCTCTGTAGAGAGGAGTGCTCCTGAAAAGCCCACATCCATTAATCCTACCTGTCTGTGACTCCTTCATTTGTGCAGTGACTTCACTCTTCTGCCCCAGGACAATATTTTTAAGTGTGCTCAGTAACATTTTAAGCACTTCTCCATTTTCTTTCAGGCCATCCTGAATGTGGCTACCCCGAGCTTTTATGGAAACACCTGCAATATGTAAACGCAAACATATAAATCTCTGTAATGTGAAAAAATGGCTTCATGAAGCCATACAAGAATGCAGCCATGTGACTGCAAAACTTCATTTATAAGTATCTAAATATAGATCATAGCAAGCAGCAAACCCAGGCTTCAATTTTAAATGCGAGGGCATAGGGGAGAGCGCAGAGTCAGCACTTCTTAAATAAGAAGTTCTTCTTGTACTAATTCATTTACAGCGGCATCTTCCTTTGACACAGCAAATTTGCATCACCAAATCCTGATCACAGAGACATAAAGATTTTTATGGGAGTCGGAAATAGTCTCCATGCAGGCACTGCTGTGGAAGCACTGCACCACCGCCGACCTCCGTGCCCAGACAAGGGCACGCTGCAGTTTGCACCAAGTGCTGCGCAGGCTTTGCTCCTCCAGGTGCTTTGATCACATCCCATTTCCATTCCCTGGCTGCAGTTTGCTCAAGTTATTTCCCAGCACCAGGGGCTGTGACTGCCCATGACCCCATGCACAGGACATGCAGGCTGAGCAGGGAATGCTGGATTCGTCCTCCGTTCCACCTGCCCACACCTGCAACTCAAGTCTTTAGGGTGATGGGGATATCATGCTCTTGATGATGTTCCTTCATCAGGAGCTATAGTGACATGACCGGGGGGAATGGCTTCAAACTGAAAGAGGGAAGGTTTAGCTGAGATGCTAGGAAGAAATTGTCCCCTGTGAGGGTGTTCAGGCCCTGGCACGGGTTGCCCAGAGAAGCTGTGGATGACACATTCCTGGAAGTGTCCAAGGCCAGGTGGATGGGGCTTGGAGTAGCCTGGTCTCATGGAAGGTTTCCCCCTCTAGAATATCTTTAAGGTCCCTTCCAGACCAAATCATATGAGGATTCTATGATTGTATATCCCACACACTGTTGTGTGGCTGTCTATTGCCATTATCTGGGCTGCCATTAGACATGAAACTTTCTCAAATCATTCTTCTAGCCTTGTAGTTTCCATAGAAATACATTTTAAATATAGAAAAAGTCAACTGTCCTTTGAAAATCACTGAAAACTCTGCAGAGAGACAGTGGCAAGTGTCCTACCCAACTTCCCTTGGTCAAACAGTAGGGCAGTTTTGCAGGATTCAATGATTCCATGTTTGCACAAGGAATAACCTCACAAACCCACCTGCCAGGGTTTGAGCAGAGAGCAGAGGGAGGAACTAAAGCTTTGAGAGCCAAAACTCTAATAACCTGAAATTAGCCTTGTTCTGGGTTTACAGGAACCACTTCCTAAACCATGAGGACTGTGTCAAACTCACAGCCAAGACTGGATCCAGCTGCAGGGAACAGGAGATATTTGGGGAAATTACTCCCTCCCCCTGGATATCCACCCCAGTGCAGGAGCCGTGGTGAGAAAAGCTTGAAAGAGACCCAACAGGGAAGCACTTTTCCCACCTGAATCCTCACCTGGGAAAGCACTGCTGTTTAGGAATGGGATTTAGGTCTTACAGCATCAACAGGACCTAAGCAGATGCTTGAATGAATCCCTACATCTAAATCACCACAGAGACTGCTCTGCAAATTCCTAAACATTTTCCACTGGAATAAGCAGAAGATCACACATTTTCTAAATACTGCATAAGTTGGCTAGTTGCTTGAATTTCAAATTTTGGGGCAAGGATCTATGTCATTATCAACAAAATCCGAAATTATTATAGAACGTTTTTCACACTCTCTTTCTTATTCACTGATTTCCTATTTAATAAACATAAAGAACATTAACTGGTGTTTGTTTTCAGCCAAATGTTGAAGCACTAAGGTTTTCTTACAGAAGAAAAATCAAGTCACAACTGTTTATGTTGGATGGGACATGCAATGAGACACCGTGATGTTCTCAGATCAGGACATCCAGCTGAAGCTGCTGGACTTTGGCACACTGGTGTGATCCCAGAACACAGTGCTGCATTTTGATTACCCCCATGAGATTTTTCCATAGTAAACTTGAGATTTTAATGTGCAAACTTCCTTTTTCTTCAATTAAAAAAACCCCAAACACCCCAAAATCTGCTCTGCACACGATGCACTAGGCAGATGAGTCAGTGCATGACCAAAGAACACCCACCACTACCATTCTGCATTTTGTCTATAAGAAATACATCTGTACTAGCAGCAGTTTCCTGTGCTCATACCTGTTTTCCCTAGTGCTGCCTAATGTGTTTAAGAGCACTTTCTGCCACGGTGTTTGGCCAAAATCCCAGCAGGACAACCACAACTGCTCTACTAACACAGTCATGGGGCAGGTGAGAAGCAAAGGTGCCATCAGATGGGAGGAGATGACAGAGGTCTGCCAAGAACTGGCCAGGCAACATGACCAAAAGGCGGGGGGCAAAGCAGCTCTTCCTCCCAACCAAGAAGTGTGAGCAGAGGCTGTCACACCCTCTGAACTCCAGCTATGGAGGAGGCTGCAGCTACTTCATGCTCCAAAGCCCAGCTTCCCACAGTCACCCAGAACACAGAGGCAATGCATTAATTATATATATGGATCTATATCTCCAAGAATGACCTGGTAACTGTAAAAAAGTACCTACATAATGATACTTTACTACTGCTTTTGTTGGATTCACTCTGCAGTTACAAAGTAGTTGCTAAGGAAAACCAATCTCCTGGTTTTGCAGCGAGCAATTTAGCTCAGGTTACCAACAAGATGGATACACAGGGCCAAGGCTAACATTGGCACCCAACCATATTATTCATCTCTCAGTTGTGGCTCCCCAATAATGCGTGCTCTGCCTCATATTACATATCCACAAATACAGGCAACAAATGGCATCAGAAACCCAACTGTGCTACAGGAAGGAAAACCCAAAGAGCAGATACCCAGCGTGGGTTGTGGTTCCTTTCATCTGATTTCTGGTTTTGATAAAAAGGCAGAGCTGGCTCTCCTCTCGCTACATGGGGAAGGTTTGTGGATGAGTACCTTTGCCACCCATAGGTCTTATTCCCCATCCCTTGGATTTGGTTTTCTTATGGCTGCTCAGCGCCTGACTGCAGCACTGCAACAGTCTTGGGTATCATAAAATCTGGACCAAGAGTCCACTGACAACTTTGGAATCACTTTTTAGGCAGCAGGATTTAATCCATGGTACACAGGGGGATCTCTTTGCCGTGGGACTGTGTGCCTCAGTGCTCTCTGCCATTTGACCCACCCATCTCTGATACACAGAAAACACTAACTATGGTTATTTACAGCACTAGGAATGATGGGGCAGCTCACGGGCCACTTGCTCCTCATCTGAGGCACAGAAAGCACAGCAAAAGCTCCTTAGCGTTCACATCTGTCCCACTACTGCATGTTAAAAACACTGCCAGGAAACCATAATTAACACTGTGTTGTTTTCTCAGAGTAGGAGAAAGAGAAAACCAATTACAGGGAATTTGGAACATTTAAACCACATCTAAAACAAGGTAAGAAATTACAGCAGGAGAATCTGACATTTCCATTCTTTCCCAGCACGCCTGGCCTAGGGATTCCCACCTCCTCCCACTGGGGAAATCACCATGACTTTCCAGTCATGAGGCCAGCATAAAGCGGCAGGCAGGTGAGTATAGGAGCTCTAGTGCCAGTGGTGATCAGCAGGGAACTGGTTTAGACTGGTGAGAAACAGAAATAAATCTGTGGTTCCTGTCAGCCCAGAACACAAGGAAATGGTTTTTTCAAGTTTTTCTTCCATCCTGCTCAGGGAGATAGGAATAGGAGCAATGTTTGCATTTTATTGCTTATCCTGGGTTACAAAAGCACAACTAAGGACTTCAAAATTGCCGGCTGCTTCTTAAAATTTCAGCCTGCGTGGTGCCAGTGTTAGGAATGGTTGTTCATTGTCCTTGCCTGGAAAAGTGGCCTCACTCCCCTGCCTCTTCCTGCTTTCCTTATGCTGGGAGGTGCTAACTCTTGTCGGGATAGAGATACTTACCCAAAAAACTCAGCAAGGCTGGATCCTAATGGGGAATAACAGGTAAATGCTGATGGTGGGTTATCTGCATTGTCTTACCCTAGAAGGAACAACAACCTATAGCCCTGCAGGTGAACCTTAGCCAGCTCCAGCTGAACCTTCTTAGCCCTTAAAAACAAAGCAAGTCTCATTAGTCTAAATTAGAGCCATCAACCAGACATTTAGGCCTCAGATCATTAAGAGGTGCTAATGGCAGCCTGCAGGCATCCTCCACCCAAACCTCTTTCATATCCTGCCTTGATGAGGGTGTGAATGATGGCTCCACACTCTCACCTGTCTTTGCCACCTGTGTCAACACTTTCACAAACACGATCAGAAGTTCTGTACAAATCAGGTCTGGACTGTTTCGTTTCAAGTCTGAAAAAAAAATCAAAACAAAAGGGATCTTCAATATTGAAATAACATTTTTTTTGGTACAGCTGAGGCAGCTTCTGGACATTGCTGCCTCCTGCCAAGTCACAGAGATGTCCCATCCTCTGAGCCAGCAAGTAGAGATCACCTACCCCAAAGCCACCCCACAAGCGTGAGAATGCACCAAAGCCATGCTGCTCCATTTCAGGTTACAATTACAGATTTAATGGTACCTCGTAATTTACCACACTTGATTCTTCAGCATCCAATCTTTTCCTTATTTTCAACATCCCCACATTTTTCATTTTCTTTCCCCATCACATATTCATTGGATGCTGTACAAACAAGTGTAGATTTAAAGTGTCCCCGTAACATTTTACTTATTCCATGACTTAATAATAAAAAGAGCACTGAATAGAAAGGCTAGAGTTCAGTTTCTGGGCTCTATTGCCACTTGCAAGCTGCACTCTCCCACAGCTCCTCGCTTGAAATACAGCCACCCATTCAGCTTTATGCTGCCTCTGGAGCAATAAAACTGCACTTTGCTGGAGGAATTTTAAATCGTTCTACACCAGCGCAGAGATCTTTAAAAAAGGAATCTAAAAATGTAAAAAGTGAGGGTCAAAGCAAAACTTCTGAATTTTACCAAGTGGGTAAATTTTCCAAGAAAATTTTCCTTTGCTTTCAGAAGTGAAAAGGGACTATTTTTTTTAATTAGGATTTTTATTTAAAAAGGCCCCAGCAATATAAAACCTGTAAAATGAGAATTAAAGAAAAAAAAAAATCTACCTTATGTGAAAATCTCCATCATATTGATGCATTTAGCAATTTAGACTGCAGGAGCCTATAACCCAGCCTCTGCTCCTGGGGGTTGGGTCCATGTGGGATGTGTGGGCAGTTCTTGAGAGCATTAATGTTGCTGCTGTGCAGCAGGATGTGACCCCCTGCTCCAAACCGAGGCGAACAACGTCAGATCTCTGCATCTCTACAAGTGCAGGAGGTTCATTATTTGAAAGGTGTCACAGTGCAATGAGCAGGGCAGGAAGGGGACATTCCCAAGTCCTGTTGCCTGTGGCTTGGCACTACTCTGCCAGGTGCTTGTTTTTCTTCATGTTTTCTTTGTCTGCCTTGGATTGAGCGTCCCTGGAGGAGATCTCACTTCTGCGCAGTGCAAAGCGCCGCAGAGGCCTGGCTGCACCTGGCTTTCTAGGAGGGAAATTAAGCAATTGCAAATTGTTAGTCTCATTTTTTGGCAATTTCAATGCCAAAGTTTTGTTTTTCTTCGAAGCTAAAGGTCAATGATTAATTCAGAACTTGTATTTTCCCCAAAATTATGGACTAGGGAAATAATACAGAGGCAGTGAGCCCAATTCCGTTCTCCTTTATACCTTTGTAAAGCTGAAATATCTCACTCTGTTTGCACCCAGTCTCAGCCTTTTGATTTCTTCTGGCCTGTTCCAGAGCTGTTCTGGGGGCTGCAAATGCAGCACTGACTTTATATGGACCCAGGTCCTCCCATAACCCATGCATGCATTGCCCTCCCACTTGGACCAGCTGAGCTGGACACCAGCACTCACAGCCCTGGAAGCACCCTGTCTGGGATTCAAAAGTCCTTTCAATCCATGATCTGCACATGGTGATAGATGGTGTGATTCTTGGGGATATCCTGTGTAGGACCAGGACTTGGACTCGATGATCCTTGTGGGTCCCTTCCAAATCAGGATATTCTGTAATTCCATGTATGAGATGATGTGCTGATTTAAACCTTCCCGGATAAAGGTGTTGAACCTGTGAGAGAACACAAAAAATTTTAGCAGAGTATGTTTTTTATAATCCATTATGGACATTGCTGTGTTTTTATTATTACTGTGTCTTGAAAAATAAGATGTTTAGCTAAGCTTACTAATTCCTTGAAACTCAAATAATTTAAGCTGTCTAACCTTGTTCAGGATAATTATTTCTATCCATTATCCATCATGTTAAAAATGACAGCTCTGGGACAAGGAAGCTTTTCAAGCAAATGTTTTAAGACAGTGTTTTAGGTTGCAGGCACTAGCAAATGTTAATTAAATTAGATAAACAATGACTCAGAGTAGCTGTGCAACACTAGAAAGAAAGATGGGAAGTAATGGGGGAAGGAATTTGGCAGCTCAAAGGTCAAAGCAGCTTTTTTGGAACCAAGAATCTGTCCCTCAAGTAAGTACCTTGCCTGAATTCAGCAGGATGGAAAGAACTGGTGTCTATTCACTTTTACAGCTCCGGACAGCATTTGTGTGGGCTTGCTGAGTGGGGTTCTGCCAGGGCACGTGGTCCACGCTACCTGTGCAAGGTGTCCTCCCGGCCTGTCTGCCAGCCTTGGTGACATGATCATATTGTCCTCCAACAGCATCCTTTTCCCTGGGTTTGGTCAGTCCTGAAACTGTGGATCCAGGCTGAACATTGGGTTGCCACATTTGGTAGTAGTCTACTGCACTGAATCAAGCCCTTGTAAGAGTAAGGCTCAAAAGTGACCTCCAGGTCTGGGAATTGCCTGGTAATTCCTGTGACATGGCCATCCTTAATCTGTACAGCAAGACAGCTAAACATTACTAATACTTAATACATCAGTCTTGTGTGACTGTTCTTGCAGCGTGCAATAACATTTTGAAAATCAAAGCACCAAAAAGAAGATTTTTTCCTGAGGACTTGTTGCAGTGAAGATCCCAAGTCAAATACCTGGTTTTGATCTTACTCTAAGAGAAGAAGCTGGAGCTGAGATCCTCATTTTTGCTGAGAAAGTGAGTGACTTGCTGATGTGAGGGGCTCTTGGTGTCCTACACTGACCCACATTCAGGTCCTGCAGGGTATTGGAGGCTCATCCTTTGGAAGAGTTTTGGAGATTTGCTTCACTCTTGCACCTGTGGAGTTTGAATAGGGAGGCAGAATTGCATGAGAGCAGCAGGGGTGCACCTGTGTTGGGGTGGGATGAAGGCAAAAGGGAAGAAAGTCACACAGCACTTTTAAAACAATTAGTGTTAAAGGAGTATGTGGAACACTTATAAGTATTAAGTCTTTTACATCTTTTAGTTCACAAGAGAGGTCCTTATGTTTGTTCCTGAGGCCTTTTGCCCCCAGCTGCAGCAGGAGGCAATGGTTCCTCTGCTCTGCTGGCTCAATGACCATCCCCTGCCTGTGAAGGGAGGCCTGTCTGGTGCCCACAGGGAATAACCGATGCTGACTCTCGCCGTGACCAGGAAGCAAAAGCTTCAGGAATGAGTTATAAGCCATTGGCAAATAAGCCAGAGAGCTACAGCTCTCCCAAATGAAGCCAGAAACTGCTCAACTATTCTAATCCCTGCACATCTCAGGTCATGCTCCTCCAAGCGTTCAGCTGACTCGCCTCTCTTTCTGGAAGCAGTGGTGCTGCAGTCCCCCACCATGCACAATCCCCAAGGAGGACCCGTGGTGCCCTCACCCTCAGCATCCCTGTGAATGCAGCCAAGTGTTGAGTTTTATACCACAGAGATACTGATCTGTCCAAACTTTCTTCACCTGCTCTGATCATTTTAGCTCCTTGGGGACACACACCTCCATGCCACTGCCCAGCTAATTAGTTGCTTCACTGGCTGCATTCTACAATTCTTCAGTGATGGGTCCCCATCTGACATCTTATGACAACTGATTAGTAAAGTAGGCCACGAGTTTAAGAAATATGTAATTTGGGCACCACTTGCTATTAACTGTTTGCATGCTCTTGTTTGTTTGGGTGTTTTTAAGAAATTGTTACCCTTCAATTTAAATAGCAAGGGAGGAGAAGAAGTTTGTTAACTGGCAATTTTACAAAACAAGATGCAGCAAATCTTAAGATCATTTCAATAACAAGCCCTGAAGAGGCAATAAGAGAATATATATCCTTACTGCAACACTATATATTATAGAAGACTAGATACCAAGGCAAGATCAAAAATTGCTGTCTTGGGCCAGAACAAGATGCAGGCTAATTAATTAACTAGAATTAAGTCAAAACATCCTGTCTTCACCCCAGGTTCCCCCTGCCAACAAAGCAGAAAAGAAACAATAAATAAAATTGAAGGTTTAAGTGTGCTGAACGCTCCTCTCCAGGTTAAAAGGATGTCAGCAAGCTACAGCACCACAGCAGTTAAATGTCGTTGAAGATTTGACTGCCTTTGGTCTGGGATTTGCTCTCGCTTGAGAGCTGGTCAAACCAATCTTTCCAAAACACTGACTTCTGAACTTTTGCCAGAGGTGCCTCTCTCTGGTGACCAGGCAAACGACATGTTAAACCTGTCAGTTCAGAATAAGCAGAAAAGTGTGCACCCGCCATGGGGAGGGCATTTAAAGGCACAGGGCTTCCTTTGCTGGGTGAGGTGGAGGCCTTGCTTATGTACCTGGAGGCTTATGAACATCTGGGGAGAGTGGTGGAATCACACTGACATCAGGCTTTCTCCACCCCAGTGGGGTGGAGAGAACTACATCAATTTTAAAATCCATCTTTTCTAAAAGACAGAGCTCTGCTCTTCTAGGATGATGCATAATCTGATTTCAGGGAAGCCCAAAAGGAAAAGGGTGGGAAAGAATAAAAACCAAGATGCTACCAAAAAGAAATGAGAGGCAAAACCTTACAGATTTTTTGTCCACACACAGGCCACTCCTAGCTAAGGATCTCAAGTAATCTTTGGTCTAAGCCATTCTTGACTACATGTTCAGCCTTCCTGATAGTTTTGAGGGCACTCCAACCACTGGTAACACAGGTTGTGATCATATTACTGCAGTGGTTAGTCCAGAATTCATAAGACACAAGCAGTCAACAGAAACCACCAATGATCCTGATTTTAGCACCATGGCTTGGAGGAAGAATCACAGACAACTTGTGCTCCCCTTGAACCAAACAGTCCCAGTGGAATACAACAAAGGAGTTTTTCTTTGCTCCTTTGAACAACCACTTTTAAATAAGTTCCCTCTGCATACATTAGTAAACAAATGTCTACATGAACCTCGGATGTCAGATCAGGATAGTTGGACTGCTCTAGCTGGGAAGATGAGCATTTGTTTTGCTGTGACCTGTGGTCCAGTGTAGCACAAACTGGACTCACAGCAGACACACAGCTGAAATGGTTCTGCTGCCACCAACCTGAGTTCTCATCGCATCCATGGAGAAGAAGATGATCCACTCCCATCCATCCATCCATCCATCCATCCATCCATCCATCCATCCATCCATCCTCTCTGTATTTATACACAGTCACTTAGATTGGCACTGCCATCTCACCTGCCAGAAGCACCATGGGTCCAGAGCAAAGGTCTGAGCCTGTATCTTTACCCTGGGGCATAAAATTGGCCAATATCTATCTCCAGCTCTTTCAATATTTATATCCAGCTGGGGGTAAGTGGTGTCAGTGCTGGCAAGGCACAGAAAGCAAGCATCTCTATTTTTCACCATACACAATCATGCCAATACCAGGATGAGGTTCCAATGCTGAGTCAAGATATCCTGAGAGGTTCACCACAGGTAGGCGAAGTTGAAGTAGACAGGAGATGTCAGTATGCAGAGGAGAGAATTTGGAGTAGGTGGCCAAAGCACGGTGCATCCACGTTTGAGCTCCTATATAAAAATAAAAAAGGAGAAGAATCCACAAGTACATTCAGCTCTCTCATAGCAGCAATTATCACTTCCAACCATCCCCAGGTGGCTGGGAGACTGCATCCCATCCTGGCAGATACTGACCTGGCCTTAGTTTTTCACACCTTGGTCACTTGGCTGTGTTACAGCAAACCGATATACCTGGGCATGAAGCCTGCAACACTTAGGAAACTCCAAACAGTACAAAATGTTACAGAAAACCTCTTCAGTGACACTCTCTGCCACAAATACATCACAGCTATCCTCAACTGTCTACAATAGCTTCACAATTTTAATTTGGAGACATGTTCAAGTTTTTAAACCTTTTCTTTCCAATGTTCCTTGGCCTGAAGTTAGGATATATGAAAAACTATGTGAAACTATTGGATAAAAAGCCACGGACAAGAAACACGCTTCTTTGTTGCAGTGGAAACGTTTACAGCAGGTGTAAAGCTTGTCTAAGTGGGAGACTGAACTTTTGCATGAGCACGGTATGAACTTGCTTAATCATAGATGATTGCGTGTGCTGTAAACAGGAGTCATCCCCCTCTCTCAGCCAAGAACACTTATAATCGCTTGATAAACATGTAGTATAAAACTAAACAAATCAGAAAAGCTCTGGAGGAAGGCACCGAGCTCTCCTCCAGCACGGATTCAGTTGCAGGTATTCCTCTTGTTGGTGTTCCTAGCTCACGCAGACCTTCCCCTCACTCAAAACAGATACAAGTAAAGAAATAAATGAGTTGCAGGCTGGAGACAGTCAGCAAGATGCCTTCCAAGGGAGTTCCCAAATGATCTGTTTTCTGCATCTCTCATTTGTAACCAGAATATACAGTAAGTCAATTTTTAGTTATTTGAGATGAATAACAAGTAGACTGCTACAGTTGTTTAAACCCATTAGGGGTGGTTACATCTCATCACATTCAGATCTCTCTCCTCCCAGATCTAAAGAGCTTGAGCAAAGATCAAACAATCCTGTGTGTAATGTCAGGAAAACTATAGATATTAGCAAGATGTAGGTGACTCATAAAAAACACACTTGTGTTTACATTTGAGTTCTTGATTTGTCTGAATAATGCCAGTAAAAAAGAGAAGCCTTCACTTCGGACTTCCAAAACCTGGCTGACACAAAGAGGAGGTGAATACTTTTTACCTGGTAAGTTTGGCAAACTCTTAAAGAGGAGGTGCCATTTTTCAGAGAAAGTTGCTTTTGTTCAGTGGTAAATGTATGTTTGGTCAGAGTTTTGGCAAACAACTCCAGCTACTTTTTGTCCTATGTAAGCCTTTTACGTCATGACCTAGAAGAAACAACAGCTGTTAATTATTTATCAGCTGATGAGCACTGGCCTGTTAATTGCAAAACATTATAAAATAGATTAGGCAGAAAAGCTCAATATGTATGCAAGCAGGGGATTTTGTTCTGCTTTCTATGTGACTTGATTGAATAAGCAATTTTATGACTCTGCTTAGTTTACAGGAAACACCTTCACCAGTGACTTGATCTCAGAAACTCTAACTGGCCACAGCCTTCAGGTAAGTTTACTAAAAATTAGAAGATTTTTCAGACTTCTACCTCTTTGTGCCTCTATCCCAACTGTAATCCATGTGGAAGATGAGATCTCTCCAATCTCCATCATATGTTGCTTTGAACCAAAATTATTAGAGATCCTTCAGAAGGGAAAGTGCTAATGAGCAAGGAGAAGACCACAGGATCCAATCTTCTGCAGGCTAAGTCTTAGTCTTAACATCATACTCTTGTCATTCAATACTATTTAGTGTTACATCAGAAGACCACTCTACACAGGTACCACTGCATTACAGGTCCTGCTGGCTCCTTTTTTGGTCTGCTGTAAGGAAAACCTCAACTGACTTTGTAGCAATGGAATAAAAGTTTCCAATTTTCCTACCACATTCCTTGTGCCAGTGGAGTGTTTCATCCTATTAAATTGGTCCCAGTGTACAACAGTCTCTTTCATATGCAAATGGCTATACCAGGGCAAGGAGAAAATATAAACAAAAGGGTTTTTGAGAGGCTGTGCCAGGTGAAGCACCTCTGGGCAGGATTCCCATGCCATTGTTCAGTGTGAGCATGAGTGATCTGATATTAGCACTGACACAATCTGCTCCAGTTGCCCATTACCCATCACTTGGCCCCATCTTCTCGGTGGCCTTCAAACATCACAGATTTGGGAGATGACAAGGACAATCTTGTTCTTTCACTCTGATCTCTGATGTGTTGTCTCCTTCCCTTTTTAAGAAGGAAGGTGATTTTCCATGACAAACTCAGACACCTCAAGAGGCCAGCGCTCATCGACTGACACATGAGGTGGATCTTAAACCAGCGCACATTTGAGTAGGTTAATTGGATTAAACAGAGCCTTGCTGATTCACACCAGCTGAGAAGAGGACTAGAGGAAGGGATTTGAGAGGATTTAGGAGTTGTCCCAACTGTGAAATGCTTCAAAGTTTGGTTCACAGACCTGCAAAGCAGAGAACAGACTGGCACTATGTGCATCAAGATTAAAAACAGCCCCAAAGGTGGTGAGACACTTCCACCAGGATTTTGTCCTATTTGCTGGACTTCTTGTGCCAGTTACAAACCACTCCATATTCCAGCATCCAAACTGCTGAAAAGAGCAAGAAATCTCATGCTCTGACCAGCTTCTTGCAGTGCTCACTGGAGAAACTTCTCTCACTTCCATTGCATTTTGGTACTACACTTCGGGTCAGCAACTTCCAAAGAAAAACTTTTAAACTTTTCTGAAAGTCATACCAAGCCATACCCAACTCCAAAGAAAACAAGAAAAACCCAAAACAGATGCATGCAAGCTTGATCTTAAGAAACAGGGGAGAGTGGGGAGAGTGTGCTTGCTGCTTTTTACTCTAAATAGCAACAGGAAGCCCTACAAACCCTGAATTTAAAAGGAAATAAACTTCCAGTGCAGGTTGTGGGACCAACAGTTTACACAGGAAGGCAATATTCATGTTTAACAATCTGAAAATGAGGCAGGTTTACACCACACAGAAAATAAACAAAACCCTTGGAACGAACATCCTGGAAGGTTTCGGCTCCAAGTCAGACCAACGTTTCAGTGTACAATGAAGGTGTGACTGCAGGGAGGCCAAAGATCCTCCAGCTGGGACCCAAGGGCTGGGAAACATGGGCCAAGTCCATCTCTCTTGCCACGAAGCCGAGGTCAGCCTTGACTGAACAAAGGATGCTGGAAGGGGGCCATAATTCACAAAATCATTTAAATGGTTAAATGGGCTACACATGTGGCAGAGTGCTCCTGGAGTGACAAATTTAGAGTGCTGTATGCTATTTAAATAATAAATGATGTATTTTTTTCTTTTTTCTTTTCTTTTTTTTACAGGACTTGTACAGCCTGTAAAGTGTCCTCAAGTATAGAAAATTCCCAACTGCTCTAAGTCTCAAATCACCCTGACCACTGAGCTTTGGCCAGCTAAACCAGAGCAGAACTGGGGCAAAAATGAAAGTGTGTTTACTAAAATATCAACTATCTTCACCAATATCCACCATTTAGATACCTCTAAACCCTTTCCTAACAGCATCTGATCTAAGAGGGGCTTGAGCTCTGGTTTCATAGGTACTGCTTGGATCTCTGAATGCTCCTCATGTTCTTAATCACGTCTGCTCCAGAGATGAGGCTATGAATAATTAACTATGCCTCCAACATTACAGTCATAGATTATGGTGGTGGTGACTTGTGGACTGCCATGCGCAGCATAAACCATTTAGGAAACTCTGTTATCCACTTTCCCTTTATATTTGTCTTGCAATCACTTACCACTTAAAAGGGTAAATCTTTCATAGCTTTAATTAAAGCATTTAAAATAATTTACACTGAAATTGTATGTGCTTGGGTCTGTCAAAATTGATGCTTTAATAACATGTCATCCCTTTTTTCGATTGCCCTGAAATCTGTTAAAATTACCACTAATCTAATTGGGAACAAAGTTGTCAAATGCATGCAGCTCTGACAGTTTGTCTTTCTGCAAACTGCCGACAGATTGCAAGTTACGCATGTGTTGAGCAGATGGGTAAGTTAAAAGGAACACAAAAAAAAGCAATTTATTAAATCACCTGGAACCAGCAGCTCCATTCCAAAAATAGTGAGAATGAAATATAGCAAGAGCTAGGAGAGTTGGCACTGGAATATGCCAGAAGGTACCAGTTACAAAACAAGATAAACATTTTGAGAAGCCTCAGCTGTGTTGCAGAATAATGAGGCGTTATTTAACCCGATATAGATTACCAGCAGAAATTAATTTAGGGTGCAGGGTTTTGTGAGAGTGTGTGAGTATGTGTGAGTGTGTGTGAGTGTGGGGTTTTTTTTTAAAGGAATTTTTTTTTAATCCTTGTGTTTTAACTCCTTCTTGTCTGAAAGACAAGTCCCCCATCTCTTTTCCTGAATCCCAGTCTTCCTGCAGAGCTGTTGGACCCACTGTACACTCCTGTGGTGGAGGCAGCCAGCGGGTGTGCTCTCTTTTGGCTTCACCCTACATCCTCCCTTTCACAGGCATCTCCCTCATATCTGAGAGAGGCCAAGGTTGTACATTCCTCGGACACAACTTGGCCCTTGTGCTAGGCAGTCCCCAGCCTGCCCATAAATTCCATTTTTTGGAAGGAATTGTGAAAAGGAGAGAGGCAGAGATGGCATCCTGCAGAGACAACTGGCCCATCCACTCAAGTTCTACCCTTCACAATCTTTTCCTTGCCCCCACTTCTGCTCCTCTGCTCTCTGCCCAATCTCCATGTCCCCCAGCTCTCTGCCCCCACATGCAGCAGGAAATGGAGACACACTCTGTCTCCATCACATGGGTCCAGTCCTCCCCACACGCGTCCCTCTGCCCTGGGGACACGCACTGGGCTGTGTTTGTAGAGAAAAAACAGACTTCATTCTTGGCTGCTCTGTAAGCACTACTCTGTTCAGCAGCATTTATTATTAAAGAACAAGACCAAGATTAAAACCAGTGCAGAAGCACTGGATAAGCATGATTCACCCACTGAGACCACCACAGAGGACACTGAGATGAAGAGGCTTGTGTGCTTCCCCTGGTTCAGCGCCAGCTCAGAGGGAGGGATGAGGGCACGAGGCTTCACTGGTTCATGCTGAATTTTGGTGGAAGCCCTGTGATTGGGGATGTTGTGAGCCAGGAGCGACCACTGTGCCTTGGGGCCCTCTGATCCCATGCACAGCTTTGCCAAAAGGCCTGAACCAAATCCTGCCCACAGCAGCCAGGTGGGCAAAAGAGAGAGAGGGCAAACAGGTTCTGAGACACCACATCAGCTTGAATCAATGGAATAATCCCCAGTGCCACAAAAAAAAGATGAGCTCCCATGACCACAAAGTACATTAGGAAAGAGACTCTCTCAGCAACTTTATGAACTAACTTTATAAGGCACAGTTTAAATGGCTACGACATCATTTCAGCAAATGGAGATATCCTGATTTAAACCAGCTGACAAACCAGCCCATAACACAAGGCAATAGGTACCCCTTCCCAGTGAGCTGGGAGCTGGGGCCATTTCATAATGTGTTCAGGGAGGAGAGATCATCATAAAAAGAATTGCAAATGGGAGGTTACAAGCAGAATTGCTTTTCCCTTCCTTTTTTATTTTTGCCATTTTACTAAGGAATAAGCATTTTGACCCCTTCTTTCCCATAGAAAACTCAAGGAGGAAAGTCTGCCCAAATTCTACAGTTTAAAGATGTCCTAACATGTTGGTGTGAAGATGGATAAGCCACTCTTCTGCAAAAGTGATGGCAGTCCTTGTATAAAATTCAAATTTTTAAGTCTCAATGAACAAGAAAGATTGAAATCTAGCCCTAACATTACTGCACTCAACATGACACCAGACAAAGTATGATCCTTAATGCAAGATTAAAAGGATGTAACATAAACCAGCTAAGAAGCATGATGGGCTTGGTTCTGGAATGGTCTCCAAGTAGTTTAAATTGTCACTAACCCTATGAAGACAAATGAAAAAAATAAAATATCAAAGTGAAGTGAAAATATTTGAGATATTTTGCATGAGGCCGGGTCAGCCCCTGCATTCCTGAGCTCCCGCACAGAGCAGGGATGGAGGCAGAAGGTGCCATTAAACATTTCTGCCTAAACATCCAAAACCCAGAGCTTTTCTCAAACCTGCTTGGCAGCCTCCCCACAGCTGCTCTGTGGCAACCATCACAGGGAAACCACATCTCTGCCTTGTCCCAGGGCCCTTCCCTGGAGCTCCTTCCGTCTCCTGTGCCCCCCTCCTTGTGCAGTGGGTGGGGGCCACAGATGTTGGCCCTCACTTTCCTTTTTCCCTTCACTGCAATTTAAATGGACATTTTTCCCCCCCTCATATCCAAGCGGGTCATCATTTAGAGTCTGTGATTTATATAATGGTGGTTTTAACCCCACTTAGAAATAGGCTGCTTTCATGATTTATTGATTCCTTCTTCCCCTTGTTAATTTGACTCATTTCTTAGGAAATTATTCATAGTTAATCATGGTAAGAATAAAATTAGTTATAGTGACCACTTTGCTGCAAAGGGAGCGTAAATAACTTTTAAAGCAAATCGGAAAGAAAAACATGTTAAAGAAAAAAAAGAAGAAGAAAAAAGAAGCCAAAAGAATATATATAAAATGATGATCATCCGAAGGGGGCAGTAAATTAAACCTCTCCACTGTTACTGGTTGAAGGAAGGCACAAATTTACATTCCACAGGAGCACGGCTTTTACAGCAGGCTCTCCTCAATTGAATTTGCCATGTCTTCTGGGAAACACACCATTTGGAAGATAAAATCTCCCACCACTCCACCACCACTGCCACCATTCAGAAGATTAGAAAACCCCGCCAACTCTGTTGTGTGCCTTTTGTGCCCACTAGAGGAATGTAAAACCATTATATTTAAGTATCATAATGGCCAACATATGCTTTTTCTTAGAAATGACACCACCATCTGGATTAAGTTCTCCTGATCATTTCAGACAATGTTACGATTATTATTTTTTTTTCCCCTTCAGGAGAACGAACTGCCCAGAAAGCAACAACAGTCGCAGATGGGGAATTTTTGCTTTTCCTTTTCTACAGCTGGCATCTTTGAGAAATGTGGTAAATTCTTTATATGTACTTAAATAATTTGATTTCACTTGCTAATTGGTACGAAAGCCTACCTGGTTACACCCCAATCCTAAGCCTGTGAGACTCCTATTGCCTTTGGCCATACAACTTCAGTATTACAGTTAATAAAGTATGTAATTGCTGTAATGATAAAATTACATCGTGTTACTGTTTGCAGCAGCCTCTTCCCCACAACCACATTAGTCATTAAATATTGCACCAACTGATATGGGGAGAAGGAGAGGCAGACTTAACCCTTCCCTGGATGAGGGATTTCAGCACATTGGTGTGCAAAGGGGAGGTGTTCTCACCTGAGTGCCTCCTTACCGGCCCCATGGCTATTGTCGTGGACGTCGGAGACCTTCTGGGCCACCACATCCAACTGACTGTAACTGGAAATGGGCACGCCGGGATAATTGATGTGCTCAATCTGACCATGCACAGGTGGCAGGGAGACGGCATACAGCAGCTTCTCGGGTTTGCTAGTGCCATCTGTTGCCACAGGAACATCTGTCATCAAGGTCACCCTGTCACCCTCTGTTAAAGTTACAGGTTTGGCAAGTAGAACAATGTCACCTAAAAAAATGAAACGAGTAAAAGGGGAAACCAACAGGAGAGAAATTAAAAAGGGGAATATTCCTTTTTACATCCCAGACCAGGAGAGAATAGGGTAAAAGCGAGCCCTTCCATTTAGGGTGAGGAGAAGAATGTTATCGAAATAGGCTGGAAAAATATTTTTGCTTTAGGTTTTAGAGGCAGACAGGACATTTACAACAGAAAAAGCTGCAGACCCATCTTGTTTGTTTTCAAATATGCCCCACAGTGAGTCTCACTTTAAGGCTGATGCTAAATGGAATCACAAGATTTTAATCTAACCACAGCCTGGGTGAGTTTATAGAGGAGTCCGTGTTTTTATCTGTCTGTGTGATTTGTCCAAAATATCAAAGCCAGCTTTGATTTTCTGTTTGGGCAGAGAGAATGACCCAGTTGTTTAGAAAGAACAATTATGTTAATAGATCCAAACGAGCCAATGGACAGGACACGTTAATGAACTAAGCGTTAAGCGCAAACGCTGTGTTTTAAGCCGATAGTAGTGCTGTAACCTCAGCAACAGAGGTTCTGGCTCCATTAGATTTATTTATGAGGAGCTCCACTGCATCGGCCAAGGGCCAGGGCAATTTTCACTTGTACAAAGGAGTAGCCCCAGAAAATTGAGGCTGCTGGAAAGATGAACTGGTCTTCTCAGAAGAGGAGTAGCAATGATTTACCCCATCATATCCACTTCATCCTTTTCTATCATAGCCCTACTTGTTTTTAAAAACATATCTAAATCAGTGTGGCAGCACAAGGGTTGATCTGCCAAAGGCAGAAGCAGAGACAAGTTTTTATCAGAGGATGTTGCAAGAGCAAGAGAATAACGTCAATCAGTTTCCATTGCTGTCAGTCAACCTGCTGACGACAATATACAATAGTGGCATTTCTAGCTTGGACTCCGCGGGAGCTTTTTTTCTGTTTCTTGTCTATTATGTTGCCAACTGAGTTTTAAAAACAACAGGTTCCTTATTAAGTGGAGAAGGCTGCCAGCAACATTTGAGTATAGTGGTTGTCAGGGCTTGGGGGGTTTAAAATTCTATTTCCACAACAAAATGTACACCAATTTCCGTGCTTTTCCCCCATTTGATGGCTCATCTTTGCTATTAGCTCATTTAACACCACTTCTCCCATGCAACCAGCAGGGCAAATGAAAAGTGTGGCTGAGACTCTACACATTCAAGAAGTGACTGTTACCTGAGGAAATTAGTCTAAGACATCATAGCCATTCAAAATATAAATATAATTAGCTAGCTTACCTTCATATAGCAAAAATTGTAATTGTGTTTGAGAGAAAGCAACAAAAAGGAAAATAACCAACCCCTTCCCCAGCAGAAGCAACATTATCATAATTCATCAGTCTTGGAGCATTTAGACAAATTGTGCTGTGCTGGAAAAGTTGGGTGTTTTTTACTTTTTGGTTACAGCTTTGAACTACCCTAAATTTGTATGAAATCTCACTGAATGGGGACTCCTTTTCAGACTGTTTCCAACAGTAATCTGAGATCAAGAAGGAGTGCAGAGAGAGGACCTGGAAAGGCAAAGGCCAGGACAACACTGTAGGAAGCAGCCAGGGATGCAGGGCATTGACCTGCTGTACAATCTGCTCAAGGGCTGCAGAAGTTCACAGTCAAGCCCAGGCTGATCAAGCAGATGCAGTGCTCACGCTGACTCATTTTCTTTACAAGAAATCCAAACAAATAAAATAAAGAGGCAACAGTGAAACAGGCAAGTGCAGGTGATTCAGCTTATCTTTGTCCATGTGGAAAAAAGGGCCAGGTTTCCCATAGCAGCTTGAAAGTCTTTTTGCCCCAAGCCCCATGACATGGAGAAGACCATCCTGATAAGTCCTTTGACCAGCAGGTTGCACACTCCCCTTGCTTAACACTGGGGGAAGAATGAGGCTCCTCATGTCCCTAATTGTGAGCCCAAGGATGAAGCATTCCAGCCCTTTCTTAAGTCACAGTGATCCAAGTACAAACCTGAACTTGAAGCCATCAATCAGTACAATTTGGTTAACATGAAGTAGGCATTATTTAAAATACTCATAGTCCTAGAATGCTTTGGGTTGGAAGTGACTTCAAAGACCATCTTGTTCCAACCCCCTGCCATGGGTAGGGACACCTTCCAGAAGACCAGGTTGCTCCAAGCCCTGTCCCACCTCGCCTTGGACACTTCCAGGGATGGGACAGCCACAGCTTCTCTGGGCAACCTGTGCCCGGGCCTCACCACTCTCACAGGGAAAATTTCTTCCTAATATCTAACCCTGCCCTCTGTCAGTGTGAAGCCCTTCCCCCTTATGCTGTCACTCCATGCCTTTGTCAAAATTAGTCTCAAGCTCTCCTGTAGCCCTTTTAGGTACTGGAAGGCTGCTATAAATAACTTAACAAAAAAGACTCCCGGTTTATACCAATAATCCAAAGAATAAACAAATGCTCATTTGATCTTCTGGGTAGCCTGATTTTCTTCTTTCTTTCTTTTTTCAGCCCGATACCCATCGTGGTCAGATCAAACACCTCTAAGCCTATGTGACGCATGACAAGAAGACACATACATCTGAAGTTGTTCATCTAGCAGCAACGTTTGGCCTTAATATGTTCATTTTTTTGTAGACTCTAGGAAAAAAAACAAGAAGCACTTTCAGATATAAAGGAAAAAAACCAGACTCCAACTGCTAGGAAGGGTGAAACCCCGTGACCTCAGCAGCTCGAGCGGTCAGCAGCATCCTCCGCATGCTCCTCAGGGCCACGCCGGCTCCCTGCCTTGCAAGGCTGGTGAAGCCACTCGAATTTTTTTGATTCAGTTGCTTAAATGTCGTAGGCTTGAAAGTTTGACTTGAAATATAACATTAGTGGGTTTGTGGTAAAAGCAGCAGAGAGGATAGGATGACAGGCGGGGCAGAGGGGACTGATTGAAAGCAGGTGTGGAGGAGGAAGATGGGAGGAGGAGAAAGAGGAAAACATGACTGAGTAAGTAAATTCAATGTTATACATATTGAAAAAGAGCACCCATATATAGAGCACCCACCTGTGCTCACTTCTTTTGAACATTGTTTTTTTAACATAAAACAAGAGATTGGCTTTAAAAGCGAGCGACCAAAACAAAGCACAGCGTGGCATGCGCTGCTCCCACAGAGATGGCCGCGGCAGGAGCGCAGGGCAGGTGTCCTCCATGGGGTTTAACTCCCCACTGGAATGTTCTGTGATCTTATGGGAAGAATGGTACAGGAGAGGATGGAGGTGTGAGAGTCCATATAGACTTAAAGGTGGGCTTGGTTTCTGGTTACAGGGGAGATCTTGTATTTATACCTGTTGACGCACATGCAAAAAGAATAAAATATAGCGGAGACCAATCATAGAATCACAGAATATTCTGAGCTGGAAGGGACTCACCAGGATCATCATTATCCAACTCCTGGCCTCATGCAGGACAGCCCTAAGATCACACCATGTGCATGAGAGCATTGTCTAAATGTTTCTTGAGTGATGGCAGGCTTGATGCTGTGACCACTGTCCTGGGGAGCCTGTTCCAGTCCCAACCACCCTGTGAGTGAAAAACCTTTTCCTAATATCTAGCCTAAACCTCCTCTGACACAGCTTCATGCCCTCGGGTCCTGTCACTGGGCACCAGAGAGAAAAGATCAGTGCCTGCCCCTGTGCTTCCCCTCATGAGGAAGTTGTAGACAGCTATGAGGTCTCCTCTCAATGTTTCACCTAGCTTGGCCTCTTGAGTATCCTCATCATGCTCATTTGACCACTACATGGAGTACAGCCTTCTTCCCTTAACTAAACACATCCTCAAGCAAAAAAGCATTCCCCTTGTAAGGGGAAGGAAATGCCCAGGAAGGAAAATTAAAAATTATGGGACATTATTTACCATATGAGGCTTTAGGGAGGCTAGTGATCCTCTTCCTCTCTCCCCACATGCACACACCATCCCAATTTCATACAGTTTCACCTATTTTTTTACTACATTTTTACTTGATTATACATATTATTGTCTCATTAACTGCAAAACTTCCCAGGGCACTGAAAAGGAGAGAGCATTAAAATACACTGAAAAGTCCTGCAGCTCAATTAACACACACCAGGGGGTTCAAGGGGAGGGGAAGGGGGGGGTGGGGGTCAGCTCCAATTATAAAACGCAAACTTATCTTTTTTTTTTTTTTTTTTGGTAATATCAGCTAATTAGACTTTGACAACCAATTAGCAGATTTTTAGCTTTGCTGAGAATCAAGTTAGCACTGAGAAACGAGAAGGCAAGTAAACCAAACATGCAAAATGCTCCTCTTGTACCACAAACAGGCTGTCCTAAAGAAAAAAATATGCCCAGGGCCAGATCCTGCTCCTGGATATATAGCCCTTTCAACTAGCTGTCACGCCAGTTACTCGCAGGTGTAAATTGAGTGTAGGACTTGGCCTGCAAACTTAAGCTCACCATAACTCATGCAAACCCACAGCAGAGAAGCGCTCTCCAGCCTCCTTGCAAGGTTACATTTTAACTTTTAATAACCTTTTTTTTTTCTATTTTTTTCCCCCTACCAACCATGAAGTACCCAGATGATTATTTAGGATTAATGGATTATCAAAAGTGCCAGTTGGCACACTCCTGCTAAAGAGGAAAAAAAAAGGGGGGGGAAAAAGTGTAACAAATGCAGCTGTTTACTAATAAATAAAGCCTCAGCTGTAACAGAAATAAATTAGATGCATTTAATTGGTCGACTGCAAACCTCCTCTCTTTATTACAATGCTGCTTCTTGTTATTTTATGATGTCAGGGTAGATGGCAGACTGACAGAGTGTTTATGAATCACAGTTTGCAGATGGCACTCCTGGTTTTTCGGCAGTTATGAGCACAAGTAGCATGAGGACTCAATAGAGGGTTTTTGCCAGGGAGGACCCCCTGAGAATTAGCCGCCTTCATTTCTCTGGTGCCAATCTCCCCCTGACAGGAGCACTATTTCACAAAACCTACATTCAATAAATTATACTTGCCTGGCAAGAACTTGGAAATATTTAACACTTGGAGGATACCAGCGTCTCAATTTGATTTCTATTCATTTCCAGAGGACGCCAGGCACTAGTTGGAATAGCCCTGGTTTGTGTGCATGCGCATGTGTTTCCCCCTCCCCAGCTAAAAAGAAAACATAAAATATAATGCTCTCTGTAGCCAGGAATAGCTCACCCTGCCTTCAAAATGACTGCGAGTCTCCCGAGGACAGTTTACGGTCTCGTGCCCTGGTCCTCCCGAGTAGCCCTGCCTAATGACAGCTTTGTAATCCAGTTGGGAAATAATCTCACATGGCTGCACTCGGAACTCATGAGCTGTAAAACTTCTGGATTGAACTCCTTCACCTGGTCACTTCAGTGAGCTACAAGCAAATGCAATGAGGGATGTGGTCATAATTGTCAACAGATTTGTAAATTTGTGTCATTAGTTATGCGCATAATGGATTTTATTCTAATGAGCTTGTTCATAAGAATGCCAGGAGGACTTGGCCCCTTTGGAGGAAATAAACTACAAACTTTGCCCATGCATTTTAAAACACATCAGTGCCACATAAAGGGGAAAAAGGAATGTTTCCTCTCCTTTCAGTGCACTGCAGTTTTCACTTAGTTGAACCTGATGCAATAAGCTACGGCTCCTTTTACTGCTGTAAATTCATTTCCTACCTTTCCTGGGATTTCTCAGGGATACATGGACATTTTCAGATGGGGACATATTTTTTCCATTCATTGAATAAAACTGGAAACTATCATGACTCTTTGGGCTCAAGATATCAGTGTGGAAATACAAAAGGCAGCCCTCGTCCATACTCTCCCAAATGAAATTTACTCCAGGACACAACATTGTCAAAGCTGCCACAGCCTGAAAACCAGAGTACTTCTCCCTCCAAACCCAGCTAGAAACCCTGTGGTGCTCAGGGGGTCAGTCAACAGCACCTGATGCACATGGAAGAACAATAAAACTAAGTATTATTAAATCAGGGGTTTATTATATCTATTACTACTAAATGTATTCTTATTAAATCTAGTTATAGCATAAGACTTGTTCTCCAGAGACAAAGAATGAGGCTTCTATGCTTGCTCTTTCGGGAAATCTACTCCTCCTTTTCTTTGAAACAACCTGGATATTTTTATTGAATGCATGAGCTGAGCAAAGAAGCAGACAAGCCCATGGAAACCTACTGGCACCTTTGCCAAAATGATGTTCTCCGCGTGCCCAGCGGAGCCCTCTTCCCCTGCTCTCCCTCCTCTCTCTCTCTGATCCTGCTTTTCAGCCAACCACACATAAAAATCTCCTGCATGTGCCAAGTACTACAGATGGGTCCATTGTAGCACACCCTAATGTTCATAGCTGACACCCAGGTGTTACAGTTTGTACTTGCTCGCTAGCCAGACGGTGGCTGTGTGCCAAGGGGAAGGCACAAAGCACTCGGATACCGTGCTGAAAAGCTATATAAGAGAGACTTTAAGAGACAGAAGAGCAGGTAAGAGGCTATGCAAAAGCAAGAGGAGACCAGTCCACCAGCAAACACCTCCCTCTGCTGCGCATCCAGCCTCCTGTCCCGTCCCCATAAAGCTCTGATTTATTATTGGATTCTATCCGAGCATCCCTGTTCCCTTGACCTTATCCACTGTCGCACCAGCTCATTTCAAACCTACTGCTGATCTGCAAGTTATTTCAGGTCTGGCTAACAATGAAGTGACTTATTTAAAAGACATGGGCACAGGGAGAATGAGCTGTCCATTTCTGATGTGCTCATCCCACCTGGGTTATGGACACTGCCTGCACAGGATCTGAATGTGTAAGGAGCAGAGCTCCTGAAATCACACCAACCCTCTGTCTGCATGTATTTGAGTGGCCTGGAGAGTATTTATGAGCCTTTCCTATTTAATATCAGTAGCTGGAAAGGGTTAACACCAGTATCCTATTTTCTCTTCCATTTTCCCCTCCCAGGAGCCTACTCCCCTTCCAGCCTAATTTCCTTCAGTTTAATTAATTTTCAGTAATCACAAGTCTAGACACCACAAGCAGCAGCTTCACACCCCAGGTGACATGGTAACGTTTGCAGCGGATGGGCAAAGGGACGCGGTGTGGTTTCACGCACCAGCCCCCCGCACAGAGCCAGAGCTGCCCGTGTCTCAGCTAAGCCCTTTTTGCAGAACAAACAATTTTTTGGAGAACAAATGCTTTTAAGGATTCAGGTGCAGGGAGCTTTTCGACCATCTGGCTGGCGGGGGCTTCCCAGCTGTCTGCAGCGGGTGCGTTCGGAGCAGCACGTACGAGCAGGGTCCAACTCTTCGGAGACGTGCCAAACCTGCGACACATGTGGAGAGCAACTGTGCAGCGCTGGCTCACTCCAGAAAGCCTTGGATCAGTGGTGTGTGGGCTATAAAGCCATGCACCATACGTATGCTGTGGCCCAGGAAGGGTTTCTGGAGGGCTGGCAGCCCGTGCTGACATTATCAGAGGTGCTGGGGTGACATGCATCTGCTATGTGACCCCATACCTTTCTATTCAGGGTAAATCCAGAGGTTCTCACTTCTTGGATAAAATTTCAGAAAGGAAAAAGAGGAAAGGGCAAGAGGAGCTCTGATGGCCCTACGGAACTCACCCTTTATTGACCATTTGTATTTGCTACCCATAGCAAAGCATGAAAAATTATGAGGTGCCAGGAAGGCAAGTTAGGAAATAGTAGCAATCTCTAGGAAATACATAGAGATGGATCACTTGAGACACATACAAGAAGAGCAGGATGGAATACCCCAGGGAGAACAGGGGCATGGTGTCACTAGAGCATGAGGGTGCAGAAGTGAGCAGGCCATTGCTTCGTGCATTAAAAACTGCATCTTTTTCAACCCAGAACCATTCAAGAAAAGATCGGATGTGGCACTAAGTGTCGTGGTCTACTTGACAAGGTGGTGATAAGCCAAGGTTTGGACTTGATGATCTCAGAGGTCCTTTTCCAACCTAAATAATTCTGTGATTTATAAATCCCCATGCTGAAGCACTTCCTAGGGCTGCCACCATCTATTGGTTTTCCATGCATTAATATGGATTATTTTGCATCCTGACACTCGCTGTCACTGATGGCTCTTGCACTATTCCCTGCTCATGAGCACTCATGAACTCCAGAAAAACGTGGTGGTGTTTGAGGAACTTGCACATATTGGAGATTAATATCCCACAGCACATGAGAATGAATTTGGGATCCAAAGAGAGACCTAACACCCACCAGCCCTAGTAGCTGCTGCTTACACAGAGGCTCCGGACCAATTTTTAGCCCTATAAAAAGCACACATTTTAAAACACACAAAATTGGACCAACTGATAGCCAGCCAACTTTTGGTATAATCTCTCTTTCAATCTAACGCCAGTAAAGAAAGAAAAAGAATACTAATGAAGGCGCTTGACAGAAAGGACAGTTAGTTCATGCATGCATTAGTGAACAGCTATGGTGTGTGAAAAAAAACCTTCCTATCCTTTGGTTGCAGAATATCACTGCTAAAATATTTCCCCACCCTCAGCCCAGTCTGAGATTTAGTACTGGTATTTATTGAGCACAGTCCACAGGGCTCTCTTTCCCAGCCTCTTCTGAAGATTTCCACCTTCACCAGGACCAAGCAGGATGAAAGCCAGCCCTTGCTTGGCCCTCCCTGTAAAGCCTGGTCCTTATTAGAGATTATTTCTCACAAACGTGCTGGCTTGCAGCAGGGCAGTGCTCTGCTGCATCCCCAGCCCTCACAGCTCGTATTTAACTCCCACACCACCTGCGTATTCAGGTTGGGAGCACAAAGCCTCCCTCAGAGGGTCACTTCCTTCCTCTTCTGAAATGAATGACTCCACAGATCTGTTGGTTGGGCACAGACATCTCTACGGAGAGAAAGTAAATATTTCACCCTGTTTGTGAAGACTGAGAATAATGCCCTGGCCTTCATCAAGCTGGGGCCAGCAGCATCCAAGACACTCACAGTACTGTATCATGACCCAGGATGCATAACACCATCCTCATCCACCCCAAAGTCACAGAGTCACAGAATGGTTTGGTTTGGAACGGGCATTAAAGTCTGTCTCATTCCGTCCCCTGCCATGGGCAGGGACACCTTCCACTAGACCAGGTTGCTCCAAGCCCCATCCAATCTGGCCTTGAATACTTCCAGGGATGGGGCAGCCACAGCCTCGGCTGGGCAACATGTCCCAGTGCCTCACCACCCTCACAGGGAAAAATTTCTTCCCTATATCTAACCTAGATTTTCATCCATTACTCGTTGTCCTATCCTCACAGTTTTGGATGAAGAGTCCCCCTCTGGCTTCCTTGTAATATTTTCCAGCTTCTGATTATTATGTTGTAGTTACTGAAACAAGACCACCTGACTCCTGGAAGGTTTTGTGTGTGTGTGTTCCCAGCAAGCAAAGCAAAACAAAATAAATTAAATTCACAGGACAAAGCACATTAAAGTCTATTTGGCTGTAACGAGATAGATTTACTAATGCACTCAGGATGCCCAAAAAAATGGAAGTTCACTTTTCCAGTCACCTTTATCCCCTCTCATGCACTCCCTCCACCCCTTCCTTTCAGCAGATTATGTGAGACTCATTACTTTTTATAGCTCTGAACAAAAAACATAATCTTACTGTTTCTTACTAATATTAGGCAATGACATAATGCCATTTGCAGAGGTGTCACTGACTTTTACTGGCTTCTGATGGCAGGGCTCTCCACTTTATATTCTGTTTTATGTAAGCCTCCTCAGAATTTATTGACCTCAAAGGATTTCTCAAGTTGCTTAATTATAAAAGGAAGAAGACAGCATGGTGGCTTAGTGAACCAATATAAAAGTCAGCTAAAATGTGTCATTACAGAGACGGATGGTGAGGGGAGATGTGCAGCAAATAGCAGTTTCTAGGGTCTGAGCCCAAGAGGCAAAGCCTTCTCTCTGAGTTATTCCCCAGCTGGGATGCTGCAGGGTGAGGCTGAGGATGGCTTCCAGCTTGCCCTGGTGTTCCATAGGTGCATTGTTTGCTCCAGGTGGGATAGGGACAGTGTCTATGGGCACCTTGAAGTAAAGGCAAGGAGGAAACAAGAAAGAAATCCTCCAGGAGACCTTCCAGAGCCACCTCAACACAGGAGAAAGTGTCAAATAAAACCTGTGTTTGGTCTCACTGCTTACTCTATCAACCAAGCGAAGTCATGAACTAAACCATTTCCAGAACAAGTCAGCTGCAGCAGGAGCTGGCTGGGGATTTCACTCATCCCCAGGAAAAAGGAGGAATAAAATCCCTAAAGCTACTGCTGCCTCCAGCTGAAGATCTGGGCACAGGGTGACAGTTTGGTCGAGCTCATCCCCTTGAGCATCTTTGGTGTCTGCTTGTGACCCACTACTGGAAATGGCTTTTGTCAGCTACTTCAGCTTCCAAACCCATATTCCTGGGGAGAAAAAAAAAGTAAAAAGAAACAGGAAGGAAGTGAGACACTGGTGAAAAAACAAACCAGCAGCAGTCACTGCCCATTTAGCAAGGGGGATTTAATGATTTGAGCCAGACTTCCTTGAGCTCAGCGTGTCTACACATTGCACAGCAGTTACTCGCTTCACACACTCTCTTGTCCAAACTCAAAGCAACATTTCCAATTCCACCCTTTCTTCTCAGGATGGAAGTTGGAGTGCCTGGGAAATAGAGATTTCTCAAGGCTACTGTGGGAAAAGCAGCTTACTAAGGAGAGAGGCTGGGCAAAAAATAGTTAGGATCACAAATCTGGGTAAAAATAATGAAAATACATGCATGTGCTGCAAGAAAGGCCACTGGCTTCTCTGCATGACCTGCAGCAGGAACAGCACTGATGTGTTGGTACAGCACCCAGCACAGGGTGACAGGCAGCAGCCCCTCCTGAGGCTCCTTATTTCTTAGTTACTTCTAATTTCCAAGTGGTGGAAGAGGCAGCTCAGATTGTTTAAAGATGTTATTTTGGTCTCTCCTACACCGCTTGGTACGCGGCCCGTGACTGTGTCCAAAAGAGGCAGATTTGGCTGGAAAGACTGAATGCTGCTTAGTATTTTCTCTGTTATATTTTCACATCTTGGGGAAAACTGTGGCAGCGAGGGATCTGTACCTAAGCTTTTCTAATTCGTGTGACCATCACTTACTCGGCACGACACCACAGGTCTCACGTCTCTTGGCAGCAGTACAGGGCTCGCACTTTCATATGGATGAAGTATTTGTGAGCAATTTCTCCAATTTATTAAGCATGAGCAGGCTCCTCTTAGCATGGAGCAGATAGAATTTTTTAAAAACATTTCAACAAATCTGCTCCTGGGGGACTGGGACAGAAAGCTTTGCCACGTTATGCACATGTGATTTTTTCTTATGATGCCCTTCAGCCTCACAGGTTTTGATGACACTAAGAGTCGGATTCATGGCTTTGTGCAGAAGAAGAGTGCACTTCCAGCTCCATGGCTTGGTGGAAAATGGTAATACGGGCACATTTCCTTCCCTTACAAAAGGGCTCAATTTGATCCATGGACTGGGAATATATAAACAAGATTTGAGATATGAAGCTTGCCTCTGATGGACTAGAAAATGACATGGAAATTAAAAGACTAAATAAGGGGTGTCTCCATGGGGTTGCTCACAGTAGGAAAGAGAGAACATACAGATCCAGGAAAGCCATTTCACACGCATGAAAACAGAAATGGCAGCAAGGAACCAACCTCAGAGAGTGAAATTGGAAGAAATGGGGGAAAGCAGGTAAAGACATGAAGCATAAGGAAATCAGACTAAGGGAGTAGGCAAAGAACAGGATGAAGGAGATGACAGAGCTGCAGACCAAGCCTCACAAGCAGAGGACCTGGCTGGAGAGGGAAGGGGGAGGCTGGGAGCATTCCCCCTGAGCAAAGGGGCTTGATGGCTCCCATGAGCTCCTAAGGAAATGCTGGTAGGAAGGAGGGACATGTGTCCATTTTATAACTTCACGTTGTTTACTACTTATATGAAATTTTTCAAAATACACACATGATGCTCTGGGAAAGAAGCCAAAGTTGTTTCAAGCATCAATGTCCCTCTACGCATGCCATGGGCTACTGCTCCCCTCTGGAGAGAGGCACCCACAGTGGATTTTTCTGCTTTTCCCTGCAAAAAGGACCCAGAAAAGGGGCCCCTGGCACCCAGGCAGAGCAACATGGGATTTCATATGTGCACTGATTTCTGCCTCAAAAAGAAGGCTTGTACTTGTCTTCACAGCTGGAGTTCACCAGGTATTTTGTGATCCAACAGGTTTCTTGTGCTCTGAAAATGGGGATTCAAACCTTACTAGTGGGAAGAGTTGGACCTGGATACAAATTTGAGACAAAAGGTTTGTGTGGCAATTCCTAAATATCCTTTTGGTATAAGAATAGAAATTATTTTTAGCTCTACAAATTGTTTTTGTGAGTCAACAAAATGTTGTACCATCACCATTCAGTGAAGTTTTAGCCTTGCTGGTGCTTCTTTCCCTATAGCCCATGGAGGTCTTTAAAGGGTCTACGTAATGCAAGAAGAAAAACCAGTATTTTATCCTTCTTTTTACAGACTGGATCTGGAATTTCTGCAAGGATTCAGCAAGTCCACAGGATTTATTTTATTTTTCAACTTGTGAATTTTTAAGAGTAGAAACCCAAATTAGGCCAAAACATGTGTTACTGTCATGAAGTAAGGGCAACCACATCACCTGCATCCCAGTCTCACAGGCCAGGCTTCTTCCCCTTTCTTCCGCAGACCAACAAACAAAATGCTCTTGACAGGGTTTAGGCTTGCCATGCCACTCAAAAACATTAGGATAGACTATTTTATGGTGAAAGGATGTCAGAAGGACTTCACTGCTGGAAAAGAGAGACAATTAATTAATTAATATTACTCTCCATTTAGCTTCCACCTCTTTGAAGCTTTATTCCCAGAGATGGCACTCTGGCTCTCTTGAAAGGAGCATGAGCATTAACACTGCCTTCAACTGGCTTTGGACCTTAAATATTAAAAAAAAAACCCATGCCATGTTCTTCCCAACAAGATTCACTGTTAAAAATAGATTAAAGAGAATGGAGAAAACATACAGAAGGGAATAAAGAAAGTGGGAGAGAGACACAGAGTGTGAAAAAAGAGCAACTCTGGCCTAACTGAAGACAACCAGAATTTTGCCACTAACTTAAATATAAACAAGCCTTTGCTCAGAGACCAGAAGCCAGCTTTTTCTGCATGAATGGTTTTTGTTGGATGGGATTGTGTGGCTTGTCATAGTCCTGTACCAGGCAGCAGAGTGCACAGCCTTGTCATGAACCAGCTTTCAGGGACAACCCATGCAGTGGAAGCCAGATCTCCTCTGTACTGTGGGTGGGCTTGGAGATGCTGGTGTTGAGATGAGTTGCTTTCATTTCTTTCTTTCTTTTTTCTTTGTAAGTCTTTATGCACCGAATGTCACTTAGATAGCTAACCTGGAAAGATGAGAGATTTCATCGTTGACTGGCATGATGTAGATGTAAAGTGTCCCTTGGACTGTGCGCTTGCCATCTGTCAGCTGCGTGGTAAAACTATCCTCTAGGCTTTCTGTGTCATTATGCATGTGCAGCAGCATCAGTCCTACAGGAAAGAGGGGAAAATTAAAATGAAAACCCTGGATTCTCTAAAAACTTAGAACATAGATATCATATTATTAAAAAAAGAAAAATAGCTCCACAACTCTCTGGAATTTAAGACAACAGTTGTGATCTTTACAGTTTCAGAAAGCCCATGCTGCTTCTGCTGAAAGAAATTCTTGTGGCTGCTGTGATGCCAATGCCTGTGCAAGCCCATACAACCCACAGGCCAAGGTAGCACCCAAATGAGGCTCCTCTGACAGTGTCCCCCCCACTGCTTCTCTCTCCCACAGCTGAGCTTTCCAAGGCTTTCTCGTCTGTGGTCTCCCACCTTGACTTGTAGCTCGGACCCCTCCCAAGGGGTTAAGACTCTGTTTAGCAGCCCTGGGTGGAGGCTTTATTCTTGCTGTGCTTCCTGCAAATGCAAGAGCAGAAGCAGCACAGCAGGGCTCTGGAAGTCATTCCCAGCTAACTTACGGAGCAGAGAGTGAGCCAAGCTCGGCACGCTTTGGAGCAGTCCCCATGGGAGGCCTCGACTGCTAGTGAGATACTGGCAGTATCTTCAGTAAATTTTGGGGGCACTTAAAAGAGATTCAGACATGATGTGTTCTTCAACACATCTGCTTTGCAGGGCTAGAGCTCTCCCTAAATTCCTTATTCCCTGGGCACAAACACAGCCCTTGTCACCACGGTATCCAAATGCTTCACACTTGGCCAGTGGCCCCAGCTTGCCAAGCCCTCACCGCGGCAGGAAAACACAGGCGGGCACAAGCCGAATTTAACAAGTAACCTGCATAGTCAGTGACCGCAGGAAGATTTGAAACAATGCTCCTGGAGACCTGGTGCCGCTTCCTATCCATGTGTGGCTTTTCAACCCATTTTGGGGCAAGGAAATGGGAAAACATGGGATCAAGGTGTTCATGGAATGGGCTTAACTAGCAGGGCATGCAGGTAAACACATACAGCGTGTGCTTGAATACAGTGGGGGGAAAAATAACTGACTGTGTCTTGAGTTGA
This sequence comes from Corvus hawaiiensis, assembly GCF_020740725.1. Lineage (NCBI taxonomy): Eukaryota > Metazoa > Chordata > Aves > Passeriformes > Corvidae > Corvus > Corvus hawaiiensis. Next base: position 30,171,547 of record NC_063221.1, read on the forward strand.
AAAGGCTACATTAAAACCAAACAAACATTCCGTGAAATAATTCCCTGGAACAAGGAGCTGGCTCGGCTGTGGGGCCGGGTGCAGTGAGCGGCCGCCCCCGGCAGGGGCCCCCCGCGGCCCGCGCAGCCCGCGCTCCCCGCGCGGCCGGCCCGTGAGGGGACACTTCTGGTGTTCCTTACTCTCCCACAAGTCAAGCCATCGCTGAAAGAATACATTCACTCTTCGAAACGTATTCTAGATCAGCAAACAAGTGGGACGCCTCTCACCCCACAGCCCTGGAAACAGAGTCATTTACTTGGGAAAAACCCTCCAAGATCACCGAGTCCAACTGTTCCCCCAGCACTGCCGAGGCCACTACAAACCGTGGCCCCAAATGCCACATCCACACAGCCTTTAAATCCCACCACCTTTTCCATGAAGAAATTTTCCCTAATATTCAGTCTAAACTTTCCTTGGCACAGCTTGAGGCCATTTCCACTTGTCCTATTGCTTATTATTTGGCAGCAGAGCCTGACCTCCCCTGCCCCGGCTGCCCCTCTTGTCAGGAAGGTCTCTCCTGAGCCTCCTTTTCTCCAGGCTGAGCACCCCCCCCCCCCCAGCTCCCTCAGCTGCTCCTCATCACACTTGTGCTCCAGTCCAAAAGTGCACCAAAAGCAGCTAAATACAAGGCTGCAAGGAAAGCCAAAGTGCCATCACTGATACTTCAGCGAGGGGAAAAGCGGTGAATCATAGAATCCTAGAATGGCTTGGGTCAGAAGGAACCTTAAAGCCCATAGCATTCCACCCTCTGCCGTGGGCAGGGACACTTTCCAGTATCCCAGGTTCCTCCAAGCCCCATCCAACCTGGCCTTGAACTCTTCCAGGGATGGGGCAGGCACAGCTTTTCTGTGCAGCCTGTGCCAGGGCCTCACCCCAATAAGGCACATCACCATCATCTCCACTGCTGAGTCCATTCACTGTCAGCCCAAGAAGTGGTGGAGGGTGATGATGGAGATGCTCAATGTGCCTATGGGGATGACAAAGTCTTCAGCATTCAGCATGGTTAGTCCTGTAACACTCTAGACACCTTCTCCAATCTGCCGCAAGGAAAATGTCAGAAGAAATATAACCAGGCCGCTCATCAAGATTTATGGAAAAAAGTTAAACACGAACTTTTAAAACATAATGATGTGTACACACGGGAGACATTTGGCCAAAAATGTCTCCCAGCAGACCCTCTGCCTTTTTGATAGAAATATTATAACTTCCAGTGGAAGCAAGTGTTTGCCTTTTGTTTGCAAAAATTAGTTTCTGGAGGCCAGATGCACAGAAAGGGACTCATTCTGCATCCAAACCTCCTGACCCTGCCCTGCCTTTACCGGAAAGCACGAGATGATCCTAAGAGGGAAGAACAGATCCCGTTGTTGGCCTCAGCACATGCTCTGCCACATGGGTACAAGGCTGCAAAGTCTACAGGTGCTCCCAGATTTGCTTTCTCTGCCTTCACCCAGGGACTGCCACATATCATCGCTAATGAAACCTCCGTTTACATTACTCGGTCCTTTCCCACTCGCAGCATATGCTCACTGGAAAAAAAAACCTAAAAAAAATTACTGCTGGTAGCCCCACTGCAGGATCTTTTTTTTGCACTTCAAAGTAGTCTATAATGTACGATGGAGCGCCAACGCTTTCATTGACATATAGCTTGTTCACTTGGATGTCATGAGAGAGCAAACGAGTGAATCTAAACAGCGCAGCGAGCTAGTTAGATGGCTAATCTGGTGGGTTGCTTTGATTTCATAAATAAATTAGTTTAGTCTTCTGAACAGGGAGAGAAACACGAACCAGTGATCTCAGCAGCACTGCTGCCCTTCATTACTGAGAGGGCCTTGCTCAATTAGAAATGCCATTTGTTTTGATTATGAGGTTTTATGTGAGTAAAACCAAATTTTACCCTCATACATTGAATAAGGACTTGTATAAAGAACCATAGCCAGAGCTGTTTTTCAGCTGCAGTACTGGACACAGGCTGTATGTTAAGGGATGCAGGTAAGGGGCTGAGGGCTGGGGGTGCAGACCAGCACCCCCAAGGGTGTCCTGTGTACAGGCTGTGTTAGCACTAATTGCTGCCAGCTCACCGCTGATGGTATACCAGACACCAGCATGAGTTTTTCTTGGGAATGAACCACAGGACTGGTTTTTTTTTCTCCCTCCCTTCTGGATGGAAATAGCTCATTAAATATTTAATTCTTCAATTAAAGAGTCACTTTGAAAAAACAAAAGTTAATATTCATCCTTTTAACATGTGGCGAGTTCAGAGCAGCCGTGCTCTTCGCACACATCAGAACCAGAGCTCAGACATGAGCAGAAACTGTTTAAAATGCATCTGAACTGCATGATGCACAAAAGAAGGCAAAAAAAAAAATAGGAATGCTTCAATCAAGATAACTACAATTCACACAAAACTTAAACAAAAAAAGTAGTGGATAAAGCAGTAATTTTTTTTAGAAGTGTTTAAAATATAGTATTTCAGGTGTCATTTGAAATCATATTTCAACTAAAAGTTTCATAAAATAATTAGGTGAGATGGCAAATGAAATCTTTAGATTCCACTGAAACATTTTTGCCATCAGATTTGGTTGGCAAGAGATTGGCAAAAGATTTTCAGTCTGATTTTACAAAAAGTCCTTCAAATTTCCTCTGCTATGGTGCAGCCCATTTGCTCTGTTGTAGAAGGACAAGCTAGTGATTAGCTCAGTGCTTTGAAATTTCTATTTCAATGCACCATTCCTAAGCCAACTCCCACAAATCTTTAACCTCTTTGCATCCCACTTCTTTCTCTGTGGCTGGAGGTGGTGACACTTCTCTTCCTACAAACTTTTAGGGGGACAGATGAAGACTCTGGTGCAGAGGTGACAGGACCACACAGCCCTGTGCCCTTATTTTGTGATCATGGCCTTCATGGAACTGGAATTACAAAATGAAACTGCTCTGTATATGGGCAGGTTAGAACTCCAGAGTTTTGCTGCACATTTTCTGTAGAGCCAGGCTATAGATGCACAAGCAGCAGACCCTTCCACCTGCACGACTCGTTTCCTTGGATCATAACATTCCTATTTATGGAACCTATTTTAGCACTTCTTAAAAAATTGCCTACAATTAATGTGGCTAAAATTGCGTGCTCAGCAGGAGGGAAAGCCATGCCTCAACACAGCTTGGGACAACTAGAGCCAGCTGGAAGAAATATAATCTCACCTTGAACTTTACGTAAAATGAAGACACTTCTTTTAGTGATGGAAAAATTCATTGGAAAAAGCAGATGTGAGTGGCAGAGAGATGGGTGGGCTTGTTAGCAGGGACAAGTGTGCTTTGAAGCACCGTAGATTTTTAAGATCTATCAGCTAAGATAGCCAGACCCATGCAGGGTCATAAATAAAGAATTTCTTCCAATCATTGCTCCACTGAGCCTGCTAACTTGTATTTCACAATGGCACTTCTACGAGTAAAACTCCATTAATCTGTGTCACTCGTGTACTAATCTAAAGAGCTGTTCCAACCTCAAAACAAAATGGAATTTCGTGGTCATTTGGAGTACAACACAATGGAAGAGGAGGTACCTAGGCTATGTAATCTCACTGTAAAGAAATGTGATTGGGGGTCAGTAAATTGGGCAAATATGGCTCAGAGTTACAGAGTATTTGGTTGAAATTTAGAAAGTGACTCAGCAGTGTTTTCTTATATGGACATTTATATGGAGGGACCAAGTCTGGAGTCATCTCTGTCAAAGTCAAGATGCCCTGGCAACACTTCTTCTCCAGATGCAGATTGGTTTATGGGAATATGCTCCCAAAATTTTGTCACAGATGACTCTAAGAGTGGGACAAAGGAATGATCATGCTCTTTCTGATCACAGAGCACTTGTCTTCAAAATAATTTGGAAAAAAACCTTGTATGGTTACAACAGAGAAAAAACAGCCAAATTTCTGTTTGTTTATGTATATGGCAGTAGTAGGAAGGTGGCTGGGACAGAGGGGAATGCCAGGGTGGGCAGCTCTGTAAAGGAACAGAGCAGATACTCTGGCCTAACACTTGCAAGTTTTCCTTATCTCCTGCTCCAGCCTGAGCTGTTGCTGTCCAGGTCCCTGTGGCTTCCTCCAGCCCTGTTGTGGTGTATGAGGCATAAAATGGCCCTGGAGGGAAGGGATGGATACACAAGTGCTTATTTTGTGCAACAAATCAAGGAAAACAGTTGCAATTTTGATCATAAGACAATGAACATTTGCTGACGTCCTTGACTATAGATTTTATACTTTAAAAAAACAATGCCAAATCAATTTAAAGGAAAAAGTCAGTGATTTCTGGTTCCTGTCCTCTAGTTCAAGGACAACCCCAGTTGTCTTTGTGATAAATACAAATAAACTGCTACAGAAATAACATCAGGCTTAAAAATTCTCAGTCAAGTTCCTCGGTATGGTGCAGCAAGGTCGAATCCATGGGGGTAACATATTTTCATTACCTCTTTTGCTGGTGGCCTCTGTTGCTGCAAAGCACTCCAGCATTCTTCCCAATGTCGAGCGCTGGCGTTTCAAAGGACACGGCTTGTTCAGGACCAAAATACATGGCAGTTGTTGCCCTTTCCATTTAGGCCTTAAGCCCTGAATCAACAGTAAGAATCCTGGACATGGGAAAATACAGTGCTGACAAATACGTAATTCAATTAAATGGGCTGGCATTGTTTAAGCAATAGCCCTTTCCTCTGATCCATCTCTTTCAGAGCTCTGTGTCTTAATATTATGGCCTACTTGAAACACTCGAGCTCATGAATGGATTAAAGAGGGTTTCATTTGTTTTATTTATTATTTTTACTGCTTTCCTTGGCTTTTTGCAAACAGGGGAGGCACAGGCCTCATTTAGAATTCACTGTAACATGCACATTCTTCCCTCCTCTGTTGAGAGGAGAAGGGGGAAAAAAACAACAACAAAAAGATCGCAACTGTTTCAAAAGTACCAAAACTCTTGGGTAATTCATCATCAACGTTGACTGATTAACAAAAGTGGCTTTAGAGCACAATAATTTCAAAACATGGATAGCACATACATTTACTGCCACAGTAATTTGACAGATTTAAAAAAGGGGGAAGCATTTTACCCATTTTTTACTTGAAAGTTACATTACATTATTGAATATTTGCCTTTTTAAATTCAGTCTTTGATTTTAAAGAGCGAGTCCCTTTACTCTCCCAAATGTGATCTCAGTATTGTAGTCTCTCACTGTGATAGTTGTGTATCCCTTGAAATGCATCGGTGTTGCATTACATCAACAAGGACTCAAGCTTCCATTTATCTTCAAATATTTCACAATCCACTGCAGTATATTCTCAGTTGCAATTTTTGCTTTCAAGTTTGGCCACCATGTGTGTAGCATTAATTTCTCTGTTCACATGTAATTCATTCAGGGACTTACACCAGCTGAGAACCACATATGGAGGCCCAGATTTACAGAGCTTTTATTTTGTGCCATGGAAGCCTACAAGAAACAATTTTCTATTTGAATATTGAGTGTTTACAGAGGTCTTGTTGTTCACTAGAGACAGGAGATTATGAAATCATATTCTGCAAGAATCCTATCCAAAAAAACCTGACTAACATTTATTAACTCCTCTTTGTTCAAGTGCTCGCACTGTTCTTACAGGGCAATTGAATGTTGCTTCTCCTCTCTCAGAGTTTGTTGTTTGTTATTATTATTTACCACTTCTAAAAAATTGTTGGTCCAGCTTCAGCCAGTTTCTGTTGTGTCTGACATTACAGCTTAAAATGACCAAGGCATGGCAGCAGAGACAGGTGACGAGTGGGGGATGTAGGTCTCAAGGAGACCCACACAAGTGCTCTGGAGCTCAGCACAGTTTTGCAGTCAGAAAATTGTATGAGGGGTCTTTAAACCATACAACTCCCCAGTGCTGGTGTCTGTACCAGGCAACTAATGTTTTGGTTGGAGAATACACTCCTGTTCTATTTGGGTAAGCTCCAAATGCAGATCTCTAAGACCCTTCTGTGGTGCTCATTTAGGCTTGTTTTGAGACAATAATGACACATATTGAATGACTAATGTCCCACATAATTAACCCTGTAGCTCCTTATTTATCAAAATTTCAAGGGGAATGGAGCATTTTGATGGAAGGCAAGAAATTGAAGTTAAACCTTACACAGACAAAAATCCTTGGAGAGATGCTTCAGGATTCAGGTTCCCTGTGTTGGAGAGCTGGAGGAGTCCCTGGATACTCCTGGTTATTTGGGAGGGGAGCTGAGGTGGAGGTTAAGCATCCCCAGCCTTCCACGGGCCTCTCCCCTTGTCTGCTGGGATCACCCCTTCCTGATTGCTGCTAGAGGGAGCAGAGCTGGGTGGACATGAGCTCTGGTCTGGAAAGCCCTGCCAGCCTCCCTGGCAAAGGACAGAAAGTGTAAATTGATTTTAATTAGGGATCACTCATGTGGCCTCTGAAGTATCAGTTTAAATCAAACATTAGCAACTGTCAATTTCTTCTTTCACTCAAGACCCAAATCCTGTAAACACAAGGACCGTAACAAATCCCTGAAGCAGGCTTTAGTGCACATATATGGAAAACATACTAAACTATAAATACTGTATACCATATGGCAGCGAGATTATCTAATTTCACTTCATAACTGGTGATAAAATGACCAATCAACTGACGTGCAGAATGAAATGCCAAGCCAAGGATTCAGCTACCCTTAAGATGGCTCTGAGGTTTCATCATATCCCACCGTATCCCATTGCATCCCTAAAAGTAAGCACATACCTATTTCACTGACACCAGTGTGGACACAGTGGGAATATGTGCAAGACTGGATCTGCTTTCAGAGCCAGAATTTGTCCTCATTTCTCTGCAGCTAAATTGAAGGTGGGGAAGCTGGACTGGGATGACACCAGCAGTGCCAGAGGAGAAATTTTGAACTCTCCATTTGTTTATTTATATGAAAGAAGTATTTGGGGCAGGTAACACTCATTCCTCAGCTTTTGCTGAGCCCAGAGGCTCATCATTAAGACTCGTAAGCTTTAAAGCAATACAGAAAAACAACAGTGCACAGTATCTACAAATAAAAGAACTTCACTGTGTACATGTTACTAACACACCTTCATCAATTTTTTCCCTCATTACTAAAATCATTTAATCATTGCACAGGCCAAAACTCTACTGTTATGCTCCCCTGAACTGTAAAGGGCTCCTACTCCAGCAGTGAGGTATCAGTTCTCAGAAATAAAAGGTCAGCACTTTGAAGAACAAAATCAAAGTTACTGATGTATTCCTGAGTTGGAAGAAAAGAAATTTCATCATTTGCTGAATTCGTGGTGACAAAGAGAGGAACCACCAGGGAACTGTTGAAGGTTATCTCTGGTAGAATTCACAAAGTGATCTGCAATGGTGCCTGAACGTTCATATTTGGAGAGAACATTGTGGGTATCACCTTCTAGGCGATGGAAGTTAGATGAATCTTGGAGTAATGCAAGAGATTTAAACCACACCAAGCTTTAAAAAATAGACTAAGTACAAAATCAGCTTGTTTCAAAGTTAAACACCAATGTCATCAGCTCAGATTTTGTGGGGGCTTAGCCCCAGAAGCAGAAAGATCCATCAGTCCACAGATTCATTTCCCAGGAGAGTGGTGGAAAATGGCTTTGTTGGCTCATTTAAAATTAGCTTGGGTACAGCAGTTATGAATATACTGTGCAGAAAATTGTGCACTGAATTATAAGCAAATAGGTTGCTATGATTTGATGCTATTTTAATAGCTGGTGATTAACCAAATGAATGCTATTTGGTCTGGCCTGATTTGCCAAATGGTTCCTCTCTTCTACCATCCAGCCAGTTGTAAAGTAGTGCCCCATACAACCAGGCACTATTACCATATTAAACTCTAATAATTTTTTTTTAAAGGAATAGTAGCATATTGTGGGGTATATATTTCTTTCAGTTCCAGGACTGATCTTCTTGAGCCAGCTGAGGGAAGAGCATTTTCTAGGAAGCTGTACTCAGGGTTTGCCTTTGACGTGAAGTTAAAGTCCTTGAGGTCTTCTTCAAAAACGCTGAGATATTTCAGATACATGCTTAATGTTCTTCATTCACCCCAAAAGCACCTACTGAGACAAACCCACATTAATATGCCTCTAGCTAGTGTTGACAAACCTCTTCCTTGCCTTGGTTACCAAGAATGTGCCATCTGATGAACTTGCCCATAGCTCCCGTAACATCTTGGTTTTCTGTGCAGTGGTTTTCAGCTGGAGGACTGCTGAGTGTTTGGGGATTTTTATTACTAAATTATTTGAAACTGAGCACCTACAAAGGACAATGCACTGCTAATGTTTAACTAGAAGTAGAATAGGAATTTCTGGTTTCTTGTCCAGTCCAAAAGAGGTTTATTTTGTGTCCACCATCAGTGTAGACAGAGATTCTTTCCCAGGCACCTCCATGCTCATTGCAGTGGTGGCCCTGAGAGGTTCATCCTTTCTTTCCAGTGGAGTTTGCTCCAAGATGATGGATATGAGAGCTGTCAGGTCTCAGACCAGCTGGGGTAAATGAGCTTAGCAAAGATGCTGCTGCCCAGCCCAGCAACAAAGCTTCTGCATTTCCGTAACAGCAGCTACAGCAGAGCTCATCCTACCTGGTATTAACAAACTGGGGAGATGCTTTACTGAGTCCGCTTGATAATTTTATGGCTAATCTTGTTTTATCTATATTACTTGGACTTCTGCCTTTTTGTTATTTTTTTAACATGGGTTATTTTTATGAGAGAACAGTAATTGGCACCGCAGTGCTGACAGAAGTATGTCTCAGGTGTACAGGGCCAATGCCTTGTTGTGTCCCCTCAGGGTGCATTAATTAGCACTGCTGCACTGGCTCCTGTCACTGCCCAGTTCTAGCTAATGCCAGAGGTTAAACTGTCCCCTGCCTGTGTCACCAATTTAGACTCAGAATAGCTCTTCATATGCACAATGCACATTAGTATTGCTCTAATGAGGGTGCTGATACTGAACAAATGAATTTCTGGGTGATATTTCAAAGGTTTGCCTTTGCTCCAGCATTAGTTTTCTTTTACTTTACTATTTTTAGCTAGTCATTTACTCCTTACCATACCTCCACAAAAAAAACCCCCAAAAAACTAGCATTTAGTGCAAAATTTTCTACTTCCTTGAAAAATGAATTAAAAAAAAAAAGTTTAAAATAGTTTCTTAATCAGTAATTTTCATCATCTTAGTTAAATTTCTCCAAGCCCTTTAAAAATTACTCAGACCCCATGTAAATAATGCCTTAGCGTGTACATTGTTCTGTGCAGATAGTTGGGCAACTTCTTGTGTACCTTAAAAAGAAGTCCACGTTAAAATGCTTTGCTGAATTGCACCAAACAGCAGAGTAATTTTCGTCCCTTTTCTATGAAAGATGAAATGGGGTTGTGGAAGGTTTTAATGTCAATGTTATCAGAAGACTCCCCAAATTGTGATTTCTTCCACTTTTTGGGACTGAATGGCAGAGGCAGTGGTCCGTACTGCCTTCTTCTGCTCCTGAAGCCAGACAGTGCTTCCTTCTCCCCCAGACAAGCCCCGTTCCTCCCTTATCAGAGAAATTTGCATTTCATTTCTCTGTTACACGAGATACTGCGTTGTGTGACTGCACAAAGAGGGGCTTTGTCTCCTCACCAAAGGCAGGCAAATAACCGGCTATTGAAACTGGAAAGGAAAGGACTAACGTGACGAAATGCCACATTGCTGGAATGCTTCTGCTCAGGAGTGTGCCGGCACAGATGGAGCAGAGCCTTGTCACCAGTTACCTTGTTCGCTCTTCCACACCAGTTGCATTTTTCCAAGTTCCTTACTCCTCTTGCAGCTCTGGACCTTCCCTTCTCTGTGGTATTGCAACTTGCCAGCACTCATCTCTGAAAGGGAAGCCTTGAGCAAATCATTTAAAAGGAAACAAAACATATCACAGAGGAAAATTATAGCGTGTTGATGTGCCAAATCAAGCTATCTCTGTCTTGTGGCAGCATGATTGTATCACCTGTCCTACAATGACTGGCAATTTCACCTGTCTCATCATTGCAGACAGATGCTCCAGTGCTACCAAACCACAATACTGAATCCTGGTCCTCTTCAGCAATAAAATCAGCCATTCGTAACAGGATTTTTTAAATGTAATCTTTGTAGGAAATTGGGATTAGATAACTATTTCATAATTTTTGACTCATTAACTACAGTAGACACAAATCTAAATGACAAAACAGATCATAAGACACACAGACTATTGGGAGCTTATTGACATCTCCCAAAACCTCAGACACAGCAGCTAAGCAAGCTGTTGTGACCTGTACTGGCAGAAGAGACACAATGAATGAACTGACCAAGGTGTGAGAGCACCGAGGAGCTCCGGATGTATTTTCTGCTCATTAGCCTGTACTGATGCTCACACTGCCTCGACATTATCTGTGTTGACATTTGCAACCTCACCTGACTCACACCAGTACAACGCTTACTGCTTGCACTGATAAATCCTTTTGGTCCATTTCCATTCTCCTGTATGTCTTCTCCCTTCTCTTCCATCGTGCTTGGTGTCTGGGATCTGTGTTTGGCACTGACAGCAAGCCTTGATGATATTTCTTCCCATTGGGTTGCAGCAGGGGAAGGGTGAGATGCCATCACAGAGGGGTTTGTGAAAAGTCCTCAGTTATGAGCACACCAGCAGAGGAAGGGGCTGCAGCCCATGACCCCATCAACACTGGCACGCTCCAGTGCTACTGAGCCACCATTCATAATCACCTGTGCTCACCAGGGCACTTCCAGGGCTGCTCTACATCCCTGCGCTGTGCTTCACCTCTGGCAGTTAGCAATGAATACAAATAGCTCTGAATACATGGACTGAGCAGCCTTACAGCAGGAGAGCATCTGCACGGGGAGCTCAGCACTCAGCCCCCTGTGCCCTGCCCATCGAGGCAGGAGACAGAACATGTCACACCAAGTCTCCAGTATGCCTCATTTTTGCCCCAAGAGCCTCTTTAAAAGTCAGATTAAAAAGCATCAAGACAGGAGAATTATTCTCTAACATCAAGCCCTTTCTTAACCAGGTAAACTACTTCAGCCTGCAGCATAATCAGAGGCCGTGGGATCACACCAATTGCAATTAACTTGCTGAAGTAGGTCAGGACTATGTGTATTGCAGTGCAGGGGTACTCTGCCTTTAATGATTTCAAGTATTTTGAGAAGCAAACTGAAAACACTTAGTCAAATTAAGTGTTTTCTTTAAGCTGTCAGCATTGCAAGCACTGCCAAGATGAACAGGATAAATTGGATTAGATGCAGTCTATATGCTTCGAATCCTAATGGCAAGGGATCCAAAATGTAAAGTAGTGCACAAAGGCAAAGCAAATATTATATTATTGTCTGTAAAGCAGCAGATCTCAGTTTACTGATTAACCAGATAGTTTGAAAATAGCATGACTCATCTCCAGAGAAGCTGAGCATTGCTGCTGGCTCCTGTGCAGCCCAGCTTGTGACAGTGTGACAGTCTCTGCCTGCTAAATGATGGGTCCTACAAGTGGGCCAACAGCACGATTTTGGTTCTACCCAGGGTAGATCCTGTCACTGCAGTCTGGCCTGAAACAATTCAGGCTAAAATACAGACTAAAAAAATTACATCCAGGTGGTAATTTAGGTTAAATATGAAGGTGAAATCTTGTTACACAAGGTGCCCATGTGAGTCTTGAGCCACTGGTTATCAACAGGCAGGGATGCAGCATTCAGGTTACAAACTGGGAGAGCCGTAGGAGGTGGGTAGAGGTGGATGAAGACCTTAATCAAAACAGCAATCAGCCACTGCACCCATCCCTCCAGAGGTGTCTGCACAGGACATGCCCGAGAGGGGAGCAGAGAGCACCAGCCTGGAAATCACACTCAGGTGGACACACAAAAATTCGAGAGCTGGAAGAAACTAATGCCTTGAGGGGAGTTCACTGGTGTCAGAGGAATAATCCCAGCTAAGGGGAGGGAGCACCCAGAGCTCAGAGCTGCTCAAAATACTTTTCCTCTACTGGATGGAAACCATCCTTTAGTTGCTGGCTTGAATTTTCTCATGGTGGATTCAATCTGTTTGGGGGTTTTTTGCCAATATTCCCTATTAGTGTAAATAATTTAGGTTTTATTTACCCCCTATGTTTATTCCCTGAAGATAATTGGGGGTAACTTATCTCCATCTCAGGCTTTGTTTTGCTGAGCTCAATAAGCCAAACTCCTGATCATCTCTAAGGACAGACCCTCCATTCTTCTGATGATGCTGTTATTTTATCTCTGTGCTTGGTTTGGTTTGACTTTGTCTTTCTGGATATTCTTGCATGTTTTTTACAATGAGGGTGGTGAGACCCTGGCACATGTTGCCCAGAGAAGCTGCCCCATCCCTGGAAGTGTTCAAGGCCAGGTTAGATGGGGCTCTGGGCAACCTGGGCTAGTGGAAGGTGTCCCTGCTCATTGCAGGTGTGTTGGACTAGATGACCTTTAAAGGTCTCTTCTAACCCAAACTATTCTGTGACTCTATGTCCACATGTCTGCCCAGTACTCTGCAACAGGTAGTACTTAATTCATACTGGAAATTCATGATTGGTTGAATATATGAGCACTGAGACCCTCAGAGTTAAGGCTAAAGGGTCTCCAGGTTGCCTTGCTTACTCCACTCCTCATCCACCAGCTCCCAAAATAAAGCAGAAAAAACCTGGCCAATGTCTTGGAAGATGAGTCTATGGCAAAATCAGGAATAAATCCCAAATAAGCCATTTACTTCAGCCATATGAATACAAATATCAAACAAGAGTATCTAAAACATCAACAAATTATGATAAGTAGCTAAAACACAGAAGTTGTCATCACCATGTCTGGACAGAATTTTGACAAGTCCTCAGATAAATCTTCTCCATCTCCCTTTTCCACGGTATGTTGGTATTTTGAACAGAAATTCTCAAGTCAAAAGACATACATCAATTTTTAGTTCTAGCAAAAAAAAATAAAACCAAACTAGACATACAAAGCAGATGCTTTTCGCTAAAGCTTTTTTACATAAAAGTCTATTCTCTCATCACAAAGTTGGTTCAAAATTTTCTGAACAGTTCTAAACAGTAGCAGTAAAAATAGTTCCCAGTGGAGAGAGACTACAGGTGCATGTTACATCTGTTCATCCGACAGTGTACAAATCCTTTAAAAATCATAAAAATCTTATTTAGTTAGGGAGGGCCACCAAGTATTAGAGAGGGATCATCTTTAAAAATGTACTGTAGTTAAATAAGAAATATCAGTTATGTGAGGAAAGATGTTTACATGTAGGATTCAATCCTATAAACTCAGCAGGCCTCAGTGCTGTACCAAAGTGACTTTTGTCATGTCCCAAATCAATTCCATCTCCTAAGCTCTAGCTCTAAGAAAACCAAAGGGATCTCAAGGGATAGATTTTAGAGGATCCAAGGGGGAAAGACCCAACTTCCAGAAATGCTCAGTGCAGCTGATCTCAAGGTAGATTTATGCTATTTAGCAGCAATTAGGAGGCATCCAGTAGAAGAGCTGGCGATAGGAGGAGTATTCAAAGGGAAATACAACACTTGCAGTGATTAAAAAGTCCACTCTGCCTACAAGATGAGCAACTGCTGCTGGGAGAAAGAGCAAACCAGCAAGGAAAATGCTTTCCTATCGCAGAAGATGAGGCCATTGGAGGTGGGGGGAAAAAATAGGTGGAGAAAGAGAGAAGCAGGAGTTGAACTTGAAAAAAAGATTGGTATGTTGAAGTAGAGCTGTTCTCTATGCCAGTAACTCGAGCTATGATCTAAGTTTGATAAAAAATTTGATATCTTTGCTACAGCAGAGTAGTTGCTGTGATAGAGAACTGAATGATCAAAGATCTGTGCATGGAGACATCTCCCAATACATGTCCAAAAACATCTCCAGAATATCAACAAACAAGTTGTTCCTTTTAGATTCCTCCCCTGTATAATGAATGCATTTTACAAGACAAATGTCTTAATGATCTTTCATTTCTCCAAGCATGCATGAGAAGAGGAGCAGGGAGAAAATGTGACATGTTCCCCTGTGTATTTTAGCGTGAAGTAAAGCCAGGAAAGTTGCATAGTGAAGAAATTGCCCAGAAAAATATAACATTTAAATAATGGCACCACTTAAGACAAGAAGGATAATTGGGCAACCTGAGTTGGAAGAACTTATTCCAGGTAATTCAGTGCAGCAGAGGGCTCTAGAGTGCAGCACCAGAAATCGAAATGGTTTGAAATCACTCCCCAAAACGGACTATTTAGTATTTATTTAGAACATTTGTGCCATAAGTGGTGGCATTGTATCATTGCAAAGTTGTGTGTGCAAGCCCAGCAAAACCAAGGTGAGCAAATACAACCACCTGACTCCCAGACAGGAGCACTTCTGCAACACAAACTCCTGAGTTATAAGTCTCAGACGAAAAGAGTACTTACTATGTCTTTAAATTACTCTGTGAGACTACTAAATGCTGTGTTTGTAGTAATGGTCAAGGAAGAAACAGGATTAACATTTTAAAAAAGCTGTTTGTATTCTGATTTTCCATTCTAAATGGGTGCCAAAAGTCACAACTGAAATTAAGACAATCTTTCATTGAACTTACGTTAATAATTTTTTTTTAAAAGTATTAAAGCAGTAACTTTAGGCTAAACTTTTATAGAAAGACCAGTTATTGAATAGGATGATGTGACCCAAAATACTGGTCTTTGAAGGGATAAAAATCAGCTTTTGACAACCATAGCTGCTTCTGCAGCTGCAGGGAGAACATTTTCTTCATGTCAATTTATATTTCATTTCCTTCAGCTCAATAGCTGATTCATTCAAGTTCAGACACTGATGAAGAGTTGAGACCCAGGAATGTTTATTTTCTCTCTTGCAAATGATGAGAGCAGACCAGCACTAAAGCACGATCCACTACATCTAAATCCTCCAGGGACAAGTGATGAAAAAAACATCAGATTGATTAACTCAGGGCATTTTTCCTTTGTCAATAATTTATCAAGTTTTGAAAAACAAGATATTTACCTTTATTTTCTGGTGCACCCAGCAAACTTCACACAGTCTGAGCTAGCAAATAAAACGCCTTCATAAAGTATGTGTTCATGATTTTGCTTGAATTACAATTTTCATCTGAAACACTCTGTCACGAATCAGAAATTAAAAACATCATCACTCTAACTGGAAAGACTAAGCAGCATATCCTGAGATGATGCAGGTTGGACAGGGACATGGAGAAGTCCTTATGACAATGGGGAAGGAACAGAGGCTCTCCAGCTTTCACAGGTACCAGTGATTTAAATTACACCCCTTTGCTCAATGCTCTTTGCTTGAGCTGGAGTTTGAGCTTTTAGAGCAAAGTATGAGATGATTTATTAAAGGGTATCTTTTGCCTCCCAGTATCTTCTCTACAGACCTAGACAGCTTCTTAATTTGTATTAAGTTATATTATTATGTGTAAATGCAGTGCTTTACCCACCTGTTTCTCACAAACAAGTACCAAGTGTCCTGTCCTGCTGGTGAAAACTGAGACTGAACCTCTCCCAGGCAACACAACTCTGTGCTACAAATGCAGAACAAGTTTTAAAAGACACTATTTAAATCAAAACCGAGACACCTGACAATTTAAGTAGTTTTTGATTCAATTAATTCTCATAAGTAAGGAAGGAAAAACAAAGAGAGGAGGGTTCAAATACTGCCAGTAAGATGAAAAGTCCATCCTACCAGTTTGCACATGGGAGAAGGATGTTCAGATTGGAAGATTGATGCACTGTGACTCATGTCCTTTGTGTCACCCCACGAGTCAGTGCATTCATCAGCTCCGTGCCACACCTTCAGCTTCCACTGCATGGAGATGCTCAGGGTGATCCTGCTGATCCTCTCTCCACACACCCATCCCTGCCTGCAATCCCTGCTGAAGCTCTGGGGCTCTCTGCTCACCCACAGAATATGGACAGCATAGGAAGGGAAGATAAGGGAGAGTTTATTTCAAGGTGTAAGTGAAATATTAAACAAAAATACTACTCATCTTTACAGTCTAGTGACAAGCTCCCCCCTCCCCACAAAAGCTGTGTGGGACCTGAGTTACAAACCACTCATCTTGACTGGTACCCCTAAGGAGACACCATATTTAGAGCCATTTATACTCACAGAGCTTTATTTGATTACCACGGTCAATCGATCAGTACCTGTTCGTCTCTCTGTGGAGTACAACAGCCTGTCAGGAAGTAGACAGCACACTCATTTTGCACTGTTAAACATGCTCACCTGTGGTTTCTAGTCATGCTCAATTTTATTTCCAGTCATGTTGAATTTTATTACCTGATCTTTTTTGCCTTATCAGTCAAGATAAAGATACTGTATCATCAAGTGAGAGTCAATTTTCCGGAGAGAATTCTAGTTTTTTGTTACATTTTCAGGGTTCATATATAGCTAAAAAAACTAAATAGTTCAGCAAAAGACCAAAACATTTGGGCAAAATATTTCATGGGACTTAAAATTTAGGTGTTGAATGCTTGTGTTGTTGTTTACAACAGTCCATCTGGTCAGTCCATGGTCATCATGGAACACCATGGCTGTGCACTCCCACCAGGGAAAGAAAACCTCACAAGGAAATCAGTGGAGATGCAGCCTCACCAATTCTGAACCCACAGAAAAGAATGACAACAAAAACCATCCACAAAAAACATATTCAAAAGAATAATGTTTCTGTTGTCTCCAAAGCCCTGTTTTATATTCCTGGTCTAAAAGAGATTTTTGCATGAGCTGGAATTGTGCCCTGCCACACTCCCCATTTCCTGAGTCCCCAGGTGGCACACTGGAGCAGGGACCACTTTGTGATCCTACAAATTATATCCTAGTTATAAATAGCGTTAATTAAAGAATCAGAGTCATGGCATGCAACCAGGCATCGCTGATTACTCTGGTCCTGCATGGTCTGCTCAGAGCAAAAACTCCCCTGAATAATCCAGAGTTCAAATACAACCTCTACAAAGAGGTGCGTTTAAAAAACCCCACCAAGATGACGAGGTTTATGAGGATAGAAGCTGATAGTTTTTCTGTATGCAGATAACTCCAAAAGGTCTATACTTAAAGAAAAGTATATATACTTAAAGGAATGGCAAAAAACCCCTGTTTTGTCTATATTCTAACTCCCAGTCCTGCAAAGGCTTAGACTTATGGTTCACTTCTCTAAGTGGGGCTTTTCAAATTGCTGCATTCTGCCCCAAATCCTGCAGGCAGCCGTTCCTGCTGGCAGATTTCCAGCAGCCCCCATGAAGGGAAGGGTCTGGGCTTTACCACTGACTGGTCAGCAGCAGAAGCTTGGGCCATATGAATGGGGCCCCCTCTGACAGCCTTATTAACACAAATGATTTTTGTTCTGCATGCCTGGGTAAGCCATGGGCACATGCTTGCAAGATCAAGGCCTCAGTCATTAATAACCTGGGCAATCACTTCACCTAAAGCCACACTCTGTCTGCACAGAAATCTTTCCGGGAATCTGGTAAAAAGATTGATGAAAATTAAACATCTACTTAGTGAAGCTGAAGTAACCAATATATGATTAATACTTTCCAATTATATTTCAGTACAGTACATTGCTGAGTTTGTTATTACCTGCACTCTTAACACTCCATCTGCAGTGTTAAATCCATCTGTTGCTGAAAATATGACTATATCTTCAAGGGTTTCTGAATCATCATGCTGGTACCTTTTAACATAATTATAATGAAGAGCGATATTCATTATCCAGCGGAAATTAGAAACCTATAAATATGAGGGGAGGGGGGCAAGGGAAGAGCTGAGGTCCAGCATTGCCCACTGTCCCAATTGATCATATTGGCTGCTTTTACCTGAGGTATTGCTCTGGGATCTGGATTTAGCACCACCAGTACCACTGGTTTCACTGATGTTTTGTTAACACCTCTCGTGGGGACCTGGTCCCTCAGCTTTATTCTGCCGAGTGAAGGTGGGCAAGAGAAGTGGCTTCATGGCTGGCATCCACATCAGGGTGTGGAGACAGCATAGACCTAAGAGCACGTCCCATGGCCAAAGCTTCTGGTTGGGCAGGATGTCAAACCTTGGGAATTGCTCACCTGTCTGAGGAGGAATGGCTGTGCTGAACCAGGTGTCCTCAGCACTGGGTTGTCACATGCTGAAATGGCAAGAGAAAAGTTCTGATTGTTCCTACCTTTGAGAAGGATCTAAAGCAGAGGGTGCTATCTCTAAATACTCAGTTAAATTGTCAGAATAAATATATCATATTTTTATGCATATATCTTAGATGTTAAAGAAACCCCCTCTTTAATAGAGCAGCAGCTGGTTTAAATGTGCCTGCAGGTAACAGAAGGCAAAGCTTATGCCACAGTCTTCCCTGAACTCTGCTCCCCTCCACTTCCCTCCCTCTGCCCTGTTAGGATTTGTCCTTCCAAAATCACAAGGCTCCTTTTTAAATTTTCAGACACCATTACACAGTTATGGACATGATAGGCTTCACTTCCCCCCAAATCCCACAGCAGAGGGTCAATTTTTGAAACTCTGGGTAGTAACCAGCTATGGAGAATTTTACAGGAAGAACTCAAATAAACAAACTGATTTTAAAAGCCTTCAAACAAAACTCCTTCCACCTTGTCAAGTCCATACAGATAAATGAAACTGGAGAGAGGAGGTTTATTAATTATAAAAACTTTCAGTTCCTCATGGGAGCATGAAGCAGTGTTTTCCTTTGCTGCATCCAGGGGGGACAGTATCAGGACCAGCCATTCCACCAGTGAACCTGCCTGCAGTTTGGGCTTGGAAGGGGTTCTCTGATGCTCAGCAGGTGTGTCTGTACTTTTGGAATAGGAGGGATCTCCCCCAGGTTCTGCCCTGCAGATTTAAAAGCTTGAACTGCATGTCAGCTGATCCAAAGGCTTTGCAAGTGCCTGTATTGGGTTTAACAGGACTGCCTGGAGTCTAACTCTGATGAAAACCTTGTACTGAAAGGGAAGCAGAGTCCAACTTGCAGGACTAAAATTTGATGAAAGAAGATTCAAAGTACCAAGTGAGATATTTGTGTCCTGCCACCATGAATCAAAGCAGTGAATAGAAAATAGCTTAACAATGTATTTCGTCCCACCCTACCACCGAGAATTCACAGCCCATGCCATCGAGGTAAACAGTAAGCAGCTAAGGGGCAGTTTATTTCATCTCTCTTAGCCTCCAGCTCCAGGGAGGATGAAAAACTTTCTAATCTGTCTGTCCCAGAAAGACTTTATGCTTCTACATCCCAGCACTGCCATCCTCCATCAGATAACAAGGATAACATGGGGTCCTTAGGAAACCACAGCCTGTCCACAGGGCATGAACTTAGGAAGAATGTTATCTCCTTCTTGGGAGAAATTCCTGTCACCTGGTGTGAGAGATGGACAAAAAAGACAAGAAGGACAAGGGTACCTGTCTATCCAAGGCCATTGAGTCGGAAGTGAAGCTGCTGTGCCTTCTCAGCAAGAGAGGACAGAGATGCTTTCCTCTGTGCCATCAGAAGCAGGAGATAAGTGGGGTATTACCCCACTGTGGTGATTTTTGAGGCTCATGGATTTCTGGAATCAATCTTTCTCCTATCTAAAAGAAATCCACAGGGTTAATAGCTAGAGGCACACAGCTAAAATGTGATTTTGAGAAAAACAAGAACAAGACGACGTGGTACTTAAAAAGAAGAGAAAATGGGCTCGGAGTTTTAAAAATATCCTTCAGAAAAAAACATAGCAATTAAAACTACTGAGCTGACTGAAGAAGCTTCAGCATTGCTTTCCTTTTACCAAGCTTTTATTGCTATTCTTTGGAATATAATTGGTGATAATTTTCTACTTGGAGTCTGACACAAATCTTACAAGTTGCTAAAGGTACTTGAAAAAAAAAATACAAATAGGTTGTTTTATTTCTCTTCATAAACAATTTGCTGTTGGAAACAGTGAAGCCTCTTGAACGACTCCAAGACTTCAACAGCTTGCTATAATTTCTCAAATAATCCTTTCCTATGGTTGTATGTTCTTCACTACAAGTAACTCTCCTTTTCTACTTTCCCACTGTTGTGGGCAAATTGGTCTTAGGGCAGAGTTTAACTATTTAGCTGAAGAACATAGCCTTGAGCATTGTAAGCTTTACACAGCAGACTCAAAATTCACCCTCCACAAATATTCATTTAATACTGGCAGGAATTTTGCTGATCCCCTTAACCTACCTGGGATTTTAGTATTTGCTAAAACACTTAACAACGAATACATGCACACATACAAACCCCAGATGGAATAAATTTGATGACTAATTCACATTTGCGGAGAAAATGCTTGCCTGGCTCCTACATTCCAAAACTATAGGAAGAAGTCAGGCAGTAAATGTGTGGAACAATCTGCAGGGCTTATTACGCAGCACAGGAATTGACAAACCCGGATTTTTCAAGCAATGCCACAAAAAGATAGAAAGGTAGAAAACACTTCATTGAGTGAACTTTCTTGCCAGATGTGTCAAAGTGCTGGCAGGGAACAGAAACACCAGCGGTGTGTACAGCTCACCATTTTCATTTTTTGTTGAATGAAATGAGATGTGGGGTTTGACTGCTTTGGCACAGCAACTGCCAAGCTCTTACTCTGCAGAGAGTCAGGAGTGAGCACAGCTCTTGCTGTCTGCCACAGGGAACCCAGGAGCTTGTGCAGGTCTTTGAAATATGATGCTTGTCCATTATCAAAAAGAAAGTGACTCACAATGCTGGAAAGCTCTGGAGTCCTCACTGGGCAGATTTCAGTGAAACACTAAGAAAATCACTGATTTTGGTCCTTTCTTGCAAGAATCATAGAGAAATTCTCAAATCTCTGCACTGATGGGGAGTGTTGTTCTCTGCAGTGAGGCTGCACTGTCTTTCAACAGTCAGAAATGGGATTGAGAAGGTGATGCCAGGCTTCTGCCCCTTTTCTACTTTTGTGCTCATTTGTTGTATTTTAACTTAAAAATTTAGATTCCAATAAGCATCATTTGTTCTCATGCCTCTTCCAGCACCTTTTTATGAAAGCAGAGCTTTAAAAAAGTTATAGTAATAATAATAATAATTGCAAATTACATCAAAAGCTTTTCTTGTTTACCTGAAAGATGTCGGGTCCAAAGCAGCAGGACTTGTTTTGTTTGGTTGGTTTTTAGGCTACAAAAATTAGCTTCCACACACTGTAAAAATTTGTAAAAGGGAAAAAGAAATGTTAGATCTTTTCCCTATCACCTTATAAGGTGTAATTCAGCTTGACAGTTTCCTATACACGGGAGAAGTGAGAGAAACAAAGCATTAGCAGCACACACGAGTTGATTGTCTGGAGATTTGGTCTCTGGAGAGCAGAGCTGACGCCTTGTGATGGTGCAAGTTTCTTTGACAAGTTGTGTGTAGTTGCAGGCTCCCTCTGGCTCATGTAACACGAGGAAACAGTCTTGAAGATGGCTGAAAAATGTGGAAATCCAGACTGATCCCACTCTGCTGGTACCAGCTCAGCTCTCAGCTCATCAATTCATAAAATTTCTCTTTCAAGTGTTGTTTTTTTCCAGTGTCTTGACATTTCTATTAATTTTCTGTATTTGTTTAAGTGTTGCAAGGAACAAATTGAATCATCATACCTAAAGGAAAGGAAAGAAAAGAAGAAAAATAAAAAGTCAATTGGTCTTTTTGCTTTCACCTGTTTTAATACTGGTGAAAATCCAGAGCAACTCTTGATTTTAATAAAGTAATTTGTGTAAAAGAGAAGCACTGTGTTATTACAGATGAACAGCTTCAGCCATCTCATTCCTGCACAATTTCTGACTATGCAATATATGTCTGCATGGCTTTCAAATGTTTTGAATGCTATGTCATCTTAAAAAAAAAAAAAAGCCATACTTACTTGAGCATTAAAGATTAGGCTGTTCTTGACTATCAGATAAAATGAATTTAAGTGAGTCATGAAAAGACCTCTTCTTCAAAATGGTGATGGTAGACAAGGCTGTAGAAGAGACTGCTTTGCAAGCACATTGACACAGGGATATCTTGAAAATACAAGATCCATCACAGATCATTTTTGGCAGTCATCTGCTGTTTTTCTTTTCTCCTATTACTCCTCTATTAATTTTAGCTCCAGATAACCCCATCCATCACACCAGGGGAGCAATAGCACTTACGCATTTTCAGCCGTGTGGACAACTCAGTCCTGCACTCCCAAACATTCATCATCGAATCACAGGATCATTGAAAGGTCTTTAAGATCAGTTGGAAAAGGTCTTTAAGATCAAGTCCAACCATGAGCCCAGCACTGCCAAGCCCAGCACTGTTCACTCCACCACAGAGCAGTACCAGGGACTGTCACCTCCCCAGACTGCAGCACCTGCTTGGCCCATCTGCAATGGATTCCTTGATAACCTCCAGCACTCGTTGACTCAGTTGTTTTAGTGAGAGTATAAGAATCACTTGAATTAAACTCACAAAAAACCCATCAATACAGGTGTTTCAGGAAGAACCATCTTGCCTTTTTGCAAGCTTGAAGGTGACATTGCTCACCAGGTTGTCATCTCTTGGTGGGATGGCAATGGGACACCATTGCCCGAGGGGAAACCAGTGCCTAATGCTTTACCTTCCATCAAATATTCTTAAAACAGCCCAATCCTTGGCTGCGTCTCTCATTGTGCTGGAAATAGGCAACTGAATCCTCAATGTTTTCAAACTTGAGGCTTTTGCCTCCTGTTATATAAATGCAGAAAGAAAGTTACCATGTGCTCTTTCTATCAACACAAATTACCAATAACATTTTCAAATTTAAGCAGATGAGACACACGTCTTCTGTTCCCCGTGTAAAGGCTGGATCCGCTCAAAACCAACAGGAGCCTTTTCATTCACTTCAGTGAACTTTAGATCACGTTCCAAAGAAGTGACATGATTATTTTTTCACCCTGAAATATACATTGGGCTGTTCTTAGTAACAAGCCTGAACTCTGCAGACTCACTGCTGAAATTCCAAAAGATGTGAAAATCTTACAGTTTTTTTCAGAAGAATTTCTATTAATTTTTCTGGGACACATGCAAAAAAGTCAAACCTTTCCTAGACAGATTATGGGGGTAGGTCTAACAAGATAAACTGTGCTTATATTCTGTCAGTGTTGCATTGCATCTCATCGCCGAACTCAGATCTGACACAACACCTCACACTGGGGATCTTCCATCACCAGGAGCTGGGCATCATTCAGGTTATCATGGGCAGCAGTCTGAAGAGGATCAGAGAATCACAGAATCACCAAGGCTGGAAAAGACTTCCAAGGCCATCAAGTCTAACCATCAACCAAGTACCACCTTGTCAACTAAACTGTATCACAAATTGCCCTGAATCATCTGCTTGATTTTCCAACACTTCCACTTTTGGATGGTGACTCCACCGCTTCCCTGGGGAGCCAGTTCCAATGCTTAACCACTCATTCAGTGAAGAAATGTTTGTTAATATCCAGTCTAAACTCTCCCCTGGCACAACTGGAGGCCATTTGCCCCTGTCCTGTGCATCCTATGTAATAGAACGTGACCATCCTCCACAGCCCAGGCCTATGATACACATGTATATAAAAACTGAAGGCTGATGATAAGGATTTGCATTGCTCTTCACAAACAGCTACATAGCAAAATCCAAGATTCCAAACCCTCTCTTGCATCCAGTTTAAGCAGCTGATTTGCAGAAGGGAGGTTTCATAATGTTTATTTGAGCCTGGAGGATCTATCCTCTTACCACACCAATAAATGTTGTGTGTAATACCACAACACTTTCCTGTACCAAGGGAACTCTCACAGCTCTCGTGTCTGCGGCAGGCAAAGAAAAGCAACAGCTTTCCCCCCTGAGCCAGCCTTCCTGCCGTGTGCCAGGTCTGCACGAACCCTGGGTCCTTCCAGACCAATATGTTAACCAGGAAATTGCACCTTTGGAGTGGAAACTTAATCCAAAACCAGAAAGAAACATGAAAATATGTACAAACAGCTCACCAACTGGTGGATTTAAAAACATATATGTATTTTTTTTTTCATCTCTGCCTTTTCAATCCCCTTATTGTAAGCAGGAATAGATGCAAGATTGGGGTAACAGCAAAAGAGGAAAATTTCTAAAAACTAAAAGGCAGAAAAGAGAAAAGCAGCCAACTATTCCCCTTCTCTCTCCACCCAAACCCTTCTCAAAGTACATTCCCACTTAAAATTTAAGCAGAGGGTATATATTTTGATCAAAAATGCACTTTAAAAAAATACTGTTGTGTGTAGCACTACCTTTGGAGTACTCTTGGTAGGATAGATTTAATGTAAAACATTGATTCTCAGCAAAAGTCTGTAGGAGAAGTACGTGCACGTGAAATATCCACAGGATTTGTCTTATTCCAACACCATAAAAATCATCATTTTGTAACAGGCTCACTGCCCAGCCACATTCTTTCAGACTGTGTAAGCAGGCTAAAAGACCTTGAGATCACAGTGCATCCTTCTGTTCTCACTCTGGGAGCTAAAATTCTCTTCACTTGTGGAAATGTTGCGAGATTTCATTTTGCAAGTCATCAAAGAGCACAGAGTGTCTTAAAATAAAAACCACAAAAAGAAGTCCAGAGACTGCCTTGTATTTAAAGGTTTTGCACATACAAGAGTCTCCAGACTTGAATTTTCCACATCCTAAAAGTTATTAGTGTATCTAAATTCCTTTCTGCGTAGAGGAGCTAAATGCAAAAACACTTGGAAAGATGGGCCTTTAAGTGAGAGCTGTAACTTCAGTGCCGCAGCTGGACAGAGCAGCAACACTGCAGGGACACATGGGAACAAGCCAGGCACACTGTCATGTACCTCCAGAAATTCCAGGCATTTCAATTCTTAAAACTCTGTGACCAGTAAAGTGTTTGTCTTATCTAACCCTCAGAAGCCTTCAGAGTTTCTCCTTCAGCAGTCAGAAGGTTTGACTACTGCTAAGCAAACACAAGCACATCTCATTTGCAGTGAGATAAATCCTCAAGCAGAATTAGCACTAACAGAGAAGAACCAAGTCCAACGTATATTTTTAAAACACTCATCAAACTTCAAAGAGGCACAACTCCACTGTTCCAAAGGTACCTGCACAGATGTATTAACATGCACTCAAAAGCACTGTGAGCTCACACACTGAAGCAAGACCGTATATAACCCTTCCAACGCATGTTCCACCCAACCTTGGGAGCTTCGGCCTTCACACTTCTTTTTGAAAAATGGGC
Organism: Corvus hawaiiensis; assembly: GCF_020740725.1. Taxonomy (NCBI): domain Eukaryota; kingdom Metazoa; phylum Chordata; class Aves; order Passeriformes; family Corvidae; genus Corvus; species Corvus hawaiiensis. The sequence goes on from NC_063221.1 coordinate 30,196,853, forward strand.
TGCAACAGGAGAACTGCTCATGAGCATATAATCAGTTGCTTGAAACTCAGCCTAACAAAACGAGCAAAACAAACACTCCCTGAAAGATTAATGCAGCATTTGCTGACTGGCAAGCTTGCTTTGGATGTAGTACAGCAGTGCTGACTGCAGACAGCCAGGCTCCATTACTTCATAGACCTGTCTCGCAGCAGGAGACACATGGGGTGGCAGGTACCAATTCTCAGGTCACAGAGATCCTGCTGACTGAAGGATGTCATGGGCTGTGCACAGCTCTCCAAATGGGTGAAACATCCCTGCAGCAATGTACAATGTTACTTTTTCCCAAGATTTCTGCATCTTCAGCATCTTGAGCCATGGCCGTCAGTGTGCAAGGATGAGCTGCTGAGCTTCTGAGATGAACATAGACACAAATGCAGCTTCACATCGTGTTTGTAGTATGTCCCTTTATCAGGACATAAGTCCAAACATGTTCTGTTTACAAATAAGAAAGCCCAGTGAATCTTTGTACCCATATTAGCAAGGGCTAGGGAATTCCCAAAGGCAGGCAAGTGTACACGCGTGGGTGTGTGTATATATAGACATCAAGCAACTCTTGGATGCATCAACAAGTTACTGGGATAATGCTAGAGAATTAACAGTTAAACACAACAATTATCTTCTAAGCTTTGCCTCAGACAGTCAATAATCTTGTCCCAGTTAATGCAGCTGGCAAAATTCCCATTCAAAAGGGCAGGATTCTCCATTAGCCTCTTGAACAACTGCACAGAGACAGGTGATACACAGGTTAGCATAGATGCACGGAGCAATACAGTCGTGGATTTCCCAGATTTTGGCACTTGTTTTTTATTAGTTATGTCAGTTAATTGTAGGAAGGCATGGCGTGGATGATAAGCCCTGGAAAACTCCAAAAGTCCAGTTTGCGCTCTTTAATCCGGACAACAGGAATTCTGACTGGGAATGAGGTATACACTCTCCACAGGGAAAAAGCCACAGGGTTTTCAAATTCACAATTACAATTTGTAATTGTGGCCATAGGTACTTCTGATGAAGTCCCAGCTAGACAAAAAACACTGTTAGCAAGCTACCCCTCTTCTACATTTTATAAACAAAATGAATTCAATTCAGACAGGTAATCACAGGTAATTTTTTAGCTAAAAATGGACAGGGGTTATGATAGACCACTATTTCCTTCCTATGTCATTTACTCATGGCAAGGCATAGAAAGATATGAGGTGTCCAGGAGCCGGGAAGCCACAACTTTCTTTTCTTTCAAAATCTGTTAAACTCTTTCACATTAGTTTTTCTTGTTTTACCACTGCTTTGTAAAAAACCTTCAAGATGCAAAACAAAGCTATATGAGTTGCAAGCTAAGACAAATCCTCATTAAAAATCTAGGGAATGTTTCTACAACAAACGCTTTGAAATCCGAACCTAAGCTTATCCCAACACTGCTTGTTTTCAAATTTTTCCTTCTACTTGCTTTTTTTCAGATATTCAGGTAGATGCCCCTTCTCCCCTGCCACCACTTGACCGAAAGCAGGGAGCAGTGTCTCCAAAGCCATGCTCCATGCAGGCAGACTGTACTGTAAATGGAGGCTGAGATCCTTCTGCCATCTCTGTCAGATGTGCCAAGCAACTCGTGGAATTCCAGAGGCATTTGTCCAACAGAAGGAATACTTGACTCCAGCTTCCTGATCTGTACCTGAGGAACAAGTATTTCTATGATAGTCTCCAGTTCAGCAGACCTGAAAGCAGAGGATTTATTACACACAAGATCAAGAAGCCTCTCCTTTGATCATTTATACAGCAGTCTGTGAATGAAGGCATTCAGAGCCCAGCTCCAGCACACTCTGAAATATTCATGGACACAGCCAAGAACAATAACCAAGTGTTGGTTGGAGAGCAGATCCTCTGCTGGGGGATATCATACGGCAACTTTGTTGCCTTTGGTGGGGAAACAACAGTTTACACAAGCTAAAAATGTAACCTTTTTGCACATGGAGCTCTTCTTTGTAAACCGTGCTTTGATACACATCTGTGAGCCAGATAATAAACACTTCAGATAAATCACTGGAAGGTTTAGAGAGTGTGGTGAGTCAGACTTTCAGTTGTAGAGAAGACGCCAGGAGTCAGCACTGATTACACCTCAGTAGCAACTAACCATTATAAATATCAAAGTTACACTCATTTGGAACATTTCTTGGAGTTTTCTGTTGTGTTTCTGAAGAGCTCTCTTCAGACCTCTGCATCTTTTATTCTGTGATACTTACATACTTACACCCCATCCTTGAGTAGGGCTGGATATCCCACTGAGGCTTGAAACATCAAAAAAAGGACTGCTGGAATATTTCTTTCTCCTGTAAATCAGAGAGCTTCATGGTGCCCACTGTAAGTTTTCCCCATGGGCCAACCCCTCATTCAGCCATGGCCTGTTCCAGAACTGGGGCAGCACCTGCAAGTTATTGTCACCTTGAAAGGAATCATTCACACAGCCCAAGAAATTGGGGTTTTAAGGTGTAGGGAAGTCCCAGTCAGCTACCCAAAGGCATCAACATTTGTCAAGAAGTTTTCTTTGGTACTTGGCTGAGGTGTAGTTTCAAAGTGATCTTCTGTAAGAGTTACCACAGCTCTTGATTAACAGCTGAGATTTTTCAGAAGGACATAAAAACTGAAGTGGTGGACAACTTCCAGCAGAGGTGAGCTTTGGAAAACCCTAGGTGGCAAAAAAGGCAAGGACAATAATCACCTCCAACTCAGTATTAAAACAAAAAAGAAGGCACTCCCTTAAAATTTAAATCACATTATCACAACTGAGTTCCCACCTCTAAGTTCTCAGACTCACACTATTTTCTTCCAAAAACTGGTCAGCCATTGTCAGTATTCTTAACTTCTTAGTGGCAATCAAACTTTTTGCTAAGATAAATGCTAAGAAGCTGGTAAAGAGAAAAACCATCATTATTTTACCACCAAATCCAACAGTGTTGACTCAAGAGGCACCTGAAATTTTACTTACATAAGTACTGCAGGCTTGAGCTCATGCTAGGGCAATCTCAACAACATTTTAAGCTTTAGTAGAATAACTTTATTCAATCATTAAGACAGCAATAATTTAAGATAGGAAATAAAGAGGAAAAAATTGCCTTTGCACCACAAGTTATTCTATTAAGGACTGGAATATTAATGTTATTGGGTACATGAAAGCCTGTGCAACCATGGAAACCATTGCATAGGATCCATTCAGCCTCCAAAGCTGAGCTGGGGCCTATGGTTGCTATGAGAGGATATAGCACACACCCCTCAGCAGTTCTGGTTAGAAAGTTCTATTGTGTGTTTGTCTACACTTCATCTCAGCATAAAGCTATTTGTGGAACCGAGGTTAAGGAGAGGTTTCTGAAATCTGAAAACATACCTTTCAGATTAATTTAGGAAATCAGATGCTCTTTCACAACAGTTTGGGGCTTATTTGTGACAATTTAACTGATATCTTCCCTTGTTCTGAAAAGATAAAAAAAGGATATAGTGAATTTGGCTTGGAGAAGTTAGGGATTAATTTATATTCCAGGAGCATATAAGTATCCTTTTCAAGCTCATCCTCGGACCAGACATCCTACAGACAGCCTGCAGGAGTTGGTGGTAAAGAAACATGCCCCTGGATTATGGGTTTTTTTAAAAACTTACTTGCAAAATTTTAAGGAAAAATGTAAGTGGAAATCTTCTGAAACACAATAAACTGAAAAGGTAGCTATCATTTAATCTATTATCTTTTCTAATTGCAAGAGCAATTATACTAGGAACAATAACATGGCAAATAAAACCATCTTGATGTACAATAATAAAGCCTGAAAATCAAACAGAAGTTTTCTGAAAGGTTTATGAACTCTCAGTTCAGAGAATGACATCTGTAGCAGGGTGGGTTGGGAAAAACTTTCCCTGTGAAAAACGTGGAACTCACGGAAACCAACGGCGCACTTTTGTTTAAAGTGACTTATTAAACCTTCAGAGCAGGTGACGATCTCTGCACCAGCTCCTCTGACAGCAGCTCCCCCCACACCAATTTTCCATGCTCAAGGCACTGTCCTCAAACCACCTCTTTCCTCTCAGCATCAGAACAATCCCCTGCCCGAGCCATTCATTTTCCAACTTTCTGTGTCACTGTCTCATTTAAAACAACTTTTCCTACCTTGCAGGACCCACTCTCTCTGGGAAGATCGAGCCGTAGTTTGGTCTCCGTAACGAACACCATCTGTCCCCACTCCATGCTGATGCCTCTGTTCTCCAAGACAAATTTTGCTGCTTCTACATATGCAAGATGCACCAGAAATACCAGAATATCCAACTTGAGAAAACTGAGCAGAGCTTCGATCTTCTGAGTCCAGGTGCCTCCTTTAGTGTGGTTGAAGTTTTGAGCGGATGACAGGCTAACGCTTCAGTGCTCGTTTCTGGGAGTAACAGTCAAGAGCAGCCTTTCTACTCAAGAAAGGCTTGGAATTGCTTCCAGCTTTACCACTATCAGAAGGAGTTTTGATTCCTGTTTCATTTTAGTCTATAAAAAAGCGACCCAGTTTCCTCCAAGCTGTCGTGGGCACATCTTGCTTGGTGTCACTCAGCGGCCCGGTGGCCACGGCTGAGCAGCTCACAGGTGTTGCAGGTGTTGGATGGGTGTAGGTCAGTAGTTCACCTGAGGAGTGTTCAGCAGATGGAGACAGCTCCCCTGGCACTCAGACAGGCTGAGGAACACACTCCAGAGAAATACTCTACAGTAACATCGGAGAAGGCAGAAGCTGTTTACCTGAAGGTGTTCAAAACCATGCACTCAGCACCAAAAATGTTTATTCAGTTGTGGCAGTAACCAAAAATCAAAGATCCTTGTAAATTCTTTACTTACATAGCAGATGGCAGAGCACTCTCCTTCCCTTGCTTTTGTTTAGTGGACCATTATTTTGGAAGACACAACTCCATGCTCCAAGGACAGTTTCCTGCTCTGTGCAAGACTCATGTGTCCTGCACAAGAGGCCAAAGTGTTCAAATCTTCTTTGCATCAGAAAGGGCTTTATGTCAAGCCTGGTTCACAGAGAGTGGTGCCACATCCATGGAGGATGTCACATCTCCTTAGGAAAGTTGTTCTCTGAAATTCCTCAGTGTCTCCTTTTTCATGTATGATTTTTCCAAGTGTGATTGTAACACCTGCGTCCTACTCCTGCCTCACACTTTGCTCTCATCAAGTGAAACTATTAGTGCTTAAATGCTTTCATAAAAGTACTTTTGGAAAAGCCTACATGAGAAGTACCAGGCAAATGCTCAGCTCTTGATTTACAAAGGGTAGCAAATCCCTCAGCCTGAACATTTGCATTTAATTTACAAAATAAATGTTCTTAGGAAAAGGAGAAGCTGTGACTGTGCACAGGAGGCAGCAGGGAGAGGGTCAGGGTTGGTGCCCTGGTCCAAACACCAGTACAATCACGAACCATTGGAGAGACCAGGGGCCCTATTTTGGGCACATCTCTGTTGTTATCTCCAAGGATCCAGATTAAAGGGCTGCCAGGAATAGGGCTGCCAGGAATTATGAATCCAGCCATCCACTATTAGTTTATCAGATGTCTTATCTTTGGGATAATGCACACTGGAATCCTCACTTTAAGCCAAACACAGAACCTGACAGTTGTCTCCTGCATGGCAAGTAGCACCAAGGATCACTCTGCCCATTCAGGATTAGCCTTATTTCAGAGACAGCTCAGAAGATTCTCTTTGCAGCATGTTTGCAGCTATAGCCTTAAGGTTTCAGAGTGTGAATTACTGTGGTGACACGATGAGGCAGAGGGAAATGGCATTGACCTGTAAGCTACTGTTTGTGTGTTAACCCATTCCAACCCACAGCCATGGGCATTTCTCATGGCTGAAAGCACATTGTACAGGTCATTAGGTGCCCTGCTTTAAGTAACTCTTTGGAATTTTGGCCCATTGAGACCTACAAGGGAAAATACTCTAAAGGAGTAAAAACCACCAACATAAAATTTAAACCAAGACCTATTTTTAATATTCGAGTATTTTTAGTAATAGAGCCTTTCTCTTACTTTCTACCCAAACCATGTTTCATACAAAACTGAGTAGCTCTCACAAACTGCACTTATCTATCAAGAAATTGAGAGAGAAGCTGCCATGTTTAGAGGAAGGACAAAGCTTAGCACTTCTACATTAGTGCTTAAGCAATATCAGAATCTCTCTTGGCTTTCTGATTTACCCACTAAAATTCAGCAGACTTCCTCACAGCAGTAAGTAAATCTCCATTCTGGATGGCAACATCACCACTCTGCTGAAGTCAAAGTAACTTTTCCCTATGAGATACAAGCTGAAAGAGGATTTAATCTGTTTCCAGCATTAGGCTTTTGCACCCAATTGGGATTTGGCTGTGAATTTATATTTTAAAGTCTAAGTTCTAATACTCTTGGAAATCATGCATGTTCCAAACTTCCAATCAGTGTGTAGGGATGGCAATTATTATATCTGGCCTAGGTTCAGGTGCTCCAAACTCTTGTCCCTACTATGCCCTATACATATCCTTAGGCCCTCAGAGCTATGTAGGCAATATGGAATATTAGTGAAAGTAACTTAGAATTTAGGCCAACACAATCTTGGCCTATAGAGCATCTTATAAATGTGATATCTTTATGTGTGATAGATTGATGTAATATATAAAACACATTAGCTCTTACTGTATTTAATAAATGCTGAGAGCTAGCAATATCAGGATAGATTTATGATTTCCCCATCCCTTGTTTTACTAGTGATAATCAAAAAAGAGTACTTGATTTAGACCATTTAGCTGACTTTTTTGTTATTTTGTAGTTAAGGTATATATTAGTATATTCTTCCTTACTTTTAACAAAATTGTATAGGTGCAGACTCACACACAAATCAAAATTTGCCTGACTGTTTATTGCATCTTTTTAGGAACATGTTGGTATATCTCTATTCTGGAGAACATTTCACAGTTCAGTGATGGAAAATAGTTTGCACTTCATTTGTGCATGTACTAATTTTAGATTAAGCAGGACCACATAAATCCTGCTGAAAAATGATGCAATTAAGCCAGACCTATTTGTAAAAAGGACAACATGTGGCTGTAATTATAATGGCAAAGCATTCGGTATCACATTGACTTATTAGTGCACTAAGAGGAGTTTGTGCAACACGCTGAGTAAGTCTTTACAGGAATAAATCTTAATATTCCCCCTAAAGCCATTAAAAACAATCCTCTGTTGCATTTCTGATCAACTTCCAGGGTGATTTGCTTTTCCAAAATGGTCACTTTTGCTGTAAGAGTTGCAGTCAATGTGCGCTGCCTATGCTGCTGTGGTGGGAGTACCTGTAGTTGCTCCATTCAATTTCTTTCAGAGCAAAACTCTTGCCCAAGAGTGACTGGATGCTCTCAAGTCTATCTGTTTAGGTGACCAGTAATCTGTAAAGATTTATAGAGCTTATACTTCACAATGCTGTTGCAGTTTAAATGAGGATTTCAATTCCTCAGCCCATTTCTAAACCCTTGGCAGCCCCCAAGAGCGATCAGTGCCTTCACCAACACAATCTGTGATAAGGACTGGCTATACACTCCTTGTCCTTATCCATGACCGCAAAGGATATGTCCATTATGATGCCAAGGAAGGGAACAAGCTAAGTTTAGGACCATTTTTAGCTGTTTAGAGCCAAATTCAATTTGCCATCTGTACTTCCGCAGGAGAAATCAGGACAGTTGTGCAAGCACCCCTCCTTCCTGCTGCCCACAGGTCACACTGTTCCTTGTGGTGACATATACGGGAAGGATTTTGTGCTCTAGAGACATACCTGTCAGGGTAAGCAGGACAGAAGAAGTGTCCTAGGCCATCCCATCCAGGGCATTCCCTGGGACAGGGACCAGCAGTGATGCAAATTTCTAATTCTCACATTCAGCAAAATCCCCTGCAAGCTCAGCTCCACAAAGTGGGGACTGAAAGTGAGTTTGGGCTCAAATACAGGCTCAGGTCCCCATCTGAAGTGCAATACACACATACCAAAACCCCTGTGAAGGGCTTTTCAGACACTGGTCCTTCTATCACCTCCTCCACATTCAAATATTCATGTGTGGTGGGTGTAGAAGGAGCTATGAGAATCTCAGGACCCAATGCCACCAGGCTGGCCAGCAATGGGAAGGCTCTTTCTAACCCAGTCATGAAAGTCTGGAAGCCACATGCAAGAAGGATTTAATTTATTGTTAACATTTCTTTCTCAAATTCTTCTTAAGGACGCCATGGATGATAATCTGGGAGAATGATACAGCTTTGCCAATCACATGTGAAGCCTTTAAAGGTAAAAACAAAATCAGTGTAAATATTTTTTTACTTCCAATCCCCAGTCTTTCTGATTTGCTGCTTTATTCTTCAACATAACAGGAAAAGCTTATTTTCATAGTTGCATGCCTTGCCCTGAAGTAGATCAGAAAGCCCATCTCATCTCCAAAGGGCTCATTTCCTTCAGAATTAAGACACTGAGTCAGTTGTTTCTTCAGTTTCAGTGACCTTTCTTCCCCTGCTAGCTGGGGGGCTCGGTTCTTTCACAGGAGAACATGTAATATAAACATAATCAGCCCTTTCACATCATGGAACTCTTTGCTTCAGCAGGAGATTCCTTACTCTGATATAATGTTTTTCTGATATGCTCCAGCTAAAGTGAGATCCATACGAAGGAAAAAAATATGAAGGGACCTTAAATGCTAACATCCATTGAAACATCACTAAAAGTGCACCTGTGTCTTGTCATTTCAAAATTAATATAAGGCAAGTTATGTGATCCCTTTTGGTAATTAATTCAGCCCTCTCGGATTCCCCTTTCCCCTCATGTTCATTAGCACAGAAAATCCTCATGCAGACAAACAGACAAAATAGCCACAGGATTCCTGTGTGGAGCAAAGCACTTGCAGGAGGAGGAAGAGCAAAGCTCTTCCTTGGTGATTAAAACACCTGAGTGCCTGAAGGGTTCAGGTGTGGGGAAGATGTTGCCGAAGTGATGCAAGCCTTTAAAAATGCCATCACAATTTGCCTGGAAATTCAAAATCCTCATTAGTTGTATGAATAATTTATCAGCTGCTCCACCAGGCAGGGAAGGGACACTCGTGTTGTGTACTCAACTAGCAATGAGGTTGGTTACCAGAAGCAAGAAGTTTCTGAGAAATGGAAATTCGCTCACAAAGTGTGGTCGTTCCTTGCCAGAACTTTTACAAAGATATCATAAAGAGACCAGTCACAGAGGCACAGGGTACCCCTTCCAAACTGCTCAAAGTAGTTAATGCACTTTAAAGAATTGCACTGACTTTAATCCACCTCTTATTTGGTTTAAATAACAGGTATGGTGTATGCAGACTTTAAAAAAAAAGTTTAAAAAATCCAGTATTAGCAGTTAAACATTCTCAAAAAAGTATTTTAAATTAACTTGAGGAAGTTTGAAAGTACTGTAAGGAATAAATGTTGCTTTTAATCTTTCAAAGCCCAAACTGTAGAATTCCTGTTATCTGCTCCTGCCAAGTGTAAGAAGCGCACAGGTCTTTAGGCATCCAGCAGCGTTTCTTGGAAGGGCAATGAAAGAGGGAATGGCAAAAGCCTGCCAAAAGGAGAATCAAAGCCATACCTGCAAGCTGCAGTACAGTTCTAGGAATCCCTTCTGACTTTTCCTTTTCATGTATTTGTAACTGAAACTTTTCAAAATGCTGGCATGATTCCTTAATATAATTTTTACTTCTGAAAAACCTAAACATCTTGGAGGGTTGGGGGAGAGGAAGAAAAAGGAAGGGGAGATGGGGTTAACAACAAAAAAAAAAAAAAAAAGGGGAAGAAAAAGGGAAGAAGTCGCATTAAATGCAACTGAATTGTCCCAAAGCAGTCTCTTCAGAGGAAAGGAGCCCTAAAATGCAGGAAATCTGTCTAACCCTCTAACTATTCCCACTCAAACTGCCCCGAAGTCACAGATGTTACTGATTCAGTTAGATAGCAATTCCAAGCTCCCAAAACAGATTCCAAGTGAGAAAATAGGAAAAGTCCTTGGTTGCTATTAGATACGCATTCTGAAGTAAAAAGAAGTATGAGCAGGGAGGAATTTGTGGCCTGGATTAGAGGTTCCACAGTAATTAAAGAGCAATGACAAATGGAGTCTGGGGTGACCTATTGAACAGGAAGCCACAGGGTTGGGAGCTCAGGCTGCAGAGAAAATTCCTAGGGAAATGTGTCAGGGATTTTTCCTGCTGTGATTTACCGACATGTTTAACAGGAATGAAGCCCATACAGGTCTCTGCAAATGTAACGAGGGCCTACAGAGATTAGATGAAAAAGTGGAGAATTTAGCAGGACATGCTAAAAGCCTTGTAAATGATGTATTTAACTGTGCAATTAAATTCTATGTCGGGGTAATAATTTATGGCATCGTTGCTAAAAAGCTGGAGGAAAGTTATCTTTTCTTAGGAGACCGAGGACATATCCCTCCAATGTGCCCAGCAGCCTTCAAAACTTTAACAACTGCATTAGCAACGTGGGAAGGAAAAAAGGCACTGCCTATAACCTGTGAGAATGACAGTAAAAATAAATAGAACTCTAAGTCCTGCCACTGAGGGCTTCAAATGAGGGAATGAGCAGATCCCCAGGTGAGTCATGCACCAGGTAATGAAAAGCCTTCTTGTCCTGGCCATCAGAAGTTCTCCCCACCCCACACTGCTCACCTGCAGGGAGCACGTAGTTGAAAGGGAGATGCTAAACAAGGCCAGGCAGAAGTGGGGTTGAAAGAGATGATGACAAAATCTGGGATCCTGGCATCCCAGTCCTGGGTTACACAGGGCTTGGGCTGGTGCTGGCTGGGCAGCAGGACCTGAGTAGTGACCCCATCCCGTCCCTCCAGCTCCTCCTGTCTCTGCTACACTCTCCCCCCCCGCCAGGGAATTACTGAACTGCCCTTTTGGGAAGCAGAGGAAGAGATGAGCATCCTCTCTGGACACAGCCCTGAGACAAATCCTACCTGTGCTTTGAGGGCCAAAGCTCTGCTCCAGGTTGTGCTGCTGGGTCCACAATCCCAGCCTGCCCTAAATTCCTTTCCCATTCCTCCCCGCTCAATAGCTGAAGAGGCTTCTTTTTCAAGATGCTTCATGTTGTTTTGTACATTGAGATTAAGTTTTCATTTTGTTTTCGTGAAAGGTTATTCCCAAGCTCTAGGTGCCCTGGCAATTAGCTAGATTCACCATCCAATTGGAATAAACCCCTGGGAACATAATGATCCTCCCTCACAACAAAGCAAATTAATATGACCAGACAATAAACCAAGTGGCAGAATCAAGCCCCTTCCACCCAGCTCCCAATCCCATACCATCAGGCCTCCTCCAAAGCTGTTGCATACAGATGGTTTTTTACATCATGGTGGAAGGGTTGGTAATGTTTGGGCTGTTTAACACCAATAGGGCTGGGGACAGGCTCCAGAGCCAGCAGACATCTGCAAAATGTGCTGTTGGCAGCTTTTGCCATCCACGGTCAGGATTTTTTAAGTGGAGTGAGCCCAGCCCTGCATCGCCACACTGTGATGCAGCACTTGCAACTCATTCAAAGTGGTGGAGGGTGGTTCCAGGAAAGCTGGAGGGTCACAAGGACACAGACATGAGCCCACACCATCCTCCAACTTCAGCTCCTCTTTAGCCATCTCTAAGCTGGTTTAATTTTACCAAATTATTTCTCAGGTATGTTTGAAATGGAGAATTCAAAATCTTGCATACAAATGGTTCCCTGTGTGTCAAAACGAGTAACACTTCCTTTCCTGAGGGTATTTTTGTCAGATGATGTTTGATCTGCAAAAATATCAACACAAAGCAACTGCATTTCTATCAATAACACCAGCATTTACAATATTGCTGTATCAGTAACATTAATAGCTCAACCACACCAAAACCCAATACAAACCTGTACAGTAACAGATTGGAATAACAGTGGCATTAATAAAAATGATATCTAGTGAAACAAAAGGCTCCAAACATTTTTAGACAGCTGTGGTTAGAAAGCCTAAGCTGAACTTAGACAGGCTGGACAGGGCTTTGAGTAACCTGGTCTAGTGGGAGGTGCTTCTGCCCATGGCAGGGTTCAGAAAAAATGATCTCTACAGTCTCTTCCAACCCAAACCATTCCAGGATCCTATAATTCCTTTGAGGAGAAAGCAGGGCTGAATTAAGAGCATGTCTTTCCCGCACCACTGAGACAGCAGGCTGGGGCTCAGAGGAGGAAATTTCTGTGTGACTAATACTGAAGCAGATAAGAAGTAATTCCCTTGACAAATAAAGAGTTAAGGCTGCTTAGGAAAAATGGGTTGGATTACTGGTAGGTAGGGGCTGAGTTTCAGGCTGCATTGCCAGGAGATGAACAGCACCAGAGCTAAATAATCCTGGACACGTTCTAAGGGTAAGGCAGCCTCTCTGCTATCCATTGTTTCCTTGAAGGCAGCAAAGCTGAGGTGACAAAAAGAAGAAAAATGGGTGGAAAATGAAGCAAATATCCTTGACTAATGAAGGACATGAGGGCTAATAAACTTCAAGTGATTCATAGTTGGGAATGGGAGAACCCACCCAATATTCATGAATATAAAAAAAAAAATCGTCACCAAAATATTCCCTGTGCTTGAACTGAGTCTTATGCTACCTTTCTCTCTCATCAAATTCCCAGTTTTCAGGTTAAGGGATGTAAAGACAGGTCTTCCAGCAGGAGTGTGCCATCCCCTGCCATCCCACAGACATGTGACTCTATGGTTATGGGAAGCAGTTTTATCCTAATTCCAGGTGAGTTTCTTCCCCTGCCCTTAGGCACAGCAGAGCGGATCCCTGACAACTCCTTGAGTATCAGTAACACCTTTTTAAAAATTGATGTGCAAAAAGAGTTGGATTTCTGGAGGGGGAAGTGCTGCCAGAATAATCAGTTTGAATCCCTCTAATTGAAAGCTCAATGCAAAATTCAAGTGGAGGCAAGCAGAGTCCACAGCACATGGACACCATTAACATAATGAGGGGAAACATGAAGGCTGCAGAGGACATGGAGAGAAATAATCTGGACCTAAGATACATTGAGGGCACACATCCATGCAGCTGTTCTTCACTGGCGAAGGGGAAATGCATTTTCATAGAATTACAGAACGATTTGTATGGGAAGGGACCAAGCTCATCTTGCTCCAACCCCCTGATGTGGACAGAGACACCTCCCACTCTCCCAGGTTGCTCCAAGCCCCGCCCAACCTGGCTTTGAATTTTTCCAGGGATGGGTCATCCGAAGCTTCTCCAGGCAACCTGTGCCAGGGCTCCACCACTCTCACATGCAAGAACTTCTTCCTAGTCTTTTATCTAACCCTGCCCTCTGGCAGCTTAATTTCAATAATTACATACGTCTTTAGCAAGGATCCATGATAGTGAGATTTTCAGATCTGTGCTCATGCCTCTGGAAAACTCAGTGTACGCAAAGTCAGGCTCAAGCAGTTAGTCAAATCCTGAAGCTGGAAAATGTCACTGGGATGTCCCAGAGCAAACTGGGATCTGCAATATCTTGTGGGGTACACAAGTGGAGGGCACAAAGTGACTCCTCCATCCCTTCAGGTGAGGAAATGGACTGTGCAGTGATGCGATGCAATGATGGAACTTTCCCAGCTGTTAAGGAGGGATTCAACATCTGCCCACACACAGGGAAAAATGCAATTTTCTGAACATGGAGCTTGAAACTGGCCCTGATTTTTGGCTCCTTTTGCCAAATAGGCTGATTCCAGCTGTGAGTCAGGTATTGTTAATTCAAGAAGTATTACTGGATTTATTTTATGTCAATTTAATAACTTATTAATAACTATTGGGTGACCAGTCATAAATTAGTTATCACTGCCCCGGAAGATAGTTCGGGATGTACAGAGTGATTTACATAACAGATCTTGTCTTGTCTCTGTCTTCTCTGCTTCTTTTCATTTATTCATGTGCAGAGCCAGGCAGATAATGTAAAAAGTAATTAATAGGTTTGGCTTGAAAAAGTTTTGATATTAGTGTATATTTTATTAATACAAACTATCTGTCCAAAATCCAGGAGCTGGATGAATAATGGGCAGAAAAAACTTCGCTTACTTTAGATACAGCATGAAATTTATTTCATCAATCTTCTGACAGTTACCTTTTAACCAGGTTTAGCAAGGTGGATAAACCAAATGAAATACAGGAGAAAAAATGAAGAAGAAGGCAAACGTACCTGACTACTTGCTTTCATAAAAAAAGAGCAGACTGCTGCTAGAAAGCCAAATTCCCAGCTGGAGAATGATCCCTGGCTGGGGACCAGGTCAAGCACACAGATATGCATGAGACGAGACGCAGCGAGGTTGGCTGGGAGTTCCCTGATGGCAGCAGTGATTTACCTGCAGTCCCGCAGGTATCGGGACAGCCCGAGGCAGCCGTTCCACAGACCTGCACAGGAAGCAGGAGTCAGCAGGGGGACCTGGCTGTAGCTTGTGCCTTTCCAGCCAGGTCATTTGTCCTGTGGAACAAAGAGACTCAGAATACAGAATAAGGGAATAAATAGGAGGAAGCTGACGCTGTTAGTGGTTATTTATTACCTATTTACTAGCAGACAATGTCTGACCTGCAGGCTATACTAAAGAAACATCCTCAGCTAACTCCTAAATTACCAATGGTTTCTACTCCTGCCACTGAGCTCCAGAAATCTCTGCCTGGCACCAGCCAGCCTGGGAGTCAGGTTAGCTTCTTGGCTGCGGCTGAGGAAGTCGCTGTGTCTGATGACAATGAGTTATGAAACCAGAAAGTGCATCCATAGAACAGGAATGTCAGGGCTGCCTGAACATCTCGAGTGCCTGCATTGTATAACTGGGGTTCAGGTACCCAGCAAAAGAGGCACACTGCTCTTTTAGAATACTTTAAAACAAGCAAAGATACTGTCACTTGACAACTACAGATTTATGGGAATACCAAAAATACAGTAGTCTTGGAAAAGCCTCTCTTTGGGCCAGCAGCTGACGTCCAGTGTCCTGCTCAGCAACATTTGGAATTCTCCTTGCAACCTGATGAAAGGTCTGGTGAGGTGCATCAAGTCCTGGTTACATCCACTTTTACCCTGGTGCCCTCATGTATGCCAACTCTCTCACAGATTCAGAGAATAGTTTGGGTTGGAAGGGAGGTTTTGAGTTCATCTAGTCTAATCCCCTGACATGGGGACGGACATCTTCCACTAGACCAGGTTGCTCCAAGCCCCATCCAACCTGACCAGCTTTCAGGGATGGGGCAACCACAGCTTCTCTGGAAAACCTGTTCCAGTGCCTCACCACCCTCGTGAAATATGTCTCACTTATACCTAATCTATATCAACCCTCTTTTAGGTTAAAACCATCAGCCCTTATCCTGTTGACAAAGTTCCCTCTTCTCCCCCTGCCTTTCCAAAACTGTCCTTCCCCAAGAAAATTTGTGTTTTTCAAGGCCCCAGGCTCTTTTTGCTGGGCTGTCCCTATATCCTAAGCTATACAAACAGAAAAAGAACTCATTTGATCTAAACCAGAGCACAAGGGAGTGTGACAAACAAGCAGCAGGACAAGAGGCAGACTGTGAAACCAAAGCAAATAAAATAAGGTCACATAGCTGCATAATTGAGCCAGTCCCTCTTTCCAAATCTTATCAAGAGTCTACTTTCCAATGTTATTACAGGGAATTGCAGCCAGTGATGCCAACCTACACACCACAGCTATAGGCACAGCCAAATCCTGGTCATGGAGAGGCCCCTGAAAGAGGATAGGGAGGTGGCTAGAGGATTTCTGGACCCAGGCTTCAAAGTGCCCTATGAATCCTGTATCTGGTCTGATAATTAAACCAGAGTTGGATCCATTCTGCAGGGGTACATCTGCAGGACTCCAGGTGTTAGGAAGAAAGACCTTTTGATAAGGTCCATCACTCAGCTGTCCTGCAAACTCTTCCGGTCCCAAGTTTTCAGCAGTTCTGTTTCCTGGGCTGTGCACATATTAGCACAGATAGTCTTCAGGGAAGAAAGCAAAGTGGTGATCTGCAGGTCATCTCGCCACACAAGCACAGTGGATGAACCCTGGGACAGCATGAGATGGGTCAAATTCTGCTGATAAATGATCACAACAAATAAAAGGATCATTTTTCACTACAACCGAGGCTGTTTTGCAAGGGAAAAGGTCTTTTGAGATCCATTGCAGAACTTCACAGAGCAACTTATTTGTTCTTACTGGAGTGATTCAATTTGTTGTAGTGTGTTGCTGATTGAAGGCCAGAGTTTTGCTAACCCTAAGTGTTGTATGATTAATAACCTCTTACTCCAACAAATGGCTAGTTTGTACTCTTCAACAAACCCCTCCTTTTGCAAAGTTTGGTCTAATGTTTACTGCAGAGCTTCATATTTTGCATAGGATTCTGCTTCAGGGAAATTGGGTTTCAGGTTTCTATATCATTTCAACACAACCAAAAGAGAAAATCTGATTTTCTTTTAATTCAACAGAGATCACATTTCAAGTATCACCAAGAAAGAAACCTCCTGCAACTCACTCTGTGATTTATGACTACCCCTTTCAGAACAATTACTATTTATACATTCATTTATTGTGTCTCTTGGTGTCGTATCTTTGGCAAAGTCATTGGACAACGGAGTGTGTCCCAATTCTCCCTCCATCAGAAAACATTTAGCAGAACTGCCTTTTAATAATGATACTGCCTTTTAATTTTCCAAAATGAGAATGTGGATTGTACCACTTTACTCAGCTTTTCCTTTGATTAATGGGAACACACTTCTGCATACTGAGACCAGGGCAGCAAGCTTTCTGGCCTGAAACAATTCCAACAGAAAGCTTCAAGTATAAAAAAAGAGGGAACTTGGAATGTATTGTTTTAAGGTAGATTCAGGGTGAATTGAAAGATAAGACAATGGAAAGGTGGAGGAAGAAATTCTGTTGGAAACAGGGCTGTTTACAAGAACCAAGTCAGTGCCTGGACATACTTATTGCTTGGATAAGAAGAGATGAAAATAAATACTCTGCTGATGATTATAATAGATGATCCTGCTTCCCGGCTGTCTTCCATCATAAACAAATGGCATAGGCCAACAGTTAAACACCATATATTTTAATTAGTATTTAAAGCACTTAGTTATCTATGTATTGAGTAACTGCAACAAAGCTTTGTCAGGCTGGAATGCAAAGGGGGGAGTCTAGCAAGGAAAAGCAATCTGATCTGTGCTCAGTGCTGGGGCCTCCCTTCAGATACCTAAACACTTACATGCCAAATTCCAGCTGACATTTCCAAAGGAAAAATAAAATGAATGGAGAACAAAAACAACTGATGTGAAGTAAATAACTCTTTGATCCTTGAGTTTTCTATGATACATGTATGGGGTAAGCAGAGCTGCACACTGGCACTGAAGCTGTGCCTGCACAACTGCACTGGTCAAGGGATGCATGAACTGATTGCTAAATGTTGACAAACTTCTCCAGCATATTCATTATTCAAAGTATGAGGTATTAGGCACTTATATATTTTTATAAACCATTGCCTACTTGTGAAATATCTGTTAGCATCATCAGTATCCAAGTATTCTAATTATGATTTTTTTTTTGGGGGATGGTGTAGGATTATGTTGACCTCTTGTTGCATGAGCTTAACTTGGCCATAAATGTTTGCAATACCTGATGAATACCACTGGTGTGAAATAAGCCCTGCTTGACAGCAACACAACTGTCAATCCACTACAGTTTAAGCTTATTAGGAAGGTGGCTTTTGGCCCAAAACGTGCCCTAACTGTGATGGTTTGGAAAATGAGCCCAATGCGCTGCATGGTGTTGGGGACTCATTGACCTACAGTGATTGTAAAGATTGTAAGATTAGTGTTTCCTGGAAACTGAACCCATGATATTGAGGAATTGAGACTTTTGATTAACAACCAAACGAGAAGGTCAACCTGACTTCATGAAGATAAAGTGAAGTTTTAGTAGAACTGAAGCCAAGAGGAAGCTCACCAGTTGCGACTGCTGACACAGGATTCATTTCCACAGGCTGCCTAAGGAAAGAAATCCAGTGGCATTTACAGTCTCCTCATCCTTTAATCTCCTTGGGATCCAAGCAAACAACTGACTGCATGGATTAGAGAGGTAAATAGGAACAGGGTCCTGTGGCATTTCCCACGGAAATCAAAGAAAATTTAAAAATCTGAGGGATTTTTTTCTCTCCGAAAGCAAAACCAACAATTAATAGTATGCTATAATTAACAGAATTTCCTAAAGTTAGAAGCATGTGAAAAGAATGTGAAAAGAAGAATGTAAAAATGCACCTCTGGGTAAAGGATGCTTATTTTGCTGTCTGTACTGGGGGACCATGCATGGCCCTCTTTCTAGGGACGGGGTACATGCCAAAGAAAGGTGATTTAGGGACACTCAGCTACAGTGCTGCCCTTTAATTGAAGCACAGATTCCCCTTTATCTTCTGGGAAGTGGGCAGGAACCACAGTCAAGCATAGAGTCATCTCTGCACTTCTCCAGGCTCCCCCAGAGTGGGTGCACTCCCCTCTTTGAAGAGAAAGCTTCCCAAATGCTCCCAACACCAACAACCTGCAGGAAGGCATTCAGTGTGCTCCCAGGCATCAGCATCCCCTTCCTCACAGCCACTGCTCTGCATCTGGACACACATCCTGCATTCCTCGTGCTTGGGACTCCAGTGGGGCATCCTGATGCTCCCAGGACTGCCCCATGGCTCTGGCAGGATCGCTGCTGGGAATTGCCTCTGAGGGTGGATGGTTCCATTCTGACCACATTGCCTATTTCTGCTGGCCAGGGTGAGCTTCCCTAACTAACAGCCGCATTTCCAATGAGCCTGGAAAGAGCTTGAACTGCACTTCTGAGTGCAAGGCTGCTCTGAACAGCTTGCCCAGTTGTAGAGTTATTGAAAACACTTTCACATGTAATTTTATTGCAAGAACAGACACAACTGTGACTTTATTGATGGCTCTCCTAGTTATGGAAGTGTTTCACTGCTCTAAACCCCGCAGCTCACACTGCAACCTCCCCAGCTCTATCATGCCCCATTTAGTGCCGTTCTAATATTAGCAGACCTTTGTTTCCACAACCTGGATTTTCCATATTTTCATCCCTACGACCAAGAAAGCTCATGGCCAAATAACAATGAGCTCATCTCAAATGCTTAAGCAGCCAGTGCCAGGTGAACAAATTGTCTATTATTAGACTCTTTCATGCTCTAAGAGCTTTTGTTCCCTACTTGCCTGCCTTAACACCTGCTGTCGCAATGTGTATCAACTTTCAGAACATCATTCCCGGTAACAACCGAATGTAAGAATGTATTCGGGGATTGCTCAAAAGAAAGTGATTAAGTTTTGTAGAGGGGGCTTTGTCAAGCACAAAAAAAATTTAAAAAAATAAGGTGAGTGGTGATGGGACTGGAGTAATTATGAATATAAATCAAAAATCTTCACTGAATCAACACAATAAAAAGTTAGGCATTCAATCGCAGGGAATTCATTCAGCCACATTCAGGAAAACACTAATAGTTGTGAGAAATGAATTTGTATTAGTAGTAGTAGTAATAGGAATTTTTTTCCTTCAGTGAGTTTCACACAAATATAGAGTGTTTGACTGGTGTGTGAAAGCGTTGATGGGATTGTGTGGGTTGGGCATATGGAAAAGGTGTAACCCAAACCCAGCAGCTTAAAAAACACATATATAGATATTTCAAAAATATTTAGTAGTGTGATCCAAATGTTAGAGAAGGAAATCATAATTAACAGGTTATAAGGTATGTTATGAGTGGGTCTGGCTTTTACTGGAGCAAGAACAGTCGTGGCTTCTGGTACAGAAATGGAGTACTGTTCTTATGTGGGATGGATTTTTTTTTCTTTTTACATTTTTCTTCTGTTCAGAAAACCAAACTTAAATGGTTGCTTTTACAGCCATGAAATAGAGCTGGAGAGAGCAGCATGACCTGGGAGAGGAGGCTCAGCAACCACCTGGAGTGGGCAAAATTCTTGCCCATGGCTGCATGGGTTCCCCCTCTCACCAAATCAGATGTCCATTTATGACAAAATTCCTCACTATCCCCTTCTCACCTGCCACATCTATTTAGATTGTAAATGTTTGAGGCCAGGAACTGTCTCTCACCGTGTGTTCATCCCTTGCACAGCACGGGGGGGCTCCAGGCTCTGTTGGGCTGTCACAGGATTGTGCTGCACACAGTAAACAACACAGAGATCTACAGACAGTGAAACCCCAAAAGCATTTGTTACCTCATTTTACTCTGCAATAAATTCTGACCTTGGTTTAGTATTGCTATTGAAAAGAGCTTAAGGCCAGTTCCCAGAAAAGCAGGGTCCAGGCAGTGTATCACTTATTAAATATTCAAATAGCAAGTAAGCTTCTCTTACAAATAACCCCAAAAATATTCCCTATACAGAAGGCAGTTTTCCTAACAGCCCTTTCTTCACTTGTATTTCCAAAATCACACAGTACAAGCAGCTGCATGCACTGCACCTCCATGGGACACAGCTATGTACCATTATACTTGCGCAGAAAGTCTGCCGTGATGCTGGCTGCATTTGGATTTTAGCATTTTCAAATCAGAATTGAGGGGATGGAGGATTCATTATTGACTTTTCTTGCTGCTTATTTAATACATATGACCTGGCCCCACCAGTTAAAAATGCTGAAAAAATATTACTTACAAGAAAGAGGAGGACACAGAGCAGTCTCTGCTAAAGAAGGAATTGCTCTGCAGAAGTAGTTAGTCAAAATACATCTGTTAAAACAGGAAAAAAATCAACAGCAAAGTTACTTAAACATGTACACCACATTCAAATTCGAGGAAAAAACGTTATTTTTGGACCGTAACTATGGTAAGGGTACATTAGATCCTCTGCTACACTGCTAATAATGAATAAGAAATCTGGAGGCAGAAAGTGAAGTGTTCATCAGAGTTGTTTTAACTCGGTGTGCGATACCCGCAGCTATCCCTGGGCATGTGCCTTGGCTGTCCCTTGTGTCCCTGGCCAGACCCACAGCAGGAGGGGCAGATCCACCATAGTGACCATTGTCCTCCAGGGACATTCTTTGCTTCAAGTTGTTCCCGGTGCCTTTGCACCACCTTTGTCCTGTCCAAAGATAGAAACCAGTCATGGGTTTGACGCAGCGATAGGTCAAAATCATCCTCTTTCTTCAGAACTGAGCAAAGATTAGTCCACAAAGAAATCACCAGCTTGGGCTTTCAGCAGGCAAATGCTCTGCTCTGCTTTCACAAAAGGCTACTCAAAATGTTGTATGTTAGTTTCATTAAAGATGTATAATCTTGGAAATATTAAAGTTGGAAAAGACCTCTCAGATTGCCAAGTCCAATTATTAACCCAACCTTTCCTTTCACCAGTTATGGCCACGTCTTAACAAAGGCAAACACTGAAACACCAAAAATCCCTGACTAATAAAACCCAAAAATACTAAAGAGCCAAACAAGTCGGTAGAACTCAAATAGGGGAAAAGCAAAAGGAGGAAGTATCACTTAGGTGGCTGAAGGTTTTCCTGAGCTATGATGTTTACTTGTGAGCTCTCACAATACAAACATGAAAAAGTTTGGGAAACACTATCACCCATACAAAAATCTGATGAGTGTAGCACATGAAGCCTTGCTGTTAGACATAATAATCCCTAGTTCATATGCAAGATTTATTCCGAGCATTTGTTATTACACCTCTGAACATAAACATAGAACACGTACGAAAGATAACAGGCAGGACAGTTCACTCATATAGATCATCCAGAACACATCTGACATGATCTCTTGTGTCAGATGGGCAAGCATATCTTTCTTAGAAGATGTTATATATCCATCAGCATAAAAGAGACGTTTCTGCCTCTGGTGTTGCACACTGGTATCACAGGGCTGCTGTAAAATAGGTTCAGGGGGCTCATGAATCTGCCTAAGCCACCAAAGATAAACAAATCTGGAACTCATTAGTCTTCACACAGCAGTGTTTTGGCACACAGAGGAAAAGGAGTTATCAAGACTAAATTCAGAAAGGTTGATATATGTATCTACATCTCAAAATGTCTGTTAAACTGCCAACATGCTTCACATAGTCCCTGTGAGGTTTGTATTTTTTCCTGCATTGTTTAAGCTGTCAAATGTTAATGTGTTTCTGGCTTAATTTATTACACTGATATGACAAGTTATGAGCAAATGTATTCTTGTTTACTACTGTTAATATTTTGGTTATACTCATTAAGAGCAGTTTTAAGATTAGTCTTTTTTGTTATTTTGCGTAGTGGAAAAGAAGCAAAAGTCCTCAGCAAGGACTGAATCCCACTGCTGCTTGCAGCACAGGCTTCAAACCGGAGTGCTCCAATTAACTATTAAATCATCACCACAGATCAGGACAAATCCTAATGAAAGGGTGTCCTGAAGCCTGCCTGATGCATGAACTGCCCTGCTGCTTATGAAATCTCACCTGGATGTGAGAGGTGGACATTTCCACTAAGTGAAAATCCAGAATGTGCTCCTAAACAGGTAGAGTGGTTTTCTTCACTAACAGGAAGCCAAGATGCATAAAATTTTCTTTAATGATAGCAGGGTCACCCTCTCCAACTTCAGGGATGGCAGAAAGTATTCCCCAGCCTATCTTCTGCAGGGTCCAGTAGCTTTTTGTCATATTTTGGCTTCTCTAGCTCTTGAGTTCCCTAAGTGAGAGCCAGTTTCATTGGAAAGGTAATGGAGCAGTCATGGTGCAAGTGCCATGATCTGGTGAAAATGTGAGAAAAGCAACACACAGCACTGGCTAGGGTACACAGCACATGGTCAGTGCATTCCCCAGGAGCACCTGGACATGAGCTATAATCATCTTTATATATAAAAGGCACTGTGATGAGCATGAACAATGTAAGGCTGTCATTCCCACAGCATGATGCAATATGACACAGCTCAGTCCCAAACCCTATTGTGACACAAATTTAGAAGCAGACTTGGATGAAGATATGGAATTCTGGCAAGGGAATTATTTTAATATTTTGGAGTTTGTTTTCATTCTGGTTTGGAAAGAAAAGAAGGAAATCTAGAAGGTTTGAAAAATTATCAGACAATTTGGATAAGTCTCCAATTAAAATTCCACTTGGTTGCATAATACAGAGACAGGAACTTGGAAGTCCCAGATGAATGGGAGTCTCAGTAGTTGGGAGCCAATGCTCCTGGCTTTCCATGCATGCACAAAACCCAGAGCTGCAGCAATCTGCTCAATGGGCTGTCAAGTTGCCCATCAGCTGAAACTCCAGTGCCTCTTCCACTCTACATTCAACCAGCTACAAATCCTGCTCAGATCCTCACAAAACAGTGTCCAAGTAACTTTCTGGGAAATCCACATCTGTCTGGGCAGGAGCAAGATCCCTTACAAATACGATCTCCCTATCTTGAGAGTGGCCCTGTTTATGTCCAAAAACAGAACTGCAAAATTTCATGATAATTGTCAGTGATTAAAGCACATCCAAGACAACAGGAGAATTTCTGTTACCTTCAGTTGCCTTTGGGCCCGGGTGCTGCACCTACACCACCTTGCAGTATTTACTACATACAGCAAAATTCATTGCAATAGAGATAAATTGCCTACAAAGCTTTAGCTCAGAAATATTTGCTTATCTGGCAGGGTTTTTTAGTAGTCAGGTTGAGACTTTTCTCTTTCAGTAGCTGGATGAAGCAGATGGTTTGATTCAGTGTGGCTACAGAAAGAGAGCCAAGGCAATTCTGGGACTATGCATGCAAAACCTTCACATCAGGGCTCAAGAACAGAGCTGCTGCAACATTCAGTGATGAATAATGTGGCAAAGAACAAGCATCAAGCAATTGTTGGAATGACTTCTGTAGAGGCAGCTCACCTGGACTTACCGACCTGGTGGGCTCTGTCCATCCACAGCTCACGTGGTTCAGGGGGCTGCAGAGAGGAGGGTTCTGAACTTGGCCGCTTCTTCCCTTGCATTATCAGGAATATGTTTAAATGTGTGGGCTTTAATAACATGAAATGCCTTGTGATTCTGTGCCTCCAGAGTATCTCTGAATATACTTGTCCCCAGGACACCAAGAATGGCATAGTGGGCCTTTCTTATGGCACTTCCTCAGGTAAAGATCAGCAGATGAGCTCCAGGCCTTGCTCCTGCCCATATGTAACACAAGAATAGTGACGACATAGTTTTCATTGAAGAGACTTTTCCATGGACTGTGATCCCCTTTTGGAAAAGCACAACCAAGAACTCCATTCTGACCTGTCCTTTTACTCCTACATCTTCCACTATTATAGCATTGCCGACATATTTCATTACATTTCACTATATCAGCAATCCTAGATATACTTTACTTATCACTTATCAAATGCACATAATATATATATCTATTTAGTTTCAATTTTCTTGCATGCAGTCTGAAACAGAATCAAATTTCATGTTGCTACAAGCCAGCCCAGGCACCCTGAGAAAACATGCCAATTGACAGAGGTAATTTATATTTAGTTTGCAATGGATATATAAATTTGATCTGCTTCAGATATTTTTGCCTGGAAGCAGAGGTATCCCAACATTCAGGTAACCCAGATTTCCAGATTAGGATGATGAGGGAATCAGGCTACAGATCTTTGCTTGCTTAACCTTGGGAAACACCACTCTCTCCTCAATATTTTACAGTAAATCCTTGGTACAGCTTTCATTCATTTTCACTTCACCACCATTGTCTGAGATGGCCTCCAATGCTGACATTCCTTCTGCCTAAACATGCTCTATCCTTTTTTTTTTTTTTTTTTTTTTTTTTTTTGTTATGCTTCCTGACATTTTTATTTTCTGGGTCATACCCCACTCCACTACGTATCATAAGCAAAGCAATAAAATTACTCACATAAAGCCCCTGTGAGAACTGGACCCTTTGCTTTCATCAGTGAACTCCCCTCATGTTTGATTGTTCAGATCTGAATAGCTGGAATATGTTTTAAGGCATAAAAGCACATTGTTTCATATGCTCAAGGAAGTTGGTGATGATGGGTAGATCTCAGCCTGCGTTGGAAATGCAGTACCTCTCTAACAAGTTGTCAATCTCAATTAAGACATCAACATGTCGAATTAGGAAGGTACTGCTGCACAGCCTATTGTTGAACTGCGTGTCAGGTGAAATAAGCACTAATTATACACTTAGCCAAATATGTCTGTTCAATATTACTTCAAAACTAAGGTCACTGAGTTATTGTGAAGTGGTAGTTTACACTATTTTGGATCCCACCAAATGGCAGGTGGCCATACAAATATGCAACTCAGCATGTTCTGCTTGGTCCCCACAGCTGTGCTGCCAATCAGTTAAGGATGGCTGCAAGTAAATGCTAATTAGCTTCTGTTGATCTGCATATTCCAGCAGCCTCCCAGGATTCCCATTTTGATATGCAAGATTGCCAGTTGGGTATGTGATTGAATTAAGAACCAGAAAAGATTTTATCTTCCATGCAGGAAAATGTGGGTCTGAATCCCCAGTAGAGGCTGTTATCACTCTGATTTATGTTTGGCAGTGGCTGTCATTGGAGTGGTAGCAAAGGCTCAGTGCTAGAGGGTGCTACCTCCCTTCTTTTGGAGGAGAAAGACTCTCCTTGTTAAGAGCAAACACTCACCATCTGGGGCCCGACCCAGTCCTGGCTTTTACATTTTCAAGGCTTCCACGTCTGCTTCTCCACGCAGGGTCCAGCAGATGCTCTTCTGTAGGTTGACTGGTCCTCGAAAAATAAATAGGAATTAAAAAAAAAAAAAAAAAAAAGAGAAAGGAAATGAAAGAGTAGAAAGATTTGGGGTGATAAGTTTGGATTTTTTCATTGGTAGGGTTGCAAGGGGCCGAAAAAGAAAAAAAAAAGAGATTTCCCAAGGTTGTCAATAGCCTGTTGATAGTTGGCTGGTTACATTTCCAAGGACCACTTAAGAAAGAAATGGCTGGAAAGTTGTACTTCTGGGAGCAAAATGTTTAGATTTTGCACCTGTACTTCATAAGGGAAAAAAATGTGATCTCATTATGTAAACATTACAATAACAATTTTCAGAGATTTTGCTTGGCTCTGCTGTTAGTGAGCACTGGTTCCCTGTCGTGAGGAAATGATATTTCTCAGAAACCACTTAGTGCATATGAAGGCAAAATAAAATTTGTCTCATCTTTGTGATTTTTCACCTTATGCCTTGATTGGACATTGGAAGAAAAATGATTATTTAATTACCCTGCCAAGTTTCTGTAGGTTGTTATCATATTGTTTCTGGTCTTGAAAATAACTCCAATAAAAGGTTGGCTTCATGATGATGGAACATTGTATGCTGCCTTAAAATGCTGGGAGACTGTTCTTCCTTAGGGATTTGAAGTGATTTTCTTTTTAAATGATGTTGTTCTCCCCTTCATAAAGCTTGTCAGCACTCTGCTGTAAACAAGACACCTAAATACATGAGCAATAATCCAGTTCAATAAAGTTTATGGGAGAAAGTCATAGGTAAGATCTCACTGCAAATTTCAGTGGCATATTTAATGTACAAAGCTCTGAAAGCAAGATTACAATCACTATTTTAAAAGGTCCTTGTGTATCCTGACACAGTTGAAAACATCCTCTTGTAAAGGACACAAAAAAAAGAAGATGGATTAAGATGCCACATTTAAATGAGTCCCAAACATTTTCAAAGTTTTTATGTTTCTGTGATTGTAATGAGTAAAATAAAGAAGTAGGGAAAATACTTAAAAGATAGAAATAACTGCCAAGAATTCTAAGCCAAACAAGATTTGCTGTCCCCTCTATTACATGTACTATTACAAATTCAAAAGGAGTCTTGACTTAACTGCAGGAATAACCTACATTTATATATATTACAAATAAATATACACAGATGTATATTATATATATATATATATATCTGTGGGATCAAAACCAAGCTTCAATGAGGAGAGAAACAGAATTATTTCATCAGATGCAAATTCAGCCTATGGCCAAAACTCCTTAAGTTTTTATGTGTTAATGTTTATATATTTTTACATGTTTATAAGAAAGTGGAATTATTTATAAATGAAACTGAGCACTGTTAAAACCTTGTAATGCCATGTTTTTGCCAGGTCATTTTTTGATAGGTTGTGTATTACCACTAAATACATGGCCCCAATTCCACAAGGCAATGAAGCACACAGTTAACTTTAAGCATCCTTGAAATCAAAGAGACTTATTTGCTTTGATAAATTCGGGCCCTAGGCTTCTTGAGATATTAAATAATATATCATATTTCTCTCCATTAAGCAAACTTCAGGGACCAGACAGTTTGGGAGGTGTTTTATTTTAACTTTTTTGCAATGACACTCTCAAAATAAGTATCTTTGTCCTCGAATACATATGGGCAAGAGTACCTTTGTGCCCTCACATATTGCACAGGCTCCAAGGAACTCAGAAAGTAACACTGAGAATAGATAAGTCAGAAAATGTCAGTAAAAGTGCAGTTCAATCTATTTTTATAGTTTTATTATCGTTTTAGCATTGACACAATTCAGAAGGTTTTGAAGTGCTCTGTGATCCCAGTTTGTCAGATCACAGAGAGTTACGTCACTTGTCCAAGCTTGGCCAAAACAGACAAGGACTTTCCAGTCTGGAAAAGAGTCTGGGAGAAAGGAATAAATATTGCACTGCATAAAAACTAAACTAATGGGAGGGAAAAAAAGGAAAAAAAAAAAAAGAAAAAAAAGCCAAACAGACTTTGCATGTCTCACAAAACTGTAGTTACAGTCTCTAAACAAGTTATCTGGCAGCTAGTTTAAACTCAAGAATATAAAATGCTTTTTTATTTTTAATATGCATATGTGATAGATGGGGTGATAAAAGGTAATAAACAGTACTTGGGGTGGACATGCTAAGAAACTCATGAGAAGTCTTTGTTGTTAAACAAAATTCAATCTATGCATAAAGAGACAAGCTCAGGTACTATATTTTGGAAAAAATGATCTATTAATCCATTCTTTACTATCAAGTGAACTGCTGAAGTAGTGTGAATACTGCTTTGCAGGAGGACTAAACAGAGAAAAGATGTATTGGAACAATAGATCAGTGGATCATTCTTTACATCGGAATAGTAAAAGGTTTTATCCACTTATCTCTACCATTCACACTCCACTTTGTCTGTAAATACTTAACAAGGTAGAGTCTGCTTTTCACTCTTGTTAGCTAACTCCAAAAAAATAAATACCAGAAAGTGACAGTTAGGGTACATATCAAGGAAAAAAAATCAGCTTAATGATAATTATTAACTCTTGGACCTGTTTTCCACAGGAAAAGGTTATTCTATTGAGTTCTTACTGTCCTGTTAGTTTAATTGTAGGACAAAATCCTACCTCAGCAGGGAGGAGTGAAGCAAGGACAAAGACTCCTATGTATGAACTGGAAACACTGATGATTGAAAACAGAAGAACTACTAGAAGGAAAAAGCATAAATCTGAATAATCTCAACCAAACCATATCAAAGCTAAAAGTTACTAAAATTAGTTTCTGAGAAGGTTGAACTAGACAATCTTCAAACAGAAAACTTCTTCATTTTATGGATGTGAAGCAGTATGATTCCTTTTCCTGGTTCTATGGAGACTGAACTAAAAGATAGAGATGTAAATATGGTGTGGATAAAGATGAGGGTAATCTTCCTGAGGTTGTTTCAGTATCCCAAGAACTCTAGACAGGCAATATATGACATCTGCTCTTGTAAAAGTGACCAGAAATTGGTTGCTTGATAGCAAACCAAATAAATGAATACACTGGTTTGCACCCAAATATATGTCCCAGTCTCTTTTTTTTTTTTTTTTTTTTTTCAATTTTACCTTTTCCATGAGCATCAGCCATTAAAACTGACCAGTTGAGATCCCAACTTCTCTGAACTTGGAAAGCTTGTAGGAAGTTTGCTCCACAGCCACACAACTCTCAATGGGAACAATGAGGGAGGACACTCAGTTTGACAGCTAGGGCGTAAAACTCCCATTCTTTCCTTAAACACAAAAATGATGAAAACATTTATTATGAAACATATTTTCCATTACTGTATTGTAGAATGTAAACAAGTTCTCATGACATATGGGGCCATGTGTTTCCTTAAAGAGGTGTTATGTATGTCAGAAGCAGCATATGTACCGTGTGATACAGCTACCACCATGGTAAGCATTTGTTATTGCCTAGTGAACAGGTGCATAAAATCCCCATGTAAACAGATGTCATAGCTGCACTGACATCTCTTACTCATGTCTACTCCTGCAGGAAAATGAGGGGGTTTGTTTCCCCCTCTTGGGTGTTTAATGTGGATGGCCTAGACTTGTGTGTCTGCCTCTTCCCACTTCCACGGATCTCCTTCTTGATGGCACAGTGGCTTTTAAGAGGAAAATCACCCAAAGAAGAACCCTTTTCTGTAAGAGGCTCCACACTCATGCTCTTTCCAGAAGTGTCCATACACATACTGTTGACAGGCACAACCAATTTCACATAGAAACTAATCTAATATTGAGGATCCTGAAAGGTACAACCAGATTTTCTCTTAGCCCCTAGAAGATGGCTTTTCTCCATGAAAAAAAGTTTTGAAAATCAGACAATTCAAGTGGAGCTCATTAGAAAAAGACAAAACATACAGAAACACTGCTCTTTACTATTTCACTTGGCAAGGTGATGTTTACAGGTGGACTAACATGACCAGGTGAAACACAGCAGATCTCACTGGGAGTCTCTGCATGGCCACAAGTTCCTGCAATGGAGCCAACCCAAACTCACTGTGCTCATGTGAGAAAATTGTCCTTCCCTACTAGCGATCTCAGAGCTACCTGCACATCTCATGAGCTCCAGGTGCTCTTAGATTTGCATATCTTAATCAGTGCAAGCCTCAATTATCAGGTCACTTTGGTGAGAAGCTCACAGAACCCTTTGTACCAACTCCCTGAACCCTTTGGAGGCTGAGTAATGTAAGGAGTAAACATAAATATGTCATTTCCTTTTATCAAACATATGCATTCAAATCAGGCAAAAAGTCTCGAAAGCTAAGTGTGGTACAGCTTCACACAAACATGAAGGGGCTGGTGTGCCAGATCTGGCTCTTCCCTTCTCACACCTTCTTTTAAACTGAGATATTTGCCAGAACTTTTCAATGTAAGCCAAGGCTGCAGCTCTCTGCTGTTCTCAGACATGGTCACATTTGTGCTTGTCCTTGCCTGGTACATATTAAAATAATAATTTTTGCTTCCTTTCGCCCTTCCAGAGCAAAGTAGTCTGTTTCTGCTCACATACTAAATTTTTAATGCAGTTTTCATTTTAAATTCCTTTAGCACACTTTCTGTGGTTCTTTTTGCCTTCCTTTCTTCCCCACTCCCCTCTACTATGGCTTGTTGCACAAAAGAAAAAGCCATTCTCGTGAAATTATGAAAAGAGACAGTATATTAGGAACATGAATCTGGGCTTGATCCAAAGCCCACTGGAGACAAGGCTATTCTTCACATTTATTTCAGCAGGCTTTGGATCAGTCACTCCCGCAGCAAAAGTCTCTCAGTATAGATCATTTAACTTATTAACCATGGCATGTTTCTTTCCAGTGAAATGCAGCTCGGATGGCACCAAATAACCCACTGCAAAAAATGTATATGGTAAATCTGAGCATGCTCAGCACTTTATTTATGGCAATTTCTGATAGAGCAGCCAGGCTAACCAATATCCATAAATTCTGTGTAAAGGGAGGTGTTGTGTGCACTGGGAACAGCACGGCTGAAAGTTGTGGCCCTGTTCAGGTGGCTGAGGTTGTATCATTTCTTGGCTTCCTTGGGGTTTCTAGGGGTTAGTGATGACAAATCACAGTGGGAACCTGTCCTTTATAGAAAATGTCCTTCAAGACTCATCCTGCTGACAGAGATGAGGTGATACAGTGAAAGGAATGAAGCACAAGCCAAGGAGATTGAAGGTATATCTGCTGAAGACCACCTGGGAGAAATGATCCTTTCATGAAGAGACAGGTATGTAGGAAGGAAGAGAAAAAGTTCTGCATGGTTGGCTTCCCCCACATCACAGACTGCCAGCTGACATCACTGGTGTGGGTGCAGGTGTGGAGCTAGACAGGGCAGAAAGGTCTCTTCCCTGGCCAGGGTGTCCCACCCAACCCCAGCCAACTGCCTTCAATCACCTCTCCCTTCTGGAAACATCACAGGTTTGGGGGTTTTTTCAGGAACATCTCTCAGCCATCTCTCCCTGTTCCGAGGCAGCTGAGCTGGAGATCAGACAAGATCACAGCCTAGAGCCAATGGTACAGCTGCAGGCTGCAGCAGGATCCATAGTACGCCCTGGAATTAGGGAATCATTCTCCTTTCTCCCCTACTTCCTTGCAGTGCCTTTCCAAGATGCTGTGGCACAGAGAAAACACAGCCTACTGTTTTAAAATGGTATTTGCATTTCAAGTATTTAAATACCAGTAAGAGATGCTCTACAGCCATTTACCAAGGAAGTTTTCCACAGCCCTTATTTCTGCGTAAAGGAGCAAGTTAATTTTCAAATTAAATGATATCGGATGTTCAGAACCCATCACATCCATATACCCCTGTCTTTCTCCCCATTCCCTGATCACTTCATTAAGTGTGAATAAAATCATCTTTAGCTGATACGAGGAAATTCATACCAGAGTCTTTTAAGACAGTACTTTTTAGATCTGTATGAAACCAGAATGCAGGATCTGAAATAAAGTATTAAAAATTCCCTTCTGACCTTACTCATTGAATGTGTATATTTTTCCTGAGCTGTCCTCATCACTCTGGGAATCTTTTTACTGTGAAAGATAGATTACTCCAATTCTCTGTTTTTCTTTTTTTTGGCAGGAAAAGTCTTTGAAACATCAGTGGCCAAATCAAATGGAGGGATTCACCCCAAGATCTATTCTGTTTTACATCATTCATCTCAACCAGAACTGTGCAGCAGGGGTGGGACAGGTAAATGCAGAGTGTAAGGACCAGTTGTTACTCAGCATTGAGGGGCAACTGCAGCACAAAGAAAATATATTCTTTCAGAGAGGAGAAAAATAATTTCCTGTCACAGCATTGACTCAGTTTTTACACTTCAAGATACAATTGTAAGCTTTTATTAGAGTTATGAAAGAAAAATTACAAAAAGAATGTCTTTTTTAGGATCTGAAATCTTGATCCTAGAATAGGAACTTGTTAACAGGGGTTTTATTAACCTTAGTGACACATAGCTCTGATTCTTCTCGAGGTCTTAGGTGAGACACAGTAGAAATAATGGCAAAAATATAAAGGAGCAGAAAGCAGATGATCTGCAACTCTTTTGCCTTTATAAAGTAAAAAAGTAAATGAGATTAATAGGGAAATGTGTTAGAAATTTTAAAGCTCATAAACTTAAAATTATTGGGGAAGATGGAAGGATGGAAAGCCAGATAACCTCCCAATTGTTTAAGAACTGGATTTCTAGAGGGAATTAAATATTATGGTATGTGATAAACCATGTTGTATCACCCCAGGTCTATTAAAACCCATTCTAGGGTCCAGATTTTATCTTCCCCTATCATTGCTGGTGTTCGTTTTTGTGGAGTCTTGACTCGCTTCTTAATGCCATTACTGAGTAGGGTCCCTTGAGAAACTCCATTCCTCTATTTTATTTTTATAGTTTTCTCTGCTGATTAATTCCTGAAAACATATTTCAACCTTTCAGTGTCTAGCACATATCTCATTTCACATGTCATGGGAAGCAAAAAAGTATTGCTTTTTTTGGTAGGGGGGGTCATTTCCCCTCCCTCCCACCCTCTACATTTGACTAAATAATTTCATTTTCAGCTGAGCAGAATTACAGAAAGGTTTTGGTGTGTTGCCACAGTTTTTAAGCTTGGTAAGGCTTAGACACCACAGACCAGGCTGACAGCTCCAGTGACCACAGCAGGGCTTCACAGTGCTTGTCCCAAACAATGAATGATCCAGTATCCCAATATTTCCCAGTACCAGCATCACATAATTAGGTTTGGCTGGGGTAGGTTGACAGAAGACTGGAGAAAGAGTGTTCTACTTCAGGTTTTTGATAGTTGATTTGGACCCCATGCTGTGATGGAGTGCTGGATGCTGATATGCATCAAATCAAACAGCACAGAGGTAAAGCTGCATGACAGCTTAGAAAAAAAAAGTAGGAGAAATAAAAGAGAAATAAGTGATCCTTCATTTCCAAGGACTTCCGTGTCTTATCTTTCCAGAAGATTGCTACAGCTAGCTCAATTATTACTTTCCTGGGATGTCTTGTTTGCTTCCGCCAGACGGAAGTAATATAAAATTATGTAAATCAGCTTTCTTGAAGTAAAGAATCATGGACCAGTCAATAATGTTTATGCATTAAGAAAGGGCAGCTCCTCCTGGAAGAAATAACACAGGGAGCCGACCATAAGTAAACATTTCTAAACAGACAAAGGGCTGGTCCCTGCAGCACAATATATTATCATATTTCCACATAATTAGTTTGTTTTCCACTTGAAATCAGAAAACGATTCGACATTGCATTCTGTGCCTCAGGATGGTGCATACAGTACAATTCTCATGTGCAGGTTCATATGTTGAATAATTAGTAAGAATTAATCTGTTGAAATTAAAGTTTGGAATATTATAGAACTCATGAATAGTGCATGGAACAATCAAGTAAATTAAACCAGAAACAGAATTTAGGAAGCCAGACAATAGCAGATGACTGCTGGCAATCTGTTTTTTAATCAGTGCGTTACAAGCCAGAGGGATGAATATTGTTACTGACTTTGGAAAATAGTGTAAAATGTTAGCAGGCACAATAAAGAAGACTTAGGAAGTGAGCAAATTTTTACTATGTTTGTTAAAGAAGGGCACTTCAAAAGGACCTGCTCACTGAGACGTGTATCTGCTCTCCACAATGCTCAGATCGGAAAAGACTGGACTTATGGACTGGTCCTGTACTTCTGGTCTGCACTGCAAGTGCACTAAGGACTTCCAAGAGCTCCATCCCTGTCTATTTTAAAGTTGTATTTGCCTATCTGAAGCCAAAAATGTGAAAGTTTCTTTTTAGTTTCTTCAAAATTAGCAACTGAGTAGCTGTAAGTCTCGGGCAGTATGAGACCAGTGTGGCAATTTCTCATTTTAAGAATTCAGAGAAGCTATGCTTTAGTTCAATTTTATTTTAAATGCATTTAACCATCATCAAGATTTTACTTTTTTGCTTGCTTTACTGTGAAGAAAGCACTGGTCATACCTTAAAAAAAAAAAGGTTGAGAGCAGTCAGAAATCCTGTGAGGACTAGGTTGATTCATGCTGAAACATATATATTCCTTCCCTTGAAGGGAAGAGCTTTAAATCTACATGCACACTTGACTTTTTCTGTTCTGTGTGATCCTGTTAAATTGGAAGAGGTTTCCAGATCTATTTGAAAAATGGCCACTACAGTTAGCTGAAACTTCAATCTTGAAAATGAATGAATGGAGCTGGTCCAGTACATTGGCTCTGGACCAGTCTTTAAAATACAGCAGAACAATGAATAACTGAATTCACAGCCAGCTGGTATCATAGTTGGGCAGTGAAAGTGTCAAAATATTAGTGACTTTTTTACATTTGTCAAAATCATTGCCAATATGGGAAGCATGGGCAGCTTGCAAATGCGAATCTTACACCAAAATAGTTTTAAAATCTTGCCTTAAGAATGTGAGTGCAGCTCCTGGTTTTATCTCGCCCATCACGGAAAAGACGGAAGAGAATAAAATATCTTTTACTTAGAAGATAAAAGCTATTATTGATTTATCATCAAACATCAACTACTAATGTGGTTGAGTGGTGCTATATGCCCTGAAGGAATAATGGATCAACCGGCATTTCTGTGTCTTACTTTCTGGAGTCTAATAAGTCCATTCTAATAAGTCCATCATCTGATTCATTTTTAAAATTTAGCACATAGAATCTCCATGAAAAATAACTATAAAATTTGTATCTGTGTATACATACTCACACAATGTAAAGGAGTAGCAGAGTTTGGCCATGCTTCAGTTCCAGGAGGGAAAAAGAAAAATAAACATATGTTAGTGGTGTCTGACACATCTTTCTGCTCCAATAATTTGAAAAATGTTTGTTTTATTTTTAAAACAAAATTTTGCTGGCATTCACTGGATGCTGCAGTTGAGACAGTTTCTCTCTTTTTGGAAAGAATAAAAAAGCATCTCCATGACCGGGTTACTCCAGTGCAGCAACGGAGAAAGTGCCTGTGCTTATGCACTCGGTTTGTTCTCCAGGAAGACACTAGGGAATTTCTTAGTGCCAGCATTCTGGGTGCTTCCTTACCCCCACAGACACAGATCCTTTTGGATATCAGGACTCCAAAGGGGTTACACCAATTATCCTGTGATGATGAGGTACATGGCAGCCCAGCACTGCTCAAACCAGGACCCATCTCTCATGGAACACAATGGATTTTCACAGAGAGTTTCGGTGACCTGAATCTGCTGACAACTTATTGATGATCTCCAAAGACTTGATGTGCAAAAACGAGTGAACAATTAACTCTTGTGACCAGTTATATTAGGATCTATGGAAGCAATCACAGAGCTAATGAACTTGGGAGCTGCAGCACTCCATCAGGAGCAGGTAGATTTGTGGGAGGACAGTGAAAAACTCCCACTGATATGTTTTGGACACAAATCAAAACACAACTTTTAAAGAACAGGACATACCTCCTTGTTTTTTCACTGAAAAAGACTTAATTTCAAAATCAAACATGTACATAGGCAGATGTATACTTTATATAGTCAAATTCACTGCAGTGATTAAGAGAATCTTTTTACTGTCTCCGTGCCCAAATTTCTGATCGATTCCTTTATTTTCCCCTTTGGAATTCATTAGTTTAAGTGAATAATCTCTTTATGTTCCTTTATTAGTTATAAACTGAGAACCAGGAACCTGTGCTATTTTCCCCTGCTCCTCTGCAATGTTCTTATTTCAGCAAAATAAGGTTTGAGCTGGAAAGTTTCCCTGAGAAGATTTTCATTTCTCATCTTGTCTGATGCAAAGTAAAGAGTATGCCAAGTGCCACTGACCTTAACTCTCCTGAATCAAAAATATCTGATGTGATATATAGAAAACTTTGATGTGTAGATATGCTAATCAGCAGAGAAATGTCAAATTTGCATACATTTCAAGTGACCCAACAATATTTACCTTAGAGCTAAGTTTCATATTTTTCTGACAATTGCAGCATTGAACAAGTGACTCATTTAGCATATCTAAGCAGCATTATGTCACAGGGATTTACCTCAGAGTTGTTTGAAAGCATCAAAAAGATGAACATCACTGTCTGAAATTAACAACAAGCCTAATTTGATTTGACAAATGATGTTGATTTAGATAGGGTCACTAGCTATTGAAGATGCGGAGGACAAATAGTGCCTTGAAGCCTTGATAAAACTGAATATTTAAACAGTTCATTATGCAAATTTGCCCTCTACCTGTCAGTACTGACTAAAGTATAGGGTTAGAGTGCTGGAGAGGCTCGGTGCTAAGGAGATGACTATTATATGTGTACCTGGCTCTTCTTATGAAAACAACTCCACAGACATTTACAAAGTGGACGTGCATCAGCACCGTCCTCCCCAGGTCTGGCAGTGACAGAACCAACAAAGGCTTGATTCTCAAAACTTTCAGCATCAGTGCAGAAAACTTCACTTTACCAAGGGAGCAGCTAAACATGGACATTTTCCTGTTGCATATTCAAGGACTCATTCTCCAAGCCTTTCTCACAAGATGCACTTCCTGGGAGCCCAGTGGAGCTACCTGTATGACCACTGCTGCTGCTCCCATGACGATGCTGGATGGGAGCCCTGCGGTGTAACCAGGTGGGAAAAGACCTCCAAATCATCAAGTCCAACACTTGACCAAATACCACCATGCCCACTAAACCCTAGGCACTCATCCATAATGGCCTGGGAACCGTGAAGATCCAGGTTGTTTACAGCTGTGTGCTACACTTACACATAAACCTCCACTATTGCTACCAACATCACTCAGTCAGCTGGTATCCATTAGCAGCAGAAAGAGAAAATCTCATCCAAGATAAGACCTTGCAGTTTGAAAAAATACCTTGAGATATCATTGCCCATTCAAAACAGATGGCTTTAAATCTTTAGGATGCATCCTAAAAAATGAAATTTACTTAAATGCATCAATCTTTTATAGTTCTGGGTAGATGAGAACACATATTGCACCAAAGGAACAAAATGTGTAGTAACTTGGAGTGGATATATAAGTGTTCAGGAATAATTAACAATATTTACATGTTCCAAATCTGCAGTACTAATAAATCCTTATTTTGAAGGGAAGTGCTGCAGAGTAATTAATCTATATAGCACAGGATGGCTGGGTATGTTACTCTTTACAAGTTAACTTTCTGTAAGACACTTTGCACCACATTTTTCTCAGAGCTCAGAAAAGCCCATCGGCGTAAGCCAAGCTGAATTCTGATGCAGTGCATTTAGAGAACTGTATGAAAATGTCAGTTTAAGTATTGGCAAGCAGATAATATTGGAACAGAAGACAGAAGCTATTTAATTAAAGAAGTACGGGAGAGCAAGAACAATACAGAGGGCAGATGGAAGAATATCTACTCCAATCACATCCCAGGAAAGCCTTTCCTGGGGTGAGCTGTGCCCCCCATGGGGCAGGGTGTTTGTGCAGCAGATGAGGGATATGGTGTCAGCAGAGGGGTTGGACCCACTCTGCCCCACAACCAGAGGTCCTGGTGATGCTGGTACAGAGGCCAAGCCAGACATGACTCAGGAGCAGCACTGCTCTTGCTCACAGCCCTGTGCATGAACACATCATATCCACCAAGGAATGGGATTTCTTAGGGCTGAGGAGCCAGGGAAATGTTTATACCACATGTGGTAGACTTGGGCTAAGGTATAGAGCAGCATGCTGTGCAGACTTCCCAGCTCAGGAGCTTGTTAGCACCCAGGAATGTAAGCCAAAAGCATCATAAACCTTTTGCATTTTATGCTTTTATCATGCAATCTTACTGATTCATTTCCATGTGTTTTGGGGTATTTGTGTTTTCTTTATCCAGTTTTATCCCATCTCCCCCTTGCTGGTCAGACTAATTGGGAGATGGCTGTATTTACCATTTCACCGGATCTGAGAAAACATGCCTTGTGAGCAACCTTGATTTGTTTATAAACTGCTCCCCTAACTCTGCTGAGCTTGTAAGTTCTTGGCTAATTGCTCTCATGTCCATGAAATGGGAGAAACCCAAGTCTGAAATACATGGAAACAATTAGGGCAGAAAAAAAAAAAAGAAAAGGCTTCCCCTGTAAACAGATGTCTATGCCAAGATACCCTACCTAGAGCAACTGGCACATGGTATGTTTGCAGATGGATCCACAGTAGGATCTAGCCACTTATATTTAGCATGCAGTGTTATTTGTTTTAGCATGCCAGTGAGCAATAGGTGGGAGTTGGAATGGGAACCCATCATTTTTGCACAGAGGTGCACCAGTACCACCCCAATCACATACCTTAACCCTGAATTATTACAAATGCAGCAACAATTATAGGAATATCTGCCATTTTTCTTCAAAGTTGTCTTAGAAGAGCATAGGTACGATGATTTGCAATGTGCTATCTTGTTGCATAGTTTGAGATGACATTTTGTTCACATGTGGAAAAATAAAGAGCGATACAGCAAAATGCTCCAGCCTGTTTCATTATGTTGGTAATTTCCACTGCATGGATTTACTGTAAACTCTGGTTAACATGCATGAAGTAATTTAGCAGTCTGAAGGCCAGGAGGGATCATTTGTGCATCTAGTCAGATCCTCCTCCATAAACTGTGCCACAAAATTTCCCTATCTTCATCCACTATCTGTACTCTGTCTTCTAAGTGAGCTAAAATGAAAGAAAATCCTTTTGAAGATTTGAAGCTTAAAAATTAAGAGAAAAATCTACTATTCTTTTTCTACATATACTGTTCAAAGGTCAGAATTTGTCGCTACACTTTCAATTTTTTCCCCATTTGAATGCATTGATTACAAAATCAGAGTAGTCTTTGGACTGAACATAATTTTAAGCTGATGCAGGACTCCTGAAGCAAAAAGCTATTATTTTTTACGAGATGAAAAATCACTTGAAGGGAATGAGAGCACTGAAATGTCAGACAGGCATGGTCTTTGGGCTTACATCCAAAAGGAATGGCTACATTTCCATGACCCACAAAGCAGGCATAGATGGTCTTATTGACCCTTTCTACCCTAAAATAACCAACAGGTTTACAAGCTGCTACCTTGGAGTGGTTCCTTTAGCTAAGTCTTGCTAGTATTTGATCCCTGCCAGTTTACATATGACAACATTAATATTAAGGTTTCTTTCTTATAGAAAGGTGTTCCAAGCACTGATGATCATCAAGGTATTTTTGTCTTTATGAAATCGTAAGTCAAAATACCTTTTCTGGTAAAAGGAGAGGGACTGAAGCAATAGTTTTGATGGAAAAACTAAAAGCCTAGTCGTTTATTTATATATTTAGATGCAGAGTTCGTTCTCTCTTGTTCTGCTGAACAAGCACCTCTGCACTCTCTGTATGAAAATGAAAAGGCTGCTTTAAAACATCTCAACATTTCTGAGTTATTGCAAATGCCACAATCCAGAAATCAATAATTGAACCAACTTCAAGGAGTGCTGATTCTGTTAAGAACCACATTCTCTTTTTCCAAGCATAGTTATTCAAATATCATTAATTTAATGACTCAAAGTGACTGTATGGGTTTATTTTTGTAAATCATAGTATCTTCAAAGCAGATTGAGTAGTTTTGACTCCTCTTTTGCCACAGGACAGATTCTTCAAGTCCTGCTAAATATAGCCAGTATCCACTAGTGAACATTCTACCTTTGAAGTTGTTTCTGAGAAATTTCAGAGTGCCTTATGCTGCAGCTGCCCTAATACTTGGTGTTACGGCTCCAAGCATAGGCAGGATAGGTAAGCAACCACTTACTCAGGCTTGAATAGCAACAGAAAAATATGGTCCTTCACCGTTTCTGGAGCTCTCCACAAAATTAAGTTTTTCTCTACAGAAATGCCAGTAATGATAGCCCATTTGAGTATTTCATAAGGGATAAAGATTGAAATATATTACCACACTCTGGCTTTCCAACCTCCTTACTTTGTGAAGGTTTAGAGGTCTGCGATGGCTTGTGTATAAATACAGGTAAATAATTAGCTTTTCTCATTAGACTTTATTTCTTCTTACTAGAGGAAATCGAAACCACATGTAAGTTTTAAATTTAAAAAAAAATAAAGGAAGGATGTCTCAATTGTGAAAAGAACAAGCAACTGACAAATACCGGGAGGACGAACAGCAAGCAGTGGTCTTCAGAATATTCCTGGAACGAATATCATTCTGGTGACTGGATTGCTGCCAAGACTTTTTATTCTGTTTTAAAAAATGCATAGACTAGGAGAGTCATAAAAGAATGTTTTGTCTCTGGAATATGCTGGAACAAAAGCCAGATATGCTTAGGCTTTGACATGGACATTCATCATGTCCCAAGCTGAATCAGTTATTAACTCTGAAAGTATTAAATATGGAATGGGCTGAGTGTCTAACAAGTCTGCTACATTATTCAGTTGTAACTAAACTGTTAAGATTGATTGAATTTTGAGAAACATCCTCCTGTATATTAAGTGTGTGGACTCAACCAAGCAGCCCCTCCAGTCCCAGTCTCCATGGGCACCTCCACCACTTTGCCTTACAGGGTGAAGCTGAAGCACCGGGATTATTTTCATTGGCACGGAAAGGTTTTCCACACACAGAGCACAAGCTCCACACAAAATTCATAGAAGCTTCTCATTTTGAAAGCTTGCTTTGCACTGGCTCCTGCCTGCTGGCCAAATTGACATCTTCCCCTGAAGGCTGCTGTAATCAGATTGTTGGAACAACATCACAAGGGTTCAATACATGCTCCATGTTTTCAGTTGCTCCTCTCTAGCCCTTCAGGGACACACATGGAATTATTTCTGCTATTTAGTTACACTCTTCAGCAAGTTACTGGCTCACCAGTACTGACTCATGGAGATGCAGTGTTATCATATCTTAGAGCACTTAGAAACCCACCAATATTTATTGTAATGGTGTAAGCACGAGAAGCAGTGCTGTGAAATTCTGAAGCTGCAGCATGGAGCCACTTCCACAAAATCTGTATTTAAGTGCCATTTCATTTCTCATTGCTATGTTCGTGCTGCATTAAAGAGAAAAGCAGGAGAGCACTCCTCCAGCTGTTCATCAGCACCATTGCTTACCACCAAGAAGAACTTCTTGGGAGGAGAAAGGCTACAGCTATAGCTCATAGAGGTACAAGAATTCTTAAGGATATTCACCATACTAACAGAAGAATTTGTTATTTTTTACTCCTAAATGAAGGAAAGTCCTTACATTCAAGGGGAAATACCACACTTTTTCAGGCTAAAATACTGTTAAATATGGATTTCTGTG
Organism: Corvus hawaiiensis; assembly: GCF_020740725.1. Classification (NCBI taxonomy): domain Eukaryota; kingdom Metazoa; phylum Chordata; class Aves; order Passeriformes; family Corvidae; genus Corvus; species Corvus hawaiiensis. The sequence continues at coordinate 30,238,421 of NC_063221.1, forward strand.
CTCCAGTTTTCAATATAAATGCATATCCCACAAAAAAAAAGTATTCCTAGACAGACAGCTGAATGCTTTCTTAAGCTCCCAACTTAGACTGTCTTCATAAGCTAAAAACAGAAGGGAAAAAAACCAAACCAAGCTGCAAATCAGGTTAAGTCTTGATTAAGAGCGGATCAAGAGGCTCTGTTAGGCTCTCTCAGAATGTGCTTCTCCATTTTCTAATCAATTTTTTAAGTGATGGCAATAGCAGAAGCAATAAATATTAATATTCATGCTGAGCCAAGTCACCACTGGAACCCATTGCACTGTGCACTACAGGAGCAGTGAAGGGACAGTTCTTGTGCAGCAGGACTTCCATGTGAAAGCCAGCACTAGGCAAAGCATAGGAACTAAAAAATAGGATTGGAAAAGTGCCCAAGGGCCCAGGCTCCACCATCCTATGGACATCCCAGGATCTAACCTGATTTTCTGGGAGTCTTGCTTTGATGACAGTACAAGGCCTCCTGTATTGTTTCTTATTCCTTTCTTGTAGGAGAATGTCCACACCAGAGAAATGTCCTGCTCCTTCCTCCTGCCCCCCCTCCTCCTGCCAGAAGTAGTTTCTCAGAGTGGGAAAAGCCATACATATTAACACTGCCTCAGACTGCGTTACCAGAGGAAAGTGCCTTTTGAACCATGAATTCCTGATACTGAAGATCATCCACCAGCAAAAGCCTTCAGCTTTACCTCTGACATTCAAAGCTTTTGTTTATTCCAGTAAGTGTGCGTGTAATTTTTTAACTCGGAGAAATAGAAGACAAATGTCTGATGCCTACCCAGTGCAATAAAGAAGATGGGAGAGGATAAAAGAATGTTTGTGCTGTTCTGTGTTAAATTGAGATGAGATTCTGATATTTCCTCTCAGTTTTAGCACCATGATAGCAATAACATAGCCAGAGTCTCAGTATTTCTCCTGTCTTCAGCTTGGGGCTGTGGCTACACACAATCTGTAGCATTTTCACTGCTCAAAACGATCTTCAAAACCAGTTTGTCTAAATACTTACTGGTACTTTGTCCTGTCCCTCACCTCTATGATCAGAAGCTTGTTTTATTTAGCCCATTATATACCAGATCCATTCAGCAGAGGGGATGCTCTGCATGAAGAGGGAATCCTTACAGAATTTCTGCATAGGCTCTGATTTATTGTCAGAATAGGCTGAAATAAGTCACCCTCAAGCCAGATATGAGCAATTACATACAAATAAGAAATACTCTCACCCAGTTAAATTGAAAATCTCTCTTTTTCAAACCAGTGCAAGTTTGCTTCTAGACAAGGCCTACTAAAATTTGCTACGCTGTTTTAAAACTATTTTTTAATACTTTTGGGCAAGCAGCTTATACATCCACTGTGTGGCTAATATTAATGGCAGAGCTGTAAATCCCTCACAAGGGAGTTTGTGGAAGTGCTGATATATCCATTACCAGCACAGGAAAGTGCTGCCAGGCTCCTCTGTAATTACAGCTTCTTCAAAGGCAAAGTACATCATTTGGTCTGCAGAGAGAAGCAGCAAAAGCCAACATGAGAGGAGACTGATTTCAGAAGTCCTGGTGTCAAGGGCATGAATACTCTGGTACTCAGGCATCCTCACCCAGGTCTCACTGCAGAAGAGAAGAGCAAATACTCCTTCCTACCTTCTCCACCGCTTTCCTGCTCTTCTTCCTCCTTCGTTACACCCACTTATTCTTTTGCAACCCATGTTTCCCCAACACCCATCAACACAACAGTCATGCCATCCCTCTATATAGCATTTCCATCTGTAACTCTCAGAGTGTTTTGCAAAAGGCAATAAACAAGCTGCTTCCTCCACCCAAGGTCACCCAGAAGGCCAGTGCTGAGCCCAAAAATTGACCCCAACCTCTCAGGACCCGTACCAAGGATGGGACATGCTGTACCACTCACAGCCACCTGTTAGGGAACACCACAGCCTGGGGAAGAGCTGAGCTCTTAAAGGGTGCTTGACGCTACTTCTAATCATGTAAAAATAATGAAAACTATTTTCTGTCCATTTGAGGCGCTTGCAAATTACCATTCACTGTCATATCTAAGTGCCAAACACTATCAGGCGTACTGACAGGCTTTGAAGGCTTCCAAGATGAGGTGGTATTAATACAAGCCTGTCTCACTACAGTACCACAAGAATTATACAGTAGATACTGAAACGTTGGACTCTGAGTACAATTTGATTCATTGCAATTGGTAGGAACAGAGCCTTGGAATGGAGCAAGACAGCTGTGACAGGATCATTCAGCTCAGCACCACCACACCCCTGTGGGGTCATCCAACATAAAGATAAAGGTCATGTCCCAGAACTCAAGGGCAGTGGATGGCACCCCACAATATCCCCAGGAGTAAGTGGCTTTCCCCAAATAAATGTCTGGCTTTCTGCTGACATGAAATTCAGATGAATCTTGGTGTTACAGACCAGATGAAAACATTGTGCTACTGGCCTGTCTTCCTATCTTGCCTCTGCGCTGCAAATAGCCAAGGAAAAAAAATGCTTCACATGCATGGGAAAATGGTCTCCCACACTTCTGGTCACTGCCCAGGTACCAGAGTTCATAAATATGCATGACAAACTTTCTAATTCTGCAGGCAGACATCAAGGGGAAATCAATACCAGAGGATGGGAACCTGGGACCTGCAGCGGCTGTGCATAGCACTGCTGCATGATGGCAACTGAAAGAGAAATGAGGGGGGAAAAAAAAGAGAAGGAGAATCCCTTATTATGGAAGAAAATTCCACATTTTGCCATCTTGGGTCTTACCCAGATACTGAATACATGTTCATGTAGTACTGAGTCTTAAGAGGATTCAAGGAGCTTGGACTGATTTTGAGCACACTATGCTTGCTTTTGTGCAAGACAACATTTTCCATTCTATTTCAGATATGACCAGCTATTGTTGGGAGAGAAGTGCTTTGGACCAGGACACAGGAGTAAGAAATGCTATTTTACTTTCTGATAAGGTCACAAAACTCAGGTTATAAATCAGTTGAACTCTTTGCATTTTTTTATTGACTCATTAGCTGAGTGAATTCAGTGATTCTCTGCTTAAAAGGTATGTGATTCTTTCTCTAGCTTGTGACAAAATTCTGTCAGCAAGCAAGCAGAAGCAAAAATCTCCTAGACATTGTCAGTTATTGCAGATTTAAACCTGTGACTGATATGGAGATAAGTCACTGCATGTCAGAAAGGCTCCTTCGTGAAAGCTCAATGTGTGTGTGACAGAAGTTAAAGGTAAGCAAATACTTCTCAAACAATAATGAAAACATAGTTTTGGGTTTTTTTCACCAGACTTAAATAATTTTACGACTTTTTCTATCTTAAGGAGAAATCTGACCAACAGGTTATTGCCAGCAGAGCCACAAAAGGGGCATCAAATAATACAAAATAGGGAAAAATAATCAAAAAATTCAGGTACTCAGTGCTCTCCCCCCCTCAAAAAAAACCCATATCAACCATCCTACATGACATCATCCCTAATGTTTCTAATTCCTTTTCCATTTCAAAGCCATGGATTGGAAGTGTTTTTGTAGCAGCATTTGGAGCACCACATAGGTCTAAAAAGCATAAATCTGCAACCCTACTACAGTGTGCAGTTGCCTAAAAACATGCCAAGTAGGTGAAAAACATCACCAGCACAGAGTAGTTATATAATCACAGTATTTTGGGCAAATTACTGAATACGGGATGAAAGGCAATGTATCAGCACACTCTCTCCCACCTAAGTCAGATCTTAAGTAGAAATTAAGAAAATATTTTTTCAGGTTTGAGGGCTGTTTTGTGATTTTCTTTTTTGCTATCATTTAATCCACAGAGCTTTCTTTCAGACATGGTCAGCCAATTCTGACATGGTCAAACTACTATTTTAAGTTACAGAATACCTAAGGAAACTAAACAGGACAATGAGTAATGAATTTCTACTCAGTCCTTAGTGGAAAGCTCTCTCCAAGATGAGCATCACTATTTGCACTACTTAACATTTCAGGCAGATTAAGCAAGGACTGAAAACTTCCACACACCCAAAAAAATCTGCTTTTGAGACTGTGCTTAAGTCTCAATTGCTCCAATACTGCTCTTGGCCTCTTTTATTTTTCTGCCAATGAACTTGGGCCAGGAGCTGGAAGCCTTTCAGGTTTTAGAAAGTAAAAGCAAATTGTGTCCATGCTGGGCAGTTGCACTTGATTCTCTTGTGACTATTTCCAAAGATGACTCACATGTTTCAGTTTGTTCATGCTTTGACAGAGCAGAACATTAGCAAGTTCCTCCTGGTGATCCACGAGCTGACCTGCTGTGTGCTGCTGGTTGTCATTCTTTCTGTAAAGCCTCGCGTGGGCTGGAGCGGGGCTTCATGGGGGATCACTTCTCTCCCTTCACAACATCACAACACCCAGGCTCAGAACTCGATGCATCTGCTGGCAATCCACTGGCTGCACATTCAGGGAATGATGCTTTAAGCAAGGGGTCACCAGATGGCTATTCCTTGTAGCTTAACTTGACCTTCAGAGAGCACTGCTGTGTCCTATGCCACGTGGCACCGCAAAGCTCCAAGGCACAGTGTAAGATGCATTTAGTAGGTCAAACACTTACTTGGCTGGAGACCATGGTGGAACTATTTATTATGGCCAATTGGGGCAGATTCCACTGGGCAGAGACGTGCTATAATAAGCACATTAATGCTAAGTGTCACATGCCAAGATCTGACAAAGAGGGGTGAAGAACATCAGTTCATACTTCACTCGTCTGTTTTTCCTGGGTAACTGCACAAGAGTAATAGAGAGCTTCTGCCCATACTACGTCTAACCTGCTGAAAAAGAATCAGAAACCTCAATTTCCCAGCCCAAAACTCACTCCAAATCCACCCAATCTGATTTGGTTGCAATCAGAAAAAATCCTGACTGAACTACATAGGGTTAAGCACTGGCCAAAATATCAGCAGAAGCAGGAGGCTTGGGTGCTTTGAAACTCTGTTCAACATATGTCTGAAGGATTTTTGGGACTGCACAAAACTGTAGTAAAAGAAAAGATTGGCAAGGCAGATGTTCGTTGTTTACTGACCCCTGATGAAACCTGCCCTTTCCTTTACCCATTTGAGATGTTCAATAGATACGTTGGTGCTGATTTTTAAACCATGTGCTGCCAAAAATCTGGTGTATTTCTACGTCCCTGAGAGTTTGAAAACAAGAAGTACACTAGACTAGTGTGAAAACACACTTCCTTATGGCAGGTTTATAAGCTGATCACTGGAAATGAATTTCTTGCAAAGTAACATGTTGAAAACCATGACAGGCTCATTGACAACAAGCAAAGCCCTCACATTTCTATCTCAGGAAGAGGGTCAGTTTGCAGAGCAGGCACCAAGCGATTGTTTATTGGAGCTTTTGCAGAAAAAAAAAGGAAATTTTGCCTTCCGGGTATTTATGTGGAAAAAGCTGATACTGTCACAAACACAAATAACACAGAAACAGGACTGTGAGAACTCCCAAGCACACTCAAGCTTTCCTTTCCACGCCATTTTTCTATATGGCTAACATGGCAACCTTGGAGTCTCAGCCAACGTGGTAACACTTCCGACTTTGGAAGAGACCAGCACTTTGCTTTGCTTGATTTTCCCCCACCTGTCAGGCATGTCTTGTCCAAGAATATTTCCCAAGCAGCTGAAGGGATGGAGGTGCAGACATGACAAACACAATAATGAAGATACTTTCTAGAGCAGCTTCCTAGAATTGCTGGGGCAGCAGCAAGTGATAACCCTCGGGACTCTCATTCATGGGAAGCCAACACCATGGTGGTCCCAGATGGAGTAACTCAGCATTTCTGAAGTCACAGGCACTATTTCTATCACACATTCACACCCTGCTTTCATAGTCACACTTGTCCTAGCTTTCACTTATATTTCCAGGTCTTGCGAATGCCAGAAAATAACCCCCACACAGGTAGTGTGTAAAGCTGCTGTAAATGGGGCACAACCTAAGATCTAAAAACCTGCAGAGCAAACTGGTATTAAGTAGCATCCCGTTAGGGAAACATCCCATTTACCCTGGAATCAGTCTACTCATCTGAGCACACATATCAACAACTCAGGTCTCATGCTACAGGACACACAAGACTCTCAACTTTGGAACACAGATCAGTGTCTGAGTAGCATATCAAGCTCCACAAAGGACCACCAATATTGTTAAACACGACACACAGTGTTCTATTTTAAGCTGTGTATAGTGCAGACAAAGTAGCTTTCTTCAATAATCCTGACTAGATTAGATGAACTATCATTCCTTACATTGTGGAACAGTAGAAATTGATGAAGAGTGGATTTCAAAATCCGGAGTGGCTTATTGTACTACCAACAAATTCTTCAGCAGGGAAAGACTTTAAACAAAGTTATGGACAAATACAGGGCAAAGATGCATGGAATACTGAAAATAGCAGAGGAAATGTGATGCTCGGAGTTCCCGGAATAACCTGGTGAAATCATAGGGTGAGAAAGAAAGCAGGAGTTCAGAGAAAGCAATTTGTAAGTCACCATCACTGTTAATACATTTTGTAGTCTTCACAGGAAGCTCAGCTGATGGCCTGTGCCGTGTTTTTAACAGAATACGTGTCATTAATGCTCTGTGTTCAATAACATGAAATATCACAGACCCTTGAGAGTCTACTACAGTGTGCTGAGCTGACAGGGAGGAGAGGAGCCAGGGAAAGCCTTCACACACAACGGAGCTCAGAGGAAACTCAGTACGGCAGAGATGAGTTTGCATACCAGCAGCAGATAGTCCTACAACAAGAGTTGCTACTGCATCTTCATCAGCAAACTCTAAACCTGTCTCTTTGTGTAAACCAGAGAGAAACATGGCTTCGGTAGGAATCAAGGACCCTGACTCCATCCTATGGCTTGAAATCAGCATTCTTCAAGAATAAATCCTTACTTTGCCCAGTGTGGTCCATTTCCTCCAGGATCACAACCTCCAGCAAGTTTCTCTTTCTGCAGAGGCAGACTAACAAAGGCAAGCTGCAGATCCTCCTAAATCCTGGGCACAGACCTAGGAGATACCAAGTGCCTCAGACAAACCTGGCAGAGGGGTGGTTGTCACAGGCAAGAACTCCACCCAAGGCAGCAGACTCACCTCACAATACCGAGGAGACACCAAAATAATGTAGGACAAATGAAATTTAAAAATCGACACCAACAATAACATTTCCAGTAGTCCCACCTCAATATAGCAAGCACAAGTCCCAGCAGGAAATTACTTTGGGCAGCAGCAAGAAGCACCAGAGAGACTTTTCCCCATTCCAATCTCAACAGGTTCATCCTTCATACAAGCAGGGGAGCTCCCTGGTTTTTACTGGATCAGCAGACAGCTACAATACCCAGTTCACTGCTGTCACATGCAGGAAGGTTAATTGTAATTACACAAGTGAAGTTTCCTGATGAACGTATCTGGGGACCTGCCATTTGGCTCATGCTCTTTCTATTTTACAGGTAAAGCTAATGAGTACAAAATTAAGCACTTGAGAAACAGATCACTGACAAAGTCCACACCAGGTTCACTGGAGAGCGACATGAGCAAGTTCGGGGCATATTCCCTATTCTCTCATATCATCTTTCCTGCTCTTCAACAAATATGAAGGAAATAAGCTACCAAACACCTTTAGCTGTTGTTTTCATTTTATTAATGTCTTCCTACTGCCATTTTCAGTTCCTAGTCAATGTCTTTGATAGCTGACACATCGTTTCTATCACATCTTATTTTGCTGAAGGCATTTTCCAGCTCCCTTAAGCCTTTCCATTCCCAGCTACAGCACATACTTTTGAGCTAATATTAATTTAAATGACCTTTTTTTCCCCTAGATCTGCTTTTTAAATTTAATGAGATCCCACGATTATACCTGTACTGACCAACACGGGGTTCAGTCCCTTGTTGGACAGATGGCATCAGCTGAACTATGAAGGAATGTAACAGAGTAAAGATTTACAGGAAGCCTAAGTTCATATGGGGGCCTTGTTCCTGCTTCCCCTCCAGTAGCACCCATTAAGTTCAGACTCCCTGTTTATATTTTGGCTTTCTGGCACAGCTGGTGATGGAAACCGAAGGGAAGCTACTGAGCCTGAAACTTCAGCCAGTGAACACGGCTGTTTTCTAAATGAGTTATCCCCAAAACCTGAAAGGTCTAACATCCAGCACCAGGGCCAAACATACAGGTCATGCTAACCTGTAAGTTCGGTCTCCTCAATGGAAACCAGGGAACCCACATCCACCTTCTCTTTCCTCTTCCAAGCCAGCATGGAACAAGCAAGGGACCAAGCCTTCCCACCCCTCCCAGCTCCACCAGCCTTCCTTGGCAGGCTTGCCTCCCACAGCTTGCTTCTCCAACACCTCCCCACCTACTACTCCTATTCCTGCTGGGCTGCAGCCTTTTATAGCAGATGTTTTTTGATTGGCATTTTTTCACAGATGGGGGAGGCAAATAGGTCCTTCATTAACCCTTTGCAGGTTGCTGCCAAATGTGTGTGGGGGTTATATGTCATTTTTGTTAATGAGGTGCCTTCTGGAATTGAACCCCGCTCTCCTTAACTGTGTAGCTCGGCACATCTAACTGGAAAGTACAAACAATATCTATTCTTAATCTTATTCATTGTCAGCAAATGAGGCAGCAAAGTGGTTCAGAAAAGCCAGAACTCTGAACAAACCATTCTCTTTATCCAAGATAAAATTTTAGATTAGCAGACTTTGGAAAACAACGCAAGTATTTTGTCTCCGTAATTCTGTTTGATTTTAATTTTGCCAAATGAAGTCTAGGATAAACAGGAAGGAAGGAAAGAAACAGCTTGCTTCCCTACTTTCTCGTTCCATGTCCATGGATCCCTAGCCTGTTTGGATCTCTAAGGTAGCACTCAACATCTGTTTGCAGGTGCTGTGGGCTGGTGGCGTGAGACAGAACTCAGCAGCACGTGTGAGCTGCCTGGCTGGCTGACCCAAGTCTTGCTCTGCTGTCTTTTTCTGTCCTTGCTTTGCACACACTTCTGGCCTAGTGCCCCACAGGAGAAATCAATTTGAGAAGGTTTATTAAAATGAAAAGTTATCTGTCCCACAAGGGGCTTTATGGAATTTTGCTGTTGGTAAAACATCAATAAGGTTATAAAGAGAAGTTCTCAAAAGTGAGATTTAAGTGATTTAAACCAGAAGCATCTAGAAATATTTTTTAAACCAGTATTTACTCAGTTTTCCTATTTGTACTGTGGCTGCAGTTAACCAGGGATACATACCCTACATCCTCACCACTTCCCAGGGCTCAGGTACTTTCTTCTCCATTCCTCTTTCGAATGTGAGTCTAGGAACAAAGTCAGTGGGAAATAGGGTGGGAACAGGACAAGGTATTCTAACTGCTGCTTGGGACAGGGAAAGGTGGAGGAGAAATCATCAACAGTGGCTAGAAAAAATTTCCTACCTTTTCTCAGAACAACCATCTTAGGCATTCTGGATCGATGGGAAAGGGCTGACTGCTTAACTTACACCTTGAACAAGCTCTGTGGCTTCTTCTGAGGGGACATTTGCTTAGCACTTATGTAAGTCATTAACAAAAGTAGTCCGTTCCACCCAGTTTTGGAGGGAAAACACAGCAAAAAGCATCTAATAAAATACATTAGATGTCTTCTGCATGATGATATAATACATCAAAAATCTGATTTTAAACTTTTTGACAAGTTGCCCCAGGCTTTATATCAAAATTAGCCCTGTGCTTCTGCTGCTGAAAGGAAGGAGGAGGGGGGACAGCAGAACACCACGCATTAAGGAAATAAGCAACTACATGAAAAAGGATTGAAGAGTAAGTGGCCCCAGTACTCCAGTGGTTCCAGGGATTTATGTGACATACGGTGAAAAGGCACAAGCTCAGTCTGTCCCCTTTCCAAAGTGGTCAAAGCCTTGTGGTTAACGCCATGCCAAGACCAAATGGGAAAGCCCTGCCAGTGACTAAATATATTACCCTGGACTTGGTGCTGTGTTAATGCAGCCACATGGAATATGGACGAACTGGAACTCAGACAGAGTGAGGCTGAGTTTGCTGATGATGTACTGGCAAACAAACTTTATGTTCATCCATCCTTTGTTTGGAAGATGAAACAAAAGGTTATCCTGCACCATGTCACTAAGGAAAACATGCAAGAAACCCTTTCCAAATTTCACCATAGAAAGGAATGCACAGGCTAGACCTTCCTGCAAGCAAGGACTCATGGGATGTATGTTTGGACAGGCTTCTGAATGGCCAAAGTTGTGCCTTTTCCAGTGTGCATTCAGTGCAAACTCTGTGTACTCTTTCATAGGCATGTACAAAAATGTCTCTCCTGGGGACATCCAGAGCTTTGCACCTTAAAGGTGAAATTATACCAGCAGGCTCCAGAGCCAGCATTCTTGTGATCATGGAAAATGCACAAAAGAAACTGGTTCCCTGTTAATGCTGTTCTTATTTGTGTTTGAAATCCTGCTTGTTTTGGTGATTTATGCAGGATAATGAAAGAACCACTAAGAAATTGCCTCTATGCAATGGTAAACCACACCTTGGGATTTAGGGAATAAATATTCTTTCAGTTATGACACTGTCTTACACTGCTGAACCTCTGAATTGGTCGTGCTGCTTTTTTAATTAAGCTCTGCAGATTGGTCATGGGAGAAGCATTCATTTCTCCAAAAACCCACACCGATGAAGTCTCAAAAAGTGGTTTGATTTCCCTCCCTTGATTTCATTTATTTTCCCAGCATAATGTCACAGTCTCTGGTTTAATCAGGAATAGAAGTACAAAAGTCCTGTGAAAGAGTTTGTTCTCTTGAGGCTGCTTTACCTCAGCTTGGTTTATTCAAATGGCTTTGAATAAACATCTGGAACAGCTGAGTGGTTTATCCCATCTTGACATTTGACACCCATCTCTAATAGTGGAGTGGACCATAGTGGAATTAGATCCAAAAAGAATTTATCTGCATTCATGAGTGCCGTGTTCAGTGAAACTTCACATCCATAGACAAAAATCCAGAAATTGTCACTGTGCCCAGACAAGTTACTTGTCACTACGATGATCTGCAAGGCATCCATAGAAAGAAATCATTTTGACTGAGCTTCGTTCCTCAAGGACAACGCCAAGGTTAATTTATTTGTTTTTCACTTTGAGTTGGGGGTGGACAGTCCCTGGAAGAGTAGCAGTGTTTGCCAAATGCATTTCTGGGAGTATTTGCTCAACAACTACTCTTCTATTCCACACCTTCCCAACGTCTCCAGGAATGTAGGCTGTGTCCGTAAGCTCAGTTTGTTCTCAAGGTTTCACTCCACCCAAGTGGTCCCTGGATGAATTTCACAGGATTTGTAATAGTGATAATGGGGAGCTAAATGTCAGTGACCAGTGACATGAGAAAGATACTAAGAAATAATAGATACAATATTAGAGAGAAATGCAAACCATAGAGATGGGAAACAAAAAAGAAAATCAAGCATTAAAACCAAAAAACTCAATTTTCTTCAGAATGTAGAAGCACACCGACGGACGAAGAAAGTCCTCTCTCCCTTCAAGAACTGCTCTCTGTGATAAAGGCAAAATATTTACCCTTTCTTCATGGCTTTTTTTGTTACGTGAGGTGGTATCTTGCTGTCTCCATAGTCTGCATAGGTATTTCCCAAGGTGTCTTAGTCTTTTAGGGACTGTCTAAGCTTTCAAGATACAATCTTGAGATGCCATTTTGACATTTATAGCCTGTTGAGAAGAGATTTCCAGAACTCTACACCATATTTTTGTAAGTTACTATTCACTATATTTTTGCTTTAGCTTCCAGGGTTCAGAGACATGGCCATGGGCATATAAAAAACAGCCCCAACCGTACCTTTGGTATCAAGCCTTCCTCACAGAACCACATCCACAGACATTTTTGGCTCTCAGTAACACTGGGATTAATAACCTCACCTCCTACAGATTATTTCCAAACCAGAGAAGAAAAATGCATATTATAAAACCACACTTCTTTAAGGGAAGTTGGATTGTAGAAACATTGACTGCACTTTGAACACACTTGTGAATGTCATTGCAAAAAGTAAAAAGCAAAAGTCCCTCTTAGTAAAATTCAATTTTCTGGGGCCACAGTTTGGCAATTAGAGACCAATCAGTGCTTGGGGGAATTTTTTTCCAGTCCCCACTCAGACTGGCAGGGTTTAATGAAGACTGACCAAAATCTCCTGGAGGATAGCACAGTTCAGACATCAAGACATCACACCTACAACAGCAGAAGAAGAAAACAAAAAAAAAAAAAAAAAAAGGTACAAATACAAGTGATCTTGTTCAAAAAAACAAGGTATTTTATACCCATTTAATAAAAAAATTATATCTTTGCTGGGATATGGTGCCTGTAATCCAAAATAACAATGTCAAAATTCAGCCTCACGTGAGATATCCATGTCCCATATATTTGAGCAAATATACTCAAACCCAAAACTGTCCTTAAAATTCTGCATGTGTGTTTAGTGATAAAATGACTTTTTATTGTCAATGTGTGTCATATCCATTTACATTCTGGCCAGTCCTCCAGTATTGAGAACCATATGGCTGTTGTTTTAAGCAGGTTGAACTCTTTTCAAAATCCATTACAGGGAGCGTGCTAAACACCAGCTTTCTGAAATAAGCAGAGCATTTATTCAGCCCTGTCTACATCAGGACTTACACATGTGCAGGGATTTCATGGAACTTCTGCCTCCATCAATAACAACAAATTTTGTCAGGACACAAAAGGTGTATTTAATACTTTGAGAACATAGAGAGTTCAGATTGAAATGAAAAGTTTTCATTGCATAGCTGTCTATTAAAAATGCCTGATTAACAACAAGCAAAAAGAAACAGTTAGGATGGAGGTGTGATCTCAAGCTACAGGACTTGAAAGCAATACACATCGCAATGTTTGGTAATTTCAGAGATGTGAACTTCATTATGGCTTGTGCCTACATTGTCCCATTCAATATCAATAATAATTACTATTGTTGTTTATTAGAATAAACCACGCATCGCTAATAGTGATATCTGATATCCAAAGTGTGCCTCCCAAAGAAGAGACTCTTCTCAGATGACATCCCCCCTGCCCCAGACATCCTTTCTGTGCTGAGTCACATGACTTCCCAGGATATCTGACTGGGAAGAGAGCACCTTGCAGCCTGCCATATAATTTCTTAATATATTTCTAGTGTCACACATTCCTGTCCCATTCCTGAAAAGCTAATCCACTGCTCCCACTGTATTACAACTGTCTGGAGTAATCTTTAAAATGATCACTAAATACTGCACCTTTCACTACTTAATCCTGGGTTCAAAGATAGGACTGACTTACCAAAATTCTGTTGATATCAAAGAGATTGTTTCACTTAGGGTGAGTGCTGAATTTGGCCACTATTCATTATTACACCACATAAGTGGTAAGGTGATTATTTCCAAACTCCCACTCAGCATGTGACCAGGTGACTCAGCTATTTGCTTTATTTACTTACATCCTTCTGCAGTTCATTACAAATTGTTGGCCCCAAATCAGGACCACAGAAAGAAGTAACCACTGCAGCCTCAAGGATAGAAAATCATGTTTTACAAGGCTCCCAAAGAGCTGGAACTCAAGTTTGCTCTCTCCAAACAGTGACAGGGATAAAGAAGAAAAAAACCTCATGCAAAGCAGGGAAAATGCATCGTGGGAAGCCCTGACTTCTTGCACCAGGTTACTTGTGCAATACATTGATGTTAACGTGACACAGCACATAACTGGAGAACTCAAGTTAAATAAATGAAATCAGCTGTCTAAGTTCTTTAAGATAAATTATGTTATTACAGCATAATTGTATAACCCCGTATGGCTTACAGCAGCAAAAGGATGTGTATTTCACATGCCCTACTATAATTACATTCCCATTATAATTTTGCAGTTAGTTGCTATGAGCTCTGGTCATGAAAACACGCCAATTTTGTATGGGATTGAAGTCTGCCTAATTTTAGCAAATTGAGAGCTACACAAAAGAAAAGAGATAAATACTATGTTGTTATTTTTCATTAGAGAATTGCTATATTAAGAGGCTGTGATCCAGCTGTGTTTGTTTAAATAAAAGTGTGATTTGAATACCTCCTACAGCTATGTTCCTGCCAATGAATAAAAGATAAAATGCGGCTCTCGATGGATGTTAGTCTCTGAGTTCTAGCTGACTCAGAGATTTATTGTTTAACATAAGGAAGTGAAAAGCATGTAGACCAGACCACACACAGGGCTCTTTTGTGTATTGTTTCAAGCCATACCACTAATAGATTTGTTCCACCAAGGCTTGCAGCAATTCAGCTGTGCTAAAATGCTCCGCTTAACTGTGAAAAAAATAATAATAAAATAGTAATTATGTCTCGATGGCAAATGCAGCTTAGACCAACATCACGAGTAATGTAAACAGGAACTAATACCATTCAAAGCTGTATGTTATCATCATTATGATAATGAAATTAAGCTTTTATTTCCAAGAAACAAGCCCTTAACATACTACTCAGTGTCTGTATAAACACACTGACTTCCTCTCATAGCCTGATATGACTCTGTAGTTGCTGAGCTAATATCCTTCTAACAGTATGAATAAATAAATCTACATACAAATACATACACAAAAAGTACAGTGCACTCCAACAGCCTGAAACTTATTGCAGACAACTTGGAACTCCTTGTGTGTTGGAAGAGCCTTTTACAATGCAAATTAAAAGATGCATATAAATAGTCCCTGCTTTGTAGTTGCTTGTTTTGTAGGTTCCTTCATGGTAATCTTAGATGGAGGCACATCATTTTCCAGGAGCTGATATGTTTGAATGGATTTCATTATGGGCAAGTGCAGCAGTGAGTGGCTGTGTGCCAGTCAGAGCCGACTACCGAAGGGCTTGGGTTGTCAAAGGACTCACTTGGGCTGTCGGAGTTCATTTAAATAACACAAGCATCTTCAGTTTGAGGAAAAGAAAAAAAAACCAAAAAAACAAAAACCAAAACAAAATAAAACAAAGGAAAAAAAAAACCCCAACCCCCCACCCCAAAAAAAACCCCAAAACATCAAACAAACAACAACAAAAAGAAAAAAAAGAAAAGAAAGCAGAACTTTTTCAACTGTTATATTTACATTGGGTTTACACCTATAATGGATTGAGAAATAATATTACATCTGTACAGATTTGTGCAGTGATCAGTAACTATACTCCAGACTTGGAATAATCTGAGTTACAGGCTAACAAGGACGTACCATGTTCCTTGAATAAAACAGGGCAGAGTGCAGAATATCCATAGCCAAAAGGACCATGCATGATCAGCTTGAGAACTGAACTATGTGTTTGGACAAAAGTCTTGAATCTGAATCTTGCATTTTTTAGATGAGAAAATGGAACTTTGTTCCCAAAATTTATCTACTCTAGGGCAGGAAAAAAGCAAGGAGAAAGACCAGAAACCTGAGTCTACTCAGTGCCTTTTGGGCAAAAAGCACAGTCAGCATGTGCACAGGAGAACCAGCAACACTTGGTGCACTGCAGGCAAATGCTCCATTCTCCTCACTTCCCCACAGATGTAGAGGATGAACCACAATTCGGCCCTGACCTGGAATCACCCAGTCCCTGGAGCAGAGGATTCACTGCTCTTTGCTCCAGCCTGTGCCATAAGAACCACCCAGAGCCTACGAGCACATTGAAACTGCAAGATGTGTGTTTTGAAGATACAATCTCAGCTTGTTCTACAGGACTTCATGCTTCAAACTCTCAAGACTCTTAATAACAATATCCTGTCTGCTTTTTATGTAGCACCTGTCAACCCAGAGGGACCAAAAGCACTTCACATACTCTATGTGGTTGTTGCTGTTAAAAAACTCAGGAATCACTGCTTGAGTTGCCTGCAGGAGGCTGAAATGTAGGATATTTAGCATTAAAGAAGAGCAAATAATTAGCTATGAATAATTTATCCCCTCAAATCAGCTTCTTTTTGACTTTATTGAACATCTGCAAATAGGTCTCAGCCTCACTCTTAGCTTTATTTGATGGTTTCAGTTCACTTTCTCTTTTTTTACATCACTGCGTATTTTTATGAACCATTGTCTACCTAAAAACATGGATGAGAGAAAAGAAGAGCAAAATTTAAATTACCTGACTATAAACACAACAGAAGCCACTAATGCATAAAGAGGAGAGACAGAAATTTTCAATAAAATGATGGACAAAAAAAGCATCGAGTAAAGGGCTGGAAAGAGATGAGCAAGAACAGAAGAGGGTGAATTGTCCAGGACACAGCTAGACAGAGACATTTTATGGAGATATTTTACAGCAATAGCATTTTGGAGCTCTAGGCTGAAAGGAAGAGAGGCTCTGTGAGAAACTGGAATAAATGTGGTTATTCGGCTATGCATGTCTTGGAGCAAGCATCCCAAGGGAAGCTATAATCATCAGGATGAAAGGAAGAGAAGGTATGAGAAAAATTTAGGGAGGGAGATGTCAAACCTGTAGCACGACAGAAGCCATTTCTGAAGCTATGATTAATTCACAGCTTAAAATGCATTAATTTAGACTTTCTTCTTCCTGCTCAGAACTTTTCTGTCAACACACTTAGTTTATTTGAAATTGTTGAAAGGTTTTCTGAAAATCTGTTTCATTTAGAGGTTGATGATGAGATATTTGGTTTCACATGTTTTCAGTTAGACAGTGTCCACAGTATGGGATGGGATGCCCCAACCATATGAAACAGATGCTTTCCTAAGCAGGAGGAGGGAAATCATAGCTTGCTATGTGAGTGCTTTCTACTACACGTGACCTATGCTGGACTGAAATTCTATTTATAGATAGGTATATATTATGCAG
Source organism: Corvus hawaiiensis (assembly GCF_020740725.1). NCBI lineage: Eukaryota > Metazoa > Chordata > Aves > Passeriformes > Corvidae > Corvus > Corvus hawaiiensis. The sequence continues at coordinate 30,255,311 of NC_063221.1, forward strand.
GGTAAGCACAGTGAAGAATTGGTTGGATGCCTTTTTTAAATTGGTGCACATAAGGTTTTGTATCAGGATAAAATCAGAATTCCTCAAGACAAGGTGAAACAGATATAGAATGATGACTTAGATAAATGCTCCAAGGAGAGAAATAGAAGAAAGAATTGCTCTTGACTTCTCTGACTTTCTAACAAAAGTCTTCCTTCACCCTCCTGGGATTTGCTTGTGACAGAGGACTGTCCCAGACTCCAAAAGCCTTCTTAGATTTGCTGTTCCTGGCTGTTTAACATTATTGGTTTTACTTTTTGCCGGTTTTCTAGGGATCTACCAGCACAATAATGCTGACATTTCATTATTTTCTAGGCTTTACTGTTTCAACCCTTCACCTTTTCCCCTCTTTTTACTGCTGGCAAGGTTTACTTGCAGTTGCAAAAATACCGAGGAACTGATTTTCTAGCTGTGACTGAACTTAAATAAACTGAAAGAAGCTGAACTATTGTAGGATTAAAGCAGTTCAACAGTTTACAATGTGAAATGATTTAAGTTTTGACACATTTCCTATCTTTCCTTATCGAAATATACCACAAATAACAGCTCAGTGTGGTAGTGCTGACAGCAGTCACTGCCTGCTGAAGGTTCAAGCACCCTGCGCAGGGATCCCAATGGCTGAGCAGCATCTGCCAGGAGCAGCCTGGGTGCTCCCATACACGGGCAGGAGATGGCAGCGGGACCTGCTGGGAAAGGCTTCATCCCACAGGGCTTCCTAGCCTTTGGAGCTGCAGATAATCCAGACACAGGCGCCAAGACAGACAGCAGGTCACCCATTTAACGTGGCACAAAATGCATCCCAACCACAAGCAAGCTCAGGTTCTTTGCTGCAGAAGAATGGAAAGCTATCTCCCACAACTGGGAACAGGAGGACCTCCAGATTCCAGGAGCTAAGCATATTCAGATAAACCCACCAGTCAATCTAGGAAATTAAGATCATAGTATCATGGGATCATTAGGATTAGGAAACACCTCCAAGGTCAGCAAGTCCAACTTTTGACCAGGTGCCACCATGCCCATTAAACTTTATCATGAACTGCCACATCCATTAATTTTTTTAACACTTCCAGGAATGGTGACTGCACCAGTTCCATGAGGAGCCTGTTCTAGTGCTTAACCACTTTTAGAGAAGAATTTTTTCCAAATATCCAACCCAAACCTCCCCTGATGCAACTTGAGGCCATTTCCCCTTATCCTGTCCCGTGTTCTCTGGGAGAAGAGCCTGACTCTCACCTGGCTCCACCCTCCTGCCAGGGAATTATAGAGAGCAAGAAGGTCCTCCCTGAATCTCCTTTTCTCCAGGCTGAGCCCCCCCAGCTCCCTCCGTCACTTCTCACAGGATTTATGTTCCAAACCCTTCACCAGCTTTGTTGCCCTTCTCTGGACATTCTCCAGCCCAAAATGCACCACAGGAAACAGGAAAACATCTTTAGATAATACACTTCTACCTGCAGCCAGACTACTACATACTGCCTCTTGTATCTACCCAGTTCCTATCACTTGAGAGAAAAATAGAAGCCCTAAAACATGGAATTAGTTAAACACCACACAAATACAACAGAACTCATTCAAATCTCTTTTCACTACCCTTTTGTGAATAATGAATCAACAGATCAAAACAGCCCAGATGACATGATCCGAAACAGTGGTTTCAAGATTGCCACTATCCTGTTTTACAGTCTCGTTCATTAATTCATTAAAGTTGCTCTTGAAACTATATCCTTTTGGTGAGGCCATTCCAGAACTTCTGGCAGCTACAAACTGTCTTCTAATTCCTGCTCTAAAAATATTCAGAACAATATATATTCATTTGATATTGTACCAGCTTCATGTTACCTCCTGTTAGGCAGCTAAATTAAACATTCTGATGTTCCAGCATAGTGTTAGGAGGTTCACATGTGTTACAGCTGCTTCTCAGCAGCATTTGTGGCAATGTAGAAGAATGGCACTTCACTGTGCTGCAGAAATACATAGAAAGAAACAACTCCTGCTCTTCAGAATAGAAATGGTACATAGAACTTGGGGAGACTGGCGAGTAGTACAATGGTATAAATTTTTAATGTACTTTTAAAATATGGATATTATTAATCTTTCCTCCCTCTCCAGGTCTCATTCACGGATTGATTTTATTTTGCTTTTATCATAGAGGTGAAACTTGAGAAACGAAAGAGGACAATGGCAGTCGGTGTGCTGTGCCTGATATTATATTTATATAATATATATGTAAAAGCCAGAGCTGTTCATATGAGATATTGCTTCATGAGCAGCTTTGCCAGGTTCCATGGTGGAGCAAGAGCAGGTGAGCACTGCAGCAAAATACATAAGAACATAGTAGGAATAATGGTAAGGAAGGAACCAACAGACTAAAGAAATAGTAGGGATGGTGAGGTAAAATAGGGTATTAGAAGAATAGGCAAGAAAAATAATCTTTACTGGTGTCATTTGTTTTGACCAGCTGAGAGAGGGGGAGTTCTTTAGGCTGGAAAAAAGAAGGCTCAGGAGGGACCTCCTCACTCTGCCCAACCCCCTGGCAGGAGGGTGCAGCCAGGTGGGGATTGGACTCTGCTCACAGGGAGCAAGGGACAGGACAAGAGGAAGCAGCCTCAAGTTCCACCGGGGGAGGTTTGGGTTGGGTATTAGGGAAAATTTCTTCACCAAAAGGGTGTCCAGCCCTCACACTGACTGCACAGAGCAGTGGTGGAGTAATCCCCATCCCTGGAGGGATTTAAGAGCCATGTGGATGCAGTGCCTGGGGACATGGGTTAGTGGTAGCTTGGGTAGTGCTGGGTTAGTGGTTGGACTCAATGAACTTGGAGGGCTTTTCCAGCCTCAATGACTCTATGTTTCTATGACCAAATGGATGATAAGTCCATGAGAGAGAAGGGAATTAATTCCTTGTTTTCTGGGCCAGAGACTGAAATGGATCAAACCTGACCATTGCAGGCTGCAGACCTGAGCTTCAAGGGAAGAGTGGTGCAGCCAAGGATCATAAAGAACAAATGGGATGAGAAAAATATTAAGGATATGTTAGGAATTAACTTCTGTCTGTAAAGCATTTCAGTTACAGCAAAATATCCAGGAAGACACATCCATATTCTGAGATGTATGGTCAGAAACAGTTCAGAAGCAGAATTTCAGAAAACAGCGGGTGTAAAGACAGCAGGTGAATGTGCTCAGTAGCCAGGTTAAAAAGGGCAAGGGGTATGAAGAAAAGAGAGGAAAGCACAAATAAAAAGAGCTCTGGGGCACTCTTACTTGGAGGCAGAAAAAAAGGACAAAAACAATATATAAGGAATAAAAGAAAGAAATCCTGAATGTTTCCTGTTAAAAAAGAAATGCTAGCCTATACGTCCTGCCCAAATTTACACTCTCCATTGTTTAATCTCAATTTTTCACATAGATAAAGATGTTCCCCACAGTTGTTTTTTTGGGTTTTTTTGTTCTATTTGGTTTTATAATGTTACCCGATATACTCCACATAAGTGATGAATGTTTTTCAAAAATGCCTACTATACTATATACATCACTTGATTACATGCATGAGTGTTAGGGATGAGAGATACTGCTCAACAAAGATCTATTATTAATGTCCTCGGACCATCAGTGCAGAACACAACAATCATTTTCACTGTAAGATTTTATCTCTCCTCTCCTTCCACAGAAATGGTAAAGTTTCTCATGCAAGAGCCACAAAGCAGGTTCAGGAGGGAGCCTGGCTACAAGTACATAGGGGTGTTGGATCCAGTTTTGTTATGCCTTACTTCAGCAGAATATCCAAGGCAACAAAGAGAAAGGAAATGTGAAACCGTCCAAAGCACTGGCTGAGCTGTAGCGCCAGGGGGGGAAGAAAGCACAGAGAGACAGAGAATGCCTGAAATGTCTGCAAAATGTAACTCAATTATCAGAGATCAGCCATAACAAGGAAAAAAAAATCACATAAGGCTGTAAGAGCTATAAGTATCAAATAGTTACGTTTACTGCATTTATAAACAGATATCTTTTGGCAGGAGACTCAAAGAGGCCTCCACAAGGCACGAGAATCTGGGCTTGAATCCATTCACTCTGTGAATTAATTGACTTGGTTTGAACTCTACTGTTTTCAGTTGGAGAATTCACTGTGAACATGTTGTACATATCTCAGATATCAAATAGCAAATGTACTGAAGCCAGATACTGAACTGGAGCCAGAAATTTTTCATTAATCAGTATTGTATGCTTTCTGTGAATAGGAAATAGAACAACAACAAAAAGCAGACAAGAATGGGGAAAATATTTTTCTCTCTCTCCCTGTTTCTACACCCCCACATATGCTATTATTATTACTCAGTATTTACATTGCAGTCACACCCAGTGGTTCCAACCGAGCAGGAGCCCTGCAGCGCTGGGTACTGTACAAAATAAATACACTTGAAGAGACAATGGCTGCTCTCAAGAGCTTAAAGTCCAAACAGATGGGACAGATGAGAGAGAGGTGTAGAAAGGTGACTGAGGTGGCCAGAGGTCAGACAGTGAGTCTGTAAAAACTCAGAATCCTTTTCTAGGGGGAAATCCTGAAATAATTGTCAAAACCTGTAAGTTTTAATGGAGAAAACAGTTCATCCCATAGCACCAATAACCATTACCCACCAGGCTCTAGCAGCTCCCCAGTGCTGCAGATCAAAATTCACTTCCAGGCAGAAAGGGTAGCTGAAAATCACAATAACACATTATAATATCACACTCACATGCTTTTGTGAAAGGGCAGATTTAGCAGGGAGCTGAGAGTACAGTAGCCCTCACCGCCATCTGACAAAAAAGAGGCTGGCCCCCCTCCATGTGCTTCTTTAATTAATCCATTAATTTCCTCATGATTTACACCATCCAAGAGGTCAGAACCAATATCTTCACAAACCAGGAAAGAATGGCAGGTTAGATTTCCATTTCTTTGCAGTTCTCCTTGGCAAAGCACCACACAACTGGCAGCCATCACAAAAAAAAGCCACCCCTCCTTTTGGGCAGCCAGACAGAATCCACACATTTTGCAAAGCACCTTCTTTTGCTCAGCAAACCCAGTGGTTCCCACCCCTGCTGTGCCCAAGTGAGATGGTGACAGAGCCTGCATTTATTGTGCATTGTGTTCTCTGCTTCAGTCTCATCTCTCACATAACCTGTTCCGAGTAAAGCTTCATCACTTTGTGTTTTGATTGTGATGTGCCATGGCCAAAATTGTTTATTTGAAAATATTTGCAGGAATACTGCAGGAATATAGTATAAACACACGTAGATTCTGCTGGAATTTGATCATGGCTTCTCTGCCTTGTCTCAGCTTTTTAAGCTACCTATTTGCAAGCCAAATATATACATAAAAGGGAAAGCACATTACACAGTTGCTGGAGGGAAGGATATTTCTACTTATACAAATGAGCAGGGGGAAATGGAGGCAGAGAGAAGAAGACCATAACCAGGAAAATAAATGAGCAGATGGAGAGAACAACAAATGAGGAAATAACACCAGGCAGAGTCATGGCTGTGATTCCAGACGGCCCACCTGCACATGTTTTATGGGGAGCATGCATAAGAAGAAGAATATTTCCATTGGCCATCTCAGTGTTTGCTTCCCATTACTGGCACATCATATTTGCCCTAAATCCTGCTGAATGCTGGAAAGAGTACAGAAACAAGCAAAAATAACAACACAAAGGGTTTATTAATGTCTCTGGGACTTACAAGGCTGCTGGCAGCAAACTGGGGAATCCTCTCAGGGAATCCACTGGCCCAAAGCCCTTCCCAATTCATTCCCCCTGAATTCTGACCCCAAGCATCCCATTAACCTCATCTCCAGCTCTTTTGTAAATCAGAAAAAACTCACAAAATAATTTGACTCCCTAAACCACTGACCTTTGAAATTACATTCATACTTTAAAGGCCCAGTTCAGAATAGCCTACTGTGAACAGAAAGACACACGCTGTCTATTTAACACATGAATCAGAACCATGATGGAATACATATAGATTCCATACATGTTGTCTAGCCAGCTCCCAGGTATAAGCCCATTATTAACCCCAAATAGATAATGCATGTGAAATACAACTGTTTTGTCTTCAGCAGGATTTTAACATGGTTTAGCTCAGACTGGCTTAGAAATTACAATATTTTCCTCATGAAGATATATACAGCATTTGAGCAATTGTTTGGAGAAATCTCTCTATCCTGTTCTGCAGAGTTCCTTACCTGGGATTTATTAAAGATTGGTGATCCTACCTTTTCTGGTCAGGAAGCAGAGTTTGCTGTTGACTCTCGAATTTTTATGGTTTACATAGAGTGCTCAGAACAGTTCCAGCCATGTGCACTCCAACTTCCTGAGCAAGAAAATGTAAGTCAGCTCCCAGCCCTTCTGCCCAGTAGCCCTTTTTACAGATTTAGGAAAGTGGACAAACACCAAGAAAACACAAAAAGAAAACATGTACACTTTTCCCCCCACAATGGCCCTGTATTGGCACAATTAATTGGAACAGAAAGGAAGAAAACCATCATTTTCTCGAATTACAAAGCAGAATCTCTAAGTCTCTCCCACAGCTAAAATTCACCCCTTCTTCATGGTTATGAAACTCCTGTTTATGTGTAATGATGAAAATTTTGGACAAATGAAAATGCAGCTTACAAGTTCAATAATATAAGGAAAATATCTTTGTTACATTGAGGAGTAGATTTCAATTTCATTCATTGTCTTTTATCATTTTGTTTGATTTTTTTTCGAACAGTTCCCCAAATGACTGAGCTTCCTCTGGCAAAGAAATACAACTCACTAAGAATTGACCTCCAAAAGCAGTAAGAGACTCTGACACAGCTATCTATGCTCATAAAGTATGCAAACTGTATTCTTCCTTCCAGCACCCATTTAGTCTGTTCCAGAATAAATATATTTGCTTGTAGCCAAGTCTGAAGAAAGTACAGTCAATAGACAGATGTGTTATATGTTTGGGTAAGAGAGTCCATTTCCTTTCCACGCCACCTCCCATTTCTGGTAGTTCTATACTCTAAATAAAGTATGACTAAAATCCCTTATTTGGCATGGGAGATTGCCAGCTGTTGAATCCAAAGCAGGTTAATTTAATCTAGACGACCACTGTCTGGTTCAAATGAAATATGAATATTTATCATTACTAAATACATGAATTATTTACATTATTTATATTAGCCAGAAAAAGAGTTGCAAGCATCTTTAAAAACAAGAGATGGTTATGCTGACTGTAAAGAGTCAGAAATATAAAAATATTCTTAAAATATTTTATTTATTGGTTGAGCATACACAGTTTGCATAACAATCTAGTCTTGGGAATATATATGTATGTATGTATGTACGTTTACATAGGTATATATAAATAGGCCAGGAACTGAGAGAAGGGCAATGTTCTTGATCCTGGGGGGATCAGAATCCTGTAGGATGAAATCCAGGCCAAGTAGGAAACAGGCAGATGATAATAAGCAAGAAACAGGGACTAGGAAACAGTCTACAGTGTAAGTGTCCACAAGAAAGGGAAGGGAGTGGTAAAAAAAAAGAATTTAGCAGGACATTTAGGGACAAGACATAGAACCTGGAAAGGAGTGAAGAGTAATTCACTGAAGTGCAGTCAAATAAAAAACAAGGAAGAAATTTGAAGCTGAGAAACTTGTTATAGGTGGTGATCCTGAGAAAGGGGAGCCTTTCCATTTGGTCTCTGTAGCAGGCAGACAACTGCTGCTAACAGCCTGTCTATAATTTGAAGGGAGGAGCACGGGTTGTGGGAGTGAAGGCACCCAAGGATTCAGCCTGAATGAGAATGGCTGGAGCGCCGGCTGCAGTCCCAGCTCCAGGCTAACCAGTTCTCCTACTGAAGGATCCATCGCGTTCCGGAAATGTGGAGCCTTCTTGTGTTATTATGCAGCACTCTGCATGTGCAGAAGTGTCTGGGGTCAGACATGTGGCACTCACAGCATGGAGCAGAGGGGTGATACCACGGGAAAACAAAGCAGCGTGGTAGAAACCAAGCAAACAGGGCAGCGCTTGGATGTCTGGGAAAGCTGGACAGGCTTTGAACAAGGGGAGTAAAAGGATTTATCTGCATCTTCACCCATTTATTTTGACATTCGGAGAGTATTTTGATGCAGAGGTATGTAGTAGTAGGACTGCTTCAACTAGCAGCTAGAAATGTCCAATGTGGATGAAATATTTTCCCACATATCGTTGAGAGTTTGCTCTCAGAGGGCACCTTGGACTGTGGGTGACCAATAAAATACACTCCAAGAGATTATAATCTTTGAGAGGTGTGAACAGAAGCAGCACTGAGTGTACTGGCTTGACTGTAAAGGTCTTCACTTGACCCAGACCAAAGAGAAGGGGATTCTGCTTTGGAATCTTTAGTTTTTCCGGAAAAAAAAAAAAAATTCTAATTTAATAGAACCATAGAATCATAGAATGGTTTGGGTTGGAAGGGACCTTAAAGATCATCTAGTTCTACTGGGGATCAAAATGTTAATATTAAACAAATGACTATGGAGAAACTGAGGCACAAGTTGTATTGCTAGGCAAATATGAAGCACAGCTGCTGTTAAATAATGCAGCAAATAGCCAGGATTTTTTTAAATTTTAAGGAAGTCAAATCACTGACTCAATAGTTCTAAAAAATGTTTGTGAATGCAACATTCCTTAAAAGCCTATTACAGAGTACCCTGCATTTGTTTTAGGACTGTTTATACTTAAGCTATTTTGACCTAGGGTTGATCTGAATTTTGAAAGCAGAAGCCATTTTTTAGTAACTCCGTGCTAGGCAAGCCACAGTCACATACTCACACAGCCATCTTGTCATGTAAAATAACATTGCTGAGTGATCATATTAGGTGCTGGGCAAACCCAAAATGCTGATGGTCCCTGCTCAGGGGCAGAGACCAGGACAGGACTGGGACTGCCTTGCTGAAAACCTCCAATATCCTGCTGTAACCGTTTCTGCACTTTCTCATGCTGACCAGCAGTCTGGTGCTCCTCCTTTAAAGCATAATACCCACAGAATAAGCCCTCTGCGCTTTCCTGACCTACCAAGGTGTATGAGAGGGTTTGGAAGGAAGATGGAGTTGTTCCTCCTCCCTGCCCTGAATCAAGGAGATGCTGAGAACAGCTCCAGCAAATCCACATTTTCCTTCTCTTAGCCAGTGCATGACCTCTTCAGTGAAAACATACAACACATTATGTAGCTGCTATTAGTAACAGCATTGTAGCCCAGAAACTAAAAAGGTCAAATTAATATTAATTATCTTATAGGTATCAAGTTATGTGCCGTATATATTTCTAGTAAAGGTCAATATGGCCTTCCCTTATTTTATATCCATCTGCTTCATTAGGTAAGGAAAAGTAAGCTAGATATAATGGATTTTTTGGTAGTTTTAATCAACAATTTCATCAAAAGCACATTTTTCACCTGTGCTAACAACATAATGGAAAACTAGATCAATACATTAATTATACCCACTGCTTTCTAAACTCTATTTTTAAGTGAATTATTGTAAGTGTTGTAGAAATAGCAAAGAAAAAACGTATACAACCAGAAGACATTCACTTTCAGTGTCAGGCAAATAGTGTCAAAAATATGTCTGCCTATTTTTATTTTTCAAATACTTTCAAATATTGTTCCATATAAAAGATCAGAAATTAGGAAGCCTTTAGTGGTAATGTCCATACAATAGCAAATAAACTGTGTTACTGGTTTTGGTAGCACATTGCACCAAGTGGGGTGAAGTAAAAACAGACTGCTAATGGTAGAAATGGCAATTGCAATATTACTATGGGGAAAATCCAAGATTTTTATTTGTGGGACCTCCTCCTCAGACCACTGTTGTGAGGATAAATATCCTCGTCATCTCCATCCACCTGAAGTTCTGTGACCAAAACAATAAGGGAGGTCAGCAAGGATATTTTTTGTTAGAAAGACTGTTTCTATACTGAAAGGGCTATTTGTCTCCGAGGAGGCTGAGTTCTTATAAGCCTAGAAAGTGCAAAAGAGCTACAAATCAGCTGAAATTTCTCTGCAGACCTCAGCAGGTTTGGAAAACATTTGTTCTCTTGGGAAAGTAGGAACTGCAGCTCTCCCCAGTTTTCCAGCCTCAGTAACTCACTATCCACACCCAAAGCTCATCATACATCTCGTATGTGCTTCACTGTACAACAGAGAACAGTGCAGAGAGCCCCAAGCAGGCACCACTTCGGGCCAGAAAGTCTCTACACAACACAACTAATTTACACACCACAGATACACAAGCGGCTCTGCCTTGGAGACAGAGCTTATTAATTTGGATGCAAACCTGCAGTAGTGTAGCTGTACGGATTCAGATCCAGCTCATGGAGAGGGAGGAGTGTCTTTCCCTTCTTGCCTCAGTGACTCCAGTTCCAGAGTCAGCTGTAACTTCTTTAATCTGCAATCTAAGTCAGCTTTACACATGTACTGGTAACTACTCGGCACCTGTTCCAGTTTCCTTACCCCAAAAGACACTTCTTTCAGCTGCTTGTTTTCTAGCTCTGGGCAATATTGAGAAGACCGAAGACAGAGCAAGAAGTGGATTAATCTAAAAAAGAACAAGATAATTTTAAGCTAGCAACTCTTCCACACCAAAGTCTATTCAGCATCACGCTGTGCTATTGCTCCCATTTCTTCTCTTCATTCTCCCCAAAACAACACATCTTTAACACTTATTTCCTATTTTGTTCATGTATTTTAAGTACTCACTTAAAAAGGAGAGCTGAGTCCTACATTATTTTCTTCTTCTTCTTGCAGGGCTCACTGGTCAATTCCCAAAGACATCTTGCTTCCAGGCATTCCCTCAAGCTTCCTGATGCACAGGTCTACACCTTTTGGGGAGCTTTGATTTCATAGACTACTGTCACATGATCCTGATCCTCTGACCCAAAGGACAGGTCAAATTTAAAAACATCTGGGACTAGATTCTTTGCTGGTTGTGGGGAAAGGGAAGAATTCTAACCTTCTGACTGAGAAGTGAAAGGAGACCTCTGCAAATATTAAACAAGTAATTGTGTGAGGGCCGGAATGAATTAAAACTGGTTTTTATGAATTTGAGGTGCATAAAAGCATGACCTTGGACTGAAGCTTTTCTGTATAGGCGTGTTATTTACTGCAGCTCTCACCTCCATGGATTCTCTGGAGCCTCATAAGATGTAAGTTCATGCTGCAGCTTTCCCTCAGCTGGGCAACATCAACATTTTTTGTTCATCTATCTGGCCCCTTATTTTTAGGAAATTTGTTAGAACCCAGATACCTTGAAAATTCTGTCATTTCATCACACTTGATTGGAAAAGGCCACTAGATTCAAAAATTATTAGGGGGTACACAAGGACAGATACATGCACAGAGACAGCCTGATCACAGATGCCTTGTTTCCATAGGAAACCAAACTAAAAATAGACAGTTTCTTAAGTGTTAAAGATGGAATTTTTATTTGTTTCTGCAGTTGGGAACCAAACAGACCCACTATTCACATGGCTGTAGCACATGAGAAATACGAAAGAAAGGTAATCTAAGTTTTTCTGATAGGTACCTCAATAAGTGTAATTCAGTGACCAGTGACATAACAGCCAGGTGTCCAAAGGCTGCAATACACTGGGCTGGATGAAAAGTTGTCTATGTGACAGCAAGTATGAGCTTTTTTTTCTTTTAGCACTATCACTAAAATAATTTGTTAAGTTGTTTGCTATAAATGCAACACATGATGACATCGAGTCTGTGTAAATCTCATTGTTTTGAATGATCTGTGCACAACTAAGGTCTCTGTTTGGTTTTTCATTCATCAAAAAATGATAAAACAGATGTTAGCAATTCATTTTTTCCCCCCATCAGTTGCTAAGTATCAACCTCAACGTGGCATGCAGCAGCAAATGATAGCAAGGCATACCACGAGTGAGAAAGCACAGCTTTCTTTTATAATCAGAATAATATGGTCATTATAGCCTGCATATGAGCTGTGCAGGGCAACCTTTGCCTGCATCCTCATAGAAGCAGACAGCTTACATACAGATGTCTTTAATGTATTTGAGGTGTTTGAGCTGAATCCCTCGCTCATATTATGTAAAGATGTCTATAGGAGTGAGGTGAGGCTCTCGAGTGATGGATAAGAGAGATGGAGAGAGTGAATGACAACTCAGGCTATCTGTGTATCATCCAGCTAAACATGTAGGGATCATAGGACCACAAGAACTGTATAAATACAGATAATCTGAGAACACCAAAGGATCTCGAAACAGAAGGCTATTTTTAAGGTGTAGTAATAACATGGAAAGAAATTCCATGGCATCCTCTATGGCAGTATGTGAGACTGTTGCACGAAAACAACCTTTTAATCCACTTTTCTTGAGACTGAAGCTGCAGGTAGTTCAGGCTGGTTGTGTCTGTTGTTAACCACCACACCTCAGGTGAGATCTGATAGTCAATAGCTTAAGAGTCTGAGCACATCATTACAGCTGTACAGAGATGGATGCCTGGGCCATTACCAGCAAATAGTGGGTGCAGCTGCAAATTTCCCAGAAAGCAGTGTCATGGCATTCATTTACATGCCTTCATGCAACAACAGACAACCATGTAACCTGGTGTGGAGGTCTGTGCCTCAAACCACTGTCCACCCCAGCTGCTGCTGGGCCTCAGCTTTACCGTGACCACTTTCTGCTTCCTACTTCAGAAACATAAAATCACGGAGTCACTGAGATAGGAATAGCACTCTCAGACCATCAAATCCAAACTTTCCCTCAGCACTGCTAAGGCCACCACTAAACCATATCCCCAAGTGCCACATCCATACATCTTTTAAATCCCTCCAGGGATGGGGACTCCACTGCTGTTCCGGGCAGTCTGTGCCATGCCTGGACAACACTTGTTGTGAAGAAATTTTCCCTAATATCCAATCTAAACCTTACCTGGTGCAACTTGAGGCCATTTTGTCTTGCAGGAATAACTAATAACCTTGTGGTTATTAGCATGCTCCGAGCCCCCTCACGCAGCACGCGGGCTACAGCGGGGTGCGCTACAGCGAGGGCAGCCATGTTGTCACAAGGTTCCTCATCTTCCCGCCAAAAGGTTCCTCACCTTCCCACCACAGCCTTGCTGTAGGAAACAGAGACATGTTCTGGAGAAAGAAAGTGGGAATGTGGAGCAGGTGTGAGACCCCAGGCGAGGGGTGAGCAGGGAGCTGGGGAGGGGTGTTCGTGCTGACCAGCGAGGCGGGAGGGAGGGACAGGAGTCCGTGAGGGAGCACGGCCAATATGGCCACCATGATGGCGGTCTGAGGGAGGGAGCCAGCCACCGTCCGTGAATGAGTTAAAAGTCACGTCTGAAAACTTTTTCTGCACCGCAGCTTGGATGCTGGGTAGAGAAAAGGTTAGGAAGTGCTAGCTTAAATCCAGGATGGAGTTTTTCAAGGATAGGTTGTTACACACAGATTGATGCCACACTGTTGTCAACATGCCAGGGGTAGTTTTAGCTGTCAGCTCTGTCAGAGTCTGCCAACCAACTTTAACTTGTTTTCTGACTTTTCCAAATGTTTTCCAAGTTTTTGCTTTCTGTGATGAGGATAAATTGTCCCTCAGTTTCTGTAAAACCACATTTGTTTACTTGTTTCCCTTTCATCTCCGTTTCTTTCTGTGGTTTTCCCTTTTTAGGGAAAAAAAAAAGCACAAAGCTTTCACCTTTGCCCAGCCATATTATAAACACAGTTCACCGAAGCAGCCTCATAAACCATAAGGTTTTGCTCATCCACATTCGTGCAATGCACACTTGCCTCCCTCATGGGCTGGGATGTGCTCCACCACAGCCCTGTCCAAGATAAGGGATTGGGCAGCACATCCCAGAATAAACTCAGGAATAAACCATCACAGTGGCTCTTTTCGGCGTTTTCCTACAGGTGAAGACTTCTTTCTTCGGGAATGAACAATTTTGAGGAAAATCTTCCAGTTTGGTCAGAATTATCTGCCATGTGTACAAGGGATTTGACCAGGTAAGCCACAACCCTTTCTCCCTTTCCCAGAGCCTCATTGGACTGATAGTGAATAACTCCATTTGGAAAAACAAATCTCTCATTACAAACAGAGTAATTACAGTGAAATAACATTTAAGGAATGTTAAAAGGACTGGGGACTTCAAAGATTGAAACATTAGAAAGCTGAAATTAAGACTGCACAAGTTCTGTGTATGCATTATGCTACATTTACTCGACTGTGTGGGGTTTTGTTCACATGTAAGATAGATGGGACACAAAAACTTCTGTTTTTCCTCACAGTTCAATGTGTGGTCCCAGGCCTTGTTTACTGCCCTGAGTTATTAATTTCCTCTTCAGCTTTTTACAACACTTTTTAGAGTCACATTTATGTATGCTACAAACAAGATTTAATTTATTTTTGTAATACTACCAGAAGGTGAAGGGAAATGATGTACAGAAAGTAGAAAAAAATCCTAATGTTATAATTATTTTAGAATACTTACCACCAGATCCTCACATTAATACACTGATTTGGGGTTAACTACAGGAAATATGCTCTTATGCCTATTATTTTTTTAAATGCAGCAAAGTAAAAGTCTGCAACAGTTGGATCACCTGAGTGACATTAGTGAGTTGCTAAATTCAATCACTTTGTTCCTTGGAATCTACTGAATTCACAGTAATAATATGTATAAAAGAGAATTTTTGATTCAGCCTACTTTCTATTTTTAGTGTATCTAAAAAAAATCCCATCTCTTCAATATACTCATAGTTGATACTTCTGTTTTACTGATACTTGAGTTTACCATAAATGTTTATAGAAATACCAAGTTAAACTTTATATGTTGCTGGCATGGCCTTTACATCCTCAGCTTCAGCTGGTTCAGCACTTCACTGTTTCTAACCCTTGAGTATCAGTTTGGGCTCTCTGAAAATGAGATACATATAAGTGACTTTATATCATTGACTATATGATTTGCCTATTACCACACGATGACTTTAGTAATGGCACTTAGAGAGTCCACACCTCAGTCTTAAGTGGATTTAACTTCCCTATAACTCCCAAGAATCTGTACCTCATTTTTTACCTCTAGTTTCTCAATATGTGGAGATCCAGAACAGTCTACTTCACTATTTAACTCTGGTTCATCCCAGCACAGGTCAGAACTATGCAAGGAATAAGGCAAGAGACTTGTAGAAAAAATAGCACACAATTATGTTACTAAATATATGAACAGAGACAATTCAATTTCAGCTGAAGGAATAACAATGATTCTGTAATCTCTTTCCCATAAGCCCTTTGAATCAAAAGTTGTATAATTTTAGTATAGCCCCTGCCTGTCATCTTTCTAAAAGGAACATAAATATAATGGAAAATAGATCTTCCATCACACTGACATCCCTGTGGGTCATTCCTGAGTCTGGGATCTTTTGTACCATGGCTTGTACTTCTCTACCTGAGCTAATGGAGCAGTTAACAGCAGCTTCTACACATGCTGTCCCCATTGGCTTCCAGTTGCAGGTTTCTCCACTTACACCCTTTCCACAGCCAGCTCCAGTTCTTTTTTCCCTTGCTAACTTCTCAGACCTGCTTTTTTATAACCTGTGAATGTCTCTGGGACATTTGTTCAGTGAGAGGCTACAAACAAGGCTTACAAAAGGCTGAGGAACACTTCTCTCTACCACAGTACAGAAAGTTAAGCTTGTCCTCTCAGGTGTATCTTGGAAAATTAATCAGGATGAATTTTGATAATGGATAAGTGCAAATGTAGTGATGAAGGATAGAGGCATATAACTGAAACATTCCAGCATAGATTTGAGGATGAAGTTAGTGGCCATGAGCTGCTCTGCAGTAACTGCATGTGTGCTTGTTGTTACTCCACTGTAAATTAAATAGAACAGAGCCCTGTGTAGAATAAACTATTTCACATTTACCTCTACAGGCTTGCTTGCATACTGGCAGTAATTATGGTTTATATACTCCAAATTCACATTCAAGCTTAGGTCACTGTCATTTATTTCTAGACCTGTGTGAGAATGAAATGGCCCTACTCTGCGTGAGTTCCACTTTGCAGCAAGGTCACTGTCACTCTGCAACCACCAAGTGCTTTGTGAAGAGCAACAGATCCACTATAAATTCACATTTCTAGTTAACTCAGATTTTCATACATATCACCAAATAAACAAACACTTTTCCACCTCTTTTAGAGTCATCATCCCGGGAGGAAATTGTCATGTTGTGATTCAGCTCTGTGAGTGGACCTGTCTTTGATGGCTGTGGTAAGTCCAAGGCAGAACTATCAGGATTTTGTCACTCCAAGTCATATAAAGCATAACAGTAAAACATGCAAGAGGAGGTTGTACATGATATATCACAAAATGTGGTTTGGCACCCAGCACAGAAACAGTTTAGGGAACAGGCTGTTCTTTAAATAATATGCTTTTGTTTTCATGTTTTAATTCTTCATGCTGCTGATTTGCAGCAAAGGCTTATTTCTTAAAAAAAAAAAAAAAAGTAGATCCTTATCTAATGCATCAAAACAGAAAAGTATGTGGTTTCTTTGTCAAACATTTCAATAAAGGATTCAACTTTCTCAGGGGCCCTTGTAGAATTCACATTGGAATAGGATTCTGGGTGGGTGTTTTTCATTTTAACCAGGGACTGGCTTTTCAATTGTTGATGCATGCAGATGTACATGCACAAATTCACATGGCTAACTTCGAAAATCTGATCTTAAACACACAACAGGGGAGTGAATGATGTGGGAGACTGAAGAAAACTTCATTGTTCACCTAAAAATATCAAAAGAACCATGACCTGAGAGGTGCCCATCACCACCAGGCTTTATCAGAGGTCAAGGGGGTGATGTAATTGGCACCTTTTGAATCTGGTGGTCTCTAAACACAGACCCAACAGTTAATCTTTAAAAATTATTAGAGGTTCAAAGCTGCACTTCATTTTGTCTATTTTTGTTTCTCTCCCCCCTTTCGTAAGGAAGTTTATTTTCTGTCTTACTGGGTGTTTACACTGAAGACACTGTAATAACTGTAGAGCAATGTCTGACTTAGATTTTAAGTCTGCAGTAGTACTGCAGGTAACAGAGGTGTTTAATGTGTGGTGAGGGGAGTTGTTTGATCATGCCACTATAGTCAATTTTCTGGTTTCCTGTAACTGCAATATGTGGAAAAAAATAGCTCAGTGATTAATTTTCCAATTCCATCGCAAAATAAATACTAAAAAAAAAATGTGCTCTGCATCATCTCTGAATTTAACATTCAAATGTGAATTAATTCTTTTTTCCCCCTATTTATATAACTTAAAATTTCTCAGGAGTCTTGTCTTCTTACAGGTTTAGGTATAGTTTTTAATGACAGGTACTTGGTTCTGAGGCAAAATTCTAAAGTATTCATAACCACAAAGAATCAGATTTTCTGGAAATCTGGTTCCAGGAAATCAGACACTTTTATTTCGAGAAGGACCACAAAAAATGGCTTGCCATTTTACAATATTTTCTGCATTTTTTTACCAAATTATTGACCAAATCTGTTCTCAAAAAAGAAAAAAATTGTTTTCTTCAAAACTATCCAAAAAAGCCCACCTGACTCTATTTTACACATTCCATTTATGAGGAAAAATAATATAAAACAAATTTTGATTTTTTGATTTAATAACAGAAAATTAAAAGAGAAAAGGCAAAAGTAAAATATATTTTCTCAAGATGGAGCATTTGAAACCAATTTCTCCTCTGTCTTTGTGGAAATAACTTATTTTTCACTAAGATGTGGTGATAGATAGCCAAGGTATCCGGTCTTTAGCAGTACCTGGGATATTATTGGGCAAACCTACAAATATGGGGCTTGCAGGAAAGACTAAAGGGGAAACAAGTGGGAAAATGACTTATTTGGTGGACTAAAAGCGGTGAACTACCACCCAGATAGTACAGCCAAGTGAAGAGTGAGCATGAATGGAGGGGAAACACTAAAATGGTAAAAACTGCTTGGGCTAAGCTGTGTGGGATTCAGTGTGGGTTCTCTCTTTCTGAAGCTCCTCATGTTGATAAGCCCTGCTCCTAAACCTCCATCACGATAATGCTGATCATTGTCAAGTGTCGAGGTGCAGGGTGAAACCCTGGCTCTGTTGACATCATTAACAGTTCTGCCTTTGATCTGGACCAGGTTGGGTTCAGCCCAAATGAAAGCAGTGGCCTTGCTGACAAATGACCACTGGTCAAAGGGAGACCCAGTCACTGAGCTCGTCAGTCTCAGGCGTTGTGTTCAACAAAGGTCAGTAAGATGGAAGGTCTTGGATTTAGATCACTCAGAAGATAAGCATGCCAGGCTGAAACGACTCCACAGAAATCAAGGGACAGCATTATTTGGATATTTGCTGTATGGCTTGTTGGTGAATTTTAAAAATGTGCTTTATCCATATTCAAATCCACTATAAACCAAAGTAGAAGAACATGATCTCTGTGGGAAGAGGTCATGGAAACAATATCTGTGCACCTGCCTACGGATCTATGAGAGCATTTTCAAAACAGACATTTTGGAAAGAGGCAGCTACTGCTAATCTATTATTGTTTCCATGCAGATATTTATATAAATCCTCTTCTTGTCAAATGCCACATACCCTGCTCAGCTTTTCATTTAGGCAGAAGAAGCACAACCTCAGCCTATGTAAATAAAATTCAAAACCGAGGTGGCTTAGGAATCTGGGCTTTATAGATGCAACTGTTTAAGAATTATCTATTAATTATAAAATAATTAAAGGATAGTAACTTTTTTTACCGACTTTTAAACATTTTCTGTTTGATCGTATTTCCTTTAGGAAAATCTAAAAATGCAGTCTGAATAGTAGCCACAACCCTATCCTATCAATCAACTGTACCTGTTAATTTAAGACACAATCACTCGAACACGGTCAGGTAATACACGCTGTAATGCTGTGTGTGCCAGTGCACACACATGTGTTTATCCCTACATGCCTTCTTTAATTTTCTTCCTGGGACCAGCATGCTTTGGAATGATATTTTAATTTATTATTATGAAAGGAATGGCAACTGGTTTTTAATGGTTACAGAATGGTGACTCACAACACTGTCCCAGATGCTGTCACTGTCGCTATGAGAGCAGATTTGCAACATCTTGTCATAGGCACACATCAGTGCTCATGCCTGCTGCCTTCATCCCAGAGGACAGCCTAACACCTGCTGCTGGCAGCGTGCCGGCCCTTCGGGGAACAAATGTTCCATTGCTGCTGGGTGATAGGACAGGACAGACTCGAGATTCCAAGTGAACTGGCTAAAGGCACCCTAGGGCTCGGTGCACCCACTCCAGCACCCAGATGGTTGCTGTTTCTGTAGGAATATTAGAGAGTGAGTGGTGTGCCTATAGCTGTCCCCTATAAATAAAGGAGAAGAGAAAAATCAACAGCATCCTGTATAAGGTTTCTAGCATTTGCTGTTGTATCTCATGAAAAAAACAACAAACCAATATTTTTCCAGTCAGTATTATACTGATGGAGTATGTTGTGCCTGCTCTGTATTTATTCACATAAAGAACTTAGAGGAGTCTGTTAAAGATAATGTTTTAATAGGAAAATACAAGTGCAAATCCACTTCTGGAAAAATGTGCTCTTTTCCTGCAGAATATTCTTAACCTAACACAGTTTACAAATCTTGGACAAAGGAGATATGATTTTTGTATTTCACATTATGTTCAGCTGTCATACTTTTATGTTGCCAGAGGTACTACATTTAGATGTAAGAACAAAACAAAACAAAGAGTAAATACCTTTTGTGTCTTTTAAATATATTTTTTCAGTGCACCTATCCTAGAGTTGTAAGAATAAAGAATACTGTGCACTAGCTCTGGAGAGCCCAAATTTCTCACTGAGGTCAAGGAGAGCTAAAAAGGCTCCTGGCTTGGATTAAGAAGTTCAGTGCAGTTCAGGATCAGGTCTCTTGGATAGCGTGTAATGTGCTTCTTTCCATTTATTCCCACTCTACATACAGTGGGGTGATAATAGCAGCGTTACAATGTCTTCACTTCATGTGGATTGAATAGCAGGCTAATAAAGATGAGGGTGGTGCTTTTTTCAGCTGTTATACTCAAATTTCAAATAAGACCATTTTTATTCTCTGTTTTTGAAAAGGCTTTTTGTCCATGTTATTCCCCAAAGCTTAGATCAAAACCATGTCATGTGTCTGAGGGAGGTACAGTCCAGGACACAGTGCATTAGTATTTCAGCTACTGTAATATAGTTTTGATACTCCTTTGCATTTCGGCTTTTGCGCAGGAATTTACTCCCATGAAAATGAGATCCCTTAAAAAATAAAAAGATTGACCATATATTTATAGAAGGGTGGCTGGATCAGAAGCCTCTAGATTGTTGCAGTTTAACTCTGTGTGGCTTAAATTAATGTGCAGTGGATGTGATATTTCACATTCCCTGCAGTGTGCTGCACTTCTGTGCAACAAATCAATTGAATCTACATCACAATACACTGAGCAACACTGAACTGCCAACAGGAGAATTCTGGATGGCTTTCACTTGTTAAAAATTCCCCTTCTCCTTTTGTTAGGTCAATGGTTGGGATGTATCCATAATTCTTAGGAAAGAGCAGCATCATACAAATGGTGTCAGCACTCTGTGTAGTTCTTTGAACACATATTCCTATGTTATTCTTTCTGATGATCTCTAAATGAAGTTCCCAGGTAATGCCAATTTACAATAATCTCTCTGCTTGTGATCCCATGACTTGCCCTGGGCAAATCTCATTGTTCTTCTTTGTCCCCTGACTGCTTCTGCAAAATTATGCTAATAATATCCACACCAGAGAGATGCTGGGTGAATTTGTGTGCCTGCAGAGGACTTTGAAGATGAAAAGGCTTATTTAAATGTTATGTATTGCCACTAGTATTATTCCTAAAGCTTAAGAGTGCATTCTGCCCTCAGACGGACACACGCAGCTGCTTCTGTCCCCACTGTCTCTGTTTACACAGAGAACCGTGCAATGGGGCAGAGCTGTATGGATCTAGAGGCTGTAAGTTCAGCAAGTCAGCTTTCCTAGAGCAAAGACAGAGTTTGTGTGCAGATGGCAGGCAAGCAAATTTGGTATGATCACAATTTAAAGGTGCTTGTAAAGCATTTGCGTCAGATGAACTCTTTGCTGCTTCTATTTCTACAGTGCTATTAACTACAGGGAGAAATAATAGAATGGAAGAGCAGGAAAAATATTTACCATGAACTTTTGGATGAATCTCCAAATCAAAACTGAGCAGAGCTAGGGCAGTCCTGGTGACAGAGACCAGGCTGTGATTCCAAGGTCAGGCTGAGCTCTCATGTCACATTTGGGTCATGCTGCATGAATTGTCTTCAAGTCTTCCTTGTAAGCTGTCGAGTGTCCTGGGTCATAATGCAGGAAATAAGATCCAAAGGTTTGATGAATCTGAAAGTGCCTTTGTAATCCAGAATTTCTGTTCAAACTGAAAAAAT
This sequence comes from Corvus hawaiiensis, assembly GCF_020740725.1. NCBI lineage: Eukaryota > Metazoa > Chordata > Aves > Passeriformes > Corvidae > Corvus > Corvus hawaiiensis. The sequence goes on from NC_063221.1 coordinate 30,276,835, forward strand.
TATGAAGACTCTGTTATTGCTCAACCGTTGCACTCTCTTTTGCCACTGTTAAAACTGTTTTGTTCACTGTCCTGCAGATAGCCTTTACAGAGGATTTACAAACTAATCTTTCTAACTGTGCCATGTCACTCTTGTGGAATTCAATTGGAGTTCTACAGTCACACTGCCTTTGATTAACTTGCCAGGTGTAATGACAGTAAAATTTGGCCTTAGCCTTGTTCTCAAATAAAAATCAAAGGACACTCCCTAAACAGATTGTCATATTCCACTCTTCAGTGTAGGCTTCTTTGTTTTAATTCCCTTTTTTCCTGGTTGAATCAGAACACTTGCAAAATAAAGATAAGCTGAATTCAGAAACAAGATAAAGAACATTGCCACTGCTGTTGCTTTAAAGACCATGTTGGCAAATAGCAGAGATGCTTCTTTTACCAGAGAAAGCTGGTAAAAGCATTTATTGCTTTATGTTCAGAACATTCTAAGAAATAAGCAGAAATGAGACTGATCCATGAAAGAACCAGGGTTTCAGAAGTCAAATAAACAAGTTCCTGCAGTTAATGGTAGCTTCCAATATACTTTTTAAGGTCAAGAACAAGTAAATCACAAACAGGAGATATATGCATCTTCAAAATCCAACCACCCAGACCTGCTATTTTTTTAATAAAAAGATCAAAATGGCTTAGGGTTTTGAGTACTCAAAGTTACTATTAAAGAGTTTGGAATTAAGATAAGGGAAGTTTGGGCCAAGCTAACTGAGAGAGCAAGTTAGTGTCTGGGCAGCTGCCTAAATGCTTAAAAGGCTCTCCTTGCCTTTTAAAGTTTAAGACAAAAACAGGGAAAAAGAAAATCTTTCATTAAGGCTCTATTTCCCTGGATAACCAAGGACACATTCTGGGTGGTCCCCATAAAGTTTCTTTTTAACTTGATAGCCAGACTTATGGGTGCTTTTCCAACAGTTGTAGAGGATGAAATGACACTGAATTAATTCATTTTTAAAAATCAAAAGAATGAAAGGAACAGCTAGATCTCTGTACAACTGCCTTTGAAATCATCACTGTTGGGCTTGTCTTCATGTTCTATGCAATGTTATGTATTTGCATGGTCTGGTCCTCCTTCAGGCTAAACAGCTGATCTTGGTAACTTCACTTGAGCACTGTAGGTCACTTGGGCTGGTGAGCATTCAGGATGGTTATTAAGGTTATTTAGTGGTAAAATACATGCCCTGCTCACCTGGCTTCCTAGAAAGTGCAGTCTTATGCCACCTCCAAATCATGTTCTCCTCCACTGTAGGAACCCCACACAAAAGATATAAAAATTATAAGATGACAGTTGCTAAAACCATTGATGTAATTAGCTATCTTACATGAGGTTCCTGAATAAGTCAAATATTTGTCAAAAGGGTAAACAAGAAATCTTCAGAATCAAGAGGAGACTTAACCTGCTGTTCTTGCTGCATGTGGCTCTCTGTCAAAAGGCTGCAAAGAACAGTGAGCCTTGATCTGCTGAAAGACAACTGAGGTTATGTCCCAATCACCCTTACATAATTAGAGTCAACACACTTGGAAACAGGGAAAGCCAAATTCTGACACCACCATTTTGATATAACCATTACACAAATAGTCATAAAATCATGGTCTTATCTGGAAGCTCAATCTCAGGTAAGTGGAAAGGTGCAATGAACACAAGGCAAAATAATATAAGCAAGGAAAAAGAAAGGAAATATCTGTTGGAACACCTTAATCTGAAATTTGAGTTAAGAGACAGTTCAATTTTTAAGAATTAGAAAGAAAGTACCTTTGATAAGGCACATTCTGAGAAAATAGTCTTAATTTGTAAACTCTATTCAAAGGAACAACTTATATTATCTTGCAATCAAATTTCCAACTGCTTACATTCTGGCTTGGTTTTCCCAGATGTTCCTTCTCAGGTTGTCAAATAAGTGAAGTAAATTTCTGTAGGTTGCAGGTGTTAAGTTGCAGGTACATAATTTCTTTTTCAAAGATAAAATTCAATAAGGAGAAATAAGATTCTTGGAAGATAAATGTAGTCTTGTGTCTATTTTTTGCATTCCTATCACTGCTTTCTTACTTACATTAATAGCATTAAAAATCAAGGAAGAGGTGTGAGGTAGATTGATGGTTTCCCAAAATATAATTTCTGATAAGAATCGCACATGTATCCAAAAATGCAAATGCTAATTGGACAGAAATTTGATTCTGCATTCACCTGCACAGGCATTAAAAGCCTTCATGTGGTCAATAATGAGTCTCCAGAGCTGGAGATAGTTTAAGGACACTTCCAAGCCCAGTCAGTCTTCAGCCAGGAGATGTCTGGGAGAAATCATGATCTCATCATGGAAAGATTACAGTCAGTAAAGTGAAATCCAAGCAAGCCAAGGTATCATTGAATAGTTTTTTTAGTTCTAGGTAACAGTCAAAGCAAGAAAGACCAAGTATTTAAACAGGCATGAAATCAGTTCATCATTTGTCTTCTGAGAAGTGCTGGAGGCACGTTGGTGGCCTCCTCACCCTCCCACTGTGCCTGCTGCAAGAGCAGCTAAAGGATTTCAGATTTTGAGCCAAGGCCATTTCATTCACTAAAAGTGGTTTGATTTTTTGGGTTTCCTTTTTTTTTTTTTGGGGGGGGGGGGGGGGGGGGCAGGGGTGCTTTGGTTTGGTTTGGAGTTTTGTTTGGTAAAGGAAGCATTTTAAGAGGATTGGGTAGGACTTAAGTAAGCACTTACAGAAATTATTTTCATTGCAAAGGCTTGTGGAACATTTCGTATCAATTTTTTGTCTTCTCTAGCAGAAAAGAGCACTTAGGAAATTCTGGTTATCACTGTTCATAAGAACATAACTAAGCCTTCCAGCATGTTTGATTCATCTAACCTAACATCCTCCCTACTAAAGGAGTTAGAAGTGAATCCCAGGGTCACTTCCATTGTAAAATCATTCTGGCTTTCAACATTCAATGGTTTAAGGACTCAAGACTGCAGCTGGATCATCCTATCTAATGGCTATCATTAGTTATATACCCCATAAATTTGTTTAACTCCTTTTTTTGTATCATCAGATTTATTATTCTTCAGAACAGTGCCAGGGCTTCGGACTGGATCATTGCAAGAGTATACTATACATTATTTATATTCAAAAATATTCAATGTCTGCCTCAACAATATAGCTTTACTTGCTCTAAGATTATATATGAGGTCGATATTGCTGCTTGAATAAACATACACTGACAAGTTAATAAAAATAATGTTTTAACTGCTTGAGTGCAATGTTCCGGTGACCCATAAGATCAGTTCTAGGCTCTCTGAAGTCCTAAGCTCAGTGTGAGTTTAACCTTCATCCATGGGTCCACAGCAGCCATTGAACAACTGATGAACTCACCTAAAACAAGAGAGCACAAAATGCAAATATGAATTTAAATGACTGCATGGAAAAAGCAAAAATTTGCTGTTAAACTACAGTGGGCTGAAATGAGAGCTGAGAACGTCAGAGAGAGCAGGTACTGACCCCCATACTAAAAGATGTACAACAAAGGCATTTGCTCTAAGTTCTCATGGAAAGCCTTTTAGACAAATTAATTAAGCAATAAGACATGACAGGGTGTGAATCGCTTGGTAATGATTTACGCCTATTGTGTTGTTAGGCAGAAGGCCAAAGGCCGAGTGCTGTCAAATCACCTAGGTGTAAATTATCATTTGATAATTTGAGCCCTGGAGTGTGTTATTGTAATTAGAAGGTGTTCTATCATAAGTTTTCTACTTCACTCCATTTTTTTTTCCATTCTCCATTTTGATACTTAGAATACTATCATTAAAAACTAAACCTTTTCTTGCAAGATTATTTCAGACAACTAATAGCCTGAGAGGCTTTACACAACAAACCCTGTCATCTACCACAATGCATAGCAGAGAAGTCAATGCAGGCATGTCATCACTGTAATTTAATCACCGTGCCTTCATTCATGAAGCCAGTTACAGACAAAGGGAGGTATTAGGGTTATACAGGAATGTGCAATCAAAATCAGCTGGAAGTTAGGTGCAGAGTCAATGAAGAGGAATGAGGCAGCTGCAGTTTCTCTTTTCAAATTAAATAGCACAAAAGAAGATGGAGAGATAATAACATGACTTCTTCCAAGCTGCAGCATCCAGACAGCTGTAGAAACCACAAGAAGGCCACTCCAAACCCTGACTATTTGAACTGAGAGAACCAAAGTGCAGAATGAGCTGTTCCATGCAAAGATGTGAACACGATCTCTAGCTTTGGAAATTCATACAATCCAGCTTATCAGAACTTGGGAGAAGGTTATCACTGCCTACTTGTCTACTTGTTCTGTTCTTATATGTTTCTGGAGAAGGGATATTTAAGTAGCAGGATCTCCAGTTTGATTCAGTTTGCCATTCTTAGGTACCTACAGTCATTAATCACGTGTATTGAGCAGAAGAAAGGTCTTTTCAAGTCTGGCATAGAAATGGATGTCATAACAGCCTCTTTTTGCCTCTTGTCTCATCTATGGCTCCAACATAGGGAAAAACATTTTATCAAATCCAGCTATTTGGATTTGACCTCCAACAAAGGTCACAGTTATATGCAATAGAACATCCTTAACGTTCTTGTGTGACAAGATGACAACAGAATCACAGCAGAATTCCTAAAATGATTGCCCACTGATAACAAGCAGTCCCAGGATGGCAGCACCCAGGGTGAAATGTTAAGGTCAATCAAGAGAACATGTTTTTGAGCATTAGACACACTCAGAAAAAGAGAATTTTATCATTGGTCAGCCATGATTTCAAAACCTGCAAGAAACCATCTTGTAAGAGATAAAACTGTAAAAACAGAACAGGTTAAATTTGTTCTGATAAATGACAGGTCTTAAAATTATGTTTCTGGAGTTCACTTTTGATGTTTGCTTATCGGTGGCATATGCTCCTTTTTTTCTGTTGTGATTCTTTTTCTCTTCATCTATTTTTTTCCATACATTTTTGTGTTGTCACAAAAGCTGCCACATATCCAAATTGCATTTATTTAATCAGAAGGATCCAGATAGCGTGATAGTTGGTTTTACCATCCGTCTAGCATATTATTAGTAGGTTGAGGTTTGGAAAATTGACAGAGAAACAGATGTTGGGATTATTTTATGTAGCTTGAATACTGTAATGATATACAGTTGTCAGAAGCATCTATTTTCTTATTTTAGGAAGATGATTATTTTATGGAGAAAATGGCTCAACTTTCTATAACCCAGAGGGAAGAGAAAATAAAATGAAGAACCTGAGGAAAATATCTAAGGAAGGAGTGATGGATGTTTAGTCTGTGCCTAAAAGTCTGCGCAGAACATGTGCAATTTATGAAATTGTTCTAAGGGAATAATCGTGGCTGTGCCTATTTCCCTCATAGATACATATTTAATGAAATAAGGTAAAATAAATCTATAGTCTCATGATTTGCATGTCCTTGGTCTGCTGTAAAGTGTGACAGGAAGGAAACACTATTTTTGTTAGTTGCAGCTTAATAATGTAATATGCAGAGGTTACTCCCTCTCTCAGAAGGAAACAGAAGGCTTGGAAATGAAGAACTTGGACATGCTTGGCGTGGCTTCATTCCCTGTTCGCTATGCTTATCAGTCACAGTGGGGAAAAAAGATCTAGCTGGTGTCCAAGGGACACTTTATTTCCACTTTTTTTCTACATTCAATGTCTTAGTATTGGACTTTTAGATATGAAACAATGAGAGCAAGTTTTATTTTAGTTGCTTGTGAGTTTACTTGCTTTCTTTTCTGGCCACCTGCTCAAATGACATTTTAGGCAGAAACTGAGGGACAGTGGAAATACTGTGAAAAGGACATAGCACCCAGAGCTTTGATGCATACTTTTAGGAATGAATATCCATTCCTACCTTTCTTTACCTCTAATTCCTCTTTTCCTGCCTATTTCATCACTTCATGTTAATGCCAGATGTGGAAAGAATTCAATATCTGGTGAGACAATTACATTTAGTTCCCATCACTATAATTTAAGTCTAAATAGTTCAGGCACTCAGATACTTCTGGAGGTGAAATATGTCTCAAAAATGAGTTTCTTGAGCAGCGGGGAAGCCAATATCTGTATCTTTTTGCATTCAACATTCATGAGTAGGGCTTGATACTTCTATCACAGACATCTGCAGAAACACTCTGGGAAAAAAAAATTGAGAAAACACAGCTGTGTGTGGATTGGTGTGGCACTGAGTGCGAAGTAGGGAGAAATTTCCCTACATGTACATGCACATTCACATGCAGACACACATGCACAGAGAGAGAAGTTATATGCCTTCTGAAATCTCTTATTTAACAAAATAGAAAAGATGAATGATCAGTCTTCAAAAAAGCACATTAAATTGGGTATGAATAGAGTAACTGTACAAGATGATATAGTCAAGAAGCTCCCCCGGAAATTCGTGAAGAACTTTATTATTAATATCAAATATTCTCTCTTCTTGTTAAAGGCATAAATCTCCATAATGAAATAGAGTTCATCACCTCCGGATTTATATTCTTAGCAGGGGTTTAGATATTTATGGATGCCTCCCAAAAATCTAAGAGGTAATAAAGAAGTGCTGATCTAATAAAGTCAACAGGTGGTTTATGCAATATTTGAATTTAGACTTCACTTTTTAATTATAAGGTTGCAGCATGTAATATACAGAACTGCCTCCGGACATTCATCAGAAGTGTCTCCTTTTGATTTACTTACTTAGCCACTGGTTTCTATCTAGTATTACTCAGTTCATAGGCAACTGGGAAAGGATGTATCTGTTAGTAAAACTATTTTCATTAAGATATTTAAGAAGCAGAGTGTGCATTTTTCCATCAGTTTTAATCAAAAAGCACTGTTCATCATGCTTTAAAACAACAATGGTTATTGCCAGTACTACCATAAGATTATTAGATTAATCTGTGATCACATTATTTATTCTTTCTTTTCCGTCCTTTTGTTTACTTTAAAAGATAAATTTCATGGGTGTTATTGACAATGAAGAACAAAGAAAAGAAAGTCAGCTGAGTCTCCATTGCTCAGTGCACTCCAATTCTGTTCTCACAGAAACATGTTTTTAGTATTCAGCTATGCCCAGCCATTCTTTGAAGTGAAAAAAAAGGTAGATATTAGCAAAAGGTTTAGACAAAAATTCTGGATCGAAGCATTCTTTGTCCTGGGGAAGACTCTTGTTTAAATTCTGTAATTTTTATCATAGCCTTGTCCCAGGCTCTGAATCCAGATTAACCCAGGATATTGATGTAACTGTGATCTGAGTCTTAACTTTGTAATTATGGTCCATCGTAGTAACATCCAGTGACTCCGTAACAACCAAGGGCTACTATAAGTGATCAACTTGAAAATGCAAACGGAGACTTTCAAGGTCTGTCAGGAAAGCTTCTAGGATTTACAAATCATTATTACGTAAGACAAACCAGAAAAAGTGTGTATTTGAAATATTTGAGAAGTGTTCGTGTAGTTTTATGTGATCAAACTCCACACCAAAAGAATGGGAAGGAATTATCTGTCAAAGATAGCAGACAGGGACTAAAGCTGCAGAGGAATGAATTGGGATCACTTCAAACAGATTATTTTATCCTTGAGGTAGCTGTGTAGGAGAACTGGATTCCAAGATTATTCTTTTCCTTGGAGAACTAACCAGAATAATGTGATAGTCTTTACAGCCTTCAGTTTAACATAACCAGGATCAGTAATTTAGCATTTTTATATATTGAGCAGATCTGCACTGGGAAACACTAATGACAGCAACCAGCATGATACAGATTGTTCTGTAGCTTTGACCTACAAGTACATTTTATAGCTGAGCTGGTGTCAGGATTCTGTCTGGCTGCTGCACCAGCCTCAAAACACAGCCCAGCTCCCTCATACTACTTGCAAGCAATTCAGACACAGAATATTTTGGGGATCGTAAATGAGCAACATCTATTCCCAGGGTAAGGCAAGTCTATTTCACAAGTTACTTTATGGACCATATGGTTATACTTGGTTACGTTCAGTCACATAACATCACATAAAGCAACTTAATCCAGTATATTCAGATCCATGCAATGCAAATGGAGCATCATTTCCAAGCTTTAAAGGAGACTTGTCTTTTTCCCTAGGGAACATGGTGTAGACTATAGTTTTAAATCAAACTTCTCATAAACTTTTAACACTCAAGTCTTTCCAAAAATCATGTCATCCTCCAACTTGGTGTGATGCAACTTATTATCTGTATGTCTGAGCATAAACAAAAAGCACTCTGGTGTTCTACTAAAATTATGCTGAAAATAGAAAATGAGATTGCAACCAGTAAAGAGGAGAAGTCAGAATTGCTTCAGGATTTTAGTACAGTCCTTGCCAAAACCAGCAAAGCATCCCTGAGGCCTCCTTATCCGATGTGCTGAGCTGAAGCCTTCTGGAAATAGCAGGCTTAAAGGTTGCCAAGCCAGACACTTTCTTAGATAATTTGAGGCTTATAACTAGGATGTGTTAGTACTATACAGGGAAATAGTTCTCAGACTCAAATATGGCAGATATTGGATGTAATTAGAGGGTGAGCAAGACAGAAAGCATTGCTCAAGAGGCAAGGAAGGAGTTAAGCATCATGCACTCAAAGGTAGGATTCCATCCCAGGCTAACAGCCCTCCAACACAACTTCCCATTGTTCACAGGTCTGGTGAGTTCCTGGGGTAAAGTACTTTTTTGGCTGTTGATGTCAGGAATGCTATCACTTTTGTGATATAATTTGGTTTTCTGTGTAATTACATCCTGGCAAAAGCATATTACTAATAGCACAGCTAGGATTTTCTGTTTAAAATGCTCTGTTTAAATTGTTGACTTTCTGCTGGAATGCCGTATTTGGTTACATTCCACCCTCATTCTAGAGCTCCCTGTACATCCCAGAGCACAATAGCATCATTATGCACTACCTTGGCCTCCAGGTCATGAACTACAATTATCTCTTTTCATGGCAACAATCTTTATAACCTAGAAACTACTCCCAGGGACAACATTATAAAGAAGGATTGGCATATGCATAAATAAAGATGAATAGATATTGGCACTCTTCAGGGTTTTGCCATTGATTATGGAATGTTGATTAATGCCATAATCACTACCTCCCCTCAAAAGCGATAGCGGCATTTTGTGCTGGCTTCACTTTTCTGTCTTCACATCTGCTGCTTTCTCTCCAGTCCCTGGCTCTTGTCACCCATCTGATTCATCCTCATAGCACGATGACAAAAGTCACAATGTTTGGTTGCCAGCGAGAAAATTTCAGAGGAACAATTTTGAATCTGATTGTTCTCGACGAACATGCTGCTCCAACGGATTATAGCACTTTCATATGCAGTTGCTTTTTGCTAGGTCCATCTGTCTGCGCTCCAAGCTGTGCTCCTAAGATTTGACATTTCAGGCAGTTCTGATTCTGTTTTCTCTCATTCAGTTTCATTTTTAAAGAACAGGAATCCAGTCAGGAAGGTTATTTGGGGAGCAGTAAGCAAAAAGCATGATTATTATTAGCACTCTTCAAGCTATTAACCACAATGCTTTGTATTTACTTGACATTACGTAAAAAAATTATCTACAACTCATCTACAAGGCAGATGAGTAAATAGCACCTGCACTGCATGTAAGTAACTCAAATCCAGAAATCAGACATTCCATAATCCACAGAAGGAGCTTATCCACCCTAACAGCTACTCCCAAAGCACAAATTACTACAATATTCCCCATCCTCATTAGATCAATTATTTGAAAGTTCATCTTTACTTCATATAGGATGCTCACCTGCATTTACAGGTAATGAATGACTCGCGAGATGCAGCTGCATTTTAACAGACTGGCCCCACAGACTTCACAGAACATGATCAGAATCATGAACAGTAGAGATTGCTCTGCAGGAAGAGGCCACGCTAGAAATGTATGTCAGAGTCAAATAATTAATTTACATGCATTGTCATTTTATGCAACATATGTTCATTTTTTAAATACTTGCCCTGCCAGAAGCTAAAGAACCAGCCATAAAGATAAACTAAAGCAGACAATGTCTGGTAAAGTTTAGAGTAAAAATTGCTCCAAGTCGTACTGCACTGGTCTAGTTGTCCTCCTGTAGATTTTAAAATAGATGGTCACATCATGTTGATTAGGTTCGTCCAAACACGCTAGATAAAAATTACTTGGTTTTGGTATCAGAGAAGTCTTCTGGTTGCATGAGAAGAAAATGCTGGAGGGGAATTTGTAACCCAACACCAGCAGAGACTTTGTCTATAGGAATATTTAGAGAGGCTTGTGCATGTCTATATGTTTTGTGTATCTGGTTTATGTGGGACAAGTAGAACAAAATAACTTTGTCCCCTTGGTCCCCCTGTCGTGGGCTAGGTACCAAAAAAAAAAAAAAAAAAAAAAAAGCATTATCCCTAAATGTCACAGGTTCACTCTTGCAATACAGTAGCTAGGAGCAGGAAGGGAGTAAAATACATTGGTAAGTGGTATAAAAATATATCAAAACCAGAAAAAATTAAACTGAAAGTTTTTTCAGTTGTACAGGAGAGAGTAAAGAAAGCTGGGCACTGAAACAATGGGTTTCCAAATAATAAGAACACTTAAAGACTAGCATTTCATTTTCTACATCTGAAGATTGAACTTTGTTGTTGTTTTGTAAATCAAGTAATGCAATTTAACAGCAGCTTAATGAAAGAACTAACGGAACCTTTCAGAGACAGGGAATTTCCTGAAAGAAGTAGAGGTTGTATAGGTATTGTTTCCTTTTATTCAGGAGTTGGCAGAGGAAAAAAAAGGTATTGCAAACCAGCAGTTCTCTGAAGATATCTGGGTGTGCAGTTGTTACTCTGCTGGTCCTAGCACAATAATGTGGCATGTGGATAATGAACCCAACTTTTAAATTTCCTTTTTGCTAAAAGCTCATAGACCTGCGTCAATGTACTGGCTGTATGAAGTGGCCCATTGCTGTCAGCTTCCAGAACGTTCAAGCCAGTTTCTTTCTAAGATGGGAATTCAACCTCCATAAAGTTTGCCCAAAGATTTGGCTACATGCAGATTCAGGGAGAAAAACCAAAAACCAAAACCAACAACAACAACAACAACAACAACAAAACTTCAAACCAAACAAAACCAAAGCCAAAAAATCTACCAACCAAACAAAAAAACTCCCCCCCAAAAACACCAACAAAAAAAACAAAACCCAAAAACCCCAAGTAAAAATCCTCAAGGTGTGTTTAATTATGTGTTAGCACAGGGAATTAGTCACACTGAGCAGGACTCCCATAAGGTGGATGTAGAGCAAATCCCTTTAACATTTGCTCCTGCAATCCAGAGGGGTCAGTGAACAACAAATGTGTTCTCTCCACAGTAAATGAGAGCAGCAGAATGGAATGATAAGTAATATCCTACTTTCTGTACTAAGGACAGAAACAGAGTAACTGCTTTGAAGAATTCCTCAAAAACTGTAAAATAATGAACAGTTTATTTCGATATATGAAAGGGATGAAATGCAGAAAAGGATCTGCACAGCAGGAAGAATGAGTTTGTCCAGTACAGCATGATACGCTCCCAACATTTGACAAATGAGCCAGGAGCTGCTCTGTCCTCATGCCGTTCCATTTTTCCACTCCTGTGCTGATTTACACATAAGCCAAACTCCAGTTCCCAGGAATGTCTGCTGTCCCTTTAAAGAATTCAGGTGTAATGCCTGAAGTTCATGGACTCTTTATCTGTTGCATGATCTTCACTGAAAAAATAACATCTGAGTGAGCAGACTTGAATACACTTATGCCTGTAGAAAATCAGGAATTCCTCCCCTATTCCCGGATAAAATCAGAAAATAATTATATCTCTGCTTTTCAGGCTCTCTTATGGACAAATACCATCTAAAAGGAGTCCAGAGTATTCCCATTCAGCCTGGTGACAGACTACGTGGGTAGGCTGGAACTAAACTGAGCCCTGTCTGTCTGTGTGGCAGCAGAGGTGACAGGAGAACACCATTTGCAGTAAGGCAGCCAAAGAGCAATGACAGCAGGGATGATGGTAGTTGCAAAGTGCCAGCAGACTCAGCTTTGGAACAGATTTGCCAAGACTGCTGCACCATGTGATGACACAGATTCCATGCTGAATGCACAGTGACATGGAAAATGTCTCCTAGTGGTGTCCAGGCTTCACCAGTTAACTCCTCTAATAGCTGCTCTCCCCTGACTTTGTCCTGTTTCACCAGCTGTTGTGCATCTCCTGTTCAGGAGGAGACACTGGCACGGTGGAAGCATCATTAGGGAAAGGCAAAAACATATGGATGTGAGAGGGGAGGTCCAATAATGAGTCTCTGTGTATCTGTGTTCAGTACATGCACAGGGAGCACCATCTTATTTACTTGAGCTCGATTTGCTGCTTGTACCGTTCTGTACCAAGGAACTCTTGGAAGTGCAGAGCATTCTGGAATTTACAAGAGCAAATCACCAAGCACAGAGTCAGTTCAATCTGGCAATGCAAAACAAAGTCTAAAGTGGAGAAAATTCCTGTGTGGTGAAAAGTCAGTTCAGCAATCCAGCAGAATATCCTTCACTCCTGATTGTCTTCCAGGGCTGAAGACATTCGCCTGGTGCCACCACGATCTATGATTGCCAAACTGCCCATTGAAGTTTGCAGCATCCAGTGAGAACTGCCTTGGAAAGCCTCAAGAGCAGAGACTTGAAACAACCTCTTCCATGAGAATTAGAGCCAATGAACCCTGGGCTTCTCTGTGAATTTTTGTCTTAGTGTAAGTCTTTGGATGCAGGGTCAAACTGAGGTTTTTGGAATGCTAGGTAGGAGCAATTCTCTGAGGATTCTCTGAGATCTAATGCTGTCAGCTTTGTGATAAATGCTTCCTTAGTGTATGTATAGGTTCATTCATTGTGTCTTTTGTTTCTAAGTACTGATTTTTACCCAACCTGGAGAAGCTTAGCTGTCCTTAGGATAAGTTTACAAAATATTAAAGGCCACAATGCAGTGAGATAGCATGTGCCCCCTAAAACCCATGCCCTCAGGAGCCTCATTCTGCAGGTCTTGCTTCTGTATGAAAGGCAGTTAAAATAAATTAAGCATTTTTTCGCATTCTCCTGTCTGGTTTTGTGTGGTTGGCCAATAGCCTGGCTGTAGCATGTGAATCCTGGCACTCTTTGTTCTGCAGGTCATGAAACCCTCAGGAAGGTATTGGGGCAATGAAGACTCACAAAGTGATTGCACTGTCTTTTGCCTTTCCTAGAACCTGTGGCGTGTTCAGTGTCTCCAGGTGCCCCGGGGCAAAATTCCTAAGAGTTTTTGAGGTTTTATGATCTCTTAAGTCCACACATCCAAGCAGCGCACAATTTATTAGGGCCACACTTAATTAAAGGCTTTTAACAGTTTATTAGCATTTCTTCCAAGCTTTCAGTTTATGACTGAGATAAGGATGTGTTCCTACATTCTGCCTCACACCTGCCTATTATGTGTTTCATTATTAAAAGCTTTTATTCATAAAATCTCCCATGAGATGCATACCTTAGAGAGTAACTCAAATCAGACAGTCATAATCTGTCCAATTTAATGTTTCCTAAGAAGGAAGCTTTAGAATTCCATCTGGCGTAGTAAAAAACCACCAGATACACCACCATAACAAAGCATTGGAAAAATAATCATTAAAATGATGTCAAGAGGCTGGTATCTCACACAAGGTTTCTCAGAGATTTCTATACTGTCTTTAGTGATGTGGTAGGATCCGGGAGCAACCACTGTAATTCAGCAGAACAGCGGCTTTTCTCCTCTTGGTCTAAGAGCTTCCATCAAACCTCCTCATAATGTTTAGCAGCACAAGCACACTCATTCCTCCTGTGGCAGGAGGTCTGTGTAAGCACAAGCTCTGAGTCCAGCAGGCACTGGGGACATGCCAGTTCTGTGTGCTGAGCACCACTCACTGGGGTGCACCTCTCCTGTTGCCCAGACACGTTGTGGCTGCCCCATCGCTGGAAGTGTCCAAGGCCAGGTCGGATGGCGCTTGGAGCAACCAGGTCTAGTGCATAGCACCCCTGCCCATGGTAGGTGCCTTGGAACTGGATGATATTTAAGGTCGCTTGGATCCCAAATCATTCCGTGATTCTAAGCACCAGTCTTTAGAAACAAGGCCCAGTGTGGCACAGAGCCCAAACTAAGACTTATTGTGATGGTTCTCCATTGACATGGCCAGAAATGGTGGGAGGATAAGAAGAGACAGAAGAAAGCAAATTGGGTCATCCTGAGAAAGGAGATTGTGATATGGTGATTGCAATAGGTTCCTCAGCCTGCGCATTTTTCAACCGCTCATTTGTTTTAGGCTTATCTGCATTCAGATCACATTAATTCAAAGGGCAGTGGATCCAATTTTCTGTTGCCTGGCACTTTATATAACATTTGCTTCTTCTCCAAATGAAGAGAAAAATGGATGTAAAATGCTGCTCAGAACCTGGGCTTTGTTTTCATCTCCCCCTAGTTTAGCAGAAACACCTCTGTTATTTTTCCTCAGTTACCCTCGTGTGACAGCAGTGGAATGATATGACCTTATTTTGTCCTTGTTCTACTTACATGTAGCTTACGTTCTTATCAAACCGACCCCAAGCCTGTTCTCTGCCTATAACTGCAGGTCAAAACATCAATTTTGGCAATTCGGCTGCCCCCTCTGCCATTTGGAAGGAGCAAGGTGGAGACAGCTGGCAGTTAGGGGAGCACTAGGAAGCATATGGTAGCTCTGTGCAGTGTTGTCCAAGGGCTCATAGGACAATCACTCACTTGCTTCACTGATTTCCAAAATTTACATCTCTTTTTTGGGTCTCTTCTCATAAGCCCCCAGGATAGCCATTGTTTCAGCAAAGGTCATTTTAGGAGAAACTCCGTATTTTGATTATTATTGGGTTCTTTCCATGAAAGAAAATCTATTTAAAAATTATCCTGCTACCATAATAACCACAGAGAAAATAGAGTGACCGATAAATAAAAGTAAGTGAGTAGAGACTGGGACAATAAAATGCTAGAAAAGACCATCCTAAATTTAAGGAATTATGTAGCTGGGCGTTTGCAACTTGTGTTTTTAGCATGGCAGCTGGTCGGAGGGTTAAGAAAATATGTGGCCATGCAATGTTGGCTGAGATCCTGCCTGATCTTGAGAGTTAAACACAGCCAAGCCCTGTGGTGTTGGATGGGAAACGGCCAAGGAAAATCCAGTGATTCAGTAAGTGGCATCCTTCCTGCACGATTACAGCAGCCCAAGTGCCAGCATGGTGCTTGGGGATACTTTTGTTGCTGGCAGCAATATTTTAATATGAGATGTAAACTTGTTGAAGGATCTAGTGATGATTTGCACAAAAATAAGGAAGCTTTGATAATTACTGCCTTGTAATTCCACCCTCTGCTTTCTGTTGTATGGAACTTTCTTCCTGTTTTATTCTGTTGGTTGATCATGTTCATCACTACAACAAAAGTGGATTCTTCTATGGAGGTGGCATTTTTGCAAATTCTGTTTATGTATGCTGCCTACAAAACATCTACAGCATTTGGAGAGGTGTATGACCAGAAATCTGTGCCTGTACAGAGATATTTTAAATACTTTCCAGCAGTAGAAAATAATTTGGGAAGCTTGTTATAAACAATTTCTCTCCCTTTACTGCTGTTGTTTATTCCAGCCCCTGAGCTGCAATACTTTTGTTGATGCAACTGTGCTTTCTAAACCAGATCAGTGAGCTGGTTAGGACAAAAAACCCCTCTAAAAGCAGACATTCTTCAATTTGCATAAATTCTAATCAAGTTTGAAGTGCAGCCATATAATCAGTTCCTAAAGCACAACTGTGGAGGCAGTAAACCCCAGTGCAGACCTAGATGTTGGGGAGCAAGGAGGCAGGAGCATCTTCATGTGGATTTTACACCGGAAGAAACAGCCTGCATATTTTTACCATTAAAGAAGAGTAATGCCTATTTTAAATTTTGAAGTTTACCTACTAGACATCAATCTCCGTTCTTTGTATAGTTAAATTTCCATTATATAATTAAAAGTTTGGAGTTTATAAATGATATTCAAAGTGCTTTTGGCTCCTTGAGTTATAATTGTCTCCTGTAATACTATATATAATGCACAAATGGGAGTGGCTAAATGAACATTTTTGCAGAGGTCAAGCTGTAATTTTTGTTATTTCACTTCACGGTTTCCATTTGAAATAAGATTCCATGACACATCTAAATGATTATACACAAGAGTCTATTCTAATAGTGGTAGGCTCATAAAAAATAACAAGACCAAATGATAACTGTCTCCTGACCCATACATCTATTTACAATAGAAGTACTTTAATAAAGGTAGCTACATCCTCTAGATCCCCAGACCTTTATTTGAACTCTTCCGTAGCATAATTGACAGACAGAATTAGAGTGTATATTAAGACCTGGAACTGAACCTTTTCCGTAGGCTCAGCTTCACTCACATCACTCATAATATTAGAAAGAATCTGTGACAATCATATTAAAATGATGCCACCCTGACATAGATTAACAGACTATGCAATTATATTTAAATGCTGTAATTGGAACTTGCTGTTAAGTGCCTACTGTCACTTCTCAATTCCCCTCAAGGCAAGTAAACCACTTCTTCCTTTGCTCTATAAATTTAATGCCATATTCTGCACACAGTAAGAGCTGGTATTTCATCAAGAGCATTTTGTTTGCCTCAAATGCTGTGAAAACACAGGCCTTGTGAACACTGCAGGACATAAATCCATCCTGAAAAATGACTCTGTTAAAGAAAAAAAAAGACACTTTGCCATTTCATGCTTATGGGGACAACCTGGGTCTTTGCATTTGATGAGTTTCTTCACCTGAAGGCCATTTCCAGCTCAATCTTTTGTAGACAGCATTATTAGGAGTAAAGAGCCTGAAGGCAGGGCCAGGTGAGCCTGATGATACCCAGCTGAATCTTTTTAAACCCCAGGGATGGCACCAGGGGTTTCCGGGGGCCTTACCTTGGTGGCAGGGTAGCTTTTGCTTCTGGTAGTGCGTGACAAGGGGGAGCTCTGTGGCATCTTCTTGGCAGCGGAGGAACTGCAGATTGGGTAGGTGGGAAAAAAGAGCTGTTGTTTATGGTTTTAAAGTTTTATGGGAAATTTTTAGAAAAATGATGATGGGAATTTCTTGCATGGCTCTTGGGCAATATCCTCCTCCTAGTGCCTCCTCAGTTCTCTGTGAATGTGACAGTGTTGGCTGTTGGTCGTCAGTCAGTTTTTTATGTGTTTTCCTAGATTTAGTCAGAATTGTGCATATCTCAGGTTTTGGTATGATTCCTAATTTGGATTGTGTGAGTTAACATCTAACATGTCTAGCTGTGTAAGGAGCAAAGTGTTAAAGTCTGGATGAGAGTCTTCCCCTTCTCATGGTCCCAAACTGACTGAAGCTGGACTTTTACTTTTCCAGCACAGCCAGGAACAGCAATGCTTTTCCTTCATGTCCATTGCCAAAATGACCTAGACTTGAACTCTGCCAAGAATGGGAATGTGTTTTTGTGTAATCTCCATACTCAGCAGTCCTGGAGCTCTCAGCTAATAGATGTGAGAGCCAGTGTGTGCTACACTGGTAATGCATAAATCTGCAGTGTTGACTCTTACTCACTGAAAACTTAATCTGAGATAACTAAGTCCTTTCTCAAATCCAGCAGTTAAATAGCATTCATTCAGAAGTGCTTTGAGAAAGGCTGACTAGAAAGGGTAGGAAGGAAAAGGTAGGATTTTTTTAATTGTTATGACTGACTATAGCTTTACTGTGGAAATTATTATTATCCGGACTGGGGTGCCTTTAGATGCACATTCTTAGTGGTGTTGCTTTTCTACATACTGTACTTGTACTAATTCTACATGATGTTTACAGGTCTGTGGATGTTTTGAAAACAGTGACTATAAAGCTGTATATTGATGGCTTTGATAAATGCATAGGGGACTCAAATCTGAGACTGGGCATTGCTCTGCACGGTATAAAAATCCCTCTATTAATCCCTTTCCATTTTCTGTCTTGAAACCATGTATTTTTCTCTGAGCAATGAACTAGAAACCAGCACACCCAGATGCTACAGAGGGCCCTTGGCTCCTTCACAAAATTTGGTCTTAAATAATGTTTTTGCAGTGTGGCAAGTGCTAGAACCCCACATGGTGACCTACATGGCGTTGGCTAGAGCTTTTCTTGTGAATCTAATCCAACAAAAGCAGCTGTCTCTAAACCAATAGAGCTGCAAAAGCACTCATGTTTTAGCACTGTGGCTATTCTTCAGGGTACCTGGTAGTAAATGTGAATATTTCAAATGGGATACAACACTCTCAGTAAAACCCTAGCATAGACATTTTCGTGTTAAAATTGTTTGTTTGTGGTTTGGTTTTTTTTTTTTTTTTGTATCCACACTATATATACACACACACTCTGCTCCCTGCCTAAACTGGTGGAAGGTAAAGACAATGCAACTGAAAACTTTCTTCAACAGAGTTCACACTGCATCTGATTGCCATTATTGTATGTTTATGGCCTCATTAGAGAACAATAAAGTAATACAATGCAAACAATAATATGAAAACATACAGTTCTTGCTGATTCCAAATCTGTATGTTCTCACCATGCCTTTGTGTCAAGGCAGGAGTTCAATTCACAGGGAGTCCCAAGAATCCTTCAATCATCCCTTGTAAAAGCTTCCCTTTATTTTGTTGGAGTCCAACAGCGTTGTTAACTCAAGGGTTTTTTCCAAGTACTTTGAGTATTGTCATACAACAATAATTCACTCTTAATTGATCAGAGTTTGTGGTGTTGGCTGCTGCTTTCTCAGCCACTATGGCAAGATTCTCTAGATCAGGTCTTGCCTTACATTATCTGAGTCACAATCTCTGTTATTAAGACAACTGAGGATATTTCAAGGCTGTGTTTCTTCCACTGCACTTGATAATCTACTTCATTAATTAAATTCTTTTTATCAGGATTCCCTGTAAAATATGTAAAATTCTGGCCCCAGTCAAGTCAGTGGCAAAACTCCCATTGATTTCAATAATCCTTAAAACCAGACTGGAAGAGATACAGGCCAACGGGCTGCAAAAATACTAATAGAGTCATTTTCAATCCAGTGCTGTGACTGAGGTTTATATTCTGGAAGTGAGAAGCTTAATCCCAATAGTAGGTGACAATACATCTCTCCAAGGAAGTGCTAGTGAGGCTTAGAGGTTGTGACAGGCCTGCTGTCCTAATTAATAACTTGTCAATCTCAAAATGGAGTCAGGCTATTTCATCAGCCCAGGACTCCAACCTGGGCATACACAAAGGCAGGGTTAATTGAAGCTCTGTACCAGCTTAAAATATCACAAAGTTTGGAGGGATTGAAGGATCTAGATTAAACTTCTGATGTGCAGTGATACTTCATTAACTTTAGGATATATTTCTAGCAAACAGCATCATAACATAAAATAAACTGGAGTTTCAGAGTTTCCTCACACGCTACCAAGGTGCGCCCACAGGAATGGTTATATCTCAAAGCATTTTGTATTTAGTAAAAGAAAAAAATCTTCCACGGTTTTAGTGGCTGGGAGGATAAAGGTGCAGATTTCTTAAGAGCTCTGTAATGCTGGAAAAAGTATCAGGGACAATAAATAGAAGAGGAAAGACAGCATAAAATAATTTCATGACTCTTTTGAGAAAATAAAACCAGCATTTGAATACAGTGACTTGAAAAAGAAAAAATAGCAACTGGCCAAATTTTGCATCAGTTTAGTTCAGAAATTTTCATTGTGAGACCCTGACAACTTCACAGAGGGTTATTTTTTTCATGCCTTTACAAGGAGATTTTCCATTACTTCCTTACAAGGAAGCAATTGGAAATGAAAGCACAAGAAAGATGTGCCAAAGACTGTAGTACCTACAATGAATTTCGAACCTGCAATCCCTATATTCTGTGTCAGCCTTCTAAAAACTAAATGCAACTGTTTTGTGCAGCCAGTAATTTCAGATCTAGGAGTTAGAAGAGGAAGAAGTAGGTTGTATTTTCTGGCTAAAGGTCTTTTACAACTCATTAGTTCACACCACTCACACTACTTCAGTGCTGAAACTCATGTTTTGATATTATGCAGCTCTTTTTTCACCAAAATGCAATGAAGATGTATACCAGGCTGGTCCTTCTATCCAGAGTTTGAAAACCTCAGGAGCTGAAATCTGTGGCTTAAATATGTCTTGTTGAGCTAGTCCTGATGTTTTCAGTTGTTGAGATACATAATTCACTGCTCCCAGAAGTACATTTGCAGCCTGTGGGAGGTTCAGATCTCAGTCAGCACCTTTTAACTCAGGTTCATCTCCAGTGTTTGCTTCAAGTAGTCATGTAGATTGGCACAGAATATAAAATGCTTTTCATCCTTCCTTAAAGACGGTCCTCACATGGACAGAATCCATCAACGATTTGGACAAATAAGGAGAATAAAAGCAGAATGTATGGGATTATTGGCTGCCAAATGGTGCAGAAATCATCTACTGCTCTTAGCTACCCCAAATCCACCATCCCTGGTAGTCACTGGATTCCTTTGGGGAAGCAAACTTGGATTTATTGTCTCATTCTAGCAGACAGCCAGAAGGGGGGGATGACAGCCAGGCTGTTTAAGACTTAGAGGGCCAAATAATTCTTAACTCCACTAATCACCTCTAGCACAAATAGAGAGGTTTTGCTATCCATTCTATTGATTCAGAAAAGCAGACTTGCAGCTAGCAGAAGTGAGGTATGAATGGAAATAAGGAAAGAGAATGCTTGAAAACATCGGGAGGCCACAGGGATATTGATTTTGGGAGAGTGTAAATTCTGCCTGCCCCCCAAGGGGAGCAGGAAAGGTGCCTGTGTGGAAGAGTTTGCATTGAAGGACCATGTGCTGTGTAAACAGATCATGTTAGGTTCACTTTGTCATGGGCAGCTGTCAGCTCTGATGGCTCTAATACCACCTGTACTCCTATTAAATTAAATTATTTTTCCATCCAGGCTATGACATGTCATTTATGTATTCAACAGCAAGGTGTAAGGGGAGTAAAAAGTCAAGTGCATTTAGTCCATTAGAGCTAGGTGTAAGAACCTATGAAATTCAGGGAAAAGATTGTATATGCATGAAGTCTCTTGTGCCTGGCAAGTGCTGGTTCCTCTTCCTGCTGACATTTTGGAATGTTGACTGTTTTACAGCTCATTGTTTTTCAGCTGAGATTTTCTGTGTTACCCTGATAAAATCATACTGTTTGATAATAAAGTTGGGAAGGAACAGTAGCCTAACATGGGACTTATCTAATGCTGAAAGTGGTTATTTGTAAACAGATGCTGCTACTAAGTGCTTAAATTAGATAATAAATGGTACCTATCTCATGAATTCCTTCCCTCCATTTACTGTGGTGTTCAGTCTGGGATTTTTTTTTCTGCTTTTAAGATGTTTTAGGGATGCAATTTGCTTGTGAATCTTGCGCAACTGTCACTGGTTCAATACAGGCTTAAAGGGATTAATTCTTTTCTAGAGGGTCCCAAGTGGATTTTTTATTAACCTTTTGGGTAATAAACATTTATCTCATTTTTACAGCAGCATTTAACACTATCTATTTATGGCCAAATATCTCTAAATCCATTACATGAGCTGAAAATGCACCTGCTTCGGAAAAAAAGCTCTCTGGAGAACCTGGAGCAGGCACTGATAATTGTAAACAAAACAAAACAAGAGCCCATAAAATAAAAATAAAAGTATTACCTTGAGTATCATGTCTTACAGAATGGCTGCTTTGAACAAAAACCTAATTATTATCATAGCATGTCTATTAGAAAAAAGAGTGAAGAGGATTGATTGAGCTGGTGTGAAACGGAGGTGGGTTCTTGTGTGCCCAAGCCACAACAGCAGCATCTGGGATGTCGTATGTATATTGATTGAGAGCATGACACTGTGATCTATGAGCCCAGCCTCTGCCTTGTTGCTTATAAATTTATAGCCTGCAAAACTGCTTTGAATGCTCTGTAAGAAGAAATAATAATATGGGATAGTGATAGAAGCAACTCAGGTGAATCCCATATCTGCTCTTGTCTCTGCTCCCCAAAACCCTGAAGAATCAACATAGGCTTTAAAGGAGTAAGGATGAGAAAGAAATGAGAGAAAATGAGCCAAAATACTACCTGCTATCTAAAGAACACTGCCTCATGCTGTGAGCACAGGTAACCCAGAATAGACCGGGTGCATACCTTAAATCTGCAGCAGTGTTCTCAGGGGAAACAGATTTTGAGCATCTGTTGATTTAGTGGCCATCTTACTCTCCTTAAGTTAGGCACGTGCTTAAGAGCTTTGAGTTGGAGTTGTAGTAACAGATAGTCCTGTTAACAAAAGAATCAAAAAGTTTTCTAAAAAGTGTGATTGAGTTTCAGGGTACGCCAGTCTATTGAACTTCTCATGATCACAAAACCTTTAAGATTAAGCTAGCTTCAAGTTTGGACAAGGACTGGGATTTAATCAGAGCTGCATTTCTCCTGAATAGTTACTAATGAACTGCTAATATTGTACATGTACATTACTTTTTCCTAAAAGGTGATCATTTGTTTTTTATTATGAAACATACAGTTTGTCATAATTCTCATGTTTTCCAAAAGTTACACAATTCAGTTTCCTGAAAAGATATTTAACTGGAGCAACATGACAGGAGGTGTAAATGCACATGGCATTGAGGCAACCTGAAAATTTGCCATTTTAGAAATAGATAAAAATGTATTTTCACCTACCAAAGTAATTATTCTGTAAATATAACTGCTAATAATGCAGTAGTCACTATTTCTAAATATGTGAACCTCTTATATCTAAAAGGTGGAAATAGGGGTCAAAGAAATTGCATCATTGCAGCATGAAAGAAAGAAGCACTCTATTCGCTGGGCTGATCAAATTAATTATGCTAAATAGCTGAAAATAGAGGGAAATGAAACAGAATTAGCCCTTCAAAGGATGCTTAAGGCAAAGCCAGAAATGACCCCACTTCAGAGTGGTCCAGTGATATTTACAACTGGAGATCTTATGCTGTGCCCTCTGGTTCTGGCTGACACCAGCTCGAGTTACTGGTGTGGGTTCCTGTGGCAGAACTGTGCCATATGAGAGCAGAGAATGAGAGCTGTGAAGTTCTGGGATGCCACTACCACTAAACGTGCAGGTTTTTAGAGACTTTTCAGCAATTAGTAAATGTTGAATTTTGATTTGCCATTTACATAATGTGATTTTTCTTTTTCTGTAAGTGGAAGCTAAGAGCTTCCCAAGAAGTTGTGTGTTTGGAGGGAATAGGTAAATGTGCATCAAGCCAAATTTCTGTAGCATGTACACCTGTGCAGCCCAGAGGGAGCAATGGAATCAAACAAATTTAACAGAAGAACAGGGAGTAGGGGAAAACTTTTATGAGTTTTCACTTATGTATCAAAATAAATTATAACAGTTGTTTATTCCCAACACCGAATCCATTCACAAGGTGATTTTGGTTTAAATTAATTTAATGAGTGGTCTTCCTGCTGCTGCAGTGCTCTGAAAATTGGTTGTGTTCAGTTCCCAACATAAAAGCAGTTTGCTAATACTATCAATTTAATCATCCCTGTATTTTGGTTAAAATGCTTGTCCTATCGATATCAGCATTTCTCTCTTTCCTTACCTGAGTTGACAATGCAATCAAAGTATCAGATGTACCCATGCTTTGTAGAGATTTTCTTGATGTTCGCTACTCTGCATGCAATCTCAAGCAAAAATAGAAGACAAGATATTGCATAGTCAAGGAACAGATCAAGAGCATTTGCTTTGGTTTTGGGGCTGTGTTTTGCTCTGGCTTTGATTAATACAAGGCAAAACTTTCTTCTGTAGAAGCTGTAGTGTATCCTTCCCACACCAGCAGTGTGCTTAAGTCTTCCCCTCCTGTCTCTATCAGTCAGGAAATGCGTGAGTAAGAAGTAGAAACTGTTCCCAATAGCTCTCATAATTCAGCGAAGGTCACTGGTTTTCTGGTACTCAACCAGGAAAGGCTTAACACAAGAAATTAAACAATGGCTTTACTGAAGGTTAAAAGTCTTTTGTACTAGAAATATTTCACCGTATAGGGAATAAGAAATGGAACAAGGTTTGTAAGACCACTTTTTAAAATCTAAAATCTCATATATTTCTTTACACTTACATATGGGTTAATATTTCCACTCTCTAAATAGAGAGCCTTAGGCTCAGGAATACTTCTTATAGCTAGGTCATGTAGTGTATCCACAGGAGAATGAGGAGCACAGAATTGTCCTTCTGCTGTCTGAATCTGACTGGACATTAACCACTACACAACACTGGGTAAATAAAAGGCTGATGAGAGAGTTTGCAGAGGCCTTAAAACCTCTCTCTATTATGAGAAATTAACCCTTTGACAAAGAACTGTTACTTGTTGAAGTAGACAGCAAGAAATTCACTGCAGTACAGTTATTAGGAAATATTCTTGAGACAAGATGAAATGCTTCCCTGGGTGGAACTACTTAGCCAACAAGGTTGTTAGGATTATATAATGGTAGGGGTTCCTCCATAAATAATATACATGTAAATCCCTGGAGAGCTGTGTATTATTTAATAGAATATTCTGCATACTGAAAATGATAACTGCAAAAGAGACTAAATCTACAGAGCACTATCAGCATTGCTAGGACTTAAATTACGCTTCTTCACACCAAAAAGCCCCCCAACCTTTATGAGAGGATGTTACTTGCTGATGGTCTGAAGCATGTAATTTAAATTTGAATAGTTTCAAAACTTGAATTAGAAACTTGAGTGACTCATCCAATTCAACATAAAGAAGCATGAAGTAATGAGATTGGAGGGGAAGGTAATGAAGAGAAAGATTTTACTGTTATTTCTTATATGTTATGGGGATATGAACAAAAGAAAGATGTGGTACTGATTTGAAATAAGCCCTCTGAAGTAATGAAATAATTTGTAATAGCAATAACAAAACCTTAGGAGCAAGGAAAACTTTTAATGTTAGGGACCTCATTTATTAAACCAAGAAATGCCATTAGTAAACAAACTGATGGGGAAAAAGGTTATTCCTCTGGGGGTGTTCTGTGACACATTAACACTACAAATCCAAGCCTCAGAAAATAAAAGACACTCCTGAGCTCTGTTACAGAATATCCGTGACTTCAGAAGTAAATTGTGTACATATTAGGAAAAAGAAAACATGGGAATAAAGCTTGTTACCAGACTTCAGTGGCCCATGAATTATGAACGCAGTTTGTGCTTTTACTATCTCAGCTTCCTAATGATTTAGATATATTGGAAACAGAGTTGTGGCTTTGGCTTCTCGGTTGTAGTTACCAACACTGAGATTAGACAGGTGCCGAAAATCCTCTACTCGTGCTCCCTAAATCAGGCCTCCAGTACCTGCTTTCCTTGGAGACGTGCTTTGATAGGAAACACAGAGAAATCTCAGTGGTGCTTCTTATTCACCAAGAGAAAAATTCCCTGAACTTGAGCCCAAAACTGAATTTATACCTGTTTTGAATTGCTACAATGGTTAATTACACTCAGATTGAAGAAAAATGGTTGAGAGACTCTCTTGGATTCTTCAGTTATGGGCAGAGTCCTCTTTCTCTTAAAAACACGTTGAGAGATTACTTTTTCTGTTAAGAAATCTTTCAGATAAATTATGTTTGGGGGCTGTCAGTTGTATTCTCTGGCATTTCAACAAAATGAGTCAGAGAAAGATGCATCACAGAGAATAGGATTGCTGAGACATCAGGTGGAGAACCACAGAATCAAATGAGCATTGCTGAGAACTGAGGGCAAACCAAGGAGCACATTCACCTTGCTGTGCTCAGTGCAGGCCCCAGTCTGAATGCAGTGAGCTGCTGTCTGATCCAAACACTTGGGTGCTGAAGAGGACAGGGCTGTTGTATGACTAGATGCAATTCATAAGTGATTGTTTAATGTGATGTCAGTGGACAGCAGGCAGAGCTGTTGGGAACAGGTAAACTGCAAAACTACAAAAAACTAAAGTACCTGAAAAAATAGTTTGAATCAAAGAAGAAAGTGGAAAAAAAAAATTACTTCATGTCTTGTGAGGGCTACAGATCATTGGTTAACCTCTAGTGCCACAGGAGTTGTAATTTGCCATGGTATTTTCCAGAACTAGTACTAAACTGGCAGTAACAAAAATAAATAAATAGCTCTGAGAGATTTTTCTATTGTGGTTTTGATCTACCTAGAAGCCACTCAAGAAAAGTCATTTCTTGCTGTGTGTCTGCCTTATTTTATGTATTGTTGGTTTGACCAAACACTTAAGCTTCTGAATTGATTCAGCCTTTGCCCACATTTAGAGGTGTCAAATCACAACTGAGGGCTGGAGAAGCACTCATTTTTCTCCTTCCCATTCACAGCTGCCAAGATCCTGTGTTTTAGCACCTGCCCAAATTAGCACGTTCTGCTCCAGCCGAGGACTGACTCTCAGCCATCTCTTATGGGCTAAACCAGAGATTACTATTGGCTTCAGAAATACCAGCTCTTCTTGTGGTCTCTGGCTTTCCTTTGTGCCTCATCCAGCCAGAGCCAGGATGTATTCCTAGCTGGTGAAAATTGATTTCAACACACAGAAGCCAGGGACTCTTTGCTGGTTTACATCTAGCAGGGATCTGACCTATATTTGAACCCTGCACAGGCTGATGCTGGTTTTTCTCCAAATATTTTTTTAATAGTATAGTCAAATGAGCCTCATCCAAGCTTTAATTTATGGAGTATCACTTCTGTGAGTGGGCATGAAATTGAGATTACCTTTGCCAGTTTGCCTTTGCTACTTCATCAAGTGGCCAGTTAAACTCCATCCAGGCAAACCAAATCTTACGCAAGACATCCGTCATGGCCCAGCCCCTCTACAAGCAGCACAAATTTCAGGACTGTGCTGTCACCATAGCTTCAAGTTTTGATAAATACCACCCTGTGTGGCTTCTGGGCACTGCCATGTGGGAAGTTAGTGCCCAGGGAAACATCCTGACTGTGAGCAAGTGAATTTAAACTAATGAGAGCAGACACAGACCAAGCCTCTTAAAATTTGGCTGTGGAAAAAAAAAAAAAATAAAGACTTGGAAAAGATTTCTTTACTTTGAAGAGAGTTTAGATAAATACTTTGCAGAGAAACCTTCCTGATGGTTTTTGTACAGTGCTTGGAGTCCTTTTGTAATAAACTTGGGGTAGCAAAGTTGCAGCACTGATCTGCCTGTATTTCTACTGTGAGTACCACACTGGATGTGGCTCCTGTGTGAGTTCAGTGCCAACAAACAGCCTCTGCCATCACTAATGTTCCAGAGCATCACAGAGACCACTGACCTCTCCTTTTACATGCTGAGCCCTGAAGTGGTTATTATTTATCAAGCAAAGCTTCCTGCAAATATGCTCAGCAGGTTTTCTAGTTCTCTTTGCCTTCCTTTACTGACGAGCTGTGGTACACTATCTTCCCCCTTGTAAAGCAAAGTAATTAACAGCAGATTACTTCACCAAACAAAAAAAAAGGAAATACTTTTAAATATGGGGAAATATTAGTAAATGCTAATATCATAATTCTTGGGATTCAATGATCCTTGATGGTCCCTTACAACTCAGGATATTTTATGATTCTAACTGACTTTTTAATCTCTCATTTCTCTGAAAATAGCTAGAAAAATTGTGCACCTGACAGAGTAGAAAGTTATCTGTCACAATTTTTTTTGAAAACTGCAATTATATTGTTGTAATTTTTTATAAGCGTTTCATTGTTTTTGAGAAAAATCTTTTTCACTGGGAACCCACAATTCTGTTTAAAAATACTTTTTCTTTGTAAACACGTTATCCTTATATCTTTTCAAACTGATGCAAAAATGTAGGTTTGCATTATTTAGTATTTTATGAAATTTTGCAGTATTGCTCTGGTTTCCTACAGTTTACTACGAAGGCCATGCTATATTTTTTGTGTGTTGCTGTGTTCAGCTGTATTGTAGAATACCTTGACAAATACATGCACAGAGGTTGTCCCAGGCATTATTTGAACAATCTCTGATTAGAGTGGGCAAAGGAAGCAGCAGCAGTGAAATGTGAAGAGGGGTAGAGCTAAGGCTGCCTTTTTAGCTTGATGAGACAAGGTGGCAAATCCAACAGAGGAAAAACTGCTGGGAGTCAAAGCCAACTTCTCCCAGCTGTGGGGCATGAAGCTCTTCCCGTTGGAAGCAGTGCTGCTTTTTTCAAGGCCACAGGAGCCTGGGGGAATGGTACTTGGGCTCTCGCTTGCCCATATCTCCCCTTTTCCTGCCAGCAGCCCTGGCCCTGCTCCCATTTTGGTGACGGCCCTGTGAACGAGTCTGTAACCTTGGTGGAGAAGAGGGAAAGTGGTGTTAATAATAAAAGGGCTAATTGTACTCCCCATCTGCCTTGGAAACAACTGAGTTCAAAGAAACTGTCCTTGCATAAAGCAGACAGTCCTTCTCCAGAAAACATGGAGCAGTGTCTTTTCAATGGCTTATGCAGAGGAATACCTGTATTGTATATCAGTGTGCATATGAGATGCTCATAGACTTGTGATTCTAAAAAACCTGATTTAGTAGGTATCTAATCTTTTCAATTTGTTTTTTTCTTTGAGGCGTTTTATATGGCACTCACATGAGGTGACAGAGCTGAAGGGTTTTTAAATGGAGAGAGAAAAAATGCTTTAAATGTGGTTCAAGTGGCAGGACCTCATGAGGCAGGGGGTTCCCTTCGTCCAGAAATCCTTTAAAAGGTTTATATTATAAAGGCATATTCCACTTGTACCTTGTAATGTCTATGAGGTCAGGACTGAGAGGAAATAGGATGTAAATCTGCTGGTGTCACCCCCGTACCCTCACACACACCATTTTTAATCTTCCAACATCAGACACAACACATTTGATTGTGATCTCATTTATAGTACTACAAAATGGAGATTAATTCTGTCTAAATCACACACCAAGTCAACTTTTGGAAGTGTACCTTTAAGAAGCATATGGCAGAACACAAATGTATTAAAGTCATCAATATTTATGGAGCAGGTAAAATGCATATTAGACAGGCTAGATGCCATCTGTCAAAATAATCTTGATTCCAACTTGCTATCCAAAAAGATGAAGACTATTTCTAGGGCCAGCTCCTTAAGTCAGGTTAAAAGACAACATATTCCTGTGCCAACAAAAGTGAGGTCATCACATAAATGAATATGAAAGGATATCCTTGTGTATTGAGTCACTATCAATTCCAGACATGTACTAAAAATGTTGGACACTGAACACGTCATGGAGCAGCCCCTAGGCACAACTTTGTCAGAGTAATTTTGTCCTTCAGACCAGAGCGCTAATTGTTCAGAAGTATTCTGGGCAAATTTAGCCAAAAGTAAATTAACTAGTGATTCCATATCCCATTTCCTAAATCACCTATTAGAAGAGTGGACCATAGAAGCACATCGATGGAATAGATTATTTTAGGTAAGGAACAGGCTGAAATTTTCCCCTTTCTATCTTAATTTCAGGAAGTGTTGGGATTTAAATATTTAACAGTCTAATCCTGCATCAGCTTATGTTAATAAAACTGTCATTAAACCTGCAGGAAGAAATTTCAGACCCTGGAAGTTAAATTTATTTTAATCCTGTTACACAGGGCTGTTTAATGTTCTCCACAGAAATCTCCAAAATAAGGCAAAGTGACTTGTTTTTCAGATTTTGGGGGGGATTTTTGTTTCACAAGCACCAACCTGAAGCTCTGATCGTGTTTGCCAATTTGGCTAGAATTCTGACTAAGCTTAGGAAAAAAACCAAACCTAAGTTATAGCAGGGGTTTCATGTGGTTTACAGTTTCAACCCAAATAACTTCAAGAATTTTTTGGGTTTTGTTCAGAACAAAACAAAGCAGACAGTAAGTTGAAGAAAAGGGGATGTGAATGGTGGTGCAGCCTAAGCAGGTTGGTTGTGTAAGAGTAGAAGGAGGCCCTTCCACTGGTTATTACCAGGGCTAAGTGCAAAAATCCCCCTTTTCAACGTTAAAAGAAGTATTTATCACGTAATATGAATAGAGAAGTATTTGAAATTCTGTTGGCTAACATAGTGTCAGCTGCTGCTTTTTTTCCTCATTCTTAAGAAACTCCAAGTGTAGACAATTTCTGTATATTTAGAAGAGTTTTTTAAAATGCCAGGAAATGTGTCACATTCAGTAACCAACAGACACTTCATTAGCAAAGCTGTTATTAAGCAACACACAGCCAAAGTCTCATGAAATCAAAGGGGAACTTTCCATTTGCACCTTGGACGAGACCTTTAAATACAAGCCAGGTAGTAAAAAATGAGGCCTAATTATTACATTTATTTTTTATTAAATGCTTATGTCCTCTGCTATGTTATTAAATGCAGACTGCCTGATCAAGGGTATCTTTTCCCTGAAATGGATTCCCTGAGTCTATTTTATGTCATAGCAAATATCTACAAAATGTTTCATTTGCTCATTAATGTCTTCATTAAATACAATTTAAATTTAAAAGATGAAAGCAACTTTTTTGTGAGGGCTTTTTTTTCCCCTCCTACCAGCTCCATGTTTCATCAGTGATGTGAATCACAGAATTCTAAAATGGCCTAGGTTGGAAGAGACCTTAAAGATCATCTAGCTCTAAATCCCCTGCTGTGGACAAGGACACCTTCCCCTAGACCAGGTTGCTTGGAACTCCATCCAGTCTGGCCTTGAATTCTTCCAGGGATGAGGAATTAATATTTTATTGTTGGTGACACAAAAGAACTTGCAATCTTTTCATTTTTCTCTCAAAACCCTGTATTGGGATAATACATTGAGGTATTAAGTGAAGTGGGGTTTGTTTGTTTTCCCAACTTCCAAAGGTGTTTATGGAATAGTAGAAAATGAAAAAATATTCCAGCTCAGAAGGCAGCAAGGAAAAAAAAAAAAGAGTAAGGTCACTGAAAACAGAGCATATTTTTTCTGTACAAGAAGAGGTTTGTGTTCCCATTTTGATTCTTCAACTTAAGCCCATCCTGTAAAATGTCTTCAGGTGTCTTCACTGCGAATGGATGCTGCTGAGCTCCGTTATGTGGACCCAGACCTCATAGAAAACATGCAAGGAAGACTAAGTCTAATTTAATCCATTACATGATTGTGCAAGATTGCTTAACCGCATCAAAGAAGTGAAGGCATCTACCCTGGGACAGACCCTGTCAAAGAGCTTTCAAATGCACAATGCAATCTTACAGGTGATTTAGTCATGGGAATGCAGCACTGAGTGTATGCTTCACTTCTGCCTCTCCAATCAAAACAATGGCACCATTATCAGAGAAAGAAATATTAGAACCATTTTCCTTATTAACTTTTCTTATTGGAGGATATTTGTCTGTCTATTCATCTTTTCTTTTTCTTTATTTAAACAAAGCAGTTTTGAAAAGGATCCTTATTGGTAAAAAAGCTTCTTCTGGGGTGAGGAGACGTTTAAATTCTTTTTCTTAAGTAATACATTTAAATATTGGTTGGAAAAAGGGGGAGGGGGGAGAACTCTGAATGAAGTGAACCAAATTCAATTCTGAATGAAGTTTCTTTCCACAACGTCCAGTAACTCTTGAAAAAGTAATATTTCTTACACACCTAACTCTTGCTTGTTACTCACTGAATGTTGTTCACTGGTTGGAAAAAAAAGGTGTTATTTGGCTTCCACACAAAGCAATTTGGATGCATGTTTACATCTCATTCTGTGGTTAAACTGGTAAAGTGCCTTGAAAAAATCCTCAAGATTTGGGAGGTTTTTTGTGATTTCATCATTCCTACTTCAGGCAAACACCACCATGAAAATGACCTTACTTCAGTAAAACTCTACTCCATTTTTCATTATTTTAGTCTGATATTGCACTTTTAGCACAGGAGTGGAGTAGTTGACACAAACCTGAGAAGTTTGGCTCTAGGATACCTGACCTCTGTTGTCCTTTACAAGCCTTTGATTTTTGGGGCCATTTACACTTACTGTCAGAGCACAAAGGGGATGTTATGGCTAGTAACAAGACCTGGAAGAAGCCTGGCCATGACCCTTCCCCAGGCATGTCCTGGAGAGTGATGGCACAGACCTGTTCCTCTCACCTGCCTCTGATCACCCCCTGGAACAGATTGATGTTGTCACATAACCAGGCTCATTTTTGGATACCAGGAATCTTTATGAACCATTAATTACTGAGGGCCCAGCTCGCTGACATCCATCCCACACCATCTGAATCGCCTGGATCCTCCTCCATAGCTTCATTTGGAGGCGAGCTGAAGCATAGCCAACCCCCCAAGGCTGGCAGTGATTGAAGGGGGCAGAGTGCCCGGGAGCAGGGAATTATCCTTTGCAGCAGAGTGGGAGTGCCTCTGCACCCTGCACCTCCTGCCTTGCTCACAACCACAGAGCATTCAAAACATAAACTGGGGCTGACAGGGAGAGCCAGGATTGATGTTACCTGCAGAGTGCTGTGCCCTCAGTCCAGTTCCTGCGTGCTGTAGTGGCAGGCAGAGCAGCGCAGAAGTATTTTTCTGAAGCACTTAATCTTTTCTTGGAGCATAGAAAAGACTAGAAGTGCCCCCCTCTGAAATAAAGGTGAAACTGGACAAAATCAGTGCCTCAAAGAGGATATTTGTGGAATTTCAGCACTCTTGCTCTATGAGGAACATTTGGAGGCAGAGACATACTGGTTTCAAGGTCCTCTAAATGCTGATATAGACCACCAAGACACTGATTGATTGCAACAGGAATTGTTTCTGCTAAGCAGTGGCAGAGCACTTGCCAGTTATATGGGACTCCTCTTTAGAGCCTGCTCATTCCTTGACTGGATCCAGAACCTGTAAATCCAGTCAGTTTAGTTAATTTAAAATAGTAGTGTCAACAAAAGGCTAGAATTGCCATTTACTGGTGATCAGCAAGTGGCATGTAGTGTGTAGCTTTTGCAGATTGCATGTCGTAGTGCAGTAGTTAAGTGCTCACATGTGCAGTTATATGCTCAGGTGTGAAGGCAATTCTGTTGTGCACAAACTGCACAACTCCAAATGCCAGCACTCCCTGGAGACGGAATTTTTTCATCCAAGACAATGCGGTGGCCTGGAAACAAGAGCTGGTGCAGCACTGCAGGTGCAGTGGGAGGTGTGGCTGCACAACACCTGCACTGCTGCAGCGCAGGTTCAGTTGTGCCTCTGCCAGGAACACATGGACAATCCCACCTGCCTGTTGTGATCAGGTTTTTGCTCCAGTGTGAATTAATACCAGGGCTTTAGCAAATGTGAGACAATTACAGAGCAATGCTTCTGCAGCAGAATCACTCTGGGTGTACACAAGTTCTCTGCATTTCTCAGTGGATGAAACTGATGTAACATTGTCCATATTGAATTGCATTTAAAACCAGAAATGTTTCCTCATTCTTTGTTAATTGGAGGAAGCAGACTTGAGCTGCCAAAACCACAAGTCAAATGCCAGTAATTTAAAGCACAAAGTAACAGACACACTAACCTAAATATTAGAAAAATTGGGTAGGAGGTGTTTTCCAATTCTATTTTAAGCAATATGAAATTAACGCTTCATTAAAATCCCTGAAACATCAACTTCAGGGCTAAATTTAGCTTGCACCAGCATAAATCCAAATCACCTCTCATAAGGCAATAATTTTATATAGATATAACCAAAGTCTAATTTTGTCACTTTTGAAAGTGCAACCTTGTAGCCATAGAGATGGCAGCAGAATTGTGAATTTGGCCTTTTAATAGCAAAGCTATTTCATTCGTGACTAAGTATGCAAGCTGCCCATATACCTTAATGTAGAGAGGCAATGCAGAGAGAATGAGAATTAAATTTAGAGGAGCCTGATTCTGAAGAGCGAGTTTAAGCAAATACTAGTAAGTACTGTACTTGGTAACCTTCTGAACTAATCAGCCTCTGGAGCACCCTGCAGCACAGTTGCACTGCTTTTTTCCCCAAGCAGTTTCATTTGCTGACAAGTTCTGTTCTCCTCTTTACTTCCACTTCATAAGCTAAGTGCTGATGAGACACCCTGCCATGGTATCCAACACTGAGATGTTTCCTGTTTCCAGAAAATACTCAGTCTGGACATTTGGTCTTGGGCACATTGGAAATCCTGCTGGAAAATAAGTACAAATACAGACTGTGAAGTCTCTCTACTCTTCAAAGAGCAGACTGTTGTTCCCACTATCACCCACAAAAGTACACAGAAGAATTGTATCCTCCTTATGTTCTTCCTGGTGATCCTCCAAGGATTTTGATGTTTTACATAGACCCTTGTTCAGAGTTGGGATCCAAAAGCCTCAGTTAAATGGTGTGTTTGACAGCAAGCAAAAATCTTTATGTGAACTGTCCTGTGGGACCTTAAGCATTAACTTGCTGCTAGATGGTCTGGAAAACCTGTGAGAGAATGTCAGCTTCCCTTTCCTTAGGTATTTCTGATGTAGTTCTGTTTTCACCCTTGTAATCTAGGGGGTTTTTTTCATAAGGAACTAGATTTCCAGCAATAGCAACTCTGGCTGACTGGTAGTGCCAAAAGCTACTACTGGAAATCTTGCAGAGAACCTGCTTAAATGGCTTACACACAATCTTCTGCTTTTTTGTTTTGGTTTGGTTTTTTTTTTTGTTGTTGTTGTTTTTTTGGGTTTTTTTTGTTTATAGATAATATATTTATCACTGAATAAAAAATTCACATGGGTACAAGGTACATACATCTTATGTGAACAGCTCTGGCTATACAGTGCACTTGAGTAGTCTGAGGAACAGGAGAGACAGTGCAGAAGCCCCAGCACTTGCTTCCTGGAGCATATGGTGCTTCTGGTCTGCAGGACATGTATCTGTAAGAACTGAGCTACAAAATGTAGCCAGTAATTCTGCATATGCTGGTGCTTATGAGTCCTTGCAGTGGTTAGAGATGGCATAATTGGCTACAGGAAGTATAACCCTCTGTCTTGTAAAGAAAGGAAAAAAATCCGTTATGCTTAACAAGCTTTAAATCTTTTATTTCAAGTTGTAGCTGCTACATTATCTGAGTGCATGCAGCCACTGAAACCATAGAGAGCACACCGAGTAAAATATCCAGTGTGGGGAAAACATGGCAAGATGCGGATGTGGTCTTCAAGCTCCAAACTTGGCAAATTGTGTTGCCCATAGCCTGTAAGTTATAGTGCACTAACTGACAAAAAAAAAAAGCTTTTATCAATATTTGTGTGGTGTGGGAACCAAACAAACCAATTTTGCAATTTGTGACTGCTTAATTATGAGATTGGAGGCCAGGCCTGTTGCAGATAGCAAAACAATTTTAATTATGTCCCACAGTAAAAGGTTTAAAAGTCTTTTAAAAGGTTTTACAGCATTAAAAATGCACTTAATATTTTGTTTATTGCTGGACACAATGAATTACATTCTGCTTTGCATATCTTCTCAAACAGCAAAGTTTTGGACTGTTTGGGGGATACTTGGGCAGAGGAAAATATCCAGTTGCCCCCTGTGCATTTCATAGCAGCTCCCTGTCCCAAACCACATGTCTTCTCATGATTGTATTTTCTATAGGTAGTGGGAGTAATTTCTTTCACCTGCTGGCCAGGCTGCTGCTCCTGAACTATTTGCACATCCGCAGCAGTTTGACTGCCTGGGGAATTTGGAGGGGGGCAGGAGGAAGCAGGAGACAGTGGCTTTGCTTAGGCCACCACACTGATCAGAGGTGGGATCAGAAAGCACCATCTTGGAGCAGATCCTCCATCTAATTTCCATCTGGAGGCAGCTGACAGCCAGTTGCTGTTTTCTATCCAGAGGTAGAAAGATGGGGTTTTATGTAACAGTTTTCTCAAGGTGATATGCTACTTTTCCTTGAATAGCAGTTGTCTGTTCCTCTGGCAAAAGAGTAACTCCAGCTGCAGGCTGGGGTTTGTCTGTTGTAATGTATCTATGCTGTGAATCAGTCTCTGACTCTTTCTGGATTCATTTTGAATATATCAGAGTTTGGGATGGAGAAATCAGCCTTCTCAGTGTATTGGAGAGCTGAGCTGCATCCCCGTGGATCCATAGAGAAAAGGATAAAAGAAGGAAGCTTGGTGAAGTTTACAGGAAGGACAGATAAGATGCAGGCAAAGCTTTGTGTCACTGCCACTATGGCATCTGCTGACCCAAATGCCCACTGTCACACAAGGGAGCAAACTATTATTGGAGAGTAACCACTGATGTGATGTCATCCAATTAACTCTTGAATCACTGGTGCTGCCAGGGAGCTGGGGAGGTGAGATCTTTCTTCCTTGTGCTGCTGTTTTACACTCTTGCAATACATGACGAGAGAAAGCGATTAAATCAAATTTAGTCCCACAGCACATGTAAAGTATATGTTTTATACAGAAATGTGCACCATTGTGAATGCCATGTTCAAACTCTATGCTAAATTGTAAGGAGTGCTCCTATATGTGATAGACAGCACCAAGGGTCAAGTGTTTAAATAACAGTCTGCAGAAATATGATTTTAAGTTAACAGAGAAAATAATAATCTTATCAGTCCTGAAACTGAAGTAAAATTTCTATCAATAACCACCAAGAGACAGTTTTTCAACTGCAGTTAGGAAAAAATAAATTGGAGGCTGCCAACCTATAAATTCAGGGGCTCTGGATATTTTCTCCTTCATGGGGATGGCTTCCAGTGCTGGAGTGCCCAGCCAGAGTAAACACGCAGCCTTCATCCCACCTTCCCAGGTGATCCCATCTGCCCCACGGGGCTCCCAGTCCCTGAGCCAGTACAAACAACCTTTACTTCCAGTCCTGGCCCGACTCTGGATCAGGCAGCCACCAAGGGGAATTCTTAGGATATGCATCACTGAGCTGCCATAGTGATACTGCTCAGATCCAGGGGCCTCCCCCAGACCACTGTTAACCTTCTTTTCGTCACATTTCAAAACTTCTGATCCAAAAATGCCCAAGAAATATTTTGAGAAAAGATCCCACTGCCCTCCTTAAAGAGCAGAGTCTCCAAGGCTGTGCTCACTGTTAACTATGGTTTGCTATAAAATGCTCCACTATTTTCCCAGAGCTGGGTGCAGTGGAAATGAGCAATAATTAGGAGCAGGGCAGATGACCTTCTTTTGAACTTAGTGGTTCCTTTAAATTTTGATGAAAACTTATCTTTAACCTTTATCCCTAATTCTTCTTTTGGAGTTTTGAGCTTTTTTTTTTTTTTTATCCCTTGTCATTCTTTGCTGAGGGAGAAAGTACAAAATTGACTGAGAAAGGAATTTTATTCTGCAGCTTTTAAAGAGGGCAAGGGCATTGCAAGCAATGGAAATAAAAAAAAACCCAACAAAATGAAACTATAAAGAAGTGCTTGACAGTGTCTCTTCTGCACTTATTGGAATATGCTGCTCAAGCTAAAAGAGAGGGCAAGAGGTAATCTGCTCTGCTATTTGCTTTTAATATGATCATGTTTTTGGCTCCCACTACATCTAATGCTGCCTGTATCGTGCAAAAAAACACCTCATTATCTCCTGGTAAATGTTGAGCTGCTGCAAAACCAATTGTAGTGGGTAGAATGCCTTGCAGGTCAGGGTGTATATGAAATATGTAAGCCCAAAATATGTTTGCAATCAGTGACAATACTGCCTGCTAATGTGTTATTGCACCATTTGTCTTGTTCTTGGTCATAAATATTTTGTTTCTTAAGCTTTAAGGTAGCTCTATATCAGAGACTAAGTTTCACTTAACTGGTTTAGTCATTGTTGCTGTGACATTTATCTTGGATGCACCAACTTGTGTGTAGTCTGCTAAAATCAATACATAAAACATGTAAACTTAGTTGGAGAAGAGTGGGTGTCTTTTAAGCTTTTTTCCTATGGTAAGTATAGGGCTGATATGAAAATTGTGCAGCTAATTTAAACAAGGGTGAGGGAGAAATTAGATTTTGCTCTCTGAACCGCATTTTCAAGGAAAGAAAAGCTCCAGGTTCAATGCAGCATTCTCGGAGCATTGAACAAAATCAGTCTTTGTTCTTCAGTGAAACTTATCTGTGGAGGAGCTGCATAACTTCCTGTGAAATCCAGCCCTGCAGATGTGCTGTGCTTGCCGTGCCTCTGCTTTTGCTTCCTTTGGTCAAGGAGTCAAGAATGGACACTTTGTGCTGGAGTGAAAATGATGCTGCCTGGTTTGCCCTCTGCTGAGCTGGAGCCCTGCTCACCAAAGGGACATGACTTCCTGCCAGTTACTCTGCTGTTTGTTTATTTGTCAAGTGGAATGGGATAGCCCTCAGTGAAACCAAAGCCTCCGTCCTCCAAACCTTGCAAAAAGAGGCAGCAGGTTCTCCAGCAAGTGCAAACAACCTGAACTGATGCTGCAAATGCATAAATGTAGGCAATAAGCAAGTGGAGAGAGTGGATATGGTAGACAATAATTAAATAGTTTAGCTCTAACAAGCATATGACCAGAGTTCAGGAGGTAGCTGATCCACTTTACCAAGTCAGAATATAAGAAAGTGAATTGTAGCAAATTAAGACTTTAAGTGGTTGGGCTATAAACCAGAATAGAAATTGATTTTCTAATAGTCTTGCATACTCCAAATATCCTTAAGTGCTTTATGTTCTAAATAGAGTAAATGCATAGCAAAATGAATTGCCTATTATGCACCAAATAGTACATTTGTTATTAAATCCTAGAAGAAGACATATTTTATCAGTATCTTTTCTGTAGGGATTTATTTAGCATAAAATTTATTTTCTAGAATGAAATGGTCCAGAAACCAAATCCCCATTCATGGCCCCTATGTGTGTTAGGTGCAGTAGAAATAGAGTTAATAAGATCCCTGCTCCAAATAATGTGGTGTGTTAGAAGGCAAAAAGCACAGGGGTTAGTGAACTCATCTGGCTTTCTCTATTTGTCTCTATATGTCTTTGTATTATATTGTCCCAGCTAAGTGGGATGAATCAAGCATTTTCTGACTTGTAGGTTGCCACAGAAGTGGGTGTGGGAATGACCAGAGAACTCCAGTGGGACAGAGCAAAGGAGTTACAGAATGAAAGTGAGAGGAAAGAGAAACCAGAAATACATTGAGAATGAAAAGAGGCCAGAGCTGTGGAGCAAGAGAGGTCTGAGCAGAAGCTTGGCTATGTGGAGAGATGGGAATACCTATGGGATAAGCTTGTGTTGCTGCTGAGTGCAGCTAAGACTGCTGAGCAAGGTGATCTAGACTGGGGAAACTGATGACTGCAGGTCTGAGAAATAATGAAGTGCAGAAAGAGTAGGACAAGGCGACAGAGGTGAGAGGATGGGACTTGCAATGTGTCCCATCCCCAGGGAGGATGGAAACATGCAACTGCTGTCAGGGAGATACTGGCAGAGGTATGAGTGGAGAATATGAGTGCAGAGCCACTGGGTTCCTGTGGAGCTGTCAGAATAATGCAATCTGATGAGACACTGAAGGGGACAGGGTCTAGTTTCCTTAATTTTTTTACTTGGTTTAAATGAATATAAAAGCGGTTATAATGATGTATGTTCACAGTCTGTGCAAGGGTTTTGCATTGTTCATACATAATACTTGCCCATTTTCTCTGATTTTACATTGGTCCAGGCAGCTTTCCCAGTAATGTACTCCTGGCTCATATTTGTGGTGTGACATTTTTGATAAGTATTGTCTGGGTTAATCCACTGTGGAATAATGGTTTGGATGATGCACCAGAGCCCTGGTTTCCCAACACAAATAAGCTGTGTTGAATGTTGTTTCCCTTTAGGAAGGTGATCACCATATTCTGTGGTGCAGCAATTACAAGGAGGAACCTGATTCTGCGTTTATTTTAAAGAAAAAATGAGATATTTTAGGCAAAGTACCATCCATTCCTGGATGGTACTGGAGGGGGTTGGGGGTATGCATAAAGGTGCTGAGTTCTCTTGCCCCTCTGTGTTTCTGCTTCATTTGGAACATATTCAAGTACTGTGGGTTTGGAAGCCCAACTCAGTATGAGGTTTACATAAAATGCTGAATAAAAAGGGGAGTATGTACCTTCCAAGAACATGCAAACCATATTTGTACCCCTGTATTCCCTTCTTAGCAAACAGTTTTTTAGTCTTGTTATTCTTGATAAGCTGAGCCTGTGTGCAAAGTTTAGGGCCTGTGAAATATGCTCTTACCCACTACATGGAGCTGTTTGTCTGCATTGCCTCATGCAAACAAGAACTTTTTTCTTCTGCTTCCTATTGATCCCAGTAGGTGAAGGAAGAAACACCTGATTTATTAGTCATTGGTCCCCTTCCCTGAGGACTCAGCACCTGAAATAAATTGAATGGGGTTAAGAATGTACTTAGACCCAGACACAATTTTTTGTGTGCCTTGTCTTTACAATAAGAAAAAAACTCAGAAGCAAATCCAAAGTGTCATTAGTGTCATGCTATAAATAAACAAAATG
Organism: Corvus hawaiiensis; assembly: GCF_020740725.1. Taxonomy (NCBI): domain Eukaryota; kingdom Metazoa; phylum Chordata; class Aves; order Passeriformes; family Corvidae; genus Corvus; species Corvus hawaiiensis. The sequence continues at coordinate 30,317,311 of NC_063221.1, forward strand.
CTGCACAGATAAGAGAATACCACATTTTCCATCTTGGAAATAGCTTACAAGCCATTAGGTGCAGGATAAGATATAAACCCACAGATTTAGAAAGGAAAAATAAAGTCAGATAAGTGCCAAGGAGCAGAACGAAAAAGCAATCTGTGACTGTGATGTTTGGATTTTCCGTCCTGACATGAAACTATTCCCTCTAGAAACATGAGGAGACATCAGTATTACTTGGTAAGATGCTGTGCCTTGTTCTGTCTGCCTTTGAAAAGCATTCTTAAGGAGCAGGAAGCTGACCTTGGCTGATCTGATGGAGTTTCTCCCTCGATGGGAGAGCTGCAGTGGCAATTCTGGGTCCTCTGTTTCTCTCCAGGACCAGCAGGTGTCAGGAGACTGGGTGGGAAGCACTAGAGCATCCTGTATTTGGTGCATCCCACGGCCTGATGCATATCTATGGAGCCAGATATTACAAAGAACAGCTCCTTCTGCACCCCAGACATCTCAGGAATCAGGGAGGTGTAACACATTATTTCTGTGCTTTTCCTTTTTTTTTTTTTTTTTTTTTTTTTTTTTTTTTTTTTTTTTTTTTTTTTGCTATTTTGGAGCACACAGCAGTCAAAGCAACTCACCCTGTCTGGGCTGTCTGCAGCCCAGAAGATAAGAGAGCAAACACCTCCCATAGTGACAGGGACTCGTTCCAACCATTTGTTTTGAGTTGAACGGTAGAGCTTGGAAAACATCTTTTCCATTCATAAAAAGGAAAAAAAACTACTCTTGATACTTTCTAATGCCATCCTCTGGAGGCTTGAGGGCCATGTGTCTCACACCCTTACTTTGTAGGTCTTGCTTTTATAGACTTTGTTTTTCACTCCCAGAGATTTATTATCCCAGTGCAGAAACAGTCTGGCTATGCCTCGGCAGTGGAAATGTAGCCATCTATTTGCTAAGAACAAGCTTGTGGTTTACCAGAATATTTCTGTTTCCTTCTGAGGTTTCCAGCTAATGAAGGGGAATTTATCCAGTACATTTATTGACATTAAAATAAGAGTTGCAGTCCATAAATAATCCCATTGTTGTTTTAGTTTGGAGTTTAAAACATTTTGTCAGCAGCATCGTCGTCCACTGTGACTCAGCTTGTGTTTGTGCTCCTAGTATTAGAGCTGGTGACACAGACACACATTCCAGCTGTTCCCACCAGGAAGGCTTCAAAGTACGTTTTGAAATCATTCCTGAGCTTTTTAGCACTGAGCACATTTGATCCCAAGCACAGAGACAAGTTCACAGCTATTCCTCAAGCGACATCTCTGAAGATAAAAGCTCGGCCCCCAGACTAATTTCTGGGTTCATGCAAACTCCTGCCAGCACAGAGAAGCAAGAAATCCTGTAAGGGACAGGTGAGGTGCAAGGAAAAAGCCAACTCCTGTTTTACCCACTCCCAGGATTGCTCCTTGCCCTGAATCCCCTCTAAAGAAGCCTTGATAGACAGAAGTGTTATCTTCTTATTGGTGGATCCCTGCGCTAGGAAAAGATGGAGGTGTACCAGGGGACGCTCTGCAATCCCTGCATCCTTCTATTTCTGTGTCCTAGAACGTCAACCAGTTCTTTCATATCTGTCAGCCAGAGTCACGCTTTGCAAAAGAAAGCCCTTTAGTATGAGAAAAAGGTCAGGTCTTCAGAATTAAGGCAACAAAGAATTACGTTTGTTATATTGCCTTGTTTTAATGGGAATGTCCAGTGGATACAAGAAAAAATATCAAAGAATTCCTACATAACATCCTCTTTGCTGGCAGTACACCATGTGTTGAATTAGACTTCATTTTCAAATATTTGAAGTAATCAATTTTCATAAATTCTAAACTCATGGCATATTTTCAACTTGATTAGTTGAAATTTTTCTGCCCTTCTTGGTGTGTTAATTTTTGTTATCAGCTAAGATTTCTGTGGATTTTTAAAACCTGCTTTGAAAAATATAAAGAGCCACACTAGAAGAGACAGGTGCTACAGACTTCATTTCCACAGTTCCTTTGTCTCTATGACCAGTGAACTGGGGGGGGGCAAAAAGGGGGGAGGGTGGTGTTTAGAGTGATGTGTTTTGAATAAACTACATCCAGAGTTTTCTCTTCTGTGATGTCCAGTCCCACAGATTACACAGGAGTGTAAATATGTCTTTATGGTCACAAAAGTGTTATCTTGCTCTTAAATATTCAGTAATCCAGAGTCACTTCAACAGATTATGCCTGACTTGCTTGTAAAATTTGCTTACACAGAGCTCAGCCCTGCCAAAGCACTTCTCTAGGTATTTACCTGCGGTGCTCAGCCTGCTGGCTGCCAGTCAGCTGGTATTAGCAGGAGGACAAGTGTGACACTCAAGAGATGAAGGAAAGAAATAGGCAGGTATTTAAATAGATGTATGAGCCAGCAAACAGGAGTGGTTTTAATATTAGTAGCATTTTAATCTTGTTCTCTAAACAAAAGAGGATTTACTTATTCATGGCTCAAGAATTACAAATTAATGTGTGGAACTGGAGTTAGAACTGAGGGCACTGGAAATTCCTATGATTCAGTGTATTTATTGTTTTAATTGTTCATATTTCCTTTGCTTTGAGGGATTTGGTCTTTGAGAGTAATATGATGGTCACTGCCACATCTGTCTTGGATTCACTATTCCTTAAGAATAGCCCTAAGCAGAGAGTGTTACAGAAGTCTCTCATTAGGAAGGAGGAGTCTCAGTCTTTTATGTAGCTGTAGATGATAAAAGGCACTGATTTAGCACTGCTGCCTGAAAGTCCACCAGCACTGCTGAACTCAGAAGGTCTTGTGCAAGAAAGCCATTTCCAGAGAGACTTTGAGGACTGGTCTGTCCCTCCTGGTTAACAATAAAATCTTTTTTCCCCACTGTGAGCCACTTGTAGTAAATCCTTACCCAAAATTGAAGAATAAGTAAAAATCAAAAGGATAAGTTCAGAGATTAGTTTCCTACAGCGTGTTAGGCTGCAATCTTTGAATCCAAAAGTAGTCCTGTGGCATTACCTACAAACTGGAAAGTGAGACTTACCTGTGCCTGCACAAATAGTTGTGGGCTCAGTAAGCACCCGCACTCAGCATCCTGTGTCTGACAAACTTAACAATAGAAATGTGCAGAGCTTCTGAATTCTCACCTGCTGGCCTCTCTCTCTTCCCACTCCCTGTGGATCTCAAATATTAAAGCTGGCTGGAGCCATTCCCTCAGTTTCCATTTGTGTTCTTTGGGTCTTTCTGCAACCCTCTCTTCCTGACCTACATGGAAGCAAGCTTGCATGGAGAAATCCAGAAGAGTCGTTTCTCACAGCACCAGAAAGCCTGAAATGTATTTTACTTAGGGCAAAACAGGGCATCCTAAAGATGAGCAACATGTGCAGCTATAGCAGATGTTTCTGTATACACAGAAAATTTGGAATGAGGTTATATTTGTGTTAATATCAGCTTAGCCATAGCTCAAATAACATCCTGGAACAGAGATAATCAGTGTCCAGTTGCATCTCTGAAGATACAGAGAAAAAATAAAACCCGAAGGAGCTCATCTCAAAATTAGGTTTCAGGTGACTCAACAGTTGCATTTTATGTGTGACATCATCCATCCACGGCAATAGTTTTAGACCTGTAAAAATAGATTGAAAGGGACTAAGAAAATGAATGGAACAAGCTATTCTGGCTTTTCGTTTAGGATGGTGTTACTTTTGAAAGAATAAATCCTTTAGGGATGGGATAGTGAATCATTATGGCAATATTCAGCAATTGTACCCTCTCTAAGCAAAGACTTAAATATTGACTCACCTCTGGTATGTCAGGGATCTTTTGCCTGATGATAATTTACTTCCTTAATTATCTACAATTGATTTGCGTAAGACTCATATTGACACTATTATATGACATGAAAACAATCAAACATTGTTAATTTAAAAAATTTTTGTATCAGCCAAACTTAAACCAACTGGATTATATAGAATTCAATAGAAAAACAAAAATTCTGTCTTCCTGAGTAAGACTTTTTCCAATTGGCTGGCACACGGAACGAGTTCATCATATAGATGCCAATTTACAAATATGTCCAATAATAGTAGAGGGAGCAACTGTTCCACAGCTCTGCCAGTGTTCATCAGACACAGTGACAGTAGGCACATCATTAATCTCATGGTATATTAGAAATAAAGTCACCGGAATGGAATGGTGTCAAAGGATAAATGTTTCCCCCTTTGAAAATAAACTTCTCAGTTTCACCTCATTGTGTTGCCTTTTTTTTTTTCCTTTCCCCTCCCCCTTTCCACCGGTCCTCCTGTAAATCCTTTGGTTTCACCTGGCATTTAGGTAACAGTAGGAGACCAATATCCTGTGTCAGAGCTCATTCTACAGTTATCAGTTTAGCATACCCTTAAATCCCCGTGATTGCTGTGCCAAGACCAATCCTTCCGCTGCGAGGTTAAACATATGCATTACATATTGAAACAATGTAAGTAGCATGTAATTAGCGCTGTTTATGCATTCGCACTTTAAATTATACTTCTAAACCTATGATGTTTTTCAAGGCACTTCATGTTAGAGAGACTTAAATGAGCATTCATCTTGTCATTTTTAACTTTATTCATAAATAACCCTCTAAATATATTTGAATGGTTTATTACATTAGAGCCCATGAACTGACATACACATTCTTCCCTTAGAGAATATAGTTCTTAATAAAACATCCTTTAAAATTATAAAACCTGTGAACATGGCAATTAAATTTACAAACAGTGTCATCAACAACTTTGACAAAAGATGTTTGAAGAGGGGGGAGTGTTGGGGGACCTTTTTTCTGTCCTTTTTTTTCTTTTTTTTTCCCCTTCCTTTTTTTTTCCCCTTTTTTTAAAGCCTTGTTCCATAAGGATTATAGCTCCCCCGCTGTTTGGAAAAGATAATTTCACTTGTAACACTAATAACTTGAGCAGGGAGAAGGCTGGCTGGGTGAATGGAATGCACTTCACTGCACATCTTGGCTTCGCTAGAAATCGGAAACAGATGGTCCTTGCGGCTGGCTTCCCACTCGGGCCCGCTCAGTGCCAGCCTGTGGTCGTTGGCTGGTTGCTGCTGGCACTGTGTGACTTGAACATAGTAGGACAGTGGCAAAAGAAATCAAATCTTTTTCATTGAGCACCAAACTGTAATGAAATTTGACAGATCTGACATTCTATACCCAACATCTAGTTAGAATATATTAACCTTTTAGTTTTCTTGAGCTCCTCTCCTACTAGTTATGAATCTCCTTATTAAGGGTCTGCAGTGGCTCTGGAGATGGCAGGCAAGCAGTATCTTCTGCGTGCCCTCTAATGCTGGAACTCAAATACATAATTCAAGTAGTAAAGGAAGTGTGGGGCTTTAAACTCCTCCCAAATTCTTCTACAAAAACCCCCTGTGCTAGTAATAGAAAGAGTGGTTAGGCCCTTTTGTTAGTATTTCATTCTAGGAAGAAAAAAAATCATAGTAAGGTGATATTCCACCCCTGTGTACTCAGTGTTTTCTGTGTATGTTTTGTATCCCCACCCCACTGGGGCAATGCTACATTTGATCCTGCTGCGTCCAAACTGACTTTGTGATTTCAAAGAATACTTTTATTTATAATTCTATGAATTTGCTTTTACTTAGATGGTACAGATTGGTCCAGGGCAGGATTCCTCCTTTCCCTCTAAAGGCTTCTCTCAATATATCTGCTTGATTCTGGCTTTTTTTTAGACCCTGCTCAGTCCTTCTCGAGGTCATGTTGGCTGTCACACAGGCCTTGAGCCAGCCAAGCGCATGCTCCTGGGGGACAGGGACCTCTCATGGGTGAAGAGCATGTTGAAATGTTGTACCGAGTTATGGTCACGGATTAGGAAATGGTTATATTTAGACTTAAAAATAAATCTGGTTTATGTTCCTTTGCATTTTGGGTTGTTAGAGAGGAATTTTTACTTATTTTTTAAAAATGTTTGTATGTGTCATTCCTTCGCCTTCACTCCTTTCATCTGTTCCTCCTGTTTCTTTCAGACATGAAGTCACAGCACTGTCTGTGATGTCAGTGTGTTTCCATATTGACAGACCGTTCTGTCAGAAACAAGATCTTGATGCTTGTTTCAGATGAGAGAAAAGGGGAATACAGATGGTAGGAAGAAAATCAGAGGAGTGAGAGGGGAGCAGGGAGAAACACACACAACAGAGCTACAGGGGGAAATGCAGAGTCCAAACCCAACTTTTCCTCCAGAGGGCAAAGGACTACTTTCCCTGGGTTCAGGAAGATCATCCAAAATGTGTGTGTAACATTAAGCAACCAGTAGAAGCTTTACCATTGCACTCATTTTGGCTCCGGGAGTCCTTGAAGGTGCAGTAGCAGCGGTCACATGCTGCTTCCCTCCTTGTTTACGCCTTCAGCAACAGCAGATCCTCTTGATTGAAGCCAGGATTATAGGATTTCCAAAAGCTAGAACATACTCGTTGTCAGCAACTTTGCATGAATTCAGTGGCTGCCCAAAAATCAACTGCCTGCTCTCACGTGGCACTTGAACCAATTGTCACTGTTCGAGATAAGGAAATCCTCCTCGTAACTCATCGAAGTTGAGGCTTCCCAAGGAAAACGCCTCCGAAATTAGGAACAGATCTAAATCACACTGTTGCAATGAGCTGAAAAGGTTCTCAGCAATTGCAACTGGAGTAACAGGGGGAGGCAAAGGGAATGAAGAGAGGGTTAATGATCTATGGGTAATGTGCAAGTAATAGATAATCTAAAAACGAGGTCTAAGATCTTAAAGATGTGTCTGGCACTGGGAGCTGCCCGCAGCTCTACCGCATTTCTTTTACCAACGTGAACAGTACAAGCCAACATTTGGAGAAACCACCCACTATGCCAACATTTCTAATGCTCTCATGCATTCAGTTTCTGGTAGACTGTAAAATGCCAGCTCGATACAGTCGTCTGAATTAATATACTTTATTAGCCTTTTTTTAGCATTCTTTCCTGGTTCCTTACACTTGATAGGACCAATATCCCCATCCAAACTTGCGGCTGAGGGAACATAGAGGGGCCTGCTCGCACTGTGTGAACTGCAGCAGGTAACTCTGCTCAACAATTAGGAAAACTATTTGTGGGTAGTTGGCTATTTCTCCAGTAGGAAGTCAGAAAGAAATTGGCAAGTGCTTCAACCCATTGCTTGAGGCCTCAGGCTGTCAGAAAACAAATCTCCTGTAGCCCACAAGCATATACACCTAACTTATTTCCAACTTGAAATACCACTCTATACTGCAAGCATTTTTATTTTGCAGCTGTGTCTGCACAAATGTCAATGCCACACGAAGGCTTTTTTTTTCTTTGGAACAGATCTGATTTAGAAGCAAATATCTTTGTTGGTTATTAGTCTTTGGAAGGCATCATTTTGTCCCAGTACTATTCACAGGGAGTGTTGTGCAGAATGCTGATTGACAAGAGTTAAATTCAAAACATGTAGCCATTTTCTGGTGTGTGGTTTTTTTCCTGATTGAAGGAAAACTACTTAGATGTTTGTTTCCAAAACGGCATCTGTCAGCAATCAAAGGGGAAAAATTGCATAAAACAAATGCAATTGTTTGGAGTAGCATTTCCTGGATCATGTTAAATGCTTGATTTGCTCCCTATTATGCTCACCAAATAATTTTATTTTCCACAATAATTGCAATATTTAACATGTTGTATTTAATCTTGTTTTAATGCTATTAACAACAGCCGCTTATGAAAGGAATAATTGCTCTATGGGTAAGAACCCACCATCCCCAGCATCAGAAAGAACAATGGCAAAGTTAACTGCACCTAATTGTTCTGAATTTAAAATGCTGTTAACCGACAGCACTCCTCATTTCTTTGCACATAACCACTCCACTGTCAGGAAGGAAATGGTTTCATGCTTCTGTCATTCATAATCTAAAAAGTGTATGTTCTAAAAAAAAATTTAGTTGGTGGGTTTATAATTAATATTGGGAGGTAAAATCATATGTTGGTATAGGAAGAAGTGGTTAATACAGCAATCCAGAGAAAGTTTGTCAGTAGATCTCCAACTACATCAGGTGCTAAAACCCATATAGAATACAGATTTATCAGAACTTGCCTGGAATGACATGCAGCACAACTGGGTATGAAATACTAAATAAATAATAAGCAGGGTGAGTAAGATGATGGGTTTGAGAGGTATGAGCAGAGAGAGCAGCATAAAATTGAATCTGACACCAATTCAAGGGCTGATTATTACTAAGCATTTTGCTTTATATTTTGTGTGATTATTTGGAGGGAGGTTTTTTTCAATAAACAATGAGACACTGAAAGGACAGGTAGTGTTAGCAAACCTGCAGTAACAGAAGACAATAAATACTTTGGCCAGCCAGAGCAAGGACAGTTCCTGGCACAGTGTCCATCTTTTTTTTTTTTTTCTGGACTTGAAATAAAACTTAACACTTCCCATGCTAGTCAAACCCTTTCCTGTAAACAGCAGTGGGATTGTACCTGCTATCTGGAGCTAATAGTGCAAACTGGGATGCTCTAGTAGCATAGATCATTCACTGATGTGTAGTCCAAACAGATTGTAAGACTGAGGCAAAAAAAAAAAAACCCCCCCCGAACCCTGCATGTTACACTAGCAGTTCGTGCTTACACTAAATCATTTGCTTATCATCTCACACATCACAGAAATGCAAGGGTATTATCGAAGCTCAGTGGAAGTTAGTTCTGTCCTGTACTGAATGGCAGTTCTGTAATCTGTGCAGCCCGGAATTATGATTTTGCTGTAGCCAAATAGTTAAACAGTTAATACACAAAATAATCCAAACAAGAATTGTGCACCCACGAGCTCCCCTTTCTGATACAAACAGAAACAGATATTGTTTAAGATTGAGTGGATGTTTTTAATGCATTTTCCTCTTGTGTCCAAATCACAAAAAGATTTGCAGAGTGTAGCTGTTTCTGAGTGAGCAAGTTATATCAGCCATAGCTCCATAGCCCTAAGAAATATTCCTGGCGAGAGTCAGTTTGCCAGTTCAGAAGTTCATTTTCCCGAGCACTTGAGGAAAGGCACTACTGTATAGGCTGGAGTGCCCTGTCAGGGAGCGTGGTGGTCACAGCCGAGCAACCGTCGCTCCGTGTGACACAGCGGGGTGATTTAAATGGAAAGCATTCACTGCCTGCTTAATAGTCAGCTGTCATAAAAGTAATACTTCAGTTGGGTTTACAGTGCACCAGAAGAAGTGGGGAAAATGAGATGAGAAAATCTATGATTATCTCTGACTTTGCTAGGCAGGAAAAGATTTTAATATTAGACAGTAACAGGATTTCATAACTTTTCAAAGCAGTTTGTTTTGGAGCTGTCTTTTCCCAAGTTATCTGTCAATTCCTCACGTAAATTTTTAGCGTGGCAGAGAAGTTTTGCAGGAGGGAGAAACAGACCTCTGTGAGTTTGGTGGTTGTCACCTGATGGGATTAAGAAATGTAACATTAAAAGACATGTTTAAAAAAATATGGTAGCAAAATGATATTTTACAAATATATAAAAAGGGAATTCTTCAGTTCTTAGGGGGCACTTTGAACCTTCATATGAACAGTTATTCAGTTAAACAGTATGATCTGATATCTAAAATCAAGAAGGAATAAGAAGCCAAAACTTGAGCATCTCAAAAAAAAGATGAAAGATCATTTGTTTCCTTCAGAAAGCGTCTGTCACTGGATTGAGCAATTAACTTGGACAGTTTATACTTTTGTTTTGCCTTTCACTGCTTAAATTACTATATGCAAAATTACGAAAGAAAGAAAGACGCGATCTTTCTTTTTTTGCTCAGTTTTTTCCCCCCCAGTCACGTACATGAGAAAAGTAGCTGCGATAAACAGATACTGAATCAGACTGAAAGTCTTTAAAAAAAAAAAAAAAACACCCAAAACATTGCATGATAGTCTCTAAGCAGTTCCATCTGTCAAGCAGAAATTTTAGGCTAATAGCCTGTGGCGATCTCCCTCCACAGTCCACTACCTGCCTTTGTCCTATTAAATCTCTTTATTCTTCTTAAAAAAGAAAAAAGAGGAAAGGAAAGAAAAACCTTGCAGACCAAAATCATCTGAGTGATGAAGCCCTAATTTTGACCGCCTCTCTTTGATGTTGAGCAGTGGGTTCTTATTTAAAAAAAAAAAAGAGTGAGTGAGAGAGGGGGAGAGAGAGGGAGAGAGAGAGAGAGAGAGAGAGGAGAAGACAGTGCTAGGAGCAGATGACTTTTCATCTCCACTTCACCTTGCCACTGGGTCTGTGAGAGATTGGTTCATTGTCAAGGAGATTTTTTTTTTTTACCCATGATTCCATATGGTATGGACCGGGCTACATGTTGCCCAACATGCCAGTGCAAATGTTTTCTCAATTAGGTGTCTTATCTCCCGTGAGTTAGCATCAGATGAAGCTTGCTGACAGCATAATGGCAGGGAAAACCTCCGACGGCTCCATCAAATGGCAGCTCTGCTACGACATCTCGGCCAGAACTTGGTGGATGGTGAGTTGGCAGCAGGGCTGCTTTTTTTTTTCTCCCTTTTCTACTTTCCCTCCCTCTTTGACAAAATGTCCCAGACCTCACATTTATCAAATTAACATTTGATTTTTTTCACACTCCTCAGTAGAGCAGCCTCACACTTGTCCCACTTGTGTGCTTTCCCCTGTGTAACAGGAGACCGTTAATGTGCACTACAGTTTCCAGAGGGAAGCTTTTTCAATTCTCCTTAAGGGAAAAAAAAAAAAAAAAAGTATGCAAAGAAGTAGTTTGAAAAAGCCTCGTTGTGCAGAGTAACTTGTCTCAGTCGGCTGCCTAGCGCTCAGTTTGTTTTATTTTATCTGCTGCTTTCCAGCGTCCGTGTGCGCGTGCATTTTTTACCATGTAGTATTTTGTAAAGAGGGAAGGTGGAAAGTTCAGTCCGTTACAAAGCGAGTTGATCCCTGAAAAAGCCTGGAACGGTGAGGTCGTGGCGTGGTGTAAAATCATCACGTGTGAGAGGAGCGCGGTTTGCGAGGTGCTGCCTTTCATCCGAGACCCTGATCTAACTTTTCCCTCCGCTTGTTTGCGTTAGAACAGGTTCCCGGGCTGTGCTGACCTGGAGCCATGTGTTACAGATCCCACATAGTCTGGCTCTAGCTGCTTTTGGGCACAATTAAAGTTTCAATAAAGTCCCATCGTGCTCCGTAGAACGAGTTAACTAGCATGTCATGGTCAGCCGGGCCAGACAACCTTTGACATCTTGAATCTATAAGAGGTATAGTGAGTTAGGAGGATGCACAATAGCCCATTGTAGCAGAAGATGCAAGTCCTGTTGTGAGGAAGAGAGTCCTCAAATCATTACTGCCCTCGTTAGCGTGTTGTCCGTTAGGGATTAATTCGTTAGAAGTGCATTTTTAGTTTTCTGTAATTATTATTCTTGTGGCAAGCGTGAATTCTTCCAGTGAGAGGAAAAGTTTGCTGCCAGGACAATGAATGTATTATCCGCTCCTAACTGGACCGTGAACCTCAGCTCATTTCACATAGATATCAGTTAAAAAAGGGCTGGCGAGTGGAATTACAAAACAAGGCATGATCACTTTCATTGTATGATACGCTGAAACAAGTCGGGGGCTTTCCCTCCCCCTCGCCGCCCCGGACCAATTTTGGTATCATTTGGAAAGTTTAAGACCTCAGAGGACTTGAAAGACTTTTAAAAGTGAGATCCGGAAGGTTTTTATTCTGCAGCTTGGTGGTGGCCATTGTGTATATCATGTGGCTTGTATTTAAAGGTGTTTGGGCTCGGGGTTTTCAGTTTTGTTTTGTCTAAACTCTTAATTTTTTAAGCATCTATTAGAGGTTTGCCAGCGGTTGCCAGTGAAATGTAACATGCAGCGTTTGGTTAATGGGAATAGGGAAGGCTAACCACTTTACTTATAGTACTGATTTTCCAATTAGAGTTTCTGCCAGGAGAAGTTGGAGGGGGAAGGGGTATTTGCATGCACATAAACTGTTGATTATTCATGTGACTTTTTTTTAGATTGTTAAACCCCTGTAAATAAGGCTATTGATTTTTACTTATCGTTTTCAAAGCAAAGTTTTTCAAGTACCTGTTTTAGCCACAAGATTTATATCATGCTGTGATTTTGCCTTATTCCAAGCCATTTGTATATTTTATTACCACTCCTCTTTTATTGTCTATCGGCTGCTTTTATGATGAGGTATGTCTGTGTTTATTATTTAATAAGCATCCTCAAATGTTACTAGGCAGTTATTAGCACTCTAGAGAAAGTGTCCAAGGAAGTTTCATTTCAGTCACATCTATTTCACAGATGTTTTAGTGTTGTGAATATAATATGTAAAAATCCTGGAAACATTTAGTAATGCACTTGCCTAAAAATAAACAATTTTATAACCACACATGCTGTTGTTTAGATTAAACATTGCAGAAAGTTCTCCTTAAACTTGAATGTCACACCATTTATTTTCTAACAGGAAAAAAAAAATTACTAAAATAGCCTTTTTTTTGTACAAGTTGTGGTAGATAAGAGACGTTATTTTTAGCTGAAATGAATAATTCAAGATCTTTACAATAGACGTGTTAATTGCAAATAATTTTCATACAAAGTTTCAATTATTGATGGAGTATTAAGCAGTTTTTCATACATTATGAATCTAAAGCACACAACAAAAATAGATTTTTTTTTTTTACCCCCCCAAACCTCATCCCGTTTGCCACATTCTTTTCATCAAAAGTAAGCTAGAGAGCAGATTTTAATGTTTTAAAGACAAATAAAGCTTTGAAAATTACCTCATGCATCGTCTGGCTGCACAAAATCTCAGCTGCACAGTGCTAAACTTCGGTTTGGTACTGCCAGCATACAAAGAGATGAGTGAATACCCCTTGCACCCATATGGACTCAGCTGCCAGCACTGGGATATGCAATTTTGCTTTTTAATGAATCGTAAACAATTTGTGTGTCAAACGAGGGAGTTTGTTTTCTTTCTGGAGCAGGTTCTAAATCCATTTGAAGCTATAGCTGTGTACTGTACTGGAGTATTATGCCCAAATTTAAAGGTTCTGTGTCACTGGGATGAAAAGACCTGTTATAATGAAAGAAACGGCTTTATAAAAGGCTGGGTGTAGTAATCTCTCTCTCTTTCTTTCTTTCTTTCCCTCTCTCTGTCTCTCAACCTCACACTCTCCCTCTTTCACCCTAGTCTATAGCATGTTTATAGCCAGCTCTGGAGATAATGGAGATTGGTTGATTGCATGATTAGTAAAATGAATGGATTTTAGTATTGGGCAAAGCAGCTTGCAATTTTGAAAGGTGGCTTTAAAATACAGAGTTCTAATTTTGACCTTATTTTCTTTCATAGATAATCTTTATTAATGCTCCTTTAATTCATTTTTCCTCATCACAGCTAGTTTTTCTCCCCAGCCATCTGATGGAATGGCTAATATATTTTATCTTACTTGCCAAAATAGCAAGAGGTCAAAGTAAAAGAAAAAATGTTATTTCTCTTTCTTGTAGACAGTTGTAAATGTTTCAAACTACTTCAGCAGAATCCACAGGATTTGTACATTTCAGCAGTAATTTCATTTGTCTCCGCTGTTTTAAGGCACTCTTACACCTAATCTACTTTTTTTTATGCTTTAATCAAGTAAATGCAGAAACAGTTATTTTGTCTATATTGTAATGTGACAGTTTAGCATAAAATTTCCCCCGAATGCTGTAAATTTGTGTAAGAAGGAGTTATATTTATTTTTAAAATATATATATATAATAGCAAATAATTTAACTGATATAGGAGCCTGAAGATATGACATGCATTTGTTGGAAAAATTATCATTATTTTGTTATCATTGGCACTTTCAATTCAAATTTGGTGCTGTCATAGAGACACTAAAGGGTTAGTCATAGAAAAGTTTCAGTACTCTGTCTTGCATTTGTAACAAATATGTGCAGCTGTGCTACTTTTATAAACATTTATTTCAAGCTGATTATTTTTTTTAAATTATTTGCTCTAGCAAGCCAGTATGATGTGATTATAATATGTTTAATAAGGGATTGTCTGCAAAATTCCTTTGCACGGGGTTATTGAAATAGATGTGCAGCAAAGGTATATGCTGGAGGAAAATCCTCCATGGCAAAACAAAACTCAAGACCCCAAATTGGGCCAAATTCTGCTCAAGGTTTATGCTGCCACCAGCCTGGAGTCGCTGTGTTGGGAGGAGCAGAGCGACTCCAGGTTTGCTCACCTGAGTAACTGAGAGCCAATCTGGACCCATAATTTGAGTTATCTCCAAACTGTTATGTCCAAACAGTTTCAAACCCCCAAACTGTTCTCTCTGTGGAACATCTGAAGGGGAAAAAAAAGCCTCATTAATAAATAAGAAGCCATTTCAAATGAATCCTTATATGAGCAAACTGCTCTTATTGAACACGACAGTTAGAGCAGATCTTCCAGTCATTTCCAAAATAATTATTTCCTAATTTTACTATCCCACTCTCGATTCACAGTTTGGTGTAAATGCCTTTATTTTCTGTAGATGCCATGAGTAAAACCAGAATTTATTAAAAATAGTCAGACTAGACTTAAAATGGTCATTTAGTTCCTTTAAAGGTTTTTAACTCAACATCATTTTTTCACTGAAGCTCTTAGTGACTACTTTTCTTCCACACCCCTGTGCTCTGTTTTTTTAGAGGAATAGCTGGAATTGCTCAGGTAATTCATGCAATTAAAAAAAAAAATATGAAAATGTCAGAATGTTGCTAGCATTTCCATCAATTAAGAATTAATAGAATCCTCACTATAAATCTCATCCCAAATGAAAATAAAAATGATGGCGCATCTAATAAATATTTAATTTCATCATATGGAAAGTTAATTGGCACTGCCAAAATACTCAAAAGTATTTTTTGTTTAAATCACTGAGCGTATCTGTACACACTCTCAGTCCAAGTTTATCATGGTAATCCCTACATGCTGTTGAACCATTCATGGCTTTGCTGATTTGTGCTTCTTACTTATGATTTATGGTATATCAAAAGGCATACATGTATTAATAATTATCCTGCTCCTGCCCCTATAAAAATAACAAAGTGTGAACAGTGTAACACTGCAGCATGGATTTCCTTTGTTTTATACAGTAACTCTTGTATGTTCATACGTTGCTCAGCTGCTGTATAAATATTTTTAATAAAATTATTCCTTCTCTGTCAGAGTTGCTAAATTCTCTGTATAGCTTAAACACTTCAGTGCATCATTACACATACTTTATATCGTCTTCATTTTCTATATGTGGCCTCCTCTTGCTTACAAGTATTTGTCCTAGTTGTTTTCTACTCTCTTTCCTTCACCTGTCCTGAATATTGCCATGAATGTTTCTAATTTAAAGCCAGAGGAGTCAGTGGCTGATTAGAAGACAGGAAATTGGAGGATTAAACTGTCTGGTTGAACTTCCTTTACTTATCAGTACTGTGTAACTCACACTGGGTTATAAACTCATTGGGACAATTTCTACAGTGTATCAGTACTTCTGTTTTCTTAGTCTTTATTTTCCTGGAGAAAGTACAGAAAATTGGGAAAATGGGTTGTTTGCAGGTAAAACCCAATACTTTTTAATAACACTGAAGCACTGGAAGTTTAAATTAAATTTGCACAAATGTCTTCAGGTATGAGAATTCATTCAATTTTAAGTCATGCAGGTCTATACCATAGATTTTAAATTCAGTATGTAAACAACCAAGCAACAGATACTTTCGGGGAGGGGGAGGGAAATGACATCGTTTTAGTAAGAGGAGAATGCGCCATGTTAACCCTTGTTCAACCCTCTTCCCCTCAGAAACTTTCACATCTGTTGTGACACGACGCTGTAGCTGTGGGATGGTCTGAGGAAAGGCTGGAGAGAAAAGCCTGTTTATCCAAAAAACCTTGTCTGGGCTCCCAGTGGTGCCCACTGAGCCAGGAGCCGGAGACGTGACGTCCTCACTCAGTGTTTGCCGGGAGGAGCACGTTGTGTAGGTAGCTGTGTCACCAGGTGGAGAGCGAGGAAGGGCACGGCTTTGTCCCCTTAAGGGCCAGCTCATTCTTGCTGGTGATCCCCATGTCTTATTTCCAGAGCTCATCATGTCCCTGGTTATGAAATCATTGTGATAGTTGGAAAAGCCAGTAATAGCATGATCTGGAGGGTCTGTGTTGTGAAGGATGAACAGGAGAACTTGCAAGCTCAGTCCGTGCTGTACCTGAGGTGTCTCTGTGCTACCACTCACCATCATTTAATTTTACACACTGGACTGAGATCTGAAAGTCTCAAAACTGTGTTGAAAACCAGAAAGGATAGACGCTACTTGAAAGGTGTAACATCTCTGTTACCGATCTGAACCCGGGGGCTGCCAGACTAATCATGTACTCCAGTTTAAACACCAGGAGTGGATCTTTAAATGAACTGGGATGCTTGCGATGGTTTCTGGCAGTCTGGCCTTCAAACATTTGGCAAGTTCCCCACTAATACTCGGAGTAATTGGAAACAAAGATGAAAATAAAAGAATATTCTGAAACTTTTTGCTGCAAAAGTCCCACTAGTTTCTGTACAAACAATCTGAAACTTTTTACAAATAAGGAAATAGATATTTGCTTTCCTTAACTTCATATGAGAGGAAAAAGGTAATGCTCTTGGTTTATTAAAAGGTTCCCATGCTTTAATCCCAGAGTGAAAAGAATCTCACTGTGCTGCTTGAAACATCCCGCTCCCTCAGGTGTGGTCACTCACACTGACTAATATTTAAAGATTATTTCAGGATGAATAGAGTTGTTTCTTCATTGATATTTGAAGAAAAATATTCTGGTTCATAACAGCATGGACTGATATTATCTTTGTTTTTTCCATAAGTGTCACTAGGAACCTCTTGCACAAGTGCTGCAGGTAATAATTACAGAGCTCATTTCAGGTGCTCGAACTCTTTGTACATGTTCAAACAAACACTTAGCGCATGGAATACGCTCATACTTCATCCACCCACAAAAAGCAGAGGCCCTGACATACTCCCAAGAAATTCAACTGATCTTGGAGCAGGAGAAGCCAGGCTGAGTGAGGATCAGGTGCTGCACAAACCTGCGATAGCTCTTTTACACAAAGGTTTTAGCCCTTACATTCACTGCAATGGAGATCTCTGGATCTATTTTCCGTAGAGATTAATGAAGAGTAATTCTCAGTAAGATAAAAATCATTAGAACAGATTAAATAGATGTGTTGACTAGTGGAGTGAGATTCAAAATATTTTGCCTGTATAAGCGTATCTGTTGTTCTTTGGTGGTTTGTTTTTTTTTTCAGAGGCTGTGAAACGCAAAGTTAGCAATACAAGTAGGGATGGGTGGAAGTGTTGGATAGTACAGATGGCACTATAAGCTTGTAGGCTCTTACTACCCATAATTGCAATGCCCTTGCTTTCAAAGGAGTGCAGGTTGCCCTTGATGTACGCAAACAGCCATATTAATTTCACAACCCAATTGGAGTCGCACACGGATTGAGATTGTCAATAGGAGCAGTGTGGAAATTAAGAGCACAAACAGTGCTCTCAAATAGGCCTTTCTGCTTTAAACACGGCTAACTCAAAAGACACAGGGCATACATGGTCACTGACAGGGTATTTCCATAACTGAGAGAGTCTGTGAGTAAATTAGAGGGGAGTTTTTCCATATATGTTTTTTAAATCCAGAATTCAATTAGTCTGGACCTGATTCGGCATGGAAATACACTGGTAAAGAAAATGTAAAGTAGAGCATGTCTTATTGGTTTATGTCAAGGGAATATAAAGAGTATTCCAAAGTGACCCAAGTTAACCTTTTGTGTTTAGTAAGAAAAGAAAAAATCTGTTTCATTTGATCATTCAGTCAATATTTATACTTACTTTCAGGAACAAATAGAGACAACGTGCGTGTGCGCTTCTCTTTGCCGGGGTTTTTTTTACCAGAAATTTTCTTTTGTGATTTTATTTGAAAGAGTAGGTTAAGAAGAATGTGTTAAATGGGTTATTTAGGGCAGTGACTGAAAGGTGAATCACTAGGGTTTTATAAGAGCACAAACAGTATGAGTTTTCAAGGATTATAAGGAAACACAAGTAGAAGTCAACTTTATTCATGATCTGCTGCTAATGAGGACTTACAGTTTAGACAAATTAGGACTTGTTGCTTCCTCTCCTTTTACCTTGGTTTCTGAAGGAAATCAGCTCTCTGCCATGTGCATGGAAGAAAATTATCATAAGGCACTATTTAATACTCACAAGGGCTTCCCTCTTGTTCAAAAATCAATGAATAATTCTCAAAAAATTTTAAAGAAAATAGTAACTTCTTTTACAAATTATAACTGTCTCACCTGATTTTACAAGGTGCAACTTTTTCATTACGGAGATATGTAGATTTGTTGAAATTTGTTATTTTTCTATGGGCACCCTTTCTTTTTGTTCTTAATGAAGTTTTCTAAGTTTTCCACAGACAAATGGGAGAAATACCTTGCCGGGAAGTATGAGGGCATGTAGGAGGAGGACAGAGGCTTATAATGGTGGGAAACCCTCGGTGAAGGCTTGGCTTCTGGCAAGCAGTGACTTTTGGTAATTTCTAACATAAGTTTGTGTCAAGACCTGAAAGTGTAAAGAACAGAAAGGAAAGGATGGATCAAAGAGTGGGTGCTCAGTACCAGCGCTGTAAAGGAGACTGGAGGGAGGGCAGACTGTGATCTGAGAATGTTTCCTGGCTTTAGGAAGAGCAGTGGCCAAGAGATCACACCTGAGCAGAGGAAGTGAACCACAGGATGGGATTTTTTCTCTTTCTTCACTCACTCCTTGAAGTTTTTTTCCATTACTTAAAATGCCATTCAGTAATATATGGACTCCCAACTGCTCTGGTCCTCCAGTAACTGGACCACTGCACAGACAACTTTGTGGTTTATTTTCCTCTCTTCAGATGCAGGGGTAGGGTTTGAATTGCAGAGCAGCTCCTCTTTGGCCCAAACTCTTCTGCACTGAGGTAACTCCATAGCAGGAAGCCAAAGAGCCACAGGACAGCAGCAGTGGCTGAACAAAGCAAGGCTCTGTGCCAGCTCCACGAGATGTCCCCCATGACCAGCGGTGCAAGCATTTCTGATTGCATCTGCTCACTTCCAGAATTTCAGAGAATGTTTTAGGGAACTTTGCTGCAAACTCTACCTGGTGATAACTGAGAAAAGGAAAACAAGGGGGAAAAAAATGTGAAAACCAGGCTGACATTGTGCCCCTGTGGCACAGGGATTCAGAAAAGCCTCATGCTCCACTGATCATGTCCCACACCCCTGCATCCTGGTGTCTCCCACTTGTAGCTTGACAAAGTGTGGTTCCATAGCACCTTAACCTCTCCCTTCTGGAACCAGCTGTTCCCATCTCTGAACGGTGCAGTCTACCTTTCTCTTACTTGCCTCAGTTTTTGAATCTACTCCTTGATCACGGAACTGGTACTTCATAAACCCCAAGACCTTTGCAATAGTGAAATGCAGAGAGACTGGGAAGAGCACAAAACCCTAGTGAAAAAAATGTTTTATCTAGACAAAAAGTGAGTTATTATCTGCCTAAAAACACAGAGATAGATGGGCTGGGGACTTCTATTTTTTCTTGCAACAGGATAAGGGGCTGGAGACAAAACACATGTACCCTGAAAAGCAGTGTGAGACAAGGCTTTCTGGAACATGAGAAATACAGACTGATAAGGGTGGAAGAACAGAGCTGCAGAGTTTTGAGGATGGTGACAACTTCAATGTGATGCAAACATCTGTTCATGTACTCTGGATTGAAAAAATCAAACACCTGCACTCCCATGTATGGCTGCAGGTTCCTTTGTTCTAACGAGTTTTCTGGGTGCACACTCTGGGACAGGTGTGCATGAACTTGGTGTGGAATTGTTTGTATGCTGTAGGTGTTTGCACCTGCAAAATGCAGGTGCCTTCTTAAATGTGTGTTCTTACAAGCAGATGTGCAATGTGTTTCCCTTGGTTTCTGTACATGTCTGCCAAAACTATCACTTGAATTTCTTTGTGTCTCATCCTCCCCTTGTATGGAGCAGAATAAGAAAACTCACCTCAGAAAGGGCGTTAGATGATAATTAATGGGTTTTCAAAATTATCTGTAGCTGATATAATTGCAGTACTTGCTTTTTTTTAATTAAAGTTACTCGTGAAAATAAGGGTTTGCAGAATTAGGGAACTAAAGACAGTAAAGACAGTCTTTCAATCTCCCAGCAGTCTGTTTTTTGCTGTTTATTTATTGCTGACTTTTATTTTGCCTTTAAGCCAAACACTATGGGTTACTCATATAGCATATGCTTCTTCACTCTGCACACAAGTAAAAGCAGTGATCTCCAAATCAAGATAATATTTTAATAAATCTTGACTGAGGATGCCTGAAGTGGTACAAATGCTCACACTGTGTAAGACTCGGGCATCTCTGTGCATGCCACTGTTTCATATTAAGTAGGATTTTGGTAAATTGTGTGGATTACTGGGATTTCATTAAAAATTAAATGTACAATTATTTAGATGAATTTTTCACATATGCTTGTGGGCAAACAATTTTTGATTAGTTGTTGACATATAGTACACACAGTGCGTGTGTGTGTGCGTGTGCACATGTATATTTACATGCACGATATATAAATAAAATACAGACAGTAATGCAGTGTTAGGAAAGTCCACTGGTAGTCATTAATTTGACAAGACTTGTATAGGATGGGAAGAATGATCTTCCTCAGAGTGAAAAATTGTTTTCACTAGATCACATTAAGACATTTATCCAACGAGCAGTGTAAGAGCTCAGGACCAAGCACAGCTCATCTCAGCTCATTTTACCCATCTCTTTGTAGAAGTTCTTCTTCCAAACAAAACCACGGAAGGAAAATAGTGTAATGCCTGTTACTGGCCTGGGGTTGCAGGATTTGCATCAGTGGAAGGAACTTTCTCAGTTTAATTTTAATTAGAAATCAGGTGCTAAAGCTGGGGAAAAGATTTGTAAAGATCTAAAGTGTCTGAAGAGGAGCAGCTTGAATAACACTGTATTAGTCATGAGGCGAGGAAGGAAGAATGTTGTCGTGATTTGAAAGTAACATTGTTCAGTAAACGAAGATGTGTGAAGCACTTGCTAAACTAAATTAGTTCCGAGGTTTGGTGCACGTTTGTGTAGCTCTGTTCATTGAAGCTTTGAACAATTGTGAAGGAGAAAACAGAAATTCACTTATTAAGGAAAAAAAAAAAAAGCTTGAATTCTTTTCTGGTGGTGTTTATCGGCAGCAATTCAGCTGCTATTTTTCATATTTCAGACAGAATCATTAATTGGCACAAATAAATAGACACAAATAATACAGTGTAATTCTCTGAATTTTATTTTGAGGTGCCAATCTAACAAAGACTTTGCTTTCCCTCACACAAACAGAAGTTGTAGAGAAGTTTTAGGATCCTCTGCTCCTAATTTTTCTAAAGAAGCTGTTCCTCAACAGTTGACCTTTTACTAATACATGGATTCATTATGCAGGAAGGGTAAATCTTGTGGTCTGAGTGTCCTCTGTAGAATAAAATTGAATAATTGTTGCCATATACTTCTTATTGTATTATCTCGTGATTAATTTTTCTAAGAGTTGGTGTTCCAGCCTCTTCATGGGGAGTGGGGACAGTGTCTGCACTCTCAGGTCATGTTCTCACCTCCTTTTATCGCACCCCTGACACTCACCCATCTACCTGGGATCTTTACCTCTGTGCCACTACACTTGTTGCTGTCTTACTCAGTTAAGAAGTACAAATAGCCCCAGCATTGCCAGCTGCAGTCCCAGGCTGGATCATTACTCCAGATTTGAGGTTAATCAACTGCAAATTCCATTAGCTTCATACAGAGTGAAAATAAAGAACAGACGGTCTCGCATGTGAGCCAGAAGTCAGGTGCAGCACAATACGGCCAGCCTTCAGGTAGAAGGATTTTTTCCCTTTGGCCAACACCTCTGAGATCAGACCAAAGGAGCAGATCAAAAAAAGATTTTCATGAAAGTTTTATAGACTCACTTTTTTTTTTCCCCCCTTCCCTTTTCTCTCCATTTCCAATTGCAAACATTAGTTCTTCACTTGATTTTGGTGGCATTTTTACCCTTTTTTCTGCTAAACACTATGGAACATTGTCGTTAAGAGTTATATTCTCAGGCACCTTATGTTCTTTACCTACATGTTGATTGTGTAACTTGTTTTATTGCTTGAGGAAGTGCTAGGTGAGATTTGGGAGGGATATAGGGGGCAGTTCACTGTTGAAGACCCATTTACTGAGATCCAAGTGCTGACAGGCACATGCACCTTGTGAGCTCTGTCACGGATTTCAATAGGACTCACAATATCAAAGCTGGAATACACAGGAGAGCAGAGGAAGGAACCAGGCCTAGACGCTTCCCTGCTGCTTTTATTCCGTGCACTGTCTCCCCCCACTCCCCTGAGATAGTGGGTTTGTTTGTCATTGGTGGTTTTCTCATGAGTCCATTTAAAATGTTTAAGTACTTCTTTTTTCATGTGCTACAAGAAGTCAATATTTATAGATTTTTAAAAAAAAATTAATCTGCAGTTGAAAGCAAAAGCAATGCCTTTGATAATCTGAAAACTCTAAAGCAAAAGCTTTCCCATCAAGCAGAAAGAACTGCAGGAAAGTCGGGTCTGTGGGCAGAAGTTGAGATGCTGCTGCACGCAGAGTGTTCCGCACTTTCAAGGCTGAATTCTCAAAATGTACATTAGCACAGTGATTGCCAAACAAAGTGAATTTTGTGAGCTGTGGTTTTGCTGTGCATTCCTCTCTCTTCACCCAGTTTTGATGGGGAAGGGAGGTGCCTGTGTGTATGTGTGTGTGTATCTCCCTATATACATATGTTAGATTATCACTGGCACACCACTACCAAAGGTTAGGGAAAATATTGCTGCCAACAGAACTAAAGATTAAATAATCCAATCTCTGGGAACTGTAAACTAACAATCACTATCACAAACGGGCCCTTTCTAATCATAGTTTGTGGTGGAATGAAAGATGCAATTGTCTGGAATTGATGAATATGGGATCCATGCTGGCTTCAGGGTCAAAGGTGACTTCATGCAAAGGTCCCTTTCTCTCTGGCACTGCTGCCTTTGTATAGCATAGCTTGGCAGCTATCTCTTTGCACTTCGGCTACCTGCCAATGCAGCTGGTACTGTGCAACTGTCTGGTACAGACTACAAAGCATCACTCAGCAACCAGCAGCTCCGCATGGGGCCCCTTTTCTAGGATGACAAAGAAAGATGGGCTATACATTCTGCCATCTATGCCCATTAAAAAGACTCTTAAATTGCATTACTACAAGTTATTGTTAATTATGTAGTAGTCACTGGATCTGTATGATCCTTTGAGGGGTTGATAATCTTTACTGTATGCTGGCAGTGTGAGTAATCAAGAGGGAAAAATCAGTATTTTGTTGTGTAAAAAGTAAGTACTTATGTGGTAAGTTGTTTGTGTGTAGACATATGAATGAAACCTTCACTTGGACAGGTTTCTGGCATATGCAGAAACAAAACTGATTCAACTAGACAAATTACTTGTGAAGTTGTGTCCTTATAGCTTCAATATTCATGTTGTAGTTAGGCTCGGGAGGTGCTTTTGTTGGTAAGCGTTTATCCTGAAAGCTTGCTGGTTGTTAAAGTGTGCCTTGAGCAGAAACGGGGATGGAAAAAAAAGGTTCCCGGGTACATTAGAATAAACAATTTCAGTTTAGAAATCATAAAACTAATCAGTGTTTAAAGGAAGGGATTCTGATAATGGAAATGGCATCACTGTCCGACCGGCGGGACACTGAATATCCTGAATACTTTTTTCCTCGGTAGTGCATTTTCTTCCTGTTCTTAAGAAATTTTTTGTAGTGGAGCCAACAAAAGGAAAACCTTTGTCCTCCCTAAAGCTGAGGTCCTGGCTGTCTCCTGAGGAATGGCTGAGCTACTTCTCTTCTTCTCTCCAGGCATGATGAATTGCATTGCAACTAAATCTGCAGGCCTGATTCCAATGGGTATTTTCCAACTCCTGTAAGCCCATCAGTGTTAATATAAAACTGGAATCACTAATTTGGGCAAGCGAGATTGGATTCGCCTTCAGTAGGATGTATCGATGACTTGCTCCATAGATCCAAGTTATTTCAACTTAAATATCTTGAGCCAAATGCCCCTGTCAGCTGGCACAGCTCCCCTGAGGTTAATGGAGATGTACCAGTTTACCTCTCCTGAACTTTCTGGCACTTGTTTTTCTTAGGATTTCAAGGAAAAATCTGCAAGGAAAATGGTGGGACTTTTTTACTCGTGACTGAGTTTTTTTCCCCCTTTTCTTTTTTCCTGCTTTCTCTGCACTATTTATGATCTTGCACTTGCCTCCTGTAGAGCTGGCAGGCAGCCTAAGATGTACACCAAATTCTGGGGAGGAAGCAACACCATTTCTGTATAGTACCACTGTGAGAGCTAGTCTGTTGGACCACTTTTATTTCCTCTTTTGTTCAAATTACACAAAAATCTGAGAGACACGAGATACAACAGGAGGAGACGAAAACCCTCAGTCTTCAGTTTCTCTCTTTCTCCTTGCATCTAATATTCCTTTTCTAGCCTTGTTCTGGTATCAGCTATTTGAAATAGTTATATATAATTTAACATTATACAAAAGTATTGTCATATCAAACATAGTGAAACGGATTCCAAAAACACCATCTGGTATTTGGGAATGCACTGTGAGTTGGGAACGTGAGAAGAGATATTCTTTGCCACTTTGCTTGGGACCCAGCCATTAGCAGTGTAATTGCCAAGAAAAGGTGACAGGCTTCAGGCTTAATGCAAGTGGTTGGGTTTTTTTCCTCTCTCTCTCTCTCTCCCAGTCTGTTAACTCTATGAGTCCTAAACTAAATGCAAAAGGCACTGTAAGGACAACACCAGGCAAAAAAAATAGGCTCCCTTAAATTTAAAGGCATGGCAGAAAATGAAAACAGTCACTGGGCTCCTATAAGAAGACTGGAATAAGTGAAAGCAAAATAAGCTTGTTGAGAGGAGGAAAGAAAACAAGACATGTATGTTTTAAAGCTGCAGTGTGCTACACAGAATTGTTCTCTTAAGTAGTGGATTTGTAATGATTAGTTTCCCAAGCTTTATCCAAAAGCTCATTTTAAAGCCATCATTAGTTTCCTCTAATCCACTCAAAATTGCAAAACGAATATAGCGAAGGTCATCTGTGACTATTCGAAACCTGCTTTACTTGATGTTATCTCGCTTCTCCCTCCGTATCACCATCTATCCCTTTAAGGTGGGGAGGAAGAGAGAGAAGGTTTAATAAATTAAAATCTCAGATTGATTTCTGTGGGAATATTATTTTGCTGTGTAAGACTCCAAAGGGCATGCACAGTACAGTTTATATTATTTCATGCTGCTACCATGTATGCTGCTATTGGCAGGTGTAATTCTAACAAGTTCTGCCAATAACTCTCACCTGACAACCAGATCAAACATGAGGGATGTAAAAAATCAGAGATATTTGAACAAGGATCAAAGTCTCTGTATTGCATGCAGGAAGGCAAATAAACTTTGCAGCAGAGGATGAAAATAAGTGAATAACACAGAAAGGTTTTCATCTTCATTGATTTCCATCTAACATTTGAAATACAGCCTTGTATTAATTCTCAACTTTAAAAAAAGGCCACATTGATTTGTTTCGGCATGTCAGAAACTGCGATGCTACAATAGATCTGCTATTAAATTACACAAAATAAAATGATTTCTGGTGGGTGTAGCTAATGCTTGCCAAATTAGATGAAATGAAAGCTAACCCTCTTAGTCTAGCTGTTGTTTTTAAATATTTATGTCTTTAACAGACATTTGTGTGTGCCATGAGGGGGACTAGAAACTCCTTTGCTATCAGTCAGTTGATGTAGACATGCAAAATTCTTACAATCTCAGTACCAGACTCGCACGAAACGTTCGTCACCGCAAGTTCTTTCAATTTCTTTGAAATTCTTCCGCCGATTCACCACGCTGCCGGTTTGGCTCCCGTTACTTATTTATTTACTGCGATTGCATTTCCCTGCAAATGGGTTCTGTATGCAAAATTTAGGCTACAAGGTGTAGCGCAGATTTTTGGAGCTGAACCTTTCAGTGCAGAGAAGGTGGTGGCAGCCCCACGGCTGCCAGATTGCTCGAGGGACTGCGAGAGAAGCTGCGAGCCCAGAGCTCACCCTCTCTGCCGGCGACCAGCCGGCGCGAAACTTTGCCCTGAAACAAACACCGCCGAGCCTCGCCACGCATCCGAGTGGGAAAATGAGTCAAACATCACAAAGGAATCTCTCTGCTCTTTCTGAGACTTTTATGGGGTGCAATTTTATCCCGGCCGTGCCCGGTCTGACCTCCAGTGCTGTTTGCTTTCTAAAAGGCTGTGATGGTCTCTGATACGGCGCTCATTTAATACCAGGTTTCTGGCTTTGAACTGTGTCGATACAAGGCAGTGCCCAACGCACTGGTGTCCCAAACCCTCCTGACTCAGAACCCAACCCAGGCAGCCCAGAAGAAAGATAATGTTCTGATTTCTATCTCACAAAAACAAACACTCTTTTCAGGTAAAGCCACCCTCCAACAGAGTATTGTATTCCTGGTCTTGTTCAGAACCCGCTGCTCCAACAGTTCTGCCTTTGGGAGCACAGCTCTGCTTGGGATGGAGCAGTGAGGGACACATCTGGCACCTCGAAGCACAGACACTTATTGCTTTGATCATTTCAGTGACAGAGGGACAGACCACATGCAGGATTCCTGATTCCTGCTCAAGGAATCAAGAAACACAACCAAAATTGGTTTGTAATTTAATTTCTGAAGGGTGTTCTCACCTTTGAAAACTTTTTCATAGAAGAGGGGAAGCCCTTCAACACAAGTGAAACATGATAATACTTTTTGCATAACAGTTCCTCCAGTAACTGCACAAATTCTCTCCTTTTGACTGTGCTTTACTTTGACTTTTGCCTATTGAATAATCTACTTTTTAAATACATGTATTTTATTTAACAGTTTTAATCAACAACTACAGTAACAGAAATTTGTATCTTCATTCATTAAGTTTATATGAAGTGTGTTTTAAGCCCCTGTTGAACACCTACAGCCTCTGTGACCCCAAACGTGCTGCTGTGGTTAATAGCAGCAATATTTTGATTCAGTACAACTTACTCCCTATTCGTCCCCACCACACAGCACGGGGCACCTCAGGGACACCCTGGATGTGTGCAGGCTGCAGCACCCTGTCCCCAGCTCCATCTGGGTGCGGGCACACTGGTGCTTTCCCAGGTGGTAAACTGCCAACTCCAGCAGTTTCAGCTTTTTATCACCTTAACAGGAATGTGCCACTCACAGCAAAGTGGAATTACTGGATCTTTCCCCTCATTTTTTCCATTCTGCAATAGAGGGCTTTGCCTGTTTTTCCCTTCCCAGCCTATGCCAGGCTGGGGTTTTGTTTTGCTCTCCGGTGACATGATGACAAACTGCAAATGAATAATCAGAAGTACTTAGAATGAAAATGGCAAAAATATTATTAGTTGCTGCCCCCCACCCCTACTCCCGCTCTGCTCTCCCATTTTCCCCTCCCTCCTCTTTTGACGGCAGGCAGAAAATGCAGATGCCAAGGCAGCGGAAGATATTTTTAAGCAGGAGCATCTGGCTCCTTGGCAGACTTCACAGGCAGTTGGTTTGGTTGTTTTGGAGTTGCCTCTGGGTCTGTCACATGTTTTGGCATCTGACTGATTGTCTGGGCTGCCTCCTCTTATTGGACATATTTTTTGTTTGACTCACCTTTGATTCTGAATTGTCTCTTTATTTTCATTTGCCAGTGAACAGCAACTTCAGCTGATCCTGGGCTTGTTTATGTAGAAATAGCCCCTGTTGTTCCCTGCCTGTGGCTCACGGGAGCCTCCTGCCTGCCCGCTCTGTGCTACCAAAGGTGCTTCCTGCTGCTTCCTCAGGATTCGGGTCAGGCTCTGGGCACTCCCTGGGAAGGAAACTGTTCCACAGGGAAGAGCTTTCCTGCATTCAAATACGCAGCCAAAAGCTGGACAGACACTGTTCCCAATATATGCTGTATCTCTGTGTGTGGTTTGGGTTTTATTGAATAGATATATACATATATGATTTCATATATATATATATATATATATATATATATATATACATGATTATTATACTGGGGAGAAGGTTTATCTTAAAACAGTGTTGTTTTTACTATTTTTGCAGAGTGTAAAAAACTACTTAAAATTACATGTCTCTTCCCATCTTTTAAAGTTAGATGCTTAGCAGCATTTGCTCCTCTGCTTTCTCAGCATGGTAAATCATGGGCAAAGCTATTTTTTAACTCAAAAGAACTTTTTCCCCCCTCAAACATCGCATCAAGGCAGTCTGGAAGCCTGTCCCTGCGACCTGCCCCAGCCTGCAGAGCCAGCCCCGGGATTTTCCGAGTGCCAGGGCAGCGAGGCTGGCAGAAACAGGTGGGCTCACAGCAGGGAGCAGCAGCCCAAGCCCCGCCACAAGTTCTGCTGGGATTTTTTTAGGTGGTTAAACTAAATCTAATTAAACCAGAGCATGTTTAAATGAGCTTCATTTAAACGTGCACTTTGTATCAGTCCTCTACTAATAACAGCAGCTCTTGCTTTTCTTATTGTTGCTATCACTTTTCTGTCTTTTCTGATACTCTCAGGGATTGAATGGATTATTTCTCAGAAGGATTGGGTTTATATTTCTAAAATGCTGGTTTGGATCTGTCCTCTGAACTAGTCCTTGCTGTGCTCAGGAGGCACCACGGAGATTCAGACACAAGATAGAAATCTGTATTTTCAAGCTAAAATGAGACCCTATTCCATAAAGTGTTTTTCATTTAAGGAGCCTGCAAATAGAAGAGAGAAAAAATGCTAGTTTCTAAGTACATCTGTAGTGTTTTGAAGGCAACCTTGTCAAAGATTGTTTTTCATTGATCTGATGTAAAGAAGGCATTGTGTAACTTATACGTTGCTTGGAATTTTTTCTTAATTGCACCAAATTGAATTAAACTTTTCCAGGGAAAAACATAATATGGCATTTTAAAACAAAAGCCCCCAGTATGGGATTTTCACTGGAGTTAAAGTATTGCCTTGTCTTTTACCGGCCTGTTATTATTGCCTCATTCAGGTACATGTTTGAAAGACCCATCTATATTATCACTGTAAATAGCAAGGAAGTCAGAGACCAGGAAACTGGCACGTATGTACTAAAGCTATTTATTCTCAGGACAGGATGTTTTGGGCAGCTAAGCCCCATTCTTGTCTCTTTTCCTACCTGTACACAGCAGGGAACTGCAGAGTAACTCTCCTAGTGCTTGGAGGTCACAAACACAGAGAAAGATGACTAAAAAGATTTTAAAACCTGAGAGAAATTGTATTTGCAGTTGGGTTTTTTTGTGTGTGTGGGAAGACAAAAATATTTTCAAAGAAATTTTAATTCCTAAACCAGTGACTGAAGAAACAGTCAGAAAAAACCCCACAGGTGTGAATGCAGACACAATTGCACGCACACACTTTTTACACAAAATTACTTTTACCATCCAATCACGAGACTTGGCTTGACTGATTCCAGGCAAAAACCAGATCCCAGATCTGTAAGGAATATTGGTAAATATTTGCACTGAACACAGTATCACATACAAATTAAAGTGAGTTTCCAGCTCTGTGTTTGCAGAAGGAAGCCTGTGAGTACGGCAAAGGCCTGAGTTCTGAAATCTGAAAAAGAAAATTACTATAAAACTAGCAAAGCACCCTGTCTACACTGTGTTTTAAAAGTCATCTTGGTATTCTAGAGAATGTGCATCATAAATTTTGAATAGATGGGATTAGCAATATCATGAAGGGGAATCCCAAAGGAACTATCTCCAACAAGGAAGGAATCTTGTAAAAGACATTCACAATAAATCCTTTCATCGGCCTTGGCACTTGGATGTAACTCTGTGGATTCCCTCTTAGGTTTCCCTAGGAGAAAAAAAACACAGGTCCTTTCGGGCTTTCGATTCTGTGAGTTGGTTTTGTGATCCGAAAGCAGCATATGGGTGCTTTCACCTTTGTTTTTCGGCACCTGCAGCACTTGGCAGATCCATGGCAAAGCAGAAGCAGCAGCACAAAACAGGGTATTATTGGGAGAGGGAGATGCAACTCTGAGCTCTCTGTCCTCCTGGGGTAAGCAAATAGCAGAAAGCAGCTACAGCACCATGCCAATTATGGTCCTGGGGAACAATGTGGTTACAATAACTAATTTTGAGAATAGCCTTATTTCTACTACTCCAAGTCTGTGCAGCCTCGTCCAACAGGAGACTTGATTTTCAAGGACACAGCTCTGGGAGCACGAGATTGCAATCTCTGACAAGAGTTACAGGCTTTGGACAGCAAAAAGCACAGGGGCTTTTCTGTCCTGCCTACAAACAGTTCCCCCAGAATAATAGGGAAGTCTTTAGGAGCACAGTAACACTCCTTAAAAACCCTTGGATCCGTAAATATTGTGGACAGTGCTGCAGCTGGACAGACACCCTTCTCAAGGGAACAGAGACGTCTTTAGCACTTCTGGTTTGGTGTCTTGGCTTCTGGCAAGGCAGGTCAACACACATTCCCCACTAAGGGTAACTGACTGTACTTTTCTTATTGTAAAAAAAATCCTCAGTCAAAGTCAAGTCCTGACAAATCCTTACCTATGTAGCTGCATTTTTTCAGGAGCCCTAAGAACAAGTCCATGTGTCTTACTGTGTCCTTTTCTGTGATCTTTTTTATGGTCACGATGCACTTTGCACCTCTACAAGACTTAATAAAGGAAGACTTCAAAAATATTGGCAAAAAATTACGAAGTGAGACCATTCTACTTGGCAGGGAATGGTAGTCTTCAGTTCAGCAGTAGAGGAAAAAAGGGTTAATTCTACGAATTCTATGAGAAAGGGTTGATTCTATGAATATTGAACACTGTGCCATACAAGGCCAAGAGTCACTCCATCACCACATCAGCCCTGTTGTAAACTCTGCAAACACATTGTAAAAGATGAATGATGAGCTTGATTTCTCTTCCTGCTTTACTGAGATCCTTTTTGTCACGAACTTGACTGATTTGAGAAAGGTGGTTCTGTTGTCTTTGTAGCTGAGCTAGGAAAGAAACTCATCTGGTTTCTCTCAACTGAAACGAGTAGCAAGGGAAAATATAAAACTGTTCAGAAATGATTTGTCATCAGGACACAAAGATCCGGCTAAGGTCAGAGCTAAGACTGAATATTATTCCTTAAATCCCCTAGAAGTTGTGGGTGGTTACACTGGTGTCACCAAGAGGCTCTGAGCATCTCACTACTGCAAGTTCTGGAAATCTTTTTTCCTCTTCAAATTGAAAGATGCTGCTGTTCCCAATCAGACTTCCAAAAACAGGGACATGGCTTGGCCACTGTTGAGATGGATTTAGTCTCCCAGAAAAGTTGTTTTCTCTGTAACCATCTGACACAGGTGGAGCTTGTGCCAACGTAGTGAGCGCAAATTACAGCCAACGTGATGCAGAGTATCTTGTGCATGGACCTGTGTAGCTGTGTAATTGCTTGGCACGTCTTTGGCCCTTCACTTGTCCCAAGTGATAGGTGTGTGAATGGGTTTATAAGAATAATAATTCCCGAACTTACAGCCAACTCTTTTCCTCTCTCCATTACCCTGCTGAAAAGATTTCACAGCCATTTGTATTGGTTGCAGAAGCCGGTCAAAGACATGAATTTAATCAGAACTTTGGCTGTCACTCTGCTCCTAGCAGAGATTTTTTGGAGCTGTGTTTCCATGTTCAGAGCAATATAGTTTTCCTCATATTTAAAATGATCCAAGAGTCGTGACCCATGACAATGAGAAAACAATGGCTTAAGATCTAGATCATCTGGAACATAAACTGATCCATGGACCAAAAAAAAAAAAAAAAGAGGAAAAAAAAAGTGAGAAATATTAAAATCACATCTGAACCAAGAATAATTGTCCTCCCAGCTCTCAAGGTTCACACAGAAATGTGTGAAATTGAAAGGGCAAACCATGGTATAAATTTCACTCACCCGTTGTGGCGCTGAGATCAGTGAGACGCTGAGATTACGGAAATGAATCCTGGGATTCATTGCAGAGCATAGCAAGGAATATCAGGTCTTCACACCTGAAGTTTAAGTGAATGTTTAAACACAACTCAGGAGCACAAAACATTTAACTGTAAAATATGAGAATGCTCTCCTGATGCACCACATGCTCATTACCAGAGCATCAATCACTTTTCCTCTGCTTTCTGCGGGAAATAGATAATATTTTCCTTTCCCACTCCATGTTTTTATTGGGGATTTGTACCTCAGCATCCTCCCCAAATACTGAGAGCCCCTCATAGCAAGAGGGGAGTGCTGTGCTCCCTTTGTGATTGCCCTGGGACGAGGCTCAACTCAGCGAGATGTGAGCTCTGCAAGCCTAAACACTGCTCTGCAGGCTTGAGTTTTTGGGTTTGCATCTGACCTATGAACTTTACATCACTTAAGGGTAGATTCTCCCTGTGGTTTAGTACAAACAGCCAAGGGTTGAATTCATACTGTGTTCTCGCAGATGAAACTTCACTGACTTATGCCAAGCAATATATTCTGCATGTTCCCAGTTTACACATTAAATCTATGGGGTAGAAGTGGGCAAAAAGTAGGAAATCTCCTATTACTTATGTAGGGTGAGAAATAACTTTCAGTGGGTGGATACAGTTTCTGGAGGAAATAAGCTGTCTCTGCTTTGAAGGAACATTTCAATAAGAGGGAATAGTTTGAAGCATTAACTGAAGTAGAAGAATTCACTTCCTTCTTTACTTCAGAAAATATCAGTGATATTCCCCAGAGGGGACAAGAATATATTACCATTGAGTTGAAATCCTTTGCACACGTAGATTTTGACTTTGCTGGAGAGAAGAATTTGCAGTGAATCATTTATTCACAGAGATGGGAGAAATTAACTTAGAGTTTTTTCCGGGTGGAGAAAGTGCTTTGTAAACAACCAAGATGTGTGTTTTGAAAGATGAAGGTGAGAAGGAGCAGGGAGTTGTCACTATTGAGATACCATAGTGTAATTTATAAACAATGATTCTATTGCAGCTCATTGTGGTTTAATATGTGAAAATATACTCATTCTTGAATTTTATGATGTTTCAGTGCACACAGTCCCTACCCAGCATCACTAAATGCAGGGAGTATTCCTAATCTTGTATTTGTACAGCACTGATCCCAGTAGGCTTCTGGTCCATCCCTCAGGCTCCTAAATGCTGTTGCAGTAAATATAAACAACACCCCTGAATTTCAACAAGAGTTGCAGAAGTATTTCCTCTTCCTGAGGAAAGAACTGGACTTGTTTGGATTTAAAGAACCGAGTTTGTATTTCTAGAAAGCAAAGCAAGTGAAAATGACAGCCTGCTTGTGGAGAGCCCCACTGACCCCTGTAAGACTGCAGGTAGTTAATTTTTGGCATAAAGCAAAATACATTGTTGGTGGGCTAATGTTCCCAACAGAAAGCAAAAAAAAATGAATGGGTGGGCACTAAAGAGGTAGTTAGAAACCTCTTCAATAAACACCTTCTTTGGGAATTTCTGGTGAAAATGAAAGGAGGACAAACTGGGGAGACTGTTGATTTTTTTACCACTGCTCTGATTCATGTGAGTTTGATCCTTGCCTTTCACAGCAACTCTGGGGTCCTCATTTAGTCATTTGCTCCTCATTTTCCCCACATTTAAAACAGCAGAGATAACACATTGCTCTGTAAAAATACTGGGAAGGTAAAACCCCAGGGCAGAGCAGCAGAAAAATACAGCGGTGGGGCAGGTCACCTCTGGCTGGTGTGCACTGATGTATGTCACACCAAAATGCAAGTGGGGCATGTTGCAAGCTGTGTATTTGTATAATCGAGTTAAACTGAGACTGCCAATAAATTATATAGATGCTGTGCAATGTTTTGGTGAAATCAGCTGAAATGTAGCTCAACAGCTGGAATAGAAAGTTGAGATTTCACATTTTCTTTGCATGAAGGCAGCTATAAAGGACTTAGAAACCAGTCAGAGAAGACTGAAAAGACTGTCCTCTGTAATGGACTGTCCTAAAATCATGTTATCCTTTAACAGGATTATCCATGGGAAGATAGAGAATTGATACCTTCGTCCTATAAAATGATGGTCTTAAAATAATCTCCTCTTGTTAACCTGCTAGTCAGCTTTAGGGCAAAGAAGTGACGACTCAGCTGCTTCACGAATTACTGTAGGTTTATAGGAGGAAGCACAGGCAAGAGCTGGTGTGATGAGTCATAACACACCTTTGTCATGCTACAACATTTCTGAGCTCCTTCTGTAAAAATTTGTTCTCCTTTAAAGGCATGAGAGCCCAGGCAGCCCAGCCCTGCCAGCACAATGGAAGTGGCTGTGTCACTCCAGCTATGCCGTGCCTGCAGTCTGTGCTCCAGTGATTGATGGATCCTCGAGATCCATCGTGACCTTGCTATTCCTATCAATGGGCATCCTGTCGGGAACCCCAGGGCTTCTGTCACACTGACACCCTCACAAGCCCATCACAAGTTTCATGTTGCAATGCTTTCCTTTGAAGCTGCAGCTCCTTTATTTAGCCTGCCCCGAGTACAGTTGTTTTGTCCACCTTTGGTGTTGCATCAGCAAATTAGTAGTTCTGTGCTCTCAGCTGTTACCACACCACAAAGCAGTGGAACAACAGAGCTTTGCCAATCAGCAGCTGTATTTCTGATCTCTCTTATCTGTTGTTGTTTTACTTCTGACCTTGGTTATTACAAGGTTATCTACAAAATACTCCCAGCCTCTCTTCAGTATAGTGGTTTAGGGAAGCAGGAGATTCACTCACAGAGTTTCTCGTCTGAACTCTGGACACAGGACAGTGTGTCTTGATGCAGAAAGTGCAGAGCACTCCACACCATAGAGAGTTCAGGACAGAGCAGAGCAAATGCGAGCTGGTGTCCTAAGCACAGGCTGAGAATTAGGGCTTTAAAGTAGGTTATGCCACCAAAATCCATGAAGAGAAAGCAAAACTCAGGAGAAGAAAGTACGGACAGAGAAACATAAATTATTTCTGGCTGGGCAAGCTGGGGTCCTGATCTCCTCCACAGACACCAGACTTCCAAGGACACCTTGCCAGTGACCCCAGAGTGTTTCCATCACATGCCTCAGTCACTGTCCCAGCCTTGCTGCTCTCCTCTGTTGGCGGCAATCCAGGTGAAACTGTTCATTCTTCCCTCTCACCACTGATAAATGCAGAGAAGCCTTTTATTTCATTTTTGAATGGTTTCAGCACAGGGAACGGTATCAATAAAACAATAAAGCTCCTACCAGATATGACATAATGCTTCTTGGAGGTCACATCATTCCCTTCCTAGATAGCAGAGCTGTTCTGGGGCTGTCAGCCCATTAGTCTGAGAGGATTGTCATGATAACCAGAAAAATACAGTCAGGCCGAACTCAGAGAAAAATTCTTTTCTCTTGCAAAAGCAAAGCTTTCAATTTCTATGTGCCCTGAGATGCAAGAGGAGGTGACTGAAGCCAACAAGGTTCCTACAAATAGAAACCTTTATCATTGTAAATCAACTTGGTGAGTAGCAATTGACTTCTTTGTCTCTAGAGACATTTAATAAAGTACCCTGCAGCCTCTTTGTCATCCATTAGTCACCAGATATTGGACATTCCATTTTAAAAGCACCATTTCTTCTTTTAAATATATAGCCTATGAAAGATCTATATTTTACCTCTTTTTGGATGGACACGTTAAAAGGATGTTCTTACTTCCCACTCTTGATTGAAAGTGTTAAGAAAGTCCTGTTGTATGTGAAGAAAATGTAAGTGCATATTTAGCAGCGGTTTTGCTTACCTTTTTTTATTGATAGTAAGTTGTACATCTCCAGCCTGCTCTAGAGGCCAGAGCATCTTCCATAAGAGTTGCTGAAATCCAGCCTGGCCAAGGTTTTAGGGAGACATGGCATTATGGAAAATAGGGAAAACTGTTGTTATCCTTTGTATCGTATTTAACAAAATCTATAAACTAAAATATTGAACAAATCCATCAGCTGCTCAAGTTTATTAGTGTGCACATCTTGAGGAGTAAGGATATTCTCTTCAAAGAACCCCAGAATCACAGAATGCCATTCCATCCCCTGGCATGGGCAGGGACAGCTTCCACTATCCCAGGTTGCTCCAAGCCCCATCCAGCCTGGCTGTGAGCACTTCCAGGGATGCAGCAGCCACAGTTTCTCTGGACAACCTGTGCCAGGGCCTCACCACCCTTACAGCAGAAGATTTCTCCCTATTTTTCTTGTATTTCTTCCTCCTGCTTTTAGCTGATTTGCCACCAACTTCTGGTTCTGCCTGTGCTGCAAGTCCTCATTGTAACAGACTTCAGACCTCAAGGGCAGGAACTGCTGGAGGTTGAACATGCCACTAATCTCTGCCTTGGCACAAAATAAAACAAGATCCAGGTCTTCATGGAGACAGTGCAAAGCTTGACAATCCAAACCCTAGAAGGTCCAAAAATTCACATAACAAATAAGAAGGGCATATCTTTAGTTTCGTGTTTAGCCTCCTGATTTTCTAGTCAATGTCAATTATGTTTGTGCGGTCTGGAGCATGATTTTGACATTGATGATGCCACTGTTCTCACCACAGGCTGCTGCTCAAATGGGCACTGTATTGTAGGACATCTTGTACCACTGTGTAACTGGACCCCAGCTCCCTGGGAGATCTGCCATTTTTAGCTGTTCCCTCGGTAGGCTGATGACACCAGCATTTTCCTGCTGGACCAACATCTTTTTGAATCCTTACTCTGCATCTCAGACTAAGACTTCAAAGCTCTGCTTCCATGGTGAGGCAAGTGAAGACCTTGCTGACACATTGCAATCAGTGAAATGTGAGTTTGGCTGCAGTTACTAATTTTGTAAAACAATGAACATAGACAAGACTCAAGTAAATGTCTGAGCAGTGAGGAATGCTGCAGTTGATATCTGCACTTTTCAGTAAATCGCTTGATATTCACTGTGACAGAGTTCTGTTTCTCTGGAGTGCTTTATTGCGTGTCTTTTATTGGCTTTTTGAGTTCAGATTCTGTGACCGGTATATTAATTTTACTTTTTTATTTTATTTCCCCTTTTATATTTTGCAATTACATTAACTCAGCCTTTCCCAATCAATAATTGCTGCAAACAATTTGCCTTTCACTGCACATACAAAACCTGTAATACTAGTCTTCAAGTCTTTATAGTTTCTTTACTGGTGTTAAATTTATTATACCTTATTAGCATAGGAAAAAGCATCAGTAAATGACCTGCTGCAGTGGCAGGTGAGTAACAGACCAGCATCCACTTCTTGCAAAAAAAGTACTCTAGAATGGAAAAAAAAACCCCAAACCAGTATTATTTCTCAAGAAATTTGTAGCAGGGCTGTAATTACTGGCATAAATTCTCTGTGGTAGCTTTTAAATCCATGCAAGCACCAGCCAGGGAACCAGGAGCCCCACAGAGAGCTGGGATGAAGGCACTCGACACGTGGGGCAGGCAGCACGGTGGATCCTGCCCCATGGGCTGTGCAGGAACAGGGCAAGCCAAGGAATGCTCGGCTTCTACTCCCTGGGGGGAAGAAAGATTGTTCATATTATTTTCTCTAGACTTCAGGCTAAATCTTACTCATTTTATTTACAGAAACTGTTTCAAGCCATTGACTAGAGCAACACTACTCATATGGGTAAAGGAAAGAAGAATTTGGCCTTGTGGAAACTTTAAAGTCCTAGGATTTATGTTCCTTGCATCCCTCAGATTTGCAAATGTTGACGCATACTCCTAGATTTTCACTCATAAAAATGCTGCTTGTGTTTTGGAGTTTCTTAGAAAAATATTTTTAAATCACTTTCCACCCTTAAGGGCCATTTGAAATTCACACTCCCAAGGCTGTAAAACAACACTTCAGGTTTGGTTTTAACAGGGAAAAGGCAGGAAGCTGGGTTTTAGTACATGGCTCTCAGAACAGTAGGTGATTCTGAAGACAGCTTTGGTGTCAGCTCTGAATATCCCATCTTGTACTGGTCCATGCAAGAACAACACATATCATTTTTTTGCTTTGGATTTTTAACATTTAATTTTATTAGCTGGGGAAAAAAAAAAAAAGTGGACATACACTTTTAACGGGAGTGTATGAGAACTGACACATCAGGAGCAATTACAAATACAAGCTGTGTAACGTAAATCTGCAGGCACTCTTTACAAACCAGAGGCTTTGGCTCCATGCATTTTAATGGCCTCAAACATTCTTGTCTGTCAGTAAAAAAATCAAACACTTTGTCTTCAGTGCGATGTGTACCTAGGAAATATTTTTTAGTGTGACTTTGACTAGGGATTGAACCCAACATCTCCCTCTATGAAAGGACGATCTTCAGTTTGAACTTTGCAGCTGCTGCCTTGGGCCATGGAGGTGCCCACTCCAAGGAGAGTGCTGCATCACCCAGGGTTCTGGCAGGAGCACAGCTCTGCCACTCCAGCATGGGTCACCATGCTGGGAAGGAGGAGATCAGTCCACAGAATCAAAGAACCACAGAATGGTTTGAGTTGGGAGGGACCTTAAATCTCATCTCATTCCAATCCCCTTCCACTATCCCAGGTTGCTCCAAGCCCCGTCCAACCTGGCCTTGGACACTTCCAGCTGCTCTGGGCAACCTGTGCCAGGGCCTCACCACCCTCACAGGGAAGCAATTTTTCCTAATATCTAATCTAAACCTACTCTCTGTCAGTGGGAAGCCATTCCCCCTTGTCCTCCAGGCCCTTGTAAATAGTCTCTCTCCAGCTCCGTTGTCAGCTCCTTCAGGTACTGGAAAGCCACAATTAGGTCACCCCAAAGCTTTGTCTTCTCCAGGCTGAACAATACAAAGCTGGTGAACCCCAGAAAGCTGAGTGCAGGTTTGTGACTGAAGGGTTGAGCGAGGCAATGCTGCTTTGGGTCAAAAGTCCAAAAAACCCCCACCCTTTCCAAGGGGCACACTAATACCCAGATGGATTTGGTTGCTTCCGTTTACTTTTCCCGGTACTTAGGCTGACTTCTGTTGTTATAAGTAGTACTAATTAAGATCACCATGATTGCAATGAAACCTGATTCTGTGTGAGCGCCACGCCATATGTTCCCAGGGGATTAGGTGTGGGTGCTGCCACAGCTCCTGGGACCACAGCGCCGTGTCCTGCTCTCCACAGAGCTGCACTGGGATCTCAGTCCCCCCGACTCTCCCCCTCGGACCAGGAATGGGGGGCCCTCATGGTTTTGCCACATGAGTACCAGGGAAGTGGCTGACTGGATCAGGGTCAGGCTTCTCTTTCTCTTGTGATAGCTGGGGGTATTGCAAGGATGTGCATAAGACATGTTGGTCCCAGACCTCCTTGGGTACGAGACAAGGGAAGGGTTTGGGCTGGGCTGGATGGGGTAGGAAGGAGAGGAGTGTCCATTGCCCCGACCACCAGCCAGCACTGCATCTTTCAGCATGGGCTGGAGGCTTGACTTCCCACTGAGAGGAGGACAGCTGGGAAATAAGGAATTAATGAACCCCTGCTCTGCATGCTGCCATGCCCCCCAGCTCCCTCTGCCACCCTTGGAGCCTCTGTGGAGCCATGACTCTTTGAACACGTAGGTATCATGAAGGACTCAACTGATTGTTCCTGGCACCTGTTATAACACACGTTGTTGCCATTTTTCAAGGTGAAGCTTCTCTGCCACTTTACATATGCCTCCCAAGCGGTATCCCAGTCTCTCCAGCCAAGGAGAATCTTTCCATTCATTGTACTTTGTCCTGTAAAACTGTGATTAAGGGAGACAAAA
This sequence comes from Corvus hawaiiensis, assembly GCF_020740725.1. NCBI lineage: Eukaryota > Metazoa > Chordata > Aves > Passeriformes > Corvidae > Corvus > Corvus hawaiiensis. The sequence goes on from NC_063221.1 coordinate 30,357,260, forward strand.
TGGTGAACATCATATTGTGCAGTTTCTGTTTTAGCCACAGCTGACAACAGGACTGGGAGGAGGGAATTGGATCCTGATTTCCTATAGGATGGAGCAGCATTGCTGTAGCCCTTCTGAGCTCAGGGATGTAATTACAAAATGGGTCTATAAACAAAAATTCACCATTATGGAGCAAATAAAACCAAAGGGTAGTTAATCCAGGGATATATCACACATCAAATTAAATCTCACTTTGCCTGCAGTAATAACAGAAATAATTCATTACGATAAACCTCTAGATTATGCACAGCATCTGGAGATAGAATTAAGACCTTAGCTGTGAGTGCCTGTGCACGCACACTCCCTTCCTCCCCCCTCCAAAAAATGATGCCAGCATAAAAGGCAGTTTAGAGTTCACTGTTGGGCTTTCCCCATCCATTTCTTTCCGGCACTTACAGAGAAAACAAATGCGATTTCAAAGGAGAGCTGTCTCTGGAAGGGTAAAAATTTCCCACATCCTTTATCCTGCGAAGGAATGTAACATGATGTAGGAGCCCCTGTGCAGAGTCAGGAGTGCTCAGAAAAATGTTGACGTGCAGCCTTGGAACTTGATCTAACTTCTTATGGAGGCAGTGTGAATTTTTCCATGTATTTCAACAGAAGTTGAAGGAGGCCCTTCTGTCCTTTCTGCTTCACCTGTTTGGTGGAAATAATGCTGCTGGTGAAACTGTTCATGGGCTGCGTGAAATGTTTGTTATCTCAATCCTGACCACAGGATGACAAGTTCTGTCTAAAGAAGTTGGGTGTGCTAATAGAACTAGAACTGAATCTGCATCCACATTCAGTCTGAAGTATCCCAGAATCATACCAAACTGGCATTCAAGAGCCTATCATGGACCAAGGAAGAGCAGTGCATTGTTCTGCAGCCCACATTTATCAATTTTCAATGAAATCTGCCATATTAAAGCATTTCCTTCCTATAACACTGAATAATATTAAAAATGGACAAACTGATTTGAGGTAAATAAAATAAGATCACAAAGCCTAAAAAAACTTCAAGCTGAAATGGATACAAAACTCCTTTACCATTCCTGTGAGCTCCTTAGGACAGAAATTCTCTCTTCCACATCTGTTTTAAGAGGGAGTGTAAGCCCCCTCTTAGTACTCTGCACCAGCTCTCACAACTGTCAGGAATGCGCCCCTGGAAACTCTCAAATACTTTGAGTCTCCACTGGATGTTATTGCTGTTCCTGTTCTTTTTCCAGACCTTGCAGAAAAAAACCCCAACTCTTAGGACATGGCCAGGCCACTGTAACAGAGCATGTTAAAGAATATGTTCAACAAATCTCTGCCAGGAACAAGCCATCTTTTGGACAGAGGCTCTCACAGGGGATTTCTCCAGGTCCAGACCAGCCCTGTTTTCATGAACCCATCAGCAAATCGTATGTTAAAAATTCTTACTGGCAGGAATTATATGGTATAATTGGTAGAGAGGAGATAAATCAGCCCTCATCCATTCCTGAAGGCACTCTATTACATGCAAGCAGTTCATTTTCTTTTGGACCTTTCTAGAAATGCCCTGACACCTTGTTTCCCATCCGTGCCCTGCAACAGCTGTTACAGCAAATGGATTTTTCTATGGCTCATACTGAGTAATGGGGGGCTATCAATTAGTGCATGCTTGGGAGCTCCCAAGGAATAGCAGCCATCATCTAATTACATTTCTAATTAAGGTTACAGGAAGACTAAGACCAGTAAAGAATAAATGTGTGGACTTGCAGCAAAATATGTATTTGGAGAATACCATCAGGGCTGTCCAAAATGCGTTAGAGAGCACGAGACAAATTGAGGCAGTCTGAAGGCCTCAATGAAAGATGAGCGTACACAAAGGAACTGACAGTAAAGCCATGGGAAAGGACAGCGACGCGTTGGAGATGCAGGCACGAATCCAAAACAGAGAAAAGGCCTAGCAATGGGTGCCTGAGAGAGCAGATCAAGAAAACAGGATCAGAGGGAGTGGGAAAGCCACAACAAAAGGCAAGGCTGGGAACTGCCAGGTCACAGTATCTGCTGCAGCAGGGCTTTAAAATCTCAGTCAGAGGAAATAGGGACTAGCTACTAACTCAAAAGCAAGACACTATGGAATGGGCTTAAATCAATTTTTTTTTTTCCTCTCCAGAAGAGAGTTCTCTGCAAAATCTGGCAGCAAAAGTCAGAGGATTCTATTTTCAAGGGAAAAAAAAACCTGGTGAGGTCCGCTGCTCCAGAAGGTTCCTGCCAGTCTAAACCACTGCCAGGCTGAATGTTAACAAGAGTCTCTACATTAACTCAGAAGTAAAATCAAATCTCTACAATAAGGTTGAAGCTTGTGGTTTAAACAGAAAAACTCTTGCAGAAGTAGAGTTCAGACTTTGGTTCTGGATATGACCCTGCTGGCTTCCAGGTGTGGAACATGAGCCGCCAGCCAGCACTTGACATCCAGACTTGCAGAGTCTGATCCAAGCTGATACACATCATATCACTTGAGCTTGGAAAACAAGTGAGAAACTGCTCAACAGGCTTTTCACTCAGACCCCTGTTAGGTTTTTACTGCATCTAGGACAGAAAAAAATCTACGTAACCAGATTTTTTCAGTGTTATTTTTTGTTTCCTCTTCAGTTTGTGAGCGAATTCATCAAGGGGGAAAAGCAATTTAAAAAACAGGGTCTTGCTTGATATATGGGCTTGACTCCTTCTGAGTGCCAGCAACAGGCAGGAGATACAAGTGAACAGGGACAGAGGAAATCACCAAATTTTTGGAAAAGGAGGGAGTCTGTCAGTTGTGTCACTTGGAAGGTAAAATGGGGAAAGATCACGTGGGCTCTTTGCTTTTCTGCTTCCCAGTTGGAGAGGGCCACTTGCATCGCCTTCCATGTTCTCCAGCAGGTTCATTTAGCCTTTTGTACCCTGCCCATGGAGCATGTCCCATGGACTTCTGGTGGCAGGTGACCTGCCCATTCAGGGGGGTTGGAACTGGAAGACCTTTAAGGTCCCTTCCAACCCAAACCAGCCAATGACTCCATGACTGGTCAGCAGGACCATGGGAATGAGAAAAGCAACCTCTACATGCAGGTTTCTCTCCCAAGCCGAGAATCAGAAACTTCAGTGATTTGCCTCTCCCCTCACAGAGACCTTATAGTATTTAAGATATCCCTACATCCCAGCCCTGGACTGAATTTAAGAAAAGGTACTTGCTCATTGCCTTCTGCAAACTAATACTTCTTCCTCTCTTTTCTTCTTTTTTTTTTTCCCCCAGTTTCCTGTGTGTGCTGATGCATTCAAATACCAGATTATTCCTCAAACATTCCTCATTTGTTTATTTGTCCATTCCTATAACTGACTTGTGTCTCTCTGACAGTACCTTTCCATGTGATCATTCCCTTTGTGGCGACGCCAGTGCCAGGGCAGGGGTATTTAAGCCCCTTGCCCTCTGCAAGGTAACTGAGCTCCCACACTGAGCACTGACACTTGGAGTTTTTAAACTATCACTTGCTTAATAACTCTACATCCGTCATTCTTGGATGAAATCCATGGCAAACAGAATGTGAGAAAGTGAAAACTAATGAGCGTCTTCAAGAAAGGATAGGGAGCTTCTGTTATTTCATTTAGTCCTAAGAGTTTAACTTCTGCCACCTCCATCACATTTCCAAATGGTAACTAAAGGTTGTTACTTTTTCAAGTTGTGCTGTGTAGCACATTTCATCAATTAAAATGCACCCTCAATGTAAAATCACAACAGGGCCAGCCTGGCATGAAGGATGCTATCATGTCATTTTTTTTTTTCTGTTTTTAAAGGATACTTTTGTCTCAAATTGCTGAGATCTTTATAGAGCAGATTTAAATTAAAGAAAACACAGATTTAAATATAACCATGGAAAGAATACAACATGCCTTCATCTTGGAGTACTATGCAATTTACACTCTGAGTGGAGCGAACTCTGCTTTGTGTGCTCTTGTTTCATGCTGTTTCTAATGGTGATTATTAACTGGCTTTGTACTGAGAGGACATAAATATCTCCTTTATTATGTGGGGTGTTACGCAATGACCCCATGTGGGTCTGAAGCTTCCATAGCAGTGTTATCAGTTTGCACTTTCCAGGCAGTTGAGGAGGTTTGGATGAAAGACTCAGCATTGCCCAGCAGTTAGAGGAGGAGGATGAGGATTAGAGTACCCAGGGTCTGCTCCCAGCTCTACCTCTGGTACAGCCTCTGCTCCACTGCCCAAGGTACTTGCTGCTTCCCACCCTCTTCCATTTACCTGGGGTTAATAACGTCTGGAGGTGGATGTTTTGTGCAGTGCATTAATGTTTTCACCCATTGTCTGATGTTCTGGCTGCACCTGCACAGCCGCTCTTCCAGCTCTGCACTGCTACACCTGAGGCCCCTCAGCCAACCTGAGCCACCCTCTGACCTCTGTCTTCCTTGGTTCTGTTTCACTCCCTGGGTTTGTGTTCATGAGAGCTGAAGAAGGATAGAACTGGTGAAGGATGAAAGCAGAGAAATGCAGTTCAATGTGTGAGTTCCTAAACTTACCAAAACTTCAGTCAGGTGACAAGAATTCACATTGCAGGGGTCCAGTTTAGCCATTTTTATCAATGGACTGAAATGAGAACTAAAGTCCTTTCCCTGTTACAAGACAGCAACTGGTTTCTTTGCAGGTCCTTGTAAATTAGACAATGCCTGAAAATCCCAAATTGAACAGAAATTAAGTCAAGCACCTTGCTCCACGCACAACCAGCATTCCATGTTTTCCCTTTCATTTGCTCGGGCTGAGCTTTGCACATTTGTGCTGCAGTTGATATCAGGTAACAAACTCCTATAAAAGTCTGTACCTAATGAAAATTATAAACATCCCCTGGCAGAGAAGGCAGGTGTGTTACTGGGTACCCAAATTAGAGTAGTTTGAGTCAGGCATCAGAAGAAGGAGACATTTAGGCAACCCCTACCTCTTCCCAAGGGTACATCTTCAATCAGTCCTGCTATGGTGCTGGCTCAGCTGCCTGATCCCTAAGTGACATTAGGACCAAGGGCACTGATGGAAAAGACTTGTCCTGCTATCCAAAGTGCATCTTCCCTGTGCTAGAGCAGAAGTGCAAAGCTGAAATGATCTTCAAACTCCACAACATCCACAGCTCTGAGTTTTCTTAGCAGAGTGCTGAAACAAACTGAATAATGATCTGTGGTTTTGTTTAAAGTTAACATTTAATTTGTTTTCTTTTGCATCAGACAAAACTATACAGTGGAGATTTCAGCTGCAGTGATCAATAGGAGAGGTGGGTCAGCCAGGCAAAGAAATGCAAGCCTTGCTGATCCACATGGTAATTGTCGTATAGCTGATCTGCGCCAGCTTATGCTAGCTAAGAATATGGCCTTTCATTTCTATTTTAGTAAAGTTTGGGAAAGTTTCAGGTAGTAATTTTTGTGCTGAGTTTCACCCTCTCTGAGTGAAGACTGATCCTCCACAGAACCCTGAAGCTGTTCCAAAGCTGATTTACACAAAATGTGCATTGATTTTGCTAGAGGAACAATTTTGCACGACCTCAAAGTCCCTGAATTTCCCAACTGTGGATGGTATGAGTAAATACAGAACTCGATCTCCTCTGAGTCTATCAGCAATGCCTGGAATCATTTGTATTCACAACAGTCTTCCAGGCTGAATGCAGGACCAGGATTTAGGTCTGATGGAACAAGGTAGGGACAAAAGTAGGTCAGGCTTGGAATCCTGCTTTACCAGCCTGCACGCTTCAGGATGAGTGCAGATCCCCAATGTCTGCAGGGCTAGGGATGATTCCCATCTGAATCACTACTTTAGATTCCATCAGCAAAATGATGCACTGGCTCTATTTTCACAAGTCTGCTCAAATGCTTGTGAAATAGATTTTCGGTTTTATCTGTGTGTCCTTCTTACTGCAAATACTGTGCGCTCAGAAAGAGAAAGAGCAATTTTTTCTATTGATGGAGCGAGTGAACAGCCATTCATTTACAGAGTATCTGTGTGTTCTGTACAATTCAAATGCTGCCTATTCAGCCAGTCAGATATCTTTGTTCTATATCCAAGTAGGCATTTATTCATCACTACATTGCCCTGCCATTCACAGGCTCAGATGTTTAAAGATATATATAGGCAATATTTGGCTGGCACTGGCATCCCTGAATGGCTTGGACAGCCAAGTCCCATCGGACGTCTAAGTCCTCTTGTTAAAGGCAAACAGAAACCCAGGCTCTCAGGGCTGACTTTCAGGCACCTACATCACTTGGACTGTATCTCTGGGATGTTTAAAGGATCTGTTTTCTGAGACTGTAATAAGCACATGTACCATGGACAGATGTATGCATATCATGGGATGGGCATATCCAGTGACCTGTCCTGCATCCTGAAATTCACTGGTATAAAATCAGAATGCTTACTTAATCCTCACATAGAAGTTGACTGAGAAGCTATAGCTGGTGTGCTGCAGTTGATGCTTATTAAACACTGATCATTTCAGTCTTACCTGGTGCTTCCCCATCTGTTTGTGTCTTCTCTGTATCTCATCTTCCATTTGGACATGAGCTCCTTGGGATGGGGAATGTCCTTTCACTGAGTTGATACAGTCCCAACTACCACACAGCTCCAAACCTGCACTCAGGCTGAGAGGATGGCACTCACTAAGGAAACACTAGGGTGTCGTAGAAGGGGATTATTTTTAACACTTCCATATGATGGGTTTACTTGGAGAGTTACTTGGAAGTCAGGTATTTAGGACCAGAGTTTTTGATCACCTGGTCTGACCTCCTGTATACCAAGGAATGTAGACATTCATCCTTTTTTTCCCAAGGGGAGGAGAGTGACATATGTTTGACTGGAGGTTAACTCCTGGAAAGGCATCCAGCCTTGTTGGGATGAGATCAAAGGGAAAAATCTGAGATGTTGTCTCTGCAGTAGTTTGTCCCAGTGCTCCACTGTTACCACAGCTGAAAGTGTTGTGCCTATTCCAAATTCTGGTGAACTCTTATGGATGTGCTTGTCTCAGCTGGACAGTTGTATCTTAGGTTGAATAATAAGAGTAACAGCAATGAATAAGCACCTCAGAACTATTTACATGACATTTGCATCCAGTGAGGCAGTGTTCCAAGTGTCACAGGTGTTGATATCAGATTGAGAGTGGTTCAGGCTCTCTTGGCAATAATAAAAAAGCTGCCAGTCTTCTTCCTTCACCAACATCTACTGTCACCTCTAAAAAACCACAAGTTTCCTTTGCTTTTACTTTGCTTTCCAAATAAACAGAGAAGATCCCAGCCTTACCCAGTTCTGCAAGTTGTGTGACACCTCTGCAGGAATACCTACGTATTCCATAGTGCAACTTCCGATTTTTACTTGGGATTAAGTCTTCCCTTATTATTTCCTGAGTTTGTTCAGTGCTCCAGAGGAGCTCCCTTCTCCTGGTACCCCTTTAGAGATCACAGCAGAGCAGGTCAGCACCAGCATCACTTGCTCTTCCAGTCCCTTCTTCCGTCCTCAAAGGTGGCTTTGCCCATGGAAGGTGCAGGAGCACAGACACGCACAGCACCATGTTCCATCTCCAACTTGGTGTTGTGCGTGTGTGGCTTTTTGGAACCAGCTCAACATATGTGAAGGAAAGTTTAACCAGAAAAGGAAATATAAGCAAAGTGGTTGCATCCTTTTGCAATCAAGTATTTTCAAGGCTGGCCGTCATGTACTTAATGAGCAGACTTTTTCCAGTTACCAATGAACAGTTTTATTTTATGTAATTGCAACCAGTTCAGCATGGCAATTAAGATAGAATGTTACCTTTGGGATGGGATCAATTAAAGGTTTGAAAATTGAATTTGGGATCATGATTAGTCTCTTATACATTGCTTCAGTATTCTAAAATATATAATTGTATCATTCAACCCTTTTTCATACATATAGTAAATATAACCTTTCAGGGTTTCTTTTTAAGCAGAAACAGATTTTAGAGGCCTACTGGTAACTAAAACCATAGCAAAATAGGGGAAAAGGGCTTCCCCTATTTGATTAGAGGAGATTTTAAACTTATCATACATGAAAATGTTGAATTTAGTATAATTGGTTGTCATATTTCTTCAGAATTGAAATCATTATGCCCTGGCCACGTTCCAGGACATCTTTATTTTATTCTCTCTTTTTTTTTTCTTTTTTTTTTCCCCAAGTTACAATTCAAACCAGCATGGAACATGCTATAGCGTTGTAGTTGGTCATGTAATGTCACCAAAGCTGACTTCAGAATACAGACAAAGGACTTCATGTACCCCAGTGCTCCACCGGTGGAAAATTGATAGCAGCACAAGATATGCTATTACAGGCTTTTTGTTCTACCTCCAAATTTGTGCTGACTAAAGTGCTTTTGTGCCTGCATGGGGGGAAAAAATCTGTCTAGAAGAGGCTGGAAGCTTAAAACAAATGCGGCATGGAGAGCATAGATTCTTAAGCAGGACTGTGTGAATTTAGCTGGAGCTCACTAAATAAAAACCCGAGTGCTTTATTTTTGTCAATTACTATTTCCTGAAAGGACATGAATCACAGGGAAAATGATCAAGCAGCAAAGAATAAAATTCTCTCCAAGACCGAAAAAAAGTAAAATGAAATAGAAGAATTAAGCAGTGTTTCCTAACTCTTGTCAGTCCAGAGTGGAGTTATTGCCAGGTTTGTACACACCACAATCTATTCAAGCATTACAGAGAGATAGGAACCAGAGATGCACTTTGAATGCCAATTAAGTGTGCACTTTCTTCCAAAGCAGCTTGAAAAAGTCAGCGTGACCATGGATATACGCCCCCTTCCTCCACCCTCCTTCTGAACATAAATAAATCAGCCAAATAGCACCAGCGCCGCTGCCCCCACACCCAAACTGGAGAGAAAAGGCCAAAATAAACATTGTTAATCGTGAACATTTCACCTCATCTTCTGTTGGCGATATTGGTGGGGTACCTCAGGGACCGACAGTGAATAGCAAAAGGCTTTTGCCACTGAGTGTGTTTCAGGTGACTTTGCAGATCCCTGGACTGTGGAGTTGCCCTTGGAGAGTCATGATGGCCATAATCCTTCCTTTGCTTACAAACAATGCCTTTTCAGAATTTGGGGGATGAAACTGGGGGCCGTTTCTGTTCCCATCTCAAGGCACTGCAGGCAGGCAGCCCTGAGGAACTGGCCCTTCCTTGCAAGACCAGGTGCAGGATTGTAACACCTCTACCTTGCCTGCTCCACTCCACGGAGCATTTTCTCCTCTTCCTGGCCCTCTCTGATTGCACATGCTCATTTTCCTTCCCACTTCAAATTAAATGTGTTCCCTCTCCATTCATTTCCCTCTAGACCAGGGCAGAATGCACTCTGTGTCCCTGTGCAGTACACAACCCCAGCTCTGCCTGAACAAGCAAATCCTTTTTTTCCTCAAACACAAGGCTGGGTTCTCCCTCTGACCTGCCAGGGTTTGGCTTTGAATTTTCATGTGAATTGCAAGGTGCAAGGTTAGCTGGTTCCAGACAAGGTCACTTCCATGCACGGCAGCGACAGTGGGAATGAGTAACCTCCTATCCATCCGCAGCTCTTGCTCCTATTTATCTATAGTTTTATTGAAGAAGTCTTCTCCTCCACACAGATAAATTGAGCTGACATCCTGAGGGGTAGCTAAATAGCAGTTACAAAACAAATGGACTAATAGTCTGTTTAGCCAAGTCAGTGTGATCAGAATATATCCTTCAAAATAAAACACCAGTGGATGGGGTATGGGAGTCCTCCAGATGGCCGAGTGGATAGCTTTCTAGGGTCAGCATGAATATTTAAACAGCATTTTCTACAGTGCAAGCATTAAAGGCGCAAAGTTGGAGTTGCTCGTGGTATCCATGGAACCCAGATTGTGAGCAAGGATACCTATTTACCAAGGAAAAAGGCAAAACAGACAGGCTTTTTGATTACTGAAGTATAGATGAAATACATTTATTTATTTATGTGTTTTAATGGCGCAGGTTTTTCAGTGATGGGGTTTCTTCATGCTGGCTTTGTGCTGGCTGACAACAGCACCAGAGACTTGCCATGTTTGGAATCAGTGCTGGGGAGACATCAGTGGTAGCAAAGTGTTAAAATCAGATTACAGATGGTTACACTGGTTTCAAGGAATGGCAGCTCCTTCCCAAGGAGGCTGGGCCAGGCTGTGTTGGAGCTTTTTTAGACTCCTCAGTTGAATTTAGCTGACCCTGCTTAGCAGAGACACGCAGGACCGAGGGGCATTTCCTGGGGTGTTTCATACCATGCCAAGTGCTCACTCTTTCCCTAGAAAGATGCATGTGCAGGGGTGACAATGAAGTTGGGAGCCCATATTTATCCCCTGGACTTTCTACCCAGGTCATTCCCCTCTGCTTTCCCAAATAAGAAGTGCTTTTCACTCATGAGCTCCATTTCTTTCCTGCCAGGATGCCACTCCTCTATCCCCTGGAATCCTGACCCTGCACCCCCAGTCTCAACAACCCTTTCACCAGCAAGCACCCAAGAACCCCCTTCTGAAAAAATTCCTGCTTCCATTAATCCCTTTCTTGAAAGAAAAATACAGAGATGAGTTAATGCTATTATGAATCAAATAGCCACCCCCCCCATCCTAAAGTTATACTTCCACGGCTTACAGCCTCTGGGATGAAATCACCCAAGGGTTCACAAACTATTCCTAACAAGTCCAGGAAAAGCCACTAGTAAAGCAAACCTACTCTCCATGGCCTTAAATTCCCTGTACACGGATCCTCATCTCCAATGGAGGTTAGCAAAGTGAGAAAAGACTGAAAGCCGTTTTCCAGCTCTGTGCAAGGTCTAAATTAAAGAATAATTATTCAATAAATATACAGCATCATTCTAAAGGCCTTCAAAACAGGTCTGGGTTTGTTGGTGTTAAACTATGTTTTGTAATGGGATCGTGCCCATGTCTCAGCCAAAGGCTTTGAGATGTTCCCAGTCAAGGTCAGAATTTTAGAAGTGTAAGCTAAAATCAGCAGGTCCCTGGTTGCTCTGTATCACCTTGTTAATGTTAGTCTTGGAGCCAAACGTTTTGAACAATGTGATTTCAACTTTCTTAAAAAGTAGGTGACTAGACTGAGGTAAAGGGAGCTGCGAGCCAGGTTTTCTCAGCACATAGCACCATTTACAAAAATAAAAATTTAGTTTATTATTTATCAATAATCACTACAATTTACATGTTGTTTCTTTGACCTTTCAAATATTGCTTTGCTAAACAGACCTCTTGTGATTTCTTTTCTTTTTTTTTTTTCCCCCCCATCTGTTTTGCTGAGACTAAGCCTCACAATGAGTACAGTATCCAGAGTGTTTTCTACTCTGAGGTTTAGTCTGGATCTTAGTACCCAGGGTTACCACAAGGTAACCAGGAAAGAAATCTCTTTCTTGTTTCCTTGCTTGCTTCCCTACCTTCTCTCTCCTCATAACTGTAGCAAAGACGTGACAGATACAGTGGATTTAAAGCCATTTTTTAAGCCTATCTCAGAAAGCTGCTTTTAAAAAAGTCAAGCCTGCTGTACAAGCACACCTGGTGTATAGCTGCACATGTACCTGTCCTCTCAGACATTTGGCATTTGGTGATACCTCTCTTATACACAGCTGTCTCCTTGCTCCAGGAGGCAGTGATGAGGCAGGGGATTGCACAGTTTTATCCTGGGTTGTGGCAGCTCAGCCCAGGGCACCAGGGAGGGAGGGGGCACAGACCCCTGCTCAGACACCACACAATAAGTAAGACTTTCTTCCTCCTCCTGAGACCCTGCTCCTACTTATTTCAACTCTGTCCTTTGCCAACAAGAAAGGAAGCCAGCAGGATTTGCTTTCAAAGCTCCATCCTTTCCCTGATCCCGCACTGCCCAGCTGCAGTCTCGGGACATTTCCTTTGGCTGGGGGCTAGGCAAACAGTTTTCTCCTCAACCAACAGACATCCCTCTGCTTCCTGAGCCAGCCTTGGGTGCTACTCTGTGATTGGGACCATCTCTCCCGTTCCAGACACCAATGAGCTACATCTGGGTTAGATTTAAATCTTCCTCTTGGCCAAAATCTTTCCTGACTTAGTTATTTGAAATAACTGTTTCCATCCCAGACTCCTGCCCATCTTCCCCTTCTGTCCGTGACAGAAAATAAAAACAGAAACAGCACTAAAACACAATCTCTAAAAGTTGTCAGAGGGAGAATTAACACATTTTAGTCAGTAAATATAATTACTTGTGAGAATTGTGCCTTTGAAACCAAATCAGCAGGAGGAAGGGGCTGAGCTCTTCTGCCTGGTGTTCAGCTGATGAGTACCTAAGTCAGGTTGTCAGCGACTCCCTTTGCAATCTGTGGCAAAAAAACAAGCCCATAAAATAAACTGAATTGCATTCAGGATGGGCATATTCCTCTCCACTGGCTGGCAAGGGATACTACTATGATCATAACCCTTGGGTAGGTGTCTTTTTAAAGTATCTATTCTCAGGTAGGATGACTGAACCCAAGCCAAAAGCCTTGCAGTGCATTCTACCAGGCTGGACACAGGCATGGAACAGGCTGGAGTTACCCACTGAAACCTGATTTCCAAACCAGATGTACTGCAGGCTTTGTTTTCTCACACAGGGTGGTATCATCAGTCACAGATCAATAGTGGTGCTAAACAAAGTCGTGTTGAATTTCTGAGGCAGTGTCTGGCATAGCTTCCTTGCAGCTCACAACACTGAGGCCAGAAGTGTGGTGGCAAGTCTTCTGTTCCAAGCAGGAAAAATGGGGAGGTGGTGAAATGAGGATCGGCCCAAGGCTCTGGAAAACTGGAAACAGATGATGGTGCACTGTATTAGGCAGGCGCTTGAGGATGAGCAAGAGCAAGCACGGATGGATCCCAGCAGCAGGGACATTTGCTTCCCTACAGATTGCAGGAGTAGCTGGCTGGAATCTTTATACACCAGAGTCCCTATAAAAATAACACGTGGGAAATGTTTTGGAGTGGCTACTTTTAATAAGGTGAAGGGAGCAGTTGCCCTCCTGCAAATCAGGCACCTCCTGACCTACTTCTTAATAGGAGCTGAAATCAAAGACCCTTTATGCTGCTGAAAGTCTGAATCTGGGAAGCCGTTCCAGCAAGGAAGAAGTCCTGAGGCACTTCTTTCTCCTTGTCCCTTATATGTTCTTTCTAGCCTTTGGCTACTCATGGAAAGAAATGCCTTTCTACTTAAACATAATTTGACTAATTAATCTATTCCATCTGTTCCTTCCTCCCAAAATGTAACCATGACACTGAAGTTTCCGACACAGATTTGGTTCTCATATTGATAAACAGGTCACAGAAAAACAGGAGTGTGGGGAAAGGGATGAAGGGAATGTTGGGATTTTATCTTTTATTTCATCCCGACCAGCTTCTGATGCTTTCATGCAGATGGTGATTTATACAGGTGCTGCATACGTGTGGGCAGTCAACAAACACACTGAGACTGTTCATGCAACCAGATCAGGAAAGCCCATCAGTGCTGGCAGAAAAGGCTCTGAAAGTGCAGTGTGTTAAAATTGGGGGGTTGTACAAATTTCAGCAGAATTAAGTCTTTCCTTTGGGTTTTTCAGGTGATTTTCCTCTTGAAACAACCAGCCAGAATCTGCTTGTCACCCAGAGACTAGTAAAGAGGGGTATAGTTTGATCATTTTCTTAAAGCATTAAAAAAAGATCCAGGTGGGTTAATTTTTAACACTTCCAAGTGCACCTGAGCTGCTTTGACACTCCCCAGTTCACTCTGCTGCAGAGCTGAGAGCAGCCCTGTGCCATGTGCAAGTTTGCTTCTAACAAGTTAGCCCTGCTCATGGAGATCAAACGCCCTTTATCTGAACCGACAGCAGGTAACTGATCAAATATTACTGAGTTTGCCTTTAAATTTTAACCTGCAAGACTTGCGCTGCATCCTGTCGGATTTTATGTTTCGTGACACAGTGTGCCAGAACCAGGCAGTACAGCACAGCATAATGCAACGTGACAGCTAAATTCAAAGGAAAAGACAGTTCTGCAACAATTAACCACTCTGGATACTTGGAGTGCTTTGGAGTTACATCAGCCACCAAGGAGTCCCCATAGCAGGCCTGTCAGCTGCAGGGATGCCCATCTTTTTTGAAGGCTCAAAGCTAGGCTGCTGGTGCTGGTTTCCTGAACTTTGTTGGGTTTGGGATAAAACAACTTTGAATGTTGTTGGGGTTTTTTTGCTTGTTTTAATGTTCCGATTAGTTTCTCTTCTTGGCAATAGACTGTCCATGTTACTGCTCCATTGCAAAAGTATAATATTCTTATTTCCAAACTTGAAGAGAAAATAGTAAAAAATATATTCTCTAATGAGATAAGCGTGCTCAGTCCAGACTGTATGTAATTTGGATAACCTTGACAACTAACACAATAAACAGTGCCACGATTTTAAGTGGGGATGAGCTAGCATGTTACAATCTCCCTGCCAAATCTAATACAGGCGCCAAGCCTTCCAGGTGTTTCATTGTGTTATCACACAGAACTAACATAATTTTTTCTTTCAGTTCTGAAGAGGTGGTCCAAAATGTTTAAACTACAGTAGTTGCAACATGTCAAAGAGGGAATTTATTATCTCAGCCCCAATAGGTCTTAATAAGCCTTACACAACTGTTTAGGCATTTATTCTATTAACGGCTGTTCATTCCAGTGGCTTCACCTGAATATTCATGATCTTACTATTCCCAGTGCTTCAGTGTAGCAGCTGTTTGAAATCCACAGCAAATGTTCAAGAGAGTTCCACAAATATAAACACCCTCACAGCTGAATGTTTGGGGCCTGTGCATCACAGAGGAGAGACATGAAACATTTATGTGGAGTGATTTTTGGAGGACGGCATTTACAAAGCTTAAATAGTCCTCGCACATTTGGGAGCACTTCAGTGTGATTGGGACATTACCATGGAGGACAAAGAGTCTGGAAGAGCCCACATCCCACAAAGATGTTACGCTCGCCTCTGTGCGATAATTCAGCGTAACAGAGGATTCCTGCTAAATTCCAGATTTGGAATCAAACCTAGGCAACTGGAATTGATGGTGGGGTGTTCTGGGTTTTTTTTCCTTGCTTCATCAACATGGGATTGAATGAGGATGGAAATGGCACACAGAAGGGAGGGAACATGAAAGTAAAAAGAAGCAAAATGTTCAATTAAATTAAACAGAGAAGAAAACAGGTCATTATAAATGAATCCTAAAAATATTTAAATCACCTCATTTGTGTAGGAACTGAGTGTCTAACTCAGGTCTCTACCTATGTAAACCATTTGTCTCATATTAAGTAGAAAACAAGTTATGATGGAGTCTAACCAGATAAGACACTTTAATTAGCAGGCACATGGAGGACATAAAGAATTCAAGCTCTCTCAGAGGAGTGGGGATGGGAAGCAAGTGCTATACCTGTGGTTCCATCTGTTCTGCCACTGCCCGTGTTGCTGGTGTCTAGAAATTGTCATGGGCTCAGGATTATTTAGGAAAAAAATTTTCCTTTTGAGGATGGTGAGGCCCTGGCACAGGGTGCCCAGGGAAGCTGTGGGTGCCCCATCCCTGGAAGTGTCTCAGGCCAGGTTGGACGGGGCTTGGAGCAACCTGGGATAGTGGAAGGTGTCCCTGCCTATGGCAGTAGGTGGAATGGGATGGGCTTTAAAATCCCTTCCTACCCAAACCATTCTGATGATTCTGTTATTATTAGTGGCCCCTGCTGAAAGTACTAGAAGGATTTAGCCCACTTCTCACAGGACAGGTGGTCTCCTGCAGGAAAATGCTTGGAGGGCATGAAAGGATGTTTTGCTCCGAGAAGATGGAACAGAGGTGCTGGCAGTGGGATTAGGGTTTGGCACTGTTGCTGTCTGTATTAAGGCCTCGGAGGGGAAGCAGGAATAGTTGTGCAGTTGAGGGCACTGTCCCAGGACCTGTAAGACTGAGATTTCTGCCCCATTTCATAGATTTCCTCAGTTGTGAGATCTCTGATGCTGGGGGTGGTTTTCACCACAGAAACTGGCAAGTGGGGCAGAAACAGGAAACCAGGACTGTCTCCTGCAGTGACTTCAAAACATTCCCTTTCCAGTTCATGAGGTGGGTCTGCATTTCCTTCCCAGAGACTTCCCTGCTTCTTAAATCGAGATCCACATGCGGACAGGTGCACTTCCGATGGAAGAGGAAGAACAGAAAAATAGAAACTGGAAACACAACAGCTGAAAGTGCTCTCCACTCTCTGAACCACTCAAATAGGACATTTCAGAGTGACTCTGGCTGGCCATTTTCCCCTGGACTTCTTTTAATACCCTGACAGATTTGACATGACAGCAACATTAAATTACAGTTAATTAAATAGTTAAGCTATAGTTACTGTTAATTAAATAGTTAAACTATAGTCAAATTACAATAAATGTCAGTCTAGATATTGCAAATATATACACATATTCCTATGTGTTGTGCATGCAAACCAGTTAAGATCTTCCACAAACTATTGAAAACAGCCATATTTAGCTTTTGTAGAATTCAGAGACAAGGAATGGCCTTTCAGAGCCTTTGCCACCACACAGAACTCACAAAAAATAGAGTTCTAGTGTTTAAAGGAAACCTTACAACAGCGCTGGGATTTTCAGTAATATACTGGGGGAGGCATTGTTCATATACAGACCTGATCTCTGTGAACAGTAACGGTTCCAGGCTAATAATGAAATAATCCATTTTTAGTAGATGAAAGAAGGGGGATCAGAAAAGTAACTTGATCTGTGGGTAATAATGGTGCCAAAAGCTTATAATGGAAAATATCTAAAGAATCCGAGACTCTCTTTGAGAGATATGAATGATTTCTTTTTTCTTGCGAAAAGTGTATGAAGAACTTGAGAAGAAGTGCCTGAGTGAATTTTATGAGAAAAAGCTCTGTTTGGGGGAGAAAGGGGCAGTGTCGAGTTGCAGCCCAAACACAGCCCAGCCTTACGTAACAGGAGGCACAGCTGAAAGATGCTCCGATGCCTGCACTTGATGCACTTGCACTTTGACTTTTTTTTTCTCCTTCTCCTTTCATTTTCTGCTCTCCCAAAACCAAAGTTTATAAATCAGCAGGAAAAAATCCCTGTGTCCAATTTTCCATCTATTAACACACTCCATGATTCATACTCTAATGATCATTCAGCAGCAAGAAAATATGGGGTAAAATCACTAAAATCAACGGAACACTTGCTGTTTATTTCAACACAGTCAGGGTTTTGCTATTCCTGCCCAAATACTTTGATTGGGCAGTCAAACTAAATTTCATACAGATACATCACCACCATGCACTGCTCAGCTTAGCTCACTTGTACAAACAATCCTTACTCAGACAACCAGCCCTAATAACATCCCAGAGCCTCTCCACAGAGGAAAGCTGGCAGGAACCTCTCCTCCATCTGTGGAAGTTTTGGAACTACAGCATTGAATTCTGAAACACAGTCAAGATTTATCCAGAACTAATGCTCTTGTACAATAGTATTCCTTGAAGTTTTTACAGGTAATCAACCTACCTGTCCCTGTTTTACAGTTGGGGAAGATAAAGCACCAAGGGCCAAATACTGCCCATGGTTACACAGCAGATCTGTGCTCACAGGGTGCTCTCAGCAATGCTGTGCCATCTGTCTGGATGAGGCAGACATGGGAATGAAAAGGAAAATCAAGAAGGTGGATTTAGGGCAGGTAAAATGGCCCTTTTGACCATTCCCTCCATTAAAATCCTTTTATTTCCTGCAGTTTCATCCATTGCATTGCAGGCATAACATCCAGCTCTCACTCAGTCATTCTGGGCACATGGGTACTGGGTACCAGCAAGTAAATAATGACATTGTGGGTATTTCTCTGGCACAATCACCTAAAGTGTATTGCAAAATTCAGCCTTTCTCTCTCTAGATGTACACACATAAACCTCCCTACTCTGTGTGTGAGTGCATGTGTAATGCAGATAAATCATTGGATTTCAATGACTACTGGGCTGAGATTGAAATAAGAAATAGCTTGTTGATTACTAAGGCGATTAAAAGGATCATCTTATTGATTCCCACCCAGCCAGGCACAGACCTCAGTAATGAACATCGACTGGTTTAATAAGGGAAAAGGCAAGATTTACTGGATGCATGTGCTTTTCATTAGAGTGAGCTGAAAGGAAATAAAAAATGCTGACCTACCCAGTCATGGGCCACTGTGCTTCTTACTCTTACGAGTGCAGCTAGTACAGGAAAGTAATAGAATGCAGTATGTGACTGCACAGGGGCAATACTAATAAAATTATTGAAACTAAAGAACCAGAAATTAAATTATTTTCTTCCATCTTTCCCTCTTTCGGTACTGATTTCCATTCCCTTTGCTTAGAGCACAAGGATTTGGATGTCCATTAAAAATGAAAGCTGAGTATGTGTTTAAAATTCAGAGGCAAGGTCTCCTTCCCTTGTAGATCTGTTGGGAGATAAGAGATGCCTATAAGTAGCTCATCCATCTGGGTTCATACTAGGAGCAAATGAATCTCTGAAAGATAAGCCTGAGGTTAAAAAGGCATCAGCATGGATGTTTGTGTTATACAGGAGTTCAGACATCGGCCCTATTTGTTCTTGTAACAATCGATGGCTCTGTGAATGCCCCCTTCAGAAAGACTTTCATTTCTCAGCCTGAATCAGGTACAACTGCAGGTACTTGGTACAGGTTATGGGCAAATTTCTCTTCCTAACCATCAGCAACAGTAGCTGATTTTACAAGAAAACAAATAACCATATTTTCAAATGCATAAATCATACCTCAGAAAATTTACGCCCCTGTCAGAGAACCCATACTTGAACCTAACTCCTACACTGATGTGTAACCTCCTCAAAATCTGAGGCAGGGAGGTCAGTAGAGTACAGGACCCAGGCTGTGCAGGAAAGATCTTGTTTCTGGAAGAGAGGAAGCAGGTCTCTGAGGATTAGAGACAATGTGGGCTGCTGAGGGAGACAAGACTTTCAAATAAACATCCCTTCACATCACCTCCTGATTCACAGAGCCCACAGCACTGCTGAATCACAGGGATTTTTACAAATAATCAAATACCTTGCATATCATATATATGAAACATGAAGTTCTTACTTGGTAGCCCCAAGGAGAGTATTCCTTTCTAAAGCAGCACAATGTGCGTTTTCTTTGCCTGCTTACACAGTGAATGATGAGGAAATGATAAAATTTAGTATTGTGACAACTTTTCATTCTGCATGAGAAGTGCAGGTTTCCTGGAGCATTTAAAACCAGAAGGGCCAAAGTCTGCTTAGATCTGCAAAGTCTGCAAATCCAAAGTACCTCCATTAACCCCAGTAGTGTTACACAAGATCTGCCACCATGTCCCATTTTAAGGAAAGGGGGGACATCTTAGTAAATGAATTTTCCTTTAACTTGAGGAATTGGTACAACAGTCACAGCTATATCTGTGCCTCTGTGAGGGGCTCCTTGTCACTGCATCCTTTCAATATCACAGGAACTTGGCTGATCTACTTTCAGTTTCATTTCTTTTTAGTATTGTTAATGACCGTGGGATGGTACCGAGGTGACTTCATTAGAGTAAAGAGCCTTCCTGGCCACATGTCCTACTAGAGTGGTTTTCTCTGCTCCATCTTCTTGTCTTGTTTACCTGGTGAGCTCAGTTCCGCCTCCAGGGTGCACAGGCAGAGTCCCAGCTGGTTTGGGTGTCTTGACTTGGTGGCCCAGGAATCAGCAGCCCTTTACAAGGACGGTGCAAAGCATTTCATTCTCTCTCAGCTGAAAGCCTTTGGGTAACAGCTCAAGAGGAGTTTGGGGAATCAGCCTCCTAAAGAACCAAGATGCTGATAAGCGATATCCTGCCTGCAGGCAACTGCTGAGCTCCAAATTCAGCAAGAACCGGTGACACTGACATGACATTCAGGTGAGAGGGGCCATTGTTGAGGGCATGAAATATGCCTCATAAGTGGTATCTCCTCGGGAGCTGAGAGCCCTTGTCCTCACAGGAATGTGTCCCTCAGGCCATCGCAGTGCCTGGCCTGGAGCCAGCCCTGCCAGTGCCACTCAAACCCCAGAGCATCCAGTTCCTGTGCCGTAACTGCAGCTCTGAATGTGGCTCCTCCAACCAGGGTTTCCCTCTCAGTTCCCCTGTGTCCCCAGTTCTGCTCAGACAGGTTGATGGCTGGGTTGGATAAATGGCTGTAGCACAAGATGATGGACCAGTGTCACGAAAAGTTGTTTCAGGAGTGAAACACTGCCTGCGCAGGAAGCCTCTGAGGTGCTAATATTAAACAAGTCCAAGCGCTCCAAAGCCCTTTGTGAACATCTTTCTCTCTGCTTATGAGTGCCCTCTTTAAATCAAACTCAGAATGGTCAGGTCAGAAATAAAATGCAGCTGAAAGGCTCCAGAAACACTGAGAAAGGATTTCAACTCAAAAGAAATGGCTGAGCTTCCAGTCACACCAACCATCTGTCTGGTAGCTCTGGCCAAAACCTACCAGACCCCTGCCAGAAGGGACAGGGGTCTCTCACCTTGAGTCCTACCAAGTCCTACCTTCATCCCTTTCCCAGAAACCAAAGATGGCATTTCCTGTCCTGGATACAAACTAGTGATTTAAGAAATGTTGTACATTATGCTGTAGACTGGAAATAAGCCCACATTGTCCAGGCAGACTTTTTCTTGAGCTGATTTTCCTCCTCTGTCTACTTCCACCCAAGAGGTGCCAGCAGTCAGAGCTTCCCCTTCCAAAGCTGGCGGTGCCAGCTTCCAGCTGAGGTCAGAGTTAAGGTTTGTTCCTTTTGCAGAGGAATTTGGGCATGTGTTAGATTTGTTGGATGCTGGAAATGCAAAGAGTTTCTTGTGGAGGCTGTTTCTCGGTGTGATTGCTTGCTATAATGTGTGGGCACAAAGGGGTGTCCAAAGCTCTCCTTAGCCAAATATTTCCCTGCATTTTAAGATTTGCATGGGTGGGTTTTGTACTTAAGCAGCCTTTAATGTATTCAAAAAAAGGTTTGGTTGGTGGCTTACATAATCGTGTTGAATCTGACCCAGACGTGTTGTCACAGCACTGCTGTCAGAATGAGTGAGCTGTCAGATTGAAATATTCGCTTGTAATGTAGGTTATTGGGCCCCTTCTTTCCAAAGTGCACCCGGCAGAAAGGCAGGAGTGGTAGGAACTGGACTTACAGAGTTCTCCAGCAGGGTTAAATCTTCTCAAGTCACTGCCTCATAATTTTCAGGTAAACTTGGTTCTGTTTCAGCACCAGATTCCAGCTGATTGTTTTTTTCACTGCTCTTCACTGGAATCATGGTTAGAGGTTGTAACTTCACCTAGCGGTCTGTAATTCTAGGAATTTACTGGAAATATGCCCAAATAGGAAGTAAAAGCATTTAAGGACTCAGGCTGTCTGCAGTCAGCCTTACAACACAGAGCAGTGCACCATCAGGCACCATCATTATATAGTTGATCTCTAATTAAAACTTTAAATATCAGAGACCATATAAAGGGCTGACCTTTTCCACTGAGAAAAGACTCATTGTTCTTTGTTGCTAAAGATACATGAGGTATCTTTAAAGATGTAACCTTGCTCATTCCAGGATACTTTTTAAAAAAGATTCTGCTCTAGTCATTGATAGGAGGATCAAGTAGCTATAAAAAGAACATTTCATACCATATAACAGCAGTTACATACACTTGAAAACATTTTACTGTGTATTTCTCAGTTATTGAAACTTAATTTTTTATTATGCATCACCTTCTTTTCTAAATCAATTTGAGTATCAGAGACCAAAAATGTTAAATTTGTCTTGGAGAGTATTATTTCTCAATCAAAGAATGCAATGACTTTCCATGGATAAATCTTGCACTTGCCACGTGTAGTCTTTATTCCATAACATGGTGATCCCACCGTGTTGTGACTGCTTGGCACAGTATATCACATAATATATCTGCTACCTGGATTCTCATTACAGAGGGAGAGACAAGTGAGATTGGAAAGTGAGAGCAGAACACTTCCAATCGAAGTAAAATGGAAAATGGTGAGAAGTAAAAAAAGACTGTGGAAAAGCTGCATTATCAGGACCTTGCATTCTCCCCAGGTTTAAGTGATAAAGGTAGAAAACAGCTTAATTTCTGCCCTGTCAAAAGACAGTTTTTTGATCAGAGGAGAGGGAAGTAAGGAAGGGAAGCTAGTTTGTTGGGAAGATAAGGCATCTGTGGAAGATACCAATCTGAACCAAAAAAATGCGTTCGTATCCTCAGCTGGAGCGATGTCTGCAGCCTCAGCTCCCCGGGGCTCCGGACTGCTCTGGCTGCATTTAATGTGCTTTGCACCAACTCCAAGACAGCTCCTCTCCTGTGCAGGTGGTGTGGGGCTCTCTGCCCTTGCACACATCACAAACACTCGCTGTTTGGAACAGCTTAGCTAAGCCAAAACTCTTCATTTGAAGTTTCATCTGCAGGGATGGCTCCAACAGTTCCACCAAACGCAGAGAAAGGGTCCCAAACTTCCACCACCAGTGTGTTGTAGGGGCTCCAGGAGGTCCCTGATAGCCATCGCTTCTGGTTTGTGTTTGTATACACACATCTGTCTGAGCTTTGTTTCAGTTTGGTACTACTTCTGATAGATGTGGAATCTAACTCTGTAACAATGGACTTGATTGCTTAATTGAGCTTTGTGTTGGTTTTGCTCGCACGCAAGTGAGTTCACGGGAATTCAACATGTGCTCCAATATTTCCTCCTTCTGCACAGAATGAATAAAAGAAAGTTTGCCTAAGCTGTTCAACAACTTCTCTCTTTGCTGTCTTTTCCTGGTATTCTTCAGCCTCGACACCACCAAGCTTATTTTGCTGACCCAGCTGCATAGCTTGATTTACAGGATGGAGAAAGATGAAGCACCAGCTTCAGTTCAGTTCCCTTTTTCTGAGGCTGCCCCAGCTCACACCACTCAGTTCATTTTTACTCAGCCCCTCACTCTGATGAAATCTGCTTTGAGTTAATCCGGACAGTATGTCCAATACTGGTCCTCACTTATTAATTCAGCTTCATTCTTTGAATTAAATACTTCAGGGCAGAACTGATGGTAAATGGTTGAGGCCACTTGCATCAGATAATTGACTGGCAACTGAACAGTCTCTCCTAGGATTCGTATTCCATGGGCAATGGTGTGTTCTGTCGTGAAAAGAAACATTTGGTAAAGCCTGATCTCAGTGCCCTTTGCACAGGCAGGATGTGGAATAGGCCATAACCCAGCATGGACCAGGTCTCCTGCCCTGGGATGGGACATGGGCAGTGTCTGAGCACAGCCACTCCTCACTGAGGCTGGAGCTGGCTGGAGGACCTGCCACCACTGCAGTGCTATTAATATGCAGGGACCACTCTGGTGTGCACTCACTGTCTTCATGACATTACCAAAGAGAGAAAAAAAAAAAGAAGGAGACATAGAAAGGCTATAAATCCCCTAAACTGGAGAAGATAAATTTGTGTGAAAAGTCATGAGGAACCTGACAGGAAAGAGTTACTTTATGCCATTTAGTGGCAAGGAAAAACAGCCTTAGGTTTTCTATTGTTGGCAGGTTTTTCTCTGTGAGAACAGAAGGTTGGGCACAAGGTGAACTGTCAGGAGGAAAAATTGAGGGAATCATAGAGAAGATGGGCCTTGTACATAATTGATCTGACAGAGTGCTGCCCACTCCATCATTGTGGCTGAAATATGCTCGGCCTCCTGCGCAATAATGCATGCAAGTTTAGCAGCGCAAGACTTGGTCTATTAGGGAGTTTGTTTAATCAGGAATGCTCCCATCCCTGCCAGTGCTCAGCGTCGCTTGCAAAACACAAAATCTGCTCTCTGACTGGAAGAGAAAATTCTGCTGTGCTCAACACTTTCAGCAGCAGACATAAAAGCAGAAAGTGACTTTGAGTAAAATCGGGAGCTATTGGAAATAAGAACAACATCTCTACTGCCTTCAACAGGGCCAGCACTATGCTTTGTTCCCTGAAGAATTCCCTCACTGTTTCTCCCCATCCGATTTCTCTTTCTTTTTTTGATCCACTTAGTGGAAGGCGTTATCATCTCATTGAATTGTGTCACAACTGTCCCAGCAATACGGAAAATCAGAAGCTCTGTGGTCCTTTATAACTAGTTGTAAGTGGCTTTCATGTGAGGGGCAAAAGATCCCTGAGAATTCGGGATTTCAAACCTGGAGTGTTATTACAGCCACTAAATATCACAACTTTGCTACAGCAAGATAAAGAGGCAAAGTGTAAAAGAGGAAGACTCACCACACTTTGTGGGAGTCCTGATAAAAGCTGGCAATGGCCTTTTGAAGATTCTGGGTAGTCCAATCCCGCAGACTTTTTTGGGAAGCCTCTGTCCTGCCTTGCTTTGAGACAAATGTGAATGAGTGGGGAAATGCTGCAAAGTGCCAGCAGTTTTCTGGGAGCGGAGATCTCCTGGAGCCCGAGGTGCTTGGTGGGACTTGGCTCCCCACTGGCTCAGGCTGCATGGGAGATGCAGATCTTGCTGATTGTCCTCAAAAACAGAGCTCGAGAGCTATGGAGAGACCACAGGAACTTCCCTGCACTGTGACCTCTGTCACCTCCTGCTGAAGCCACAGAGCGAGTGCTGGACATTATCCCTTCCAGCCCATCCTATGGTGGATAAATCAAGTCAGCAGCACAGCAATATCGCAGAAGGGTCACCACAAGCAATTTTCTAAAAACTGTGCTGACATCACCAGAAATTTTATTTAAATCCTTACTATTTCCAGATAAAAAATCCATCATCATTATGAAAATGACTTGTATCAGACCCCAGAATAATCTTTTCAGAGAGGATCGCTCCTGATGTGTAAACAAATTGTGATTTATTTTACCTATTAGATTTTTCCTCTGGCTAATGTAGGCAAGAGCTATGATCCCCAACTCCAAACTCAGTAATTTTGCCTAAAAACATTTGACAAAAAAGGAGTTAATGATTTCCATGCAGGGTGAAGCTATCAGGAATTAGTGCTGCGGAGTGTAGAACATTCACTTTTACAGTAGGTGGTGTTCTTGTTACACTTTCATACATGCCAGGCTAATTAACTGTCTTAAAGACCACATCATTAAATTATTTCCCCTGCTTAAAATGCTGCAATGTTTAATCTACCCCAGCAATTCAATTATGTTTAAAACAATATCCTAAGGATGAACTACTATAGGGTGGAATTTAGAGGAAATTTCACACTTTACCTCAAACGCAGGTAAAATACAAGAGCAAAAATAGAATTTGAATTCCAAAGTAGCTGTTTGAGAAAAAAATCTTCCACAAAAGCTTGTAAATTGAGCTAATTATTATAATGTCAATGATTCATTTTGCCTTTACTCTCTTTTGTAAAAGTTCAAAGACTTGAAAGAGTTTTGGTTTTCCTTCAATCCTTGTTAAGATACACCTGTTCCATCTTATGATATATTTCTATTTTCTTGTTGCTTTACCTTCTTTCCCTGATGCAGTTTCTATTATTTTAAGAAAAAAGCATGCGGCTTAATTAAGTATAACATGTTGGAAGAGGGTGAAGTCCTGACAGTGTATTTCAGATACTGTGTTAGGGAGGCCAGATGCAGATGCCTCTGCTGAACCCTTAATCAAACCAGCTCACGTTCATTTATGAGAAGAGAAGCAGCTGCATTCTGGCTCTGCCACCTTCCACACCAGCATCATTTCCAGGCACCAGCGATGCATCTCAGTGTGGCAGAATGAGTGCAGGGTGAGCAGGCTCACGAAGGACACGGCGCTGCTCCCACCTTGCTCACTGTCACCAAGAGTGCAGGGAATGTCCTCTGTGCTGGGGACCAGGAGCACCCGGCTCAGCCGCAAGGGTAGGAGCAGCTTCTACATCAGAAGCTTGTGTCATTCTGGACCTGTGTAAAAACAGGGCGCAAAGGGACAAGAAGAGCGTTTTGGAGCACAACTGAGTCCAAAAACAGCCAGCCTCTCCTCTCCAGTCTTTGAATAGTGTTTAAGAAATACTGATCCCTGATGTCAGGGAATCAAGATTAAAAACACTTAAAAGCCTTGCTGATATTTGGGTAGAAAGCTGTGTTCTACAACATGGGGGTTTTTTTCACAAACTAATCAAATTAGTTTTTAAAACCTTACTAAGCACACTTCAGGTCAATGTACAGATTTTGCTGTTAGAGTTGGGATAGCATCCAGTTAAAATGCAAATCACCAACCCAAAAATTTGAATTGCATTCATCTTCTGTCCTTTCAGTAGGAATGCCAGTCATCTGAATAGCTTTGGTACCACTCCATATGTGGGAGATGCCCAAAACCTATCCCATTTTCTAAAGCCTTGTGCCAAGCCATGTGAGGGTAAGCGGACTTATAGATAAAACTTGCTGAAACCTAACTCAGGTAATAAACCACAATGAGGATGTGTGGGAACCACAACCACATAGAGAAGCCAGAACTCAGAGTTGTTGCTTACAGTTTCCAAAGCTGTAGCTCTCATTTGACCAAAATGCTCGTATCCAGCACCACGTGATATTTTTTGTTTTGAATGAGTGAGAGAAGTTTGGTCAGGTGCCTTGCTGCAGTGTAATCAGTCGTGTGACAGACAATGCACTTGGCACCTGGGTGTACAATTTCACTTCCCTGCGTGATGCCATCACGTGGGGAGATGTGTCATTGTCATGTCAGGGAGAGGGACCCGGCTGTGTCTTGTGGTGGCCACTTCAGGTGATGCAAAGTAGAAGATCACTGTCCTCATGAAAAATGGGATCTGTAAACAAGCTGGGGCCACCAAGCAATTTATCCTCTTCTCACACTTGATGATCTTTCCCAGTGGACTGAATGCAGCCTTTAGGGAATTAACTGACTATTCCTTATCTAAGGGAAATGCAAGTGTCTATAGGAGACCACGAGATCTGGATTTTAGTGTGGAAATATCAAGTTGTTCCTATGCAACTGACAGTATACTACTGCAGCCTAGAACCTCACCAGTGAGAAAACCTTCCCAGATTTTAAAGGTCTAAAATTAGAATGTATTTAGTGGCAAAGTTTGAGTTGATTTCTATTGTAAGGAATTCCCTCACCATGAGGGAAGAGTGTATGCACCAGCAATTTCTACCAAACAGTGGCTGCAAATCCCACAGGGCCTTGCTTATATGGCCAATATTGGCAGAGGGAGCTGCTTCTTCAGCAGCTTGGTGCTGGGTGAGTGTTCTCCTCATGCAGGTCTGTAAGGAGGTCCATGATCCAGGTGAAACTGATCACTGGAGTATCAGTTGCACAAGTATTTTCACGCACTTCCCCAGACTTCCAGAGCAGCTGAGCAGAGAAGGAGCCCTGCTGTCGCTCCCCCTTCATGCAGTGAACCCAGGCAAGGAAATGGCCTGTCAGAAAACCAGGCATTTCTTTTTTAAACCAGGTCAGTTTACACTGAGATCAGTTTTCTGATCTCTCACTGCATGGTCGGAGAAACACCTGTGCTGACACAGGGGGAGGGAGCACGAACCACCATCTGGAGAGCATGGGGGGGACAGGAAACCCATTTTGGTTGCAGAACACGCTTCTGCCAGCTTAACTAGGCATGGAGTGGTGGCATTAATCAAGACCTTGAAACAAGCCTCAAGGCAAACATAGCATAGCATCTGAGGGATTAACCACGGGAGGAAATACATTACTGATCATATGATGACCCAGAAGTCCTTAAAACATGTACATCTCCACCGAGATACCTCAGTGCTGGGCTAAGGATGCCATCGATTTTACTGGGACCTGCTCAGGAAATTCTGATTATGTGATGGTTGGAAATAATTAGGTCTTTGATGTGTTAATTCACGGTAATGAAGTTAGAATAGAAATACATATTTGGAACATTAATAGGTACCTGTGTTGTTTCTAAAACATGTGGACCATAAGCCCTTTGTACCCTGTGCAAAAGGTTTGGGATTAAGTCCTTGCCCTGGTGAATTCTGCAGTGAAGTGCAGACATACATAGTCATCCTGACTCCAATTAAAGTCCAGGCATGTCCATGCTATATATTGTGCTGCCTAGTCTTGCATTTGTTTCCTCCTTTTGAATTATTCTTACAATTTTAAATTGGCTTTAATGCATTTATTTTCCATATATGTCCCTATGATTTATTTCACATTTTATTCCAATTTTTATGCCATCACATACTTAGACAAATCGGGTTTTTTAACCTTCAGTTTCTGCATCTGTTTTACAAATAAATTGCAAATGTCAAGATCATTTCCTTTCTCAAGCATTTCCTAAACCCTAACCAGCTCAACAAGTTGCATGTAACATAAAACATACAGCAGGAACTTAACACACAGGAATGCATATAACAATCTCTCTTTTTTTCCTAATGTAGTTATGCTTACTTAAGGCATTGATTTCCTTGAAGCAGTCAATAAAATATATCAGGTAGTAAAATATACTCTGACAGCAATATTTTCCATTCAGTACTTCTCCCTTTCCTTGCTGAGGACTCCAGTCATTAGAAAAGTGAAGATCATAACTGTTATATATGTTTAAATGGTATCTCAAGATTTCAGCTAGACTCTGGTCTGCTCTTGACCCAGAGACTATAGATTTGGGTCACCCATAATGTGGCTATTACTCAGAATGACTCAAGCACTCACTTTCTTAGGAAGGAATTTGTCACACTGATTTCTACCCCTTTTTATAACTTAGCTAAACATCCAAAATGAGATTTTAGAGCTTTGAGAACCACTCTCTTAAAAGGCTGTTAGAAAATACCTTTAAATAAGAGCAAAGCCCACTGAATTCTGGAAAGTAATTTCTCCAGAAAGAAATTACAGCCTGGCTGGTAAGGCTGGTGTGGTACATTATGCTCTGCCTGTTCCTGGATATCCATCTGCAATTAGAGGACCTCAGAGCAGCAACATTTTTAAGAAAAGATGAATCCTGCCACTAGCAAACAAAACCATGATTCACCCAACTCAATGAACTTTGGCTTGTATGCCTCTGCTCTTTTCCCCTTGCAATTTGCCCCCCAAGCCCTGGGAAACATTAGTCTGAACCCAACTGATCCATAGAGAGCAATGGGAAAATGTCCCTCAATTCATGCAGGTGAATGCTTTTTTCTCTAGACCAGCATCACCACTGGGAGCTGAGGGCATGGCACCCCACAGGGCCAAAAGCTGTGCTACAAAGGCCTGGTGTGACTAAGATCAGCTGTGCTTTATTTGAGTTGCACATTTAAAGTTGCTACAAATACCCTGGACTGTTTAGTGCAGAAAATAGGTTTGCTGGGGTTAGAAAAGGGCAGTAAATCAAGCATATACAGTGTTTGCTCCTACTAAACAAGCATCTCAGTTTCATGTCTGACTTGAACCTATACCAGAAGGTTACAATAGTTTTGCAACACTCATTTTATTTTAGATGCATATGAGGGAGATTTAAGGAGGTGCTGAACACCCCCATTCCTAATTTGCAGTTATAATTATTTTGCAAGAAACATAGTTCTGCAAAGAAGTCTGTGAGTGACAGAACTGGAGACTGGAATTTTTCTTCTCTAAATGCACTAAAGGTGTTGGAAGGGACAGAACAGGGATCTCACCCTGAACTCATCAATCACCTTCACCTCATACCTGCCAGAAAGGTGCCTGTGCTGCAAGGGGCTCGTCTTCTGTAGGAGCCATGGAATTTTCGGCTTCTCCTCTGTCACTTCCACTTAGGTCCAGAATCAAAGCTTTGAAAATAGCAGAGGCAAGAATCTCCTTAGAGCCCCAAGTTATTTCTTGCTCTTCTCCAAACCACTATCACGTGTGAAAAATTCATCCCTAATAACCAGCACCAACTTTCCTCTGGAATCATCAAGGTAAAAGGTCACACGTCCCAGTCAAAGTGCACTGGCTTTCCCAACAAATTTCCAGCAGCAGATATTCAAAGCTAAATTCAAATTAAGAACTCTCAGTGCTCTGAGAGTAAAATCACTTTTTACTGATTGGCAAATTCATATGTGAAACAAATAACAGACTTGATCAGAAAGATAGGTCTGAAATTTTATCTTCTGCCTCCTCTGTTTCTGTGAGCCCCCAGTTCCCTGCCATGTGCTGCCACAACTTTCCCGAAGGAAGGATCATAGGCTTAGTCTTTCAAAGAGCAGAAAGGATTTTCTTTGCTCTCCAGGTGATGCCTGCTGGTCACTGTGCCCTCTGAGTTATACAGCCCTGTCACTTAGGGAGCTTAGCAAACCCATGTTTTCCTAATGATCCCGTCTCAGCAGCATCATCCAGAGGGTTTGGCTGCCATTTGTCACTGCCTCCATGAGAGAAGGGAATGCAGACAATTCCTACTGGAGATCTGAGTCCAATTTGCCACTGTGCTACTCCAGTTTTAAACAAGTGTCTCTCTAGTGCCCTCTTTGGAAAAAGATGCTTCTTCAGAGGGTTAAAATGTCTCAATAACCTTATGTTAGTGAAGAATTGACAGCCTCGCTGTATATTAAAAGATTTTCTATTGCAAGGGCCAGACAGAGCTGCTGTATAGGTGAGGCAGTGCATGAGAAAAGCCCTTGTGGTACAGGAGGGCTGGGTGGTCTGGCAGCCAGGCAGGAGCACAGGCGGGAGAGACGAGCCTGCTCTGTGCACCTCATTAAACAGAACATGGACAGCAAATGCACTCATCAATGCAAGGAATAAAATAAACAGGTATACATATCCACACACATCTTCTGCTCCAAAACCTCAGGTAGCAGAATTTCCAGTGTTGTTTCAAACCACAACTACCACAAAAACCAGCCAGAATATTGTATGCAAAATTAACCTGACAATTTAACTCATAACCTGCTCATTTGTCACTGGGTATACTGAGTGTATCCAAGAGAGCCAGGGCATTGCTTGAAACTGTTTAAGACAGAAATTCCTACTGCCTCTTGTACCCTTTGCTACTCCTTTGCGGGCCAATTTAATGCACTGTGTCACAGAAACGTGACACTGTGCTTTAGCAGTGCCAGCAGATTGCGTTACTCTGCCTGACTGTACCCAAGTTACACATTTCTCTCTGCCTGCAGTCCCAGAGGTCACAGCTAAGGTCAGGAGAGAACAAAAATGATGCTTTGTGATCCAGAATTTAGACAGTTATCAACTCATAAATCTTGGTCAGACTGTAACAACAAAGCATGGGACAGTACAGCCCTCACACACACAGAGATGTCTTCAGGAAAAAAAAAGGCAAAACTATGCATCAGACAAAAATGACTGAATTTAGCATGTGGCAAAGCAGACATGCCTTCTTCAGATATTTTTATTTTTCTATTTTCCTCTCCCCTTTTTCCGCATTTCTAGGTGGGAATGGAAGACCGTGTCACCACTTCAAAGTATTTATAGCAGTTAGCTAAGGAGTAATGATCATAAGCAGAATCACTTAAAGAACAACATTGAAATGTTTTTCATACTGAAAATAAATGACTCACTCCTTTGTATTTGGCAGCTTGAAATGGGACCTCTTTCCTTAATGACATTCCTCCTTTGCAGTGTGCTTATAGTCACTTGCTGTTGTTCATTTGTTTGTAGTACCAGTAATCCTTGGCACTTACAGTCCGTACTGTACTTTTAATTCAAAGACTTTATGAATGCTGATTAATTAAACTGAACAGACTCCTTAGGAAGTTAATGGTTATAGCAGTTTTCACATCAGAAAAATGAGAGAGGTTAAGTTTCTTGCAAAAAAACCCTGAACAGACAAAAGAACCCTGCTGCAAGTCACAGGTGAATTCTAGAATTCAGAGGAGTTTTGTTCCCTCCCCCCTGTCACCAGGATTGAGTGCAGCACGGCATGTATCATGCAAGATTTCTACCACTTGAGACCAATCTGGTTGACAAAGAAACATTGGGAATTTTGGTCCTGGTCTGGTTTTGTACCCTTTTCCTAGAACAGAAGGTAAGAAGTCTTTGGGGTCACCTAATTGCAGCCTTCCAGTGCCTGAAGGGAATCTACAGGAAAGTTTGAAAGAGACTATGTACAAGAGCCTGGAGTGACAGGGCAAGAGGAAATGGCTTCACACTGACAGAGAGTATAATTAGATTAGATATTGGGAAGGAATTCTTCCATGTGATGGTGGGGAGGCCCTGGCACAGGTTGTCCAGAGAAGCTGTGGTTGCTTCACCCCTGGAAGTGTCCAAGGCCAGGTTGGATGGGGCTTGGAGCAACCTGGTATAGTGGAAGTGTCCCTGCCTACGGCAGGGGGGTTGGAACTGGATGATCTTTGAGGTCTGTTCCAACCCAAACCATTCTGTGGTTCTATGAACTAACCCGGCTCCAGGTTTTTACCTGCTTCTTCAGCTCATATGAGTGTGACATTTATGCATTTCAAGTTGTGGCTGCTCTGAAGGACAATCCTTCCACATCTGTAACATCTGGATCCATTAATGCTTTCCTCAGGTTCTCATCCAAACAGATACTGCAGCCACTGGGAACACCCTGGCTTTGCCTGCATTCATACAACTTCCTTGCTGGGCAATTTGATTTCTTATTCTCCTCTGATGAGTCCTTTTTGCTGGTGAAATGAATTAGCAAGTTAAGGACAGTACTGAATCAATCCCACTGCACTGGAAAAGTCCTTGGGAAATCTCCTGTTCAACTTGCCAAGTAGCTTCTGCCTCTGAGAGAGTTTTCTCTCACCTCCTTTTGCAGAGAGCCCTTCACACTTGTTCTGACAGAGATGTACCAGTTTGGGATAATTCATTCAACAACAGTCAGATCTTTCCAACTGCTTTATAGCTTGTCCTCCCGGAACATTCTTTCAGTAATCCCTATACCAAAGCTGAACCAAATGTGTGTTTATGTAAAACAGCCCATGTTATATGCAGTCTGTGCTTTTTGCATGACCTTTAGTGTAAAATGCAATATGTCTGGTCTCAGTTATGTTATTCTGTCAACATGTTCCAGTTTGGGCTAAGCTGGAAGCAGCACTCTGTACATCTGGCTCAGGAAGAGAGGACATCTGTGCAACTAGTCTAATAAACCAGAGCAATTCAATGAAATATTGTTCTAGTGTTAGGGAATGAAAAGAATTTTTGCATTGCAAAACACAACAAATGCTGACTTCTATCAATAAGAGTGACCTCTACAAATCTGGGAGATAAATCAGTATGAGAGAAAGGCAAAAAAAAGTTAAATGATGCTCTTATTTCAAGTGTAAACATCTTCCAAACATAAATTGTCTCATTTGATTTAAAGTTATTTAGTTCACATGGAGTTAGGTAATGTCCTCCTTTTGAAATATAACTTTGGAAATTTATGGATGAAAAGTGCTAATTTTGTATTTTTAAATGCATTTGATAATTTCACTGTGTGAATCCCTTAAGAACATTATGCTGTCTATAAATTCTCCCCTCCCCTACCATGGATTTTGTGAAGAACACAATTGCTAATGCAGTCTAAATTAGACAAAGGCATTTGGTGAGGTCAGAATACTATTGCTAGGAGGTTCCCATTTTATTTTCTTTGGCCATTTTGAAGAGGATAACACCTTACACTTACTCTAATAACTGCATGTAACTCTGAAGTAATTCATTCTGCAATTGCATTTAGCTATTTTAAAGTCTGTATGAGCCATATTTATCCTTCTTTTCCAAGTCTCTCAAATAGTGACAAAGTGCAAAGTGGAGTAAGCTCTTGCCATTCTTTTTTAAATAACAACTCCACTTGTAAAAGCTACTGAAGGTCACTGACAACAGAGAAAAATCCCATTTTTCTCTTACATATTGAATTTCATACTTTGCCTTACTTAGGGTGGAAAGAGCACAATTCTGTCAGATTTCTCATGCTGTACTTCCCATTCATCGCCACTTCATGTAATTATTGATCTTTCTCCTGGAGTTTCTCTACAAATCCCACCATCCATTCTGCCCTTGCATACTTGCTGTTGTCGCCCTATCCCAAAAGGATAATACTCTCATTTAGTTTAGAATTTGATCCAAGAGCCCATCAGGCTGTTTTCCAGCTGTCTTGCAGTTTGCTTTTAGTAAACTTTCTTGCTCCACAGCCACCTGGCTTGGTCTCCACCTCATCCATCACCATAAAAGCCCACATAGAACTGGGTTCGTCCTGTCCACTACCTTTGTAAAACATCCATCCACCCAATTCCTGTTGATAACCTTTTCCCAAGACGGGTGAAGAAGAAAGCCCAGTTTGATGAGCATGATCTCCAGAGAGCAGGGGATACACCTCCATTTATTGAACAGACTCTACAGTGGCTGCTTGCCATGTGCACCAAATAGACATCATCTCTGGAGAATCCAAGAAAACCCAATGCAGTCAGTGAAAGAAACCTGCAAACCCGGTAATATTTGCAGAATCTCTCTTCTTAAAAGAGACTAAAAGACTCTTTAAAAGTTCCCTCCAGGCAATTTGATTCTAGTCCAAGGGCTTTGAAGAAAACAAACCTATCCATGTATCTTGATGCATTCTTCACTGTCCCAGGATATATTCCTGACCCAAGGAACTGCATCAGTCAGGGACAAGGCAACATCAGTGCTGGATCCCTGACATGTGCTCTGTTTGCCTACAGGAATTTAGGAAGGGGGGAGGTCGTGGTGTTATATCCAACAGCCCTGGTGTATCATTGATGAATGTATTAACATGGAGCAATAATGGTCCAGCAGACTCAGCCCTTGATGGAGAATCAAGTTCTCCTCTGAGCCTGCCCACATGCCAGACATGGGATCGAGAGAAATCTTTTGTATTTCTGTACATCCTTTTCCCAAAATATGCTTTGTTCTAAATTGCCTGCGAAGACAGGACCTTGTGCATGTTTCCTAAGGCACATCAGTGCAGGACTAATGGCCTGGACCCCAGAAGTCTCATAAAGAGACTCATAACTTGTCTTTTTTCTTAAAAGAGGGGTAAAAAAGACTTTTCAGCTGTAGAAGTACAAAAAGTATCCAACTGAAAAAATGTAGGCAATTTTTCTAACTAAAAGAAGTGAGTGTAAGTTTGTATGTTTATTGTTTTTATTAAGAACTTCCAGATGAATCTCTGGACTTTAAAATTTCATTTCAGAGTGAATTATATTGGCTGCCATAGAAGTCCTCAGAAAAATTCTAATGGAAGTAAAGACTAGGCCAAACTCCCAATAATTTTCCTAAATTCCAGAAAAATGTATATCTGAGCCTACACTTCCCACTCCAGAAACATTTCTTCTCCTGGCTCCAGAGAGCGTCCAGAGCTTAAACATATCTGAACTTTAGCAGCATTTACAGGCAAAATGCTGCTTTGTTTCTAGTAATACACATTTCTGCACGTTTCAAAAGCAACCAGAAAGCTTCAGCTCTTGTTAAGTATCTCATTCCAAAGATGAGATACTTACCTCGAATGTGTCTGACTGGCCTGAACAGAGGTCAGGAAATATGGTATGGAAATGAAGGTGAGGAGCTCTGTGATGGTGAGAGACAAGAAATGGCACGGTAAGACAGTGTGAAGTGGTGCTGTGCTTGAGCTGTAAGGACTGCAGAAATACACAAGTAAACATAGGCCTGCTTAAAAATCCTGAAAACCCACATAACCTCTAACCCTGTTACTATTCAAGTTGTTAATAAAACAAAACCAGAGCAAACTGGTCCGCAGAATTTTCAGGATGTTTGCAGTATGTTCCCCTGCAGCACTGAGCCCCAGAAGCCTTCTTACCACCTCGGATTTCCCCTGATAAAATCTTCCACTTCCTTAAAATTGCTGAAAACAATCGCGCTTTAGCATCATCTACTGGGAGAGATGGGAAACTGACTGGGAGGCTCCAGCAGTGCACAGACGCTCCCACTCGCATCCCCCCCCCCGCCTGCTCCTGTGCCGTGCTCAAGCCAGATTCCGGCAACACAGGGAAAACTGGCTATTCTTCTCTTCAGAAGCTGCATTTTAAGGAACAGAGCAAATGTTTTGGTGCTGGTATAACAGAGACCAGAGTAAATACTACCTGGGTGCTGCTTCCTGTCAGGCCTTTGAGTCACACAGCAGAAGGAGTAAGAAGCCAGGAGGAAGGGAGCAGCTGATCTCACAGACCAGTTGGCGCTAAGAATTTTGTCGCCGCAGTCTGAGGTTGGTTGTGGCAGTGCTCGGCACAGCGGGGCCCGGGGGCTGTGCTGTCTGCACTCCACCACGTGCAAGACAATCTGAAATTCATGACCAGCCTGCACTTTTAACCAGCAGCATCAGCCACCCAAAGACCTCAAAGCGCTGGGGACAGCAATCCTGCCCAGCAGGTAGGGGTCACGCCGTCTTGAAAACAGGGAAGTGGAGACAGACTTTTAAAGGCAAGAATCCTAGCAGCCTTTAGATGCTTAAATGATTGACAACAAGCTGGACGAATCACTTGGAACCGACACGATTTCACACCTAAACACCCAGAAAAATCCCACCCAAGATTACTTTTCCAAGATTCATATGCCCAGGCTGTGAGAGGGGTAGCATCCAGATCCTAGGAGTTGTGATCTTTGTAATTACTGGTCTGTGCTTTAACCTTTGTAGAGCTCTGTTAAGGTCTTGTATCAGATGTACATTGCATGTACAAAGACAGCACATCACATCTGGGCATGAAGGGTGGATTCACCTCAGTTACATTTTACTGCCTAACATCTAGGTGTCACCTCTGAAACAGCTGTTCAGCAGCCTTGCAGTCAAGGAAGAGAGGGGCACTTCCAGGGAGGAATTCATCTTGCCCATCACAGGATCTCTCCCTTGGGATACAATGCAATCACCTGGCATTATCTCACCATCTCCAACTCAAGCTATCAGTTTAGAACAGGTGCTTTTTTATGCTAATTAATATTTTTGACACCTACATCTTGGCTGCAGACACCTATTGCTGTCTGTCACACTGAGTTGCGCCATCTCTGATGGCTCAGTCTGGAGATCTTCCTGCACCAGCGGCAGAGCCTGGAGTTGGCTCTACTGCAGGCCTGCAGCTCCAAGGAGCTCAAATCAGGCAGCCAGCTGCAAAACCTCACCCCCACAGATTGTTACAGCATTACAATTGATGCTATTCAGAAGAGCAGAGTAACAGCTATGGTAATATTCCATGTATATTAGAAAAAAAAAAAAAAAAAAAAAAGTGTGTTTTGGAATTCAGTGAAGTGACCTTTTGACCAAAGATTGAATACATTGACTCATCAGATATCTGTAATCAAGGCCAGGGGTTTTAGTTGTGGGTTTTAAAAGCTCCTGCAGGTGCTAAAATACATGGGTTGATTTTCCAGGTTCCTTAAAACTCTGATTCTTTTTAGAATTTCCAATTAAGATACCTTAAAATATTATTTTTGCAGTTCCAGGGTAGCTCATATTCATCTGTCCTTTAGGACTCTGCACATCTCCCCCAGCAGCTTTGGAGGCCGAATAGCAAAATTCTCATAAAAGATTTACTGAAGTTCCAAAAAGTTGACAATAAATGCTGAATATTTGAGAATATACAACTCACGTATTTCAGAAAATCTGTAAAATCAGCTGCAGTGACTTCATATTTGGTACACATCTCACTTTGGAGACAGAAAAGTCTCCTGTTTCTCTCAGCTACAGATTTCCCTCAAACTGTGTTACTAACATTGTGTAAAATACTGCATCTGTAAAACTGAGTCTGGACTTCCCTCATTACCAACACTCCCAACTTTCAGCTGCCTTCAGGAAATGGGTTGATTACTTAATCACACCTGGAAACACCATGCCTTGAGAAATAAAGAAGTCACCAGACAGCTGGCTGAGATCAGCCATCCATTGGGTTTCTCAAGGCAAAGGGAAAGGTTCTTTGCCCAGTTTCACATTTTGGCAGGGGTAGAGATAGTACCCTGCCCAACCAGCCCTGTCATGACAGGGCAGTGTCGGAAGTGTGTGGAAGGTGACTACTCTGAGGGCAGGCAGGGGAGCCCCCTGTCTCTCCTCCTGCATATCATGCAGATTCCTCTCCCAAGATACTTCAGATTTTTTTGAGAAAAATGTGAGGAATACTGCCCAGCTGTGCACTGGCTTGCATTGAAAGACCCAGCTATCGTTCTGCAGCTGTCAGTGGCTGGTGTGAGATGTGGTGGTGGGGCTCCCACCTCACAAAACCCCACCACAGCTCTTGAAGAGGCCCCAGACTGAAAAGGCACTGGGACTGAACCATCCTTCTCCACACAGAGAGCATCTCTACAGACCTGTTCCCTGTAGGGATGGGATGATTTTAAAGTCTGACTCTGCTATCTGTATGATTACCAATAGGATTATTTTTTAAAAAACATAAGAGCTCTCACTGGGTGCCCTTCATTAGTTGGTGGGTACATTACCTGTCCCTTTGCCAAAGGAACTCCAACACACCAAACAGGTCAGAAGCACCAAGGAGACACGAACTTCATTTCAATTGTTTAGTACCTAAAATAGGGAAGTATAATTTAGCACAGAATGTGAGAATGGCAGTGAGCATCTCACCTCACTTGCTGTTTCTGCTTTCTGAGAGTACAGGGAAAAGGGGGCTGCCTCGGGAAGATGAAATAAGGAATAGACCCACTTGTGCAAATCTAGAAACTCTCTATTAACAAATATTGTGTGTCAGTTTGGCTCTGTAGATCTCTGTTCTTCATTGACCTGCCTCTGGGCAGGGAGGTCGTGAGGGCAAGGGTGGTCTTCGGCTCTGCGCCTATTCTTGGATGGCAGCAAACCAAAGCCTTCCCAGTGATGAGCTGCTACCTTGATCCCGTTAAAGGCCTCATTTGTATGTAGGTTAGATCCGGTATTTATGCACCTGAGCCAGTCTTATCCCTTGAATGCCTGAAACCCTGTGCAAGGTTTATCTTCTCACCTCCCCACCAGTTTCCAGGGTCTATTTGACAACTCTGGGGCAGCCAAAAGCCAACACTGGGGAAAAAAACAACCAAGGAACCAAGCCTGATTACATGAGCAGACACTTGAACTACTTGTTTTCATCTTGTGGGAGTTTTTTACAGAACTAACTTTAACTCTGTGTCTAAGTTTTTCCATCTGTAGAAAAGCCTCTTTTTGCAAAGCTCTGTAGAGATCTCTATTCTTAGTGCTGTTATGTCAATATATAATTAATTTGCCTAATTCTGCTGTACCGTTCTGGAATACTTGGAGATTGAAGTGTAGACTTTTTGTGACTTGGTTAAAGAGAAAAACAAGATAAAAATAATGGAGTGTTGGATGCAAATTTATTCCCCAAGTTACTAACACATTAGATTTCATGTGCACTACTGAAGATATATCCATCTGAGTACAAAGATGCCAAAACGTGGCTTACTGAGGCAGCTAAAAAAAGAAAGGGTGACATGGCCAATGACAATTTAAATAGTTCTGACAACGATGTGTGACCTGATTTGTTGCTTCCTGAACAGGATGGTAATTTTTGCTGCATGCGTTGGCTGGGTTCGTATGGGTTTATTTACTTGCCATCCCATGTTTAGATGTTGCTACTACGAAGGGGCCAAACTGTGCTCCCTGGGCATACAGCATCTCCCTCAGCACACAGGAGCTGCAGTGCTCATTGGGAGAGCCCAGTGTGCTGCTCTCCATGTGCTTTGCCAGGTCCCCAAAACCCTGGCCAGATTCTGCTGGAGTCAACAGAGACACTCCCATGGACTTGGAGCTGGATTAGGTCACTGGCTGCCATGGGAGAGGAATATGGCCAGGTCCACTGGCTCAGACATGCAGGCAGCAACGACTTCAGCCTGTGAGGTAGATGGAAATAGCAGGCTACGGCTTCTTAACAAACATTCAGAATGACTAACCAATGGTTAAGTGATACCGTGTCCATGTAGGGATAATGCTGGACTACAGGTTAGGAGTTGCTAGCTGTGGGTTCCAAAGGGCTTTGGCCTCTTTCCCAGCACTGAGGAACCACAAAGTCTCATCTTACAGATCAGCTCCCAGCTCCTGCTCAGCAGTGAACCCCACCTGCTGGGGTCCTTCTCAGAGCTCTTCAAAGCTCACCCCATAAAAGACATGAGGGTTTTTTATTCTGTTGTGAAAAGAAGTCGGTTTGGTTGTGACCAGCATGGTCTTCAAAGGAAGTCCCTCCCCAGGTCTTGCTTCCATCCTAGTTGCCATGTACTGCTGTGACTCACTTAAAGTGCTCTTGACACTTATGGTTCCATAAGTGAACTGGCCAAAAGATTAACCAGTATTTTTAAGCCTTTCAGCCATCAACTCTCCCCATCATTATTTCATCCTGGTCTTTAGGGAAAAGGAGTGGCAACACCTCATCTGAGGCATCTGCCCCTGCAACTCCTATCTGGAGGAACCAAATTCCTCTCCCCCAGCCACCATAGGGGAGAACCTTCTCTTACAGCCTCTCCCACCGGTCTGTGCTAGCCACAGTGGAAATATTACTGGTTTTATCCTTTCTCTGAGAGGCAGGGCAGAGGGCACCTCTTCCTCTCCAAACCTGCAAATAACACCCATACCTGAAACAATGGTGGGTTTAATCAATAGACCTGTTTTACTGAACTTTCTCTGAAACACTGCATGCTTTTACAAAGCAGGTTCTGTGCTCAGTGTCTGCTCTGAGTGCTGAGGGGGGCAGGTGCTGCCCCATGCCTTGGCACCAGGCCTGAGCCTCAGGTTTAGGTGTCCTCCAAGGTTACTCAGTCACAGGAAACTCTCCCCTGCCTAAGCTGGTGTTTCAGAAATGGTGTGGACTTAAACTGTTTGCCAGTAGTAAAACAAACATATAGGAAGGTCATCCCTGGCTTCAGGAGTTTGGTCACATTTCCAAAAACAAACCTAATTGAACCTACTGATTCATCTCCAGCCAGTCCTGGAAAGAGCTCTTAGAAGGGTGCCCACTTTCTGTTGCTCCAGCCTGAGGGAGAGGCCAGATCCCTTTATCAGCTTCAGGAGCCCTCTTCTTATCAGCCAAGGAAATTTTACTCTGTATAACTATATTTTAGTTATACTACATTTTATATATATTATATATATTTTAGCTATAACTATATTTTTAATGGGTAAACCAAAAACACTCCTCTACAAAACCAATTTAAACCGTTCAGCAGCTATAAACTACTTTGTGCCTATGGAGAACTACGGAAAAGTACATGGGTGCATACACATATAAAAACTTACTCAAACATGCATGAGATTTCATGGAAAGTCTGGCCTTTGGAAATTAGGGTTTATTTCATTTAATGGCCATGTACACAAACAACATTTCAGAGGATGCCGGTATTCCTGCTACCTTGATCTACATCTCATTTGTCCAGAAATCTCTGCAGCATTGTTATGTGTGTTATACATAAGAGCAATTGTACCAAAGTAGATTAAATGACAGCAATACCCAAGCCAAAAGGTCTGTAGCACAGTTAGGCTTCAGAAAGAACTGGGACATATTTCTCCCCATTTACTTTATAAGTTTGTCCCTCTTAACCACAAGAAGGTCTGGCAATGTGGAAATCTTTTTAAGAGAAGCTTTTATATTTATTCTTGATTTAGACTTGATGAAGTACCCTTAAAGAACAGGTTTTATGTCTTTTCATTACTATTTTTGTTGTATCTCCAGCGTGACAAGAAAATGCTTGCCCAAAATACCAAAAGAGAAAAAACCTCTTGAGAGAGCCTGTTCTTGCAAGATTTCCATCCCAATATTTACAGGCGCAGGCGGTCCAGATAAACTTTGGATATGCATCAAAACTCTCGGATGGTTATCCAAAACAAGCACAAGCCCTGAACCTTTTGAAGTTTGTCCATCACTAGTTATCACATCCAATTCCTCCCCTTTCTAACAAGAATCATAGTCTCCCTCTTCAGGAAGTTCCTATGCTCAGTGACTCTTGATTGTCCACAGAGGGATACACAGGATTTCACTAATGTCTATACCAGGCTTTCAAAAGAAGTCACACTGCTATTATTTTCCAGCATTTAAGTGAATCACTCTTACTTAAAACTTGAAACAAACTGAGCTTATACTTCCAAGCATTACCTTGACAAAGCATCTGCAGTCTTCCCAATGATGAGTTGAGAGTCTGTATGTTCAGGGGTTCAGTGAGGCACAGACTTGGACCTTCCCCATTGGGACCAAGGCTGGAGTTCATCTGTCCTGCACTCTGGAGTGAAATACAGCCAGCAGATTCTACTCAGTCCCTGGTGAACAGTAGCTCACACAATAAAACTATCATACCTAATTCAGCTTTTGAGGGAAAGGCTTTGCCTGCAGGCTGATTTATGGGCTAGCCCAGCAGAAGATACTCCCTATAGGTCAGGTGTGATGAGGTCATTGACAGGGCAATAGCAACTAAGTTTTTGACTGTAAATTCCCTTTCTTTCAAAATCTCTAACAGACATCTATAAACAATTTGGAAAAGGTTCCTCCATAACTCAAGGAAAATATTCTTGCTTTATGTACTTCATAAAGTATTGCCATAGTGCCATTATCTTTTCTTTCCTTTTCCTTATGTATGAAGTAAGGCTACCAGGATAAATTTATTCTCCACATTGACACAACTATCTTCTGAGTACTTTCAAGTTCATTTACAAAATTCAGTGGAGATTTCTTCAATTAGGGTCATCTGGTCATGTATCCTTGATCCTTTGATCACCAAAGCAGAAATACCATGTTAGTAATCTCTGGGCTACCATTTGGGTTAATGAATCGGCTTGACTTTAATTCTAGCCCAGATGTAATCTTTTATAGCTTAATGATTTGTTCTAACATGAACTCCAATTGAATGTAAACAGTTTCTTTATTTAGAGAGAAAATTCTTTTTTATAACTTGTTTCTCTTCCTAATTAATTCTAGAGCAATTAAATCAAACCTTGATCTGTGGCAATCAAGATTAAATCATAGTATAGGTTAGGCTGTTAATATCGTCTTTGAGTTCATTATTATCAAGGCTAACAGTAATCAGCAAAGGAGGGAGAAACTGATGTAGCGAAGACTACAGATCTGAGGACTTGTTCTTGTTTTTAATAGCTGATCTGATTTAATATATGATAATACTTGCACTTATTTAGTAACTGTTTTCCAAGGAGCTCAACATACTCTCCCAAAGTTAATTTATTCTCACAACACTGATGTGCGGGAGGTAAATATTATCTCCCAGGGACACCGAGAAGTTTTGAGGCACAGAAGAGTTGTGGGCTGTTTGCAAAGTCACAGATTGGGGCCCAGATCTTAATTCCATTAACAAATCATTAGCTGGGGAGCATCGCTGTGAACTCTGGTTATGATAAGAGAGGAACAGCACCTCATCCATAAGCACTCACCGAGCATCCTGCTTAAGACGGATTTGTTGGCCATTGCATCTCGGCAGTCCCTGAAGTTAAAAGCTGCCAGTGCTGTGAGCTGGCTGCCTCTACAGACCTCCTTCCATCACACCTCCTCAAGAGGACTTGCCATATAGCTCGGCCCTGCAGTTGCCAAGGGGGATTTGTGTTCCCAGAGGTAAAAAAAATTCATTTGTAAGTTAACTGTTGGATTTGACAGACATTGCAGTTCTGAGCTCAGTTTAAACAGTCTGGCCTGTCCACATTACCACAAACCTTCATTTTTAACCAAGCCTAGATTTAAAGGACAGTGAAAGGGACACTGTGCAGCCCCGGATGTCCCAGACGAACCCCAGCTGAACCCATTCTCTGCCTGGATCTCTGTACATAATTATATTATC
The DNA here is from genome assembly GCF_020740725.1 of Corvus hawaiiensis. Classification (NCBI taxonomy): domain Eukaryota; kingdom Metazoa; phylum Chordata; class Aves; order Passeriformes; family Corvidae; genus Corvus; species Corvus hawaiiensis. The sequence continues at coordinate 30,400,870 of NC_063221.1, forward strand.
CCATGCTGTGGCAGATTAATCCTGACTGTGCAGGAAACTCCTGCCCATTTGGGTCATCCCTGCGAGGTACAGCAATTGTGTGGAGAGGGCCGAATCACCCCGGTTCAACTCCAAACAAGGGAAACACAAGAAAGCATCACAATGTTGTTTGTACTCCAGTTCTATATTAGCTTCAAAAAAATTACAGCAGTGCCATTTTCAATTCAGTGTTATGCTGGAAAGGTTGCAAATTAATTAGAATTATGCCTTCTTTGTGCCAAGTGATAATTTACTGCAATTAATTATCAAAAGATCTACTGCTGTCAATTACGGTACTTGCTCTTTGGGGGGGAGAAGCTATTTACGTATAGCTAAATTCTGTAACAAAGTTCCATTTTACTTTTATTGTTTTCAATTAAACTATCATCATTTGCCTTCCCTCTGCCAAACACAATAAAGGCTCGTTAAGAACTAATCATGCTACTGTGACCTTTTTTTTAATCCAAACACTAGCTAGACCTGCACTGAGTCAACACTCCTATTGTTACACCTGCAAATTGTACGTAGAGAGGAGCATACTTCAGAATTAATGAGCACAGCTGTGGTCTCTCTTACATTCAACACTTGTAAAATAGACCTCTTTAAAGTGCCATTATCACAATATTGATAGAGTTATTTATAGTATTGCAAACGTTCCCAGTCATAACAGAGTCCTTGTTATCCCCCACAGCAGTTCATGTTGTTGCCATCTCCTGGACTCATTCCACAGTTTGTGATAAGGCACCACGTGGACAATCCTTTACGAACAAACTATAAAAGACATCAGGAAAACTTCTACATAAGCAAGTTTTAAAGCTGGGAATAGGTCAAGCTGTCAGGACCCAGCCTGCACAAGACATGTCATGTCCTTGTGCTGTGCAGTTTCCTGTGATTTCTGGGTGGGACGTGAAGTGAAATTACAGGCAGCACAAGCTGCAAAGGATCTGGATGGCATTGTCCAAATGAGAGTTGCTTTTTGCAGTTAGTAAGACTGTTTTACCATAATTCAGTAAAACAGATGTAAGTTCAAACTCTTGGTGTCAGTCGCTGAAAACAAATACCACAGGTGCCAACTTTGGTTGCTAAGGGAATACAAGCTCCTTGGGCTTCCCAGTATGTGTGCAAACAGCTAGAGATTGTCCAAGGCAGAGGTTCTGCTGTCAGCAAGGAAGGGAGTTGCTTTTTTCAGGTGTCCTTCTGCTCAGCTTGATCTCCTGACACATTACTGAAATATCGGCCAATGTGATCAAGACAAAGTCAGTAGGAGACTTCATCAATGTGAGTTTTCCTATTCTCGTAACTGCAGCGCCAGGCATTGGTTTGTGATATTCAATATACAATATACAATAATGTAGTATTTCATATTAAGTTTTGTCACACTTGGCTCTGTGTCCACTAAATATCTGGACATAGCATTTGTGGGGATGCATTCATGGGAAGGTCTCCAGAGTCATCCTGCAGATCCAGCAAGCCCATTGCCCCCAGCCCTTTTCCTCCCTCTTTCTGGTCGCAAGGTTTTACTTCTCTTCTTATAGGACAGGAAATGACTTTGCTTCTGATCCACTGTCCCTTATCTGAGGAAAATAATTTTGTCATAATTCAGCCTTCGTTTTGGAAGGAATTGCTGAAGAACCTCAGGTCCCCTAAGAGAAAAAATTCAACTAACACCTGGCTACTTATGAATTATTTCCCCAGATCCACCTATTTCATAACTTAAGTGCTTTGTGGCTGAAAGGTCAGATCTAAAATAACCTCATATTATATTCTCCTTCTGAATATAGGAGATTACTTTCGTTGTACAGGTCAGCTCAGAGAACCAGCCAAGCAATGTTTAGCTCACAGGTGTTACTGGTTTGGATCTCCTGCAGGCAAAGTAGACTTGTGTAGAGATTCCCAGCTGAAGGCTGGCTGGCTTGTGTGAAGTTATTTGTCAGCTGTTCCTGGGTCCCTGAGGAAGGGAGAGGTGAACTCCTGTTTTCTCTGAGGCAACAGGGAGGTGCTCCAGCAAAGAGTTTGAATTTCCCTATTGAGCTGCACTTCTCAGGGAGGATTTGAATATAGACACACTCTGTTATTTGTAATGGTTCTTGAAATAACTGATTGTTGCAAAAATATTTTTTTCCAGAAGTCTCTGAGTTTGTCTTTTTTTTTTTTACTTCTAAAGAATTTGTACTGTCCAGTTTGCTTATTTCCGTGTGTATGTACATTCTTACCATAATTTGGAGCACCCCTGATTTTGTTAGTATATTTATCCTCAGCTATATCAGTACAGTGGAATAAAAGCTGAAGAAAGAATGGGGGGAGGAGGTGCTGTCAAAACCTTCCAGTTACTCTGTGACTTGGGAGAGGTTTACATTTTTCAGGGTTTTGGAAATGTTTCTGTTTCTCAACAAAAGGAAGGAAAGAGATGGAGTAGTTATGGGGACAAGGGATTCCGTGGAAGTGAAGCAAAGGGAGAGAAGACTGGAAAGCAGGGCTGTTACCTGGAACCCTGCTCTGCTATTTTCCTCTGAGTGAGTGACCTTGTTCATCAGAAGAAACCTCTTCTTAAGAAAAGCAGAGCTGGGCTAAAGTGAGGGACAGGGAGCAGTACGGAGCTTTTTGTTTCCATAAACTTACCGAGGAATGGCACGCAACTTCAATGCACATGTGATTAAACTAATCTAGTTAAAATCAGAAAAGGATTTCTCATAATTCAATTGGAGTTGTTTTTAATGTTTGGACTTTGGTCAAGGACAGCTTTATTGATTGAATTTAATTGCTTATATTTTCCTGTCCATTTATTGAAGCCCATTTTTCAAGTCACTTGAGAGGCTGCTAACATTTCAGAAAGGGGATATGCCAAAGCATTGCTTTAATTCATTATCTTTTTGGACATACAGTAGTTGCTACTTGGCCCAAATTAAATCCGTTAGAGAATGTGATCGCGTAATTACTTACAGGTATCCAAAACTGCTCTTAACAGAATTCTCTAGGAGGTTATGCATAAGATTTGTTTTGCCCTTACATTGGATGCAAATGTCTGGAATTTCAATGATAAATAAATATTTCATCAACCGAGGACAGATTTTTCTCATTTCCATATGTTGCTGATGGACTAAAATTCTTGTGATGTGTTTATTTTTCCTTAAAAATAAAAGTCTCTTATAAATTAGCTCAGTCACTTTTTCAAAATATGTAAACACAGTGATCCTTGAGGTAAAGAGGAAACCACCTGTGATTCTGCCTTGTTTTTTTTTTCTTTCAAACTATGCTCAACCCTGAAAGACTTTCTAGACAAAACTTCACATTAGCTAGATTGCTTCACACTGTGTTCTGATGATGTCAAGTCTGTGATTCTCTAAAAGTTACGTCAGTCTGATTCCAAATGGAGTGAAGGGCTGGATGTTCCCAGCCTGGAAAGCACTATAGGCTGGAAAACACCATAGCAAGGTCAGCAATGAGTTGCACTGCAAACCCCCAGCCATAGCCCTTCGACAGAACCAGAGCTCCTGTAGCTCTGTCCCTGCTTTCCTCACCTATTTGCTCCGATTTCCTCGTCTTTTGCTCCCAGTTGTGGCTTCCTGGCTTGGAGAAGTTCTCAGTCTAGCAAAGAAATGGGACAGGAGCCTGTCTGTAAGGACAGAGGAGCTTCTGCTGGCAGTTGTGGACCCACCTGGTGTTGGGCTCAGCTCTCTGGCTCTGCACTGAAATTACCTGGCATTATCTTGTGTTTTGTGAAAACTAAATCTGCAATAGTTGCGCTTGTTAAAATTGTATTTATTGATATGAGGTCTACGCAAAAAATGTGAATCTACCTATAAAAACTCACATTCAGTGCTTTTCAGGCACATTTTGTTAGGGAGATGCATAAGACCAGACTTTTTTAATTTCAAAAACCTCAAATCAGACACAATCCAGACTTACATATTAATTTTTCTTATTTAAGAGAGCATAATGCTTCCTTGGAGTGAGATAAGGTTCCCACAAAGACCCCAGGATTTATCCTCTTCTTGCAGTAGCTCTGTGGTTAACAAACGCAAGCTGAAATACCTGATATATGTAATACCTCTCCTCCTCACAAAGCACCCAACATTTAAATGTTGCCTAATTCACAAAAGTTTTGCTTTGGAATCCAGTGATCATATTTGATAAAAGGCACAAGGAATTCCTTTCACAAGGAATGGAACCACAGATGGTTATGTGATTTGAGGGCCACTGAACATCAACAGTTTTACCAAGTGAATCAGAATTACAGAAACACCTGCATGACTGCATCTGCAGACTCAGCTAAATTACGCTTCCATCCAGCCACATGATATTTAGTGTGTAATTCTTATGCATTTTAATCAAATGCATTGTAATGACAGTAGAAAATTTCAATATGAATGCACCTTAATGTAGGAGTAACTAATAGCTGCCATCCATTAGTACCAGCTAAGAGACATACTTCCTCCTAAGCAACAGGGGCACGGTTATTTTAACTCATTACCTGCTTTGTAAATGACATTTAATTGCACATGAAGTGGAGATGTTCACAGGACATCCTGGGAATGCAAGACTGAGCACCCAGAAGTTAGCAAATATTTGAAAAAACATTGTAGAGAGGTGTTCATGAACTCCCTGCATGGCAAGACAGGGTCTGTGCACTCTGCCCAAATGGTGCCTCCTCCCTGTAAAACTGCTCTGACTTTTGCAGTTTAATGCTGTAAAATTTTTGCTGAGCACAAGCAAATGTGAAGTTTGTAAAGGCTTTTGAGATTTGATGGATTTTTGAGACTTCCATAAAACATTTCTTGAGAAACAGATGATGTAGGCCAGTCTCCTGATTGTTGCTTTCAAACCAGGATGTTATCAGACCTTTACAGGGTCAAACTGTGAGAACAGTAACACTGAAAAATATTTCCTAGAACCTTTCTTATGAATAGATGAATTAGTTTGAGTAAAAGTTTTCTAGAAGGAAATCAGCCTGACAAAAACATGAATTTTGGAAAATGTCTTCTGATGGTTAATACTAGGTAAAGTTATGAGCACTGAAATTCAAGCTTTAAAACAGAAAAGACTGGCCAACCTTGACCAGCCAGCCTTGGGAGATGGAAAACTGTGAGTCACTGTGTGCTGAAATTGCTCTTATTTGGTTCTGTCCTGAGATGTGGCCCCAGTTTAGCCAGAGGTCAGTCTGATGTCCACAGGGACTAAATTCAAGATTTCTGCCCTGGTACGAGGTTCTGCCCACAATGTAGCTGGGGGGATCAGCACCAGATCTCTGGAAAACAGACACTGTTTTATCCTGGTACTGTTAGAGGCCTGTTCATGCTTCTAGTGCCAGTAGGGAAAACCTGAAAGCATGGAGTGAAGTAGAAAGTGAAGATTTAAACTAAGTAAATTCCTGAAGGGCTGGCTATTGAAACACTGTGCTTCCTGCCCATGTTTGACTTTACTTCAGTTCATTGGTCCCTAGTGCACCCAGAATTATAGCTCAGTAAACTTCTCCAAGGATCAAAACAACCATCCAAAATCTCAAAGTGTGGCTTAAAAGCAGGAAACCTCCTAGCAGAAAAGAGATTGAGAGAACATGTCTTGACTAGGTCATTTCCTCTTTCAGATGTGGACACATTTTCATTACAAATTACTCTGAAATCAGTAATTATTTTCATATGGTTAACAAAAAATACTGATTCAACATTTGCATCTCCCTGAATTGCACAGTGGAGTGGGCTTGCAGATGGCACAAGATGCATCAGTTTTACAAAACATATTGAAGACTTCAACTTCACGATGGAAAATGTTCTGTCATCACTTAACTTATAGGCACGTGAATTCCAGCAGAGTGGGGAGCCCACAGTTACAAGAACCACAAAAGATGCTAAAACCAGGTACACGGAAATAAAATGTAAATACTCAAAGTTAGCTCAGCTTTCCATTTGTTTTCGTAACTACTGGGTGTTAAAGCTCCAACCATCCTGCCTAGGTGGAGCCACACACAGAGCCCAAACATCCAAGTCCCACTTAATTCCTTAAAAAACCTGCCCTTTCTTTAATGGAGTGACTTAACTGTATACTGTTTCATGGCAAACAGAAGGGAACACACAGAATAAAGCTACTTTATGCATTAACCTTGGATTCCCGTTTGTGTCTAAGAAATATTTACCATGAGCCTGCAAACCCCATCAAGCAGCTCCTGTGTGGAAGAAGGAGAAGGGAAGGGAGGTTGCACTCGGTGGTCCTGTTAAGTGCAGTGATTTCTAATAACAGCCACGTTTGCTGTGAGTGATCTGGATCAACATCAAAAAAAAACCCCCATCTAGTCAAGTGCCCAGCAAGGGGTCTATTCTCATGTCCATGCTCATATGTTAAGTCCCATTGACAAGCATTAGTGGGAACTGTGTGCACATATGGATATGTGAATAGCCCCAATGGGATCTGCATAAAGTAGTGTTTGACTATACAGAGATCCCTTCAAATGCCACGATAAAATAGTCAAGGGGAAGAAGCCCTAAAAAGTGCTGTGAACAAGCCAAACAATTTAAAGAAATTGATAAATAATGGAGGTTAAAAATGAAACAGCAAAATTTAAATAGCATTAGAATCTGTTATTTGAACTAAATACAAAATGAGAATTATCTTTAAGAAATTAACCCTGCCCAAAATTTATAAAACCAGCTCATAACTCCAAGTTCTCTAATTTTTAGAGCCTCTTTGTCTTCCTCTTGCTCTATATCCTAAATAGAAACATGAGACACAGAAAAAAGCTCTTACCGACAAGAGGTGAGTTAAGAAAAGCACAGATAAGCATTGCTCTGCTGAAGAACACAGGACATGAAATAGTGGCAGCTCTACAATAGGTCAATGATAATGATGCTCCTGAGGTTATGCAACACCAACAGCCACTCTATAAATGTCAGAGCCTTGCAGAAGCTTCCTGGGAGAGGTTCCTTGCTACCTGAAAAGCCTCCAGCAGCCAATCTGCTGGACAACAAAAATCTCTGAAGAATTTGTTCTCTTTCTGTAGGCAATCTTCAGATTTTTTCCTGAAACCACTACCTAATTCAAAATCCCATTTTGGAGATTTTGAGGATTTTTGAATGCCATTTTGATGATTTGGAGAACTGTTCTTACTTATGCTCACATAGCTGAAACAACAAAACCCTTCCTGACAGCCACACATAAATAGGTGCAATGAACAATGAAATCATCAATTAACAGAGCAGACAGCAATCACTGCTGTGATAAGTGCCCATATTAAGAACCTAAATTGATGGGATATGGAATAGATGATAAGCAAATAATGTGTATCAATCAGGCCTAATTGTGATCAAGATCACTGGTTTCTTAGCCTGTTCTGGTGCCCGTAGTGGAATTCAACCACTGAATTGAAAGTTATTGCAGAGTCCTGCATGTCTACGAAAGTCTCACTGGCTTCAGACCCAGGTCCAAATTGTTCCAGCAATGCTGCTTTGGAACATTCCGAGGTGAAGCAATCCATATGACTGACAGTGAAAGCTCTTATCTTACAGGATGTCCTTTTCCAGTGGTCATTTAGACCAAGAGCCAACCTATTAATCACAGCAAACCAAAGCTTGTTAGGTCCCTGCTGGCCAAAGCACTTGAGAAGACAAAAGACACCACTTTCCAGCTGACACCTGCAAGTAATTACACATGGTGATAGCAGTGCGTGAAAGAACAATTTGAGAACCAATGCTAAGAAGAGAGGTGCATTTCTTTTTTATAGACTGAACTATTTTCTGATCTCTAAAGTGCCTTAGGGTCTTAGAAATCAAAGGCAAATTAGGGAGGGTAAAGAAAATCAGTTGCCAGGTGTTCATCTGGAGAAATGATAGATCTCCAGTGATTTTCACCAGTTCTGGAAGCAAATTCCCCTTCTAAGATGACACTGTATTTTATTATAAGGTTTTTAATCAGAGTAATGGCAGAGAGCAACTGCTCCATGGAGAAGAGAATCTGGAGGCCCACTCCTCCCAGAGTGTTTTCTCTACCTACCAACAGATTTTTCAGTCTGTCTCCAATGTCTTTGGATATCAGGACACATATGAGGCATGGCAAAGACAGGCATGCATTTTTAGGAAAAGGTAAAATATGATGGCTGATCCTTTCCTAAAAACCTCCTGGAGAGAAGAGGAGACAAGATGAGAAGATGGCTCCTCCTCTGAAGAGCACCAAGCAACCACAGCCAGGTAGGAGAACTCTTGAGTTATGCTCCTCTTTAGTGAATATTTATTACCTTGGGACTATTTGAATGTTACTGAATCCTGGTTAGAAAGGGAATGATGGGGAGAGATTCAATTTAAGCAGTATTTGTTAATAAAACTCAAAATGCATGCTATGTTTTCAGTACTGAATTCTGTCTTGATAAAACCCACGATCAGAAATTGTTTTCACTCTACAAGTGCATTGATATAATAAGTATCTAGAAATCCTAAGCAGGAAATAATGTTGCAAGGAGCAGTAAAGAGACGTGACAATATATTTTGCCTTGTTTTCTAGATTTCTACTTCTGGAAGATAATCTACCCCCAGGTTCGACTTCCAAGACTTCTTCATATTGAAAGAAAAGAGGAAGATGAATTTACACTCACAGACTGAGAAATAAGTCACCATCATGTTGTACCACCATATCCTGGATCTATCAGATATTTTAAAGAAAAAGAAGTTTCTCAGATAACATCCTTCCCATCAACTAATTTCAGCTCGTATTTCATTTTAAGATGCTGAGTTGATTGGTGGGACAATTTTCTGCTCCGAGTTGATCACCAGCATCACTGCAAGCCAAAGGCAGGTCCTCAGCCACTGCATCAATCTCTGCCTAAGTCCCTGAGACTGTTGAGCTGTCCAGGTTTTGCTATCACTGACGATTTCAATGTCCCTCAAATCTTTTGCATTTGAGTTATCAATTAATAATGCTGCTCAGTGTCTTTTTTTGCTTTGGTTTGTTATAGAGTTATCAGTGTCTCTTCTATGGACAGTGTGTTGTGTTGTAGTTATGGGGCAGATACCATCAAAGACATTCTGCATTTACACATGTAAGCAATGAATGAAATGCGTGAATCTCACAGAATTTTGTACTGAAATTTCCCTGAAGAATAGTCCTCTTGGGAAAACTACCCAGGACCACCTGGAGGCACATGTTCCATGCAGCTGGTGGAGTGTGTGAGGGAAGGCTGTAATTCCAGCTAGCTACAGACAGCTGAGGGACCACCTCAGGTAAATAATTAGGAGGTGAACAAACAAAAAAGTGCCATCTCATCATGTACCATACATGCACTGTGAGCTCTGCTGAATGGAGTTACTTTGCAGAGCTCGACACAATCACCTTGAGCTGAGGTTTTGCAGAGGATGCTTAGTATAAACTGAAAATGTTTTAACTGTCAGAAATGGCATCTTCCCTGGAGTATCTTTCTCTAGGGAAAAACAGCCTGATCCTCACCAGCTGTACATGGCAGTGCTGCTCCCACAGAGGAAAGGGCTGTCGATCCACAGCAGGGGTGGCTGGAAAGACCCCAGGGAGCAGTAAAGGAGACCTGAACATTAAAGTATTTCATATCAGATCCAGTTACATCTGTCTGTAAAATTAGTAACAACCTAGACACCTGTTAGTTATGATTCATGGGCTAATAAATATGTTAAAAGGCAGAAAGGATTGTGCTGAGCCTTGCACAGAACTGTCTGTGCTATTGGATTTGATAGAGTTTAGCTCCCAGCTTTGGTCAGGGGCTAGGCTGAACTGTGCTCCATCCAAAGTTAGATGGGAGACCTCCAAGAACATGCCAGAGCTGAAAGAAATGGGATGAGGTCCCTGCTTTCTCTTCCTTCTGCATTAGATTGAGCTGTAGTTGGAGGCACCATGAGATGGTACTGGAGAGTCTTGAAATGATTACTGCCTGCTCATGGCTTTGACAGTTGTTGAGTTTTTTTGGGTATTGAGAGAGGAGCAAGTGTGTAGGATGCAAGCAACACATAGGGAACTGCTGTGGTGAGTGTGTATGACCAGAGCAGAAGAGAGCTGTGTGAGCAGCGTGACAAGTGTTTGGCAGCATTTCTTACAGTAATCAATCACTGAGACAGAATTGTATCAGAAGAAGAGGCTTGGGGTGAAGTTTCAGGCTAATATTCTGCCTGTAACCCGCTCCCATCCAGGAATGTCTGATTCACATTGTGAATAAAACAGGCTTCTAGGTGGAAGACGGCCAGGGATGTGGTCACTGCTTCTCCTTTGCCACAGAGCAGAGGCACAGAACTCTGAGGAATCGGCCATTTCATACCAGGAGGCAGGCAAGGGCTGAAAGATCTACTGGTAGGGGGCTGCTTTTTGGGGGGTTTGTGTAGCTCCAGCAGCACACAAACTGTCTCTTTTTAAAAATAATACGTTATTAGAGATATATGAATGTGTGAAATCTGCACACCTGGCCTGAGTCTGGAGAGCCCATGAAATGTGTTAGGCTTGTTATTACTTGATTATTCCATTGCACAGGTGTACGTTCCTGCTCCCAAATGCTTATGCAATGACTGCTGATGTATATAGACTCAGCACTGAAGGCTAGAGAAAGCCCCTTGATACATGACAATTTATTGTGTGCTATTGTCCCTGCATTAAATGCACTCACTTGGTTTTAGTTACCACAGGTCTTCTGGTCTTGCTTTGAAAACAAAATGTGAAAAAAGATAGCATCTACTTTGCACCTTGAAAATCAGCCTTCAGCTACTCTGGCTATTAAAACCCCCTAAATTCTCACTTGAGTTTGTTTGACTTCAACTTGCAGTTGTCCATTTTTCTCTGAAAGATTAAAAATGTCATCAGTATCCAGCAGATAATTCCAGACACATCTTGTAGATACTTAAATACTTACACATTACACTCATGTCACGTCCCAGTGTTCTTTCCAGTAAGCAAGGCAGATTGAGCGCTTTAAGTCTTTCACCATTAAGCACTTTCTTCAGCCCTAAAATCCTCTCTGTGGCTCTTTTCTGCACCCTCTCCAGTTTTCCAACAATTTTTTAAAAGTGTGAGCACTAGAAACCACATAATCTTGTATTGTCTGTATTAAAAGCAATTGTGTTTGAATGGGCTCAGCTCATGAAGCAACTGAGATCATTTGGAGTGTCATTCTCATCGCTGTCTGTCACTCCACCAATGTTCCTGTCACCCTCAGATTTATCAGCTGTGAATTTACAGTGTTTACATCCAAATCATTGAAGAAAACATTGACTAGCATCTGACCTGATGCTGATCCTGGTAAAACTCTCCCGTTTGATAACAACTCCTGATTCATAGCTACTTTTTAACAGGCTGTTTGCCAATTCCTAATCTAATTAGTGCATGCTCTGCTGCTATTTCTAATGCTTTTTGATCAGAATATCACACAGTGTTAATTCTAATCTCCATTAAAAAATGAATATCACATCTCTTCATTGACCTTTATCATTCAGTCTTTACCTTCATCATATTATTTGATGCGCCTCATCAAAGAAAGAAATTGCGTTTGTCTGCTAAGGCTTATTTCTCCTAAAACTGTATTTACTGTCATTAATTCTATTTCCATTCTTCATGGCAGCTTTTCCAATACACAGTAACAGCTCAGGATGTGTTAGAGGCCTGGCTTTGAGGTCAGTACGTTGTGTTATCAAACCAACCACAACAATTCAATTCTTAAACCCACGCTATGAAAGCTGATACATTTCATTGTAGTGGCTTAATGCTTATTTACATTTATATATCACCAGGTGATTAAAAAGGACTATGCTGCCTTAAGCGTAGCCTGTGGAAAAACTCCTAGTCCTGGCCACTGTTTTCCAAGTGTTTCCCAGTGACCACTGGTATAGAAACCAGTACAACCTTAAGCTTCCAGGGAGAGCTACGCGCTTCCTGAAGCCTGCCTTAGAACACCACCATGAAAGGAATGATGATGAAATATCAGCTATCATGTAACTATCTATAAATGTTAGATTTCTACAAAGTGATTCCACTGAATTGTAATTAAGGGTTTGAAAGTCGAATGATTTTAAGTGCTAGTTTTAATTACCGCTTGGTGAACTTCAGTGTGTTAGAATTGTCACAACTTTCCTTTAGAATTAGTGTCAAGCCAGGCAATACAGTGGGAAATTATTAACTCATACTTTGGTTCAGCAATTATCTGCATTACAAGGTTTATGCAATTAGCTGTTTAAGATGTCATTATATTTTGCCATCTGGTACACAGGAGTTTATGCATATGAACAGGCACATGTTGAAGTGATTTTCACTATATGACACTTGATCTCAACCCAAATCATCACTATAATGAGTGGAAGACACAGTGTACAGTACATTAGTGGCAGGTGCATACTATCAACTTCATTTTAATAGAAGACTTTCATGTTTCCATTTTTAAAGTATTCTGCACAAGTGCTGAAGAATTAATTGCTCGTTTGCAATTTAGCAAAAAACGAGGACACGTTATTGCTAAATGCTAAGGAACATCAGCTTTCAGGAAAGCGGCCACTTATTTAAGTTATTTCCATCTGTAACTCCAGGCCAATTTCTGCTGCAGACAATAAGAAAGTCTCAGTTAAATTCATCTTAAAATGTTCTCTGGGGAACATGCTGAATTACCTTTGATAGTCTCACAGCACTGAAAGCCTCTTGAGAATACCTTAAGCCCACCTGTGGTGTGGTCCATGTGTGACAACCTCCAGCATCACTGGTGTCTGCCAGCACACAGTGTATCGTCACCTTGTGTCCTTGGCCTTACCTCTGCCTGATGTCACTTGTACCTGTTGGCTCACGCTTGACACACAGATCCTAAATCTAGGGGGAAGAGGTGTTGCTGTTGGCAGCCTCCCACCAGGAGAGCCTCGCTTCCAGGCAGTACAAAATGTAAATATCGATAACGCCAGCACTGCATACTCAGATAATACCTGGTATTTCTGACACATACTGCGTCTGGTGTTCTAAAAATATTCCCAGTCTTTAATTAATTAAATTGCATGCAGCTATTAACCTCATTTGACACAAGGAAACCGGTCTCTGGAATGGTAAGAGACCTCCTCAGTCACGGGAAGGCTGTGCAGAGCCTGAGAGCCAGCCACCAACAGGGACTGTGCTCACTGAACTGCCGTGCAGGCGGCTAAAACCGAGCTGCAACTGCAGCGCTGTCCCTTACCTGCAAAAGTAGGAGCCATGGTTTGGGGCAGGACATGGGTTTCTCATGGGAGAATGGACAGGATCGCTCCTGCCACATCCTTCTCCACACAGGACTGAGTGCTGAACACAGGACTGCTCATGAGACAGCGCAGTCACGTGGGTCTGCTGGAAAATCACACTTCTTAGGAATAGTCACTATTTTGGGTTCTGGTATTACACTCAGGATACTCCCCGTGTCTTGGAGCAGTGGTGGTTGCCTCAGAGGGGGAGAAGGCGGCGTTCCCAGACCTGCTTCCAGCCAGAGCCCTGGCTCCAAGCAGGGGACAGTGCTGCGTCTCCATGTGCAGTCGCTGCAACTTCATTATTGAATTACATTAACAGGCCGCCCTCTAGTGTCATATTTTATTACTTGGGTAAAAAAAAATGGGCCGGTCGAGTAAAAATGTGTATTTTGTCTCAGCGAACACCAGCAAGAGAGGCAGTCACAGAAGCAGCCAGGAAACATTTCTGTGGAGTACGTTGGAAAGCTCTCTGTCAGGTTAAAATCCCTAAAGTTTGAAGTTTTCTCCTGAGGTTCTGGAAGCCAGTCACAGAAAGCCCTAGGAAAATACCACAAATCCTGTGCAGAGTTTTCCTTTAAAATCAATGTTAACATTTCTGTAGGTGGTTATAGCAATACTGTGGTATATACATGCACCTATACCTCCAACATGAAGCGTTTCATCCTCTTGTACTTACATCAGTGTCACTTAGGGAGGTAACAGGGAGTGTCCTTCAAGGCAACACCCCAAGTGCAGAGGGATTGCTTTGCTGAGGCTGAAGACAGAAAGGTGGTAGACTTAAGGTTACAGGCAATTATTATTCAAGAGTTTGCAGCATTTTAGAGCTAAAACTTGAACATACTAATACTGAACAGACAATAAATACTTTTGCGTTCTGAAACCCTTACAGGCATTAGCATTAAGTGACCAGATCTGCCCTTACTGGGCTGGTTAGGAGTGGGAAAGGGGACGAAGCACCTTTAGGAGCATTGGCAGAATAGGTCACGCCAACAGCTGGTGTGAATTAGCAGGTGGAGGCAGCACACATCCATCAGCCAGAGACCTGTCCTTGTGTATTAATGTTCCCCCAAGCTGAAGCCACCTGCCCACCTTCCATTTTTCTGAGCGTACCTGTCTCCCATGGGAGATCTGCTCGGTCTCATGACAAAGCACCCTTTGGATAAATAACGGAAAGAACCTCAGCACCAATTGCAGGGCACAAGCATCCCTCCCTGACCCGCTGGGGACAGGGATCTGCCCCGCACATGGGACACTGATGGCGTCCAGCGATGGGCTGGGTTGCAGGAAAGGTGGGAAATGGTTTCCCCTAGGGAAATGTAACATCTGCACCCCCTCTTCTCCTCCAAAACCTCTCTGGAATTACGGAGCAAGGAGCAGGGGACACCCCACACCTTCCCCTCCCCACAGGCAGGCGGGTGCAGAGAGAGAGCCTGGCTCTGCTGACATCGGACACACGCACCCTGGCTGACGGAAACCTCGGGCAAAGCGAGGGCGAAGGTGCCCGGAGGCTTTAACACGGACGTATTTCCCCCGGTTTTGCCGTATTTTTGCTGCTTTCGGCAGCAAAGGCTGCCCGGGCCCCGCAGCCCCCTCAGGCGCCCGCGCGCTTCCCGCCGGGAGGGGGCGCTGCGCCGCTGAGGCGGGGGGGGGGGGGGCGCGGTGGCGCGGCGGGAGGGGCGGGGCGGGGCGAGGCGCGCGCGGCCGCCTCCAGGGGGCGCCGCGGGGCCCGGGCGGGCGGTGCCGCGCGGGGCGGGCGCGGGGGCGCGCGGCGGGGGCGCGCGGGCAGGTGCGCGCACACCCCCAGGTGCGCGGGCACGGGGACAGCCCCTGCCCCCCCGTTCCCGTCCGCGCACCCCCGGCGCCCCCCGAGCCCCTCTGTCACCGCATCGCACGCGGGAAGTGGGAGCAGCGAGGAGAGCAGGGGCCCAGGGATGCGCCGGCCTGAACAACTCCTCTGCGAAAGTTGTTGGGTGTTACCATCCCGACCGTCCGATCTGTATTTTGCAGCCCTGCGGGAACGCAACTGGGATTATTTATTATTGTTTCTTCTTATTAATTTAATTAAGTCTTGTTGGTGTAGCATTTTTTCGCCCCGTATTAAAGGAAATGAAGTCAACATCATTAAAAGGAGTGGAATAGGCGTATGCCAAAGTATTTGTAAGAGCACGTTAAAAATATTCTAATATGAATTCCAGCTGTCTCGCAGGCCTCTGGTAACTCTTCCAAAGAAATCCAGCGACGCTGCAGCCCTGCTGCCGTTGTCCGTGGGCTGAATGTAAATTTGTGGCAACAGGGGGAAGCAACCTTCGTTATTTCCTACACTCACACTTTTTAAATGAAGTCAACTAGGAATTTTTAAAAGCCTTTGGCATTGCCTTTGGAGTAAGGCTCCTGACATTTGGGATTAATGGGAAATTGTAACAACCTCACCTGCTCTAGGGAACAGCAAAAACCCCGGTGAGCCCACCCCAGTGCCACACAGGGCACATGGCATGGCAGGGGGCTGATGGTACCTGAGTGCCAGGGGCTGTGTTTTGGGGTATCCCTGTTCAAGTACAGCCATGTGTTGGGTTCCAGTGTGCATGGTGGCGTACTGGGGTGTCTGAATGCTGGGCTACGTTGTGCTGTGGTGCTTGTGTAGCAGGGTGCCTGTGGGCAGGTGTAGCAGCATACTGGGGTAGCTGTGTGCTGGGTTATCCTTGTGAAGGTGGCTGTGCTGTCCTGGGATCCCTGTGTCCTGGAGTGTCTGAGCGCTGGGGCACCTGTGCATCAGCAGTATCTGTGCTTGTGCTGGGCTACCTGTGTGCTGGGGCACCTGGGACCCAGGGGTACCTGTCCCTCTCCCTACCCTGGCTTCCCCAAGATGTCAAAAACCGTCCAAAGGGATGAGGTGAAGAACAGGGGTCCCGGCAGGATGGAAGAGCCCCCCTGCAAGAGAGGGTATATGGATGCTGCCTCTTTTGCAGTCCCCTGGGTGGAGGGCACTGAAAACACCAGCACTGGTCCTTTCCCTATAGACCTTCCTCGTGTCTCAAAAGCTTTGGGAACAGCAGCACAATAGCTGCAAGGAGGGAAAAGCAGCTTCCCTGGAGTTTCCACTGGACAGGGACTGCAGTTGGCCATGGTCACTCTCTTCTTCCACTCAGGTGTCCAGTGTTTTCCTCTGCTCTATACATTTCTCCTTGGCTTACTGATTTTCTAAACCATAGGGAAGGACTTTCCTTGGAGATTCAGTGTTCTCTCTGTGTTGCACATGCAGGAGGCCGGTCCACAGGTTCCCTTTGCCAAGTGGGGCAGAAGTCACTTGCACCAAAGTTTGGAGCTCAGCAATACTGAAAATCTGGAGATATTTCTTGAATTTAACGAGGGGAGCTGCGTGAAAATCAGAGTTTGATGCTGCAGTGCAGTGGCAGGAAACAGTTTCAGCCTCCTGCCCTGTGTGCTGCATTATTGCTGGGGGGCTTATCCCAGATTTTATTAGCCGTGTAAGCATCTCCAGCAGCATGCGACCGTCCTGCTCTCAGGAGTGCCTGACTCCTCCCTCAAGTCTCAGTGACTTGCCAGTGCAGCTGGTGGAATTCAGGCATTCCTGAAAGTTCTCCCCTGCAACCCTGCCCTGACCCTGGGCAAAGCCAAGGGGACCCCACATTGGGACAAAATACCCAGGGATTGTGCCAACCCCTGAATTGTAGTGATACCACCAGCACTTTTCATACTGATTTTCCTTTTTTCTCTGCTGTTAAAGGATGTGATGGGAAATAACAGGCAAAGCCACTGCAGGGCCTAACAGGGATGGTGGGGGGAGGCCAAGCTGCGGTCCCAAGACATGATACCCTAATTTCTCAGGGCCAGGGGATCCTTGGCTTTATGGATTTGATTCATGAGTGATGGGAGCCGTGCTTGGACACTGGGGTACCGCAGTTGCTGCACCCGGCTGGCACAGAGCCCCTCTGCTGCAGGGCTGGAAGACCTGGAGGCTGCCTGAGGATCTGGGAGAGCTGGAGGCTGCCCGGGGGTCTGCATCCCACCGCCGCCGAGGAGGATGCTGCAGCTCCAGCATGGGAGCGTGCAACCCTCCCACAGTCACATCCATATGGGATGGGGATATATGTGGATACGCACATGTACGAGCGGGTTGCAGCGCTGGCAGGCAGGACCACGCTGGGCGGGAGAGCTCGGGGGTCCCCCCGCACCCCCCGCCGCGGAGCCGGGCCCGGGAGGCGCCGCGGGGAGCGGCGGGGGCGGGCGCGGGGGGGCGCGGCGGCTGCCAGGTGCCCCCCTCCCTCCATCCCTCCATCCCTCCCGCCCTCCGCGCCGCCCCCGCCACTTTTATTGAGACTTTATTTTGCGGCGGGGGTTGGGGGGCGCCGGTTCTCCCATGGATTTCTCCCCCCCTCGCCTTTTTCTTTCCGTTATTTATATTTTTTTATTAATTTTTTTTTTGGGGGGGGGCGGGGGAGGGGGCTCCGAGCTGGCCAAAACCTTCCCGCTCTCCGCATGTGCGTGATTTACAGTGACAGAATTGCGAGCCGGGGCTGGAGCAGCGATAAATCAGCTCCTCGCCGGCGCGGGTTGCCGGGACTCGCCCAGCGCGGGACGGAGACTGCGGCAAAAGAGAGAGGGGGAAAGGGGGAAAAAAAAAAAAAAAAGAAAAAAGAAAAAGAAAAGAAAAAAAAACGGGGGGGAGGGGGGGGCGGAAATACAGGGAAAAAAACCTCGGCAGCCCGCGAGCCGGGGAAGCGAGCGGCGGGGGTTGCGCGGGCGCGGAGCGGCTGCAGCGGCCCCGGTCTGCGCTGCTCCACGGGCTTTTCCTGTCTTGGTTCCTTTTTTGGGGGTGCTTTTTCTTACAGATTTTTTGGCTTTTTTTTTTTCTCCTTTTTCTTTCCTCCTTCTGTACCTTAGATGAAAATGGCTACCAGTGACTTGGAGAGCGTTGGGAAGGCAGAGCTGGCAGGTTGCGAGATTTATTTATTTATCCCCCCCCCCCCCACCTCCCCCAAATAATCCAGAGGCAGACCAAAATCAAGCAGCAAACTTTAAAGGCTTTGCTTTAATTCTTTCCGCCCCGCTCCTCTATTTTCTCTCCCCCCACCCCCGATGCGGTGCCAAGGCTGTGTCGGAGGGGGGGCCCGGAGGACGGGGAGCTTGCGACGCCCATCACGGTCGCCCAAGCCGGGCAGCGGCTGCTCGGGGAGCGGGCAGGAATCGGGCAAAACCGGGCAGGATCCGCCGCGATGCGAACTCCCTCGGCGAGTAAAAATGGTGCCGCGGAGCGGGCGGATGCTGCGGTGGACACTGCGCTCCCGCGTAGGGATTATCCACTTTTTTTTTTTAATTATTATTTATTTTTGTTGTCATGCCACAGATCTACAACTGTACGTGCAAATAAAAGCGAGAGCTCACGGATACCGCTTTCCTTCCAGCGAGGACTGAGTAGTTAATCCAATAAGTATCTGTATTGTTTGGGGCGATGTGTGTGTGGTAGGGGGGAGGCAGTTAATCATGTATCGCAATGTATGGATAAAATATATGAATATTAAAGTGACGTGGGGGAAGAGTCCCGGCGCGGGGGCTCCTTTCGGGGGAGAGGACAAAGAAGAAAGTGGAAACAATCTTTTAAAATATTTTCCATTCATAAAAATGGCAGAGGGCTTATCCACCAGTCTATTTCGGCATCTGACTGAACAGCTAATGCGTTATTGCCAGCTTCAAAAGATAATTGTAGTGTCGGTAGAGACCTAATAATACAGTAGCACATGTAATTTTAAACAACACCTCATTGTTTATTGGGATGTAACTTTCCCAAAGTTTATTTGTAGCATTAAGAGATTTTTAAGTGCAGGAACAAATTGCAAATGAGCAGCTGTGGGGCGATGCACGGTTTGTGTGGCTACAAGAGTTTCTATATTTAGTGACAATCTGAATCTGAAGAGGATTAAAAAAAAAAAGATAGAACATTTTTAAGGAAATGCTTATTTCCTCCTGGAGGAGGGGGGAGCTGGGCTGGGGGATCTCCTGGCTCGGGTTTTCAGTTTTCTGAGGAAGAAATAATGCAGTCAGTGTGTCTTTGCCCACGAGCTTCACGACTGTATGTACACCTGCTCCACAGGCTCAGAAATAACATTTTCATGCAAGAAGTTAAGGAAGGGGTCGGGCATACGTACGTGGGGCAGTGTCGTGATTTATGTGCTTTTCCAGGAATCCAAATAAAACCATAGCTGAGCATATCCCTTTGTAAGGGCCACCTGTGCATCGCGCCTGGTTGTTCCGGGGGTTACCCTGTGGAAATCTTCCCAGCCCAGTATAGAAGTTAACACAACAGTCGGGTGAGCAGAGGATGGTCTCACCTTCTCCCTGCTGTTAGGAGAGGAAAGCAGTGATTGTGACAGGCAGCCCACACGGATTACACTTCCTTTTTTCTTTTTTTTAAAGAAAAACTCCCTTTCTGCAAAAAAAAACCCCACCAAAGCAGCCTCTCCAGAGAGATCTAGTACCAGCGCAGGGTGCCCAGTGCAGGGATCTATATTGCCAGGGCTTACAATGCGGCAGGTCAGTGAATTACAGTAATAAAGACTTCAAAAAAAAAAAAAAAAAAAAAAAATCAGGTGCTGAGACTAACACATTTCTTTCGCTATTCCAGAGGAGCCGTGGGCACTGGGAAAAGGCAGAGCAAGCAGAAGGGACCGGGTGCACTTCACTCTGTGGTTTCTTACAAAATCTTTTAGGCAGAAGCGCTGGGTCTCGTGCAGGTTTTTGAGTTGTTACAACCAACCTCTGCACGTGAGCTACGGCACAGCTTTTATGACTCAATCCTTGCATGTTATGAAGTTGTCTATAAAATTAGAGGAGGTAGAGAGTAAAAAGTTACTAATCTCAGAGGAAGAGTACTACTTTTAATTCCCTAAAATTTAATTTAGTTCGAAGTTTATGGTCTAGAAGCGGGGGTTTCCAACTCCAGCTGTGTTAGTGCCTGTCCTTCCTATGAAGAACATAGAACTTATCACCTTTTAAAGAATACATAATTTAGGGCTGAAAGACGTATTTTTAATAGTAGAAAAGAGACAGAGTTAGGAAAACTTGTGATGGAAAACTTCCCTGCCCTGTACCCACGAGGAAAGTGATCAGACCTCATGTGCTGTCTGGGATAGCAAGGCTAGAACTATTTTATAAAGAATAGTTGCAGAAGAGATTTGCATATAAATTTTGTGCCAGAAAAGCAGTAATAAACCTGCACCTGTTACCGTGCCCTCCTAACCAGCCCGTCTGTAACCTAGGCACAAAGTTGTCTGAGTTTGCATCTGAACAGCCACTCATATTATTATTATTATTGTTATTGTCATTCTTTTTTCTTCCCAAAACTTTTGCATAGATAAGAAATGTGGAAAAAAAATGACTTAGCAGTGAAGCCGATTGCTGGTTTGATTTTTATTTATTTATTTGGGGAAATAATGCCCATCTTATTGTGAAAGTTACAGACTCCAGAGAAAAGCCTGCAGCGAAGGGCAGCAGGGAATGCATGTTAATGAGGGCTAAAAGACCACCACTGCTTCTGAGCAGCGTAGGTCGATGTTTAATTTAGTATTAATATTCCTGTTTTCTCTTAGATGTAACTTTTCTTTGTCACAGAACTGTTTATGTTATCTGAAACTTTACAAAGTCCAGTCAGCAATTCTTCAGGTTCATTTTTCACACCCTCTGTTGAATCTCAGCTTTTATATTCTGAGCGAACCCTGAATGTAAAATGTTCTCAGGTAAAATCAGGGACAAAAGACTTACTTTCCTTTTGAGAAATAGATTGCATAAATAAATATGACAATGCATAGACACATAATATACTGAAATAAATAGTGTGTGGATGGGTGTGGATGGGTATATAAACAATATTTGCCACACCATGTTTATACCACTCTTGCGCAAACTTTACCAAGCGAAATTTTCATTGAGGTGTGCAAGATTAGGACCAAAGTGTTTATGCCAAACTGCCTGATAAAACATTGGATTTAGGACAACGGCAGTATCAGTTCTGTATGCTGTAATCACTCCGTATCGCTGGAGAATGATTTCGTACCATTGTGAGAGGTGTCCCTCAGCTCCCAGCAGTGATAACACCGTGGGACTGTGTACAAATAAAATATAGCTGAGGACGACTGTACCTATTTGTGTCTTTCCTGTTTGTGAACAGGGTCTTTATCCAGCTCGATGGTGGCATCAACATGGTGGGAAGGGAGTTTTAGGTTCCTGCGGGCCCACAGTGTGGCCTGGGCCGACGGGCACTACTCAAGCCCACCCGTAAATCACAGTGAGCTTATTAAACTGCAATCACTTTCACAGGGAACTTTCACTTTGAGGTATATTTTGTTTTTTCAAAAAAACCCTGCTTGCAAAGCAGTTTTTACATTAAAGTAGCGTTACCATTTATTTTGCTCCCCATAAGAATATCTACAGCAAAACAAAAGGGGAAATGCTGCCTCTCCCGCCTCTCTCCATTCTGCTGCTTCCTTTCTGCAGTCTGCACACTTTTGCTGGGAAGTTATTTCCTCTGCAATGCATTTCGCAATAGACTCGAGACCCTGTGGAAATGCATTACAACTCTGCAGGCATTTCTGCAACGCGCTGGGCTCCGGAGCCGGCGCCCCACGTCCAGGCGTGCCAGCAGCGATGCTGCCAGCAGCTCACGGTCAAAGCAGGACTTTCCACAGGAAGACTGACCAATTTTCAGTTTACTTCTTCCCACTTGCTCTTAGCACAACTGCTTTAATTCCCCACATGAACGTGGCTTTGGTGATACAGCCATGGCCCAGACCCCAAATGGTGGAGCTGCCTTCACCTGCCAGATACAGACTGCAGTACTTCTTCATCCCCCCACTCTCCTTCTGGGAGTCATGGCAATGGACAGAAAATATTGCACAGAAAAACATTATTATTCACATCTATTTAGTGGTGTAAGGTGAGAATTTCCATCAAACATGCTACCCTACTTTTTTAAGCTTCTCCTTCAAATTTGCAGCCTGGAGGTTGAAAGTTCTGCCCTCCTGCCCTCCTGTTTTAGGACGACACAGTGTTCACACAACCATGGTGTTTATTGTAGAGTCATAGAATGGCTTGGTTTGGAAGGCACCTTAAATATCATCTAGCTCCAACACTCCTGCTATGGGGGACTCTATTTCAGGATCTGAAGCCTTTAAACTAAGGAGGAAAACCCCATTATGCTCAGTTCTCTGTGCACACATGCAATAAAAAAGCAATCTCTTCCCTGGAGAGAGTCTTACAGAATATTCTCATTTTTGGTAGCTTCAGAACATTCCTGATTTCATGGCAGGTGGTGGGACCAGGTTAGGCACGGCACTAACCTACTGCTCCTCCATGACATTTCTACTAGGACTCGTAGATAATTCTGTAGTGGGTTGTGGGACAACAGAGAAACATCTGGGCATTGATTTCCATCAACTATACTGGCACTTAGGTCTCTTGGGGATGTGAGTCAGCACCGTGTGGCTTGATGGAAAGGGGATCAGGACTGAGCCTGGTGATTTCAGCGGGCTTCTGGCTCTCAGCGGGGTGAAGCTGCTCCCAGGGCAGCCACAGTGGCTCTCCCAAAGCCACCAACATCTCTCAGGGCCCAGGAGCGCCCTGTTGTCTATCTCAGGCCTTTCATGATTGCTGCTGTATGTTAACAGGCCATACCACATATAGCCCAGCTATTGTCAGCGCTGATCCTTGTCCAACTGACGGGCTATTCAAAGCGCTTCTCAAGCCTCTCCAAAATCCCAGCTTGTTCTACCCCGATGACAGCCATCCCTCCCATTCGGAGTTCTCTTTGTACACTTGATAACATGGTGGAAATCCCTTATTATGCTTCTTTTAATAATGCTTTCACATGGCAAGGGGACATGATGTTTTAATTTATGCAGTACACATCATCCTTCGACAATTTGCTAAGAGGAGCCCTCGCGACCTAAGCCTGCTCCGAATAACACAAGTTTATGCAAAACCAGTGGTTTCCAACCTGTGGTCTCCAGACCGCTGGGAATCGGCGGGCTCCTTCCGAGGGGTCACCAGGAGGTAACCAGGAAAGCAGAGCCGCTGCCGGGAGGTTCAAACGCGCCGCCGTGTACAGAGCTGCGCCGTCACGAGCGCAGGTCTGGGGCTCCCAAACTGCAAACTGAAAATCACTATCTCAGGGATTTTTACTTTCTTACTCTTTTTTTTTTTTTTGTCTCTGTACTCAGTACGCTGCGGCTGCAACCTCTGTGTCTTTAAATACCTGCTCAAGTCGATTAAAAGCAGTAAATTCAGAGGGGTAACCACACCACTCCTTGTGAGTTGTGTGAGTTGAAGTCTCACTTTGTTGTCAAAAAATAGCAATTAACCTTCAGATCCACTTGCTCTTCCCCACCCCCCCCCCCCCCCCCGAATTAATTTTGCAGTATTATCACGCATCTTGAGGCTTCTAGTTTTAAGCATATAATGCTTCTCCTGTTAATGAAGCGGGTATCCACGATCAAGGGGAGCTGAGAGCCACGGACAATTGTTTGTTTGCCTTTATTTCTCACGCCCTTTGAAGGTTTCTCTTTCTCCTCTGTGCGTTTTTTTTTTTTTTTTTATTAAGTGACTTTAGCAGATTGTACCCTCGGAGCTGTGAATAATGGGGTTATTCTACAAAAATGGCCAAGGCTAGTTAAGACACACAAAGCCAGGAAATCCTTTCAGGGATGAAATCAGGACTATTTTAGGGGTGCTGTGTAAGTTGGAGACTTTGCAGCTCGGCTGCTGCATCGCTGCCAGGCACGGCCACGCTGCGGGGACGATCGGTCCTCCCCCGCCGGAGGCTTGCCCGGCCGGGGGGACCCTGCACCTTCACCGCACCGGGGGGGAAAAGCCTGGGGGGGTTTGCAAAGCACGGGGGGTGCAAAGGTGGACGTGCAAAGGAGGATGGGGGGTTTGCCAATGCCAGGTAACTTTGCCCGTGCAGCAAAGGAGCTTTGCTGGTGCAAGGGACGGGGGTTCCCCGCGCTGGGGAGGGCTGCCCGTGCCGGGGGGTGCGCATGGGGGGTACCGGTGCGGAGAGCGGGGTTCCCCGTGTGGGGGGAGGGAGGTTTCCCGTTCAGAAGGAGGTTTTGCCCATGCGGGGGGGTTAACCATGCGGGGGGGGGGCTGGTTATCCATGCAGGATGGGGGTTACCCGTGCAGGACGGGGGGGTTACCCGTGCGAGCGGCGCTCGCACCGCCCCCCCGCCGCCCTCCCGGGGAGGACCCCCGCGGCTGGGAAGGGGCTCGGCGGGGGCGGGACACTGCGGGCCCGCAGCGGGGCCGCCCGCCCGGCCGGGGGTGTGCGGGGGGATGCGGGGGATGTCCGTGAGCCCCGCCGCCCCCCGGTGCGGGTCTCCTGTGCGAATCGCGGCGATTGCGGAAATACGCGGGGGCGGGGGCGAGGAGGTGGAGGAGAAGAGGGAGGAGGGAGGTGGGCGGGAGGCTGCCGAATCGCTCGTAACTTCTGCAAAGTCCCGGGCACTGGGAGCCCACCCGGCAGAGCGGGGACAGGCAGCGGCAGCGCCCGGGCACGCCCGCCCCGACCCTGGCTCGCCCCTTGCCGCAGCCACCAAAACCCCCAAATCACCCCAAAATCCACTTCAAAACAAAACCTTCACCCAAGGGAAGAAAAAATCCCAACACATCCCACCTAAGAGCCGGCGGCAGTTGGCTGCGGCGGGTTTTCCCTTCCGGTTCCCAACGGCCGCGAATCGATTTTAGCCATAAAAAATACTAAAAAAATGCGAAAAAAGAAAAGAAAGTGCCGCCAGCCGCCAGAGCCCGCAAAGTTTCTCTTGCACTGTTATCCGTGTTATCCCTCTTATCCCTGCCCGTGGGACGCGGCGCCGCCTAAACTCTTGTTTTTGTATTTTTAACCCGATTCCCACGCTTTCGCAGAGGGAATTCGCTATTGTGTGCGCGGGGTCTGGGCGCGGAGGGAGCGCGGGCGCGCAGGGCTGCGCCGCAGCTTTTTTTTCCCCTCTTTTTTTTAATTTTTTCTTTTTTTTTGTCAGGGATTTGGGAAAACCGCTGAGCTTGACAGATTCCCCCCGTCCCCCCCTCCCCGCCCGTACGTGCGCGCCGACTCCGTGCGCGCCGTCTGGAGCGCCCGCGGCCGCGCACAAAGAAACGCGCCCGGGCGCGGGCTGTGACGGACCGCGGCGGGGACCAATGGACGGGGCGGGGCATTGTGACGTCACCGAGCGCTGTCCAATCAGCGGCGGGGGTGGGTGTTGCGACGTTTGAACTCCCCCGGGGGGAGGGGCGCGCCTTTTTTTTCTTTTTTTCTCTTTTTTTTTTCCTTTTTTTTCCCCTCCTCTTTTATTTTTTTCACTCTCTCTCCTTTTTTTTTTTTTTTTTTTTTTTTTTTTTTTGCCTTTTCCGCCGAAGTTGGCGGCGCCCCGCGGGGCCGCTGGCGGGGCCGGAGCCTTGGAAACCTCCGGATTTAGCACCCAAAAAAAAAAAAAAAAGGGGGGAAAAAGGGGGGATGGGAGAAGAAGAAAGAGAAAAAAAACCTTTAAAAAAAAAAAAACCAAAACCCACCACATTTTAAAAATTATTTATTTTTTGAAGTGTGCTTAGTAAAACGCTGAGTTGGGAAAGATCAGGAGAACTTGCGCGCCCACCCGTTTAGTGCTCAAATATTCTGGGGTGGGGGTAGGTGCTTTCGCTCTGCCCTTATTTTTTTGGGATGGGGGGTGTCCGCGGCTGCGGAGGGGCTGCACTTGACCGTGGCCCCTGCCTAGAGGGCGCAACCAGCCGTCCCGCGGCCAAAAGTCTCCCGAAGGGCGCCAAAAGTTACTTAAAAGATAATGCTGGAAACCGCAAAAGGCTGGGAACGGTGCGACACGGACGAGGGGGGAACGCAACCCACTCCCCCGCCACCTCCGAAAGAAGCTGCGGGAGGAGATTTTTCCTCGTTTTCCCCTATAGATTGGATTTTTTTCCTGCGCGTGTCGTCGTCCCTCCCCCCCGCTCTCCCCTCCAAAAAGCCTGTGACTACGCGCAGGGACGCGGGGGTCACCTAAACTGCCTCCAGCATCAGTGGAAAACGCTATTCCCAAGCGGAAAGGGGGGGTGGGGGGGGAGGAACACACCACCCGGGACACCCTCCGAGTCCCCAGGAGCGGGCTGGAGAGCATCCAAACCCCAAACCCAAACGTTGCCGGTGCCAAGACAATGCGCTCCAGAAGTGGCAGGAGGCGCGGAGGTATTTTTAATTTTAAGCGCTTCACTTTTAGATTTTATAAGGAAAAAAGAAGGGGGAGTGCGATGTGCAGATGAATTTATGTGCTGCTATTTTTTAAAAGAAAATTATTATTTTTTTTAAAGTGGAATAAGCACCCTTGATTCTAAAGCGCTTGATTTAAAATGACAAGTGCCAAAGGGGATGGGGAAAGTTGTGGAAGGCAACGCCGCTTCCCTCGGCCCCCCCTGCCCCATCCCTCCACGGTCAAGGGCCGAGCGGAGCCGCAGCCCCCGGGAAGAGATAAATAAATAAACAAACAAACAAATAAATAAATAAATAAGATAGAAAGAAAAATACACAACCCCCCCCATACACACACACCCAAAAAGAGGAAAACTTTGAGCCGAGCCCCGCTCGCCTCTCGGTTCCGCGGCTGGCCGCGCTGCGGGGCGGCGGGGCGGAGGGAGGCGGCGGCGCCGCAGCCCCCTCCCCGCCCCTCCCCGCCCCCGCGGGCGGGCGGCGCGGGGCGCGGGGCGGGCGGTGCGCGGCGCAGAGCGGAGGGGCGCGGAGCGGAGCGGAGGGGCGCGGAGCGGGGGCGGCGGAGGGGTGCGCAGCGAGCGCTATGCCTTTAACGGCGCGCGGGGCAGGCATGCCGAGCGCGTAGTGCGGGAAAGTCGAGGCGGGGTTAAAGTTCAGCTCATGGAGCGGCTCCGCGCTGGCTGCAGTTTGGCAGAGTTGGAAATGTGAAAGCAAGAAGCAGGCTCGGGGCTCCCCCTCCTCTCCTCTCTCTCTCTCTTTTTTCCCCTCCTCTCTCTCCCTCTCCCTCTCTCTCTCTCCCCCTCTCTCTCTCCCTCTCTCCCCGCACACGCACACCTCCAAACCGCAGCCCCCCGCAGCAGTCATGTATTCTCCGCTCTGTCTCACCCAGGTAAGCGGCCGCCGGGGCGCGGTGGGGCCGGCGCTGCGGGGGTGCGCGGCCGTGCGCGCCGGGGAAGGGGCACCACCGCCGCTCGCCGAAACTAACTTTGTTGCCTTTCGCTCGCATCCCCCCCCCCCCCCCTCCACCCCCTTCCCGCACGGCCATTTGTGTCGGCACATGGCTAATGGCGCCTACTTATTAATGCTTTAATTAACGGGGGGGGCCTCGCGGGCGCGGTGCTGCGGGACGACCCGCACGGCCCCGCCGTGCTTGGTCATCCGCGATCGATGCCGCCGATGCCGCCGCC
This sequence comes from Corvus hawaiiensis, assembly GCF_020740725.1. Lineage (NCBI taxonomy): Eukaryota > Metazoa > Chordata > Aves > Passeriformes > Corvidae > Corvus > Corvus hawaiiensis. The sequence continues at coordinate 30,428,511 of NC_063221.1, forward strand.
CGCGCCGGAGCGCCCCGCACCACCCCGCACCGCGGCCCCCGGGGCAGCGCTGGAGCCGCTGCGCCGCTCCCCGCCCCGGGCACGGCGCGGCCCGCAACCCCCGCCACCGCGCTCGGGGCTCCGCGGGAGCGGCCGCGCCGGCTCCGCGCCCCCCCCAGCGCCCCGGGCACGGAGAGAGGAACCGTCCCCCGCACCTGGGCTCGCTCCCGCGGTGCGGCGCGGTGCAGCCGCCCCCGCGCAGAGCGCCCTCCGCACCCGCGGAGGCCGCCCCAGCGGGGGGACCGTGCCTGTGTCCCCTCACACGGACACCCGCAAACTTGTCCCGCGTGTGTCGCGTGTCCCCCCCCCCCCCCCCCGCCGCCCTCCCGCCCGCGGATCGGGCCCCCGCGGCACTCGGCGCAACTTTTGAGCCCCCCGCTCGCGGCGGGACGGGGCTGCGCGGGGAGTGGAAGGGGGGGGGAGTGTCGCTCCGCGGTGCCCCCCGGTTGCGCGGCCGCGGAGCCCCCGGCTCCCCCCTTTTGCCCGCGCGCTGCTGCAGGACGCTGAATTACACCCCTTCAATTAGCAGGATATAATGGTTTAACGAGGAAATGCTTTGTGGCGGACTCAAACCCCAGATTATTTCCTCCTGCAGGAGATTTTGACTACATTATTCTTATTAATTTAATTGGAATATTTTTTTTCTCCCGGTGAGAAAGCCTCTCCGGGCTTTTTCCGTCGAGAAAAAGGCAAGGAATTGCAGGGAAAGGGGCGGCAGCTTCCCAGGCAGCCCGAAGAGCTGCAAAAGTTTCGTCCCCTTCTCCCGTGGCAGTCCCCTCTCCTTCCCCAGCCTCCTCCAAATTTTGGGGTGTTGGCGAGAAAACACCAGGCCGGCGAGGGCACGAAACTCCAAACCGTACACTTGCTCAGAAGGCAGGAGGAAAATGTGAGCAGCGGGAGTTTGCAGAGGATGGGATGCAATTCCGGGCTGTGCCTGGGCAAAGTTTGTGCCTTTAATTCAACTCTGAGAAATACCTGGTTTTTGTCAGTGCTGCGGCTGCAGGAGGGACCCCCGGACGCTCCGTGCAGGGCCCTCAGCGCCGACGCGCTTGGCATCTCCACGTGGGGCTCCTGGGTCTCAGTAGGCCCAGTCGCACGTTAAGGAGAGAAAATAAATCCATGGGCTGGTTGCTCCCTGGCCCAGTCGTGTCATGTGTGTGTGTCCCCCCCCCCCCTCCTTTTTTTTTTTTTTTTTTTAATTTATCAAAAGAAAAGCAGAAAGCCAGGCATGTGCTTTGACTCCGTTAGGAAAATCTCGCATTCTTGCTGCACGTTTGGAAAAGTAATAGGAGGATTAGAGGCCTCCTGACAAACTCTTCCCTCCGAAGGATCAATTAGGTGATTCTGTCATTTTTCCATAGAAAAAGGGGGGTGAGCCCTGAGCTATTGCAAGCAATCTCCTATTTTATCATTTCAAGAGCTTTTATTGATACAAGTTTTGGGATGGATTTTTTTTCTTTTTTTTTTTTTTCCTTTTTTTTTTTTTTGGTCAAGTTTTGGTTCAGGTTTAAAGGGAAGCTCTTGGAAGTGGGTTAGAAAATGAAAACAAACAGAAATCCTGGTTCTGAGCATATTTATCCAAGCCCTGGAACCGAAATGGCACAAGCATTTTGTGTCATCTGTCAGGAAAAATCCAAACATCGTTCCATTTACATATCTGCTGAGGAGCTAGGAAATAGTTGGGGAACATATGCACGTCTCCTCATAGATTTACAAGCAAATGGATTGTAAAAATATTAGCAAGGGTCGCTGTAGCTGGCTTAATTTCAAAAGGATCTGCAGAAATTGTTTCAAAGCCTCCTTTGCAGGATTACATTATTGCAGGCGCCTTTGGGTTGGGGTTGGGGTTCTTTTGTCGTAGGGTTTTTGTTTTGTTTCTTTTTTAACACCTTTTTGAAGAGCAGAGGAGAATTTTGGGGTATGCAGTACAGAATTGTGCGGCCCAAATTTTAGGTGCTGCTTAGAAACAGGCAGCTCTCGGAAGAGCTGTATCCTCAAACTTTGGTGAGGAGTGCAATAAAGAAAACCCCAACTTTTTATGATCGCTTTCCCAGCTTTCTGATGTCTTTTATTTTTAGGTAACCCATCCGACACCGAGGGGGGAAAGTAAATGGCTTTATCAAATACTTTCAAAGTTTTCCTTCAAGCTAACTTGTGGAAAGGGAGAGATCATCACCTTTTCCACCAGTTCCTTAAAATCCTGCTATTTTGCAGCGAGGCTGCAGACAAGTTGCACATCTGTTAGCACACTTGCACTGACACATTTCCAAAACTTTTTGGGTTTTTTGGGGGGGCTGTAACGCCACTGAAATAGAAAATTGTGTTGTGCAGAAGCTGCTCCCCCCCTCCGTCCCCGCGTCCAGCCCAATTCTGTTTGATCAGTCCTGGCTGCATTTATTTCCACTTGGACTTTGCTAATACCTCAGCGCCGAGATTGAAGTGGTGCGATTTTCCGGAGCAGCGTGTTTACCACGACACTCTGAAAGTTGGTCTGTTTATGAGTCATTAACCTTTTCTCCTCATACACCATTTTGAAAAGACACATTGGGGTGTAGTAGGGACATGCACACCTCGCGCCCGAGCAGCGGTGCTTCTCGTTTACTTCAGCCACAGACCCTGACTTTGCACCAAAAAGCATCTTGGTTTTTTTTCCCCCTCCCTTTAAAGTGGTTTAGTGATTTTTTTAAATGGTTTTTCTTTTGGGTGTTGTTTTTACCTCCCCTTTCAGGTTCACATCGTAGAAATCAGCTTTAGCGCAGGTTAAAGCAACTCTCTCTTGGATGGTATCCAGCGCCGAGCCAAAAAAGTCCCGAGCACATGAGATCAGGCAGGACAAAGCGCTGCTTAAAGCAGAAAAGTTAAAATATTTCAGGATGTACCAAGACGTGTTTGGAAAGTGGGAAGGCTGGAAGCGCTGCCCTGGCTCGCTGTGGGGCTGTCGAGCCTCTCTGCTCTGTGTACCTTCGCAGATAAACTTCCACTTGACAAAAGGCCTTTTTTCCTTGACTCTCCCTGAGTGGGGAAAGGGAAGGACAGGAGGGATCAGGAGGGAAGGTTTATTATTTTTAATAGCTTGTAGAGAACTGCTGGTTTTATATTTTATTTCTTTCCCCCCCCCGTCTTCCCCCCCCCCCCCCCCGTGAGAGCTGTTTCTGGTGGGTGAGAGCAGCTCCATGTGCTGGGATTGTGCCTCCTCTCACTTTTTGAATCTGCCGACTGCAAACTCACAGCAATCTTTTTTTTTTTTTTTAAACTTTATTGAAATTTGAAACTATCATCTTTTCCCATAGAGGAGGGAAAAAAAAAAAGAGGAATGTGCCAATCATTGGAGTGATTTATTTCATTTTACCTGCTTTTATTTTAATAATCATTCATAGTACTTTGATTGCTGCCGCTCTGCTCTAATGAAATATATTGTGCTGTTAGGAAAGTTTTTAGCAATCTGTGTTTAAAATAAAAATAAATGCAACAGTGCTACCTATAGATTTAAGTATCTGCAATTCTGGGGCCACTCAGAATAAGTGCAATGAAAGGTTTTGGGAAGTCAGCAGAAGGTCTTGATTTACGACAGGATTTTGCTGATAGATATTTCTACTATTGATTTCTCAATTTTTCATAATTTCTGAAAAGAACCATGCAAATTAAAATAAAGTGTTGAAAGAAAGTAAGATGTCTGTTTTAATAACCATATTTGCACGACCCACAATGATTTGGGTAGGAAATGTACGCCACGGGATAATTAAAAAAAAAAAAAGTTAGTTTGTTAATCTGAAAAATGCCCAATGTTTTCTTGCACGGGGGTAGGCAGCGGGTGGCTTTTCCCATGCTGGGGAAAACGTTCCACAAATTACTTTATTTTTCCCTCCTGGAGGGCCCAATCCTGAGAAAAGGAGGAACTGGAAGCAGGGACATCCCCAGCACGCGGCGCTGGATCAGGCCCCACAGGCTGGATACGTTTTTATGTGCAGCCTGGAGTTCGGTCGTTCATTTATTCATGGGAAAACACAAGAAGCATGGCCCCAGTATATTATAATACATTTTGATTTCTTTGGCTGATTTATGTAATACTGTCTGAGGAAAAGAAATCTAACTGTATATGTAGTTATTTAAAAAAAAAAGAAATCAAGGGGTCTTTCTCGCCTTTTTTTAGCGTCAGCTTAATTTTAATTACGATTATTTTTGTGCCAAGGGAGAGGGGTGATCTTTAACTCCTCGTTACACAAAGCAAGCAGTGTCTCTGGATGGCCAAACTAACTTTCCGAGTAGGACATTTCTTCTTAAATATTTGAAAATCTGACACAATTAATAATTCTTTGCATATTTGCTCAAGTTGTGCTACAGTTTTCTGTTACTGCGTTTTTCAATTTTTCCTGGTTTTTTATTTTTTTTCTTTTTAATTTTATGGGAAGGCTCAGAGTTTGACTTTCCCTAATATGCCCAGATATCAAGTTTTTTTTTTTTTTACTTTTTGATGAAATGTAAACAAAACTTTAAAAAAAAATAAATAAATTGCAAGGCTTGCTTTTTCTAGGATTTTAGTGTTAGTTATTGTTGCGCTCACGGGATAAATCGACCGCGGTAGTTTTCACTCCCTTCCCTGTTTAGGAACCAGAGTGAAAACCACCCTTCATTGTAATTGTATATACAGCTATAGTGGCATTTTACTTTTCTGCTGGCTGCTATTTCCAAATATATCTTAGGGAAGTTTTACTATACTTTAGACTTCCCCATACAAACATTGATTGGCATCCAAATGTTTAGGATTTGCCAAATTGGCGGGCAAACGCTGGCTACACCGCAAGCAGCGGGGTCAGGGAGAGAGCAAAGGGAGATACACGCTCCGCAAGTGGACTTGCAAAGGAGTTTTTAGCTTTTAACTCATTCTGCCCTTCTTTTTCTTTTTTGTTTTTAAGGTTTGGGGACCGGGGAAAGGGCCCCAGCATTGCACCATCTCCATCTGGGTGTTTGGTTGAAGTTGGACCCTGTTTTTGGGGGGTGGGAGCAGAGGTTTCGGGCTGGCACGAAGGGAAACGGGGATGTGGCGGTGGCGAGTTCGGGGTCCATCATCGAGGGGTTCCACAGCCCTTAAAATTTATCAGTACCCTCCTGATTCTCACCACCCCATGAAAGCCCCATTTGTGAAGACTCTTTGTTGATGGTTTCAGTGACATCGACCCTTCTCTGTAACTTTTTTCAGGATGAATTTCATCCCTTCATCGAAGCACTTCTGCCTCACGTCCGAGCGTTTGCGTACACGTGGTTCAACCTGCAAGCCCGAAAAAGAAAATACTTCAAAAAACATGAAAAACGCATGTCAAAAGAGGAAGAGAGAGCCGTGAAGGACGAACTGCTAAGTGAAAAACCCGAGGTAAAGCAAAAATGGGCATCCAGACTTCTGGCAAAGCTCCGGAAAGATATCAGGCCTGAATTTCGGGAGGATTTTGTTCTCACAGTCACAGGAAAAAAGCCTCCGTGTTGCGTTCTTTCCAATCCAGACCAGAAGGGCAAGATGAGAAGAATTGACTGCCTTCGCCAGGCAGATAAGGTCTGGAGGTTGGACCTTGTTATGGTGATTTTATTTAAAGGTATTCCGCTCGAAAGTACTGATGGCGAGCGCCTTGTAAAGTCCCCACAGTGCTCTAACCCCGGGCTGTGCGTACAGCCCCACCATATAGGAGTTTCTGTTAAGGAACTCGATTTATATTTGGCATACTTTGTGCACGCAGCAGGTAAGTGCCTTTCTCTACCACCTTCTCCAACTTTTCAGTTATCTCCGTGCCGGGTGCCGTGCCCCGGCGGCGGCTGCATGAGCCGGGGAGGGAGCTGGGAATGCCGGTTATCGCTCTCCCGGGGCGGTGAGGAGGGTGCCAAAACACCCCCACTCCCTTTTTTTTTTTTTTTTTTTTTAATGGGGGTTTTTAAGGTGCAGCCACATAAAAGTGGCTCTTGTTTTCCGCGGTTAACAGCATTTTGGGCATCCTTTACAGGTGTTATCCTAAATGTTGTCCTAGGAGGGCTCACAGCTGGACGCGGCTTCCTTTACCCTCATTTTGGGGGAAAGCAGACAGATTTTAGTTTAATTTTTTTTTTTTTTAAATAAAGTTTGTATATGTTATGCACAAAGTAGTCCAGGAGGGCTAGAGGTGCCTGAGGCCTGTGGGTCAGGAGTACCAGGTATCCTCACCCCACTGAGATGGATGGGGAACATAAATCCTCCAGGACCGGGTTTGGAGGGAAAGGAGAAGAAAGTCCCTTGATAGCAAACCTAGTCATCAGGTCTGAGTGGACATGAAACAAACCTCTGGGTAATCCTAGGGGGAAAAGGAGGCATTTAAACCCCCCAAAATATCACAATTTATACACTTAAAAGCTAAGCAGGTCTTGAAAAAAATTCCTGATTTGACAATATTGTGCTTATGAGGAGGGGCTGAGATGTTTTAACGTGTGATGAAAATCTTGGGATCCCAGAGTCCAACACAAAGTACACTCTGCCTGCGGTGTGACTCGGTGTGCTCAGAGGATGTGTAGAATGTTGACTGGATAAAATAATATGCTACTGTAGTTCTTCTGGTTGATTGTAGTGCAGGAAAATATGCGTGTGTGAAGTGCGAGGCCCTGAGTTTCATGTATGGGATTCATGGGTCCCCCAGCATATCCTGACTTGTGAGTTGAGGGGCTGGACAGGCTGGAAAACCAGAGGAGCCGGGGGGAGAGAAATCATATTAGTAAAAAAAAAAACACTTCTGTATAAATATTTATCGGTAAGAAAACCAAGCAAATTACAGCCCAGGGAGCCTGCATTTCCCATGCCAACTTCTTTCAGAGGATCTTGCAGAAAGTTTTGGCTTCCCCAAAGTTTTTCTGCGCTGAGTCCTTGCCATGGTTGTTGTGTTAGGCAATGTCGCCGCTGGGATTTTACAGATATGATCCCTGTTCAGAAATAACTTTTGAGTATCCTCATGGTATTTCCTACAGATAAGCTGCAACATTTACTTTGCACTTCAGTGTGAGGTGGTAAATCATACTGCACATTTATGGTGAAAGGGAAGTAGGCAAATATTGAGGAAAATTATTTATTTCCTCTGAGCTTTATTATGGCCACGGTGAAGGAAGGATTATGGATAAATGACTAACTGAAGGGAGCTTGGGGCTGGGGCATTTCAGGTCACTTCCCATTCCATCACCGACCCCGAGGGGACCATGGACTCACATCCCCTTTGTCTGCCTCAGTTTCCTCCTCCACATGTCGGAGCAGGGCGATACATTTAAAATGCTTTGATATCCAAATGGAAGCTATAGACTGCTATTTACTGATCTACAGCACGCAGGTTTTTATTATTTAGATTTATATATAGCATGGTGCTGGTAAATACTGGTCCATATTGTATTTCCCAGGCCCTCTGTGGGGCACACAAGTTGTTGATAGAAACCAACGGTCTTGGCTTAGCTTGCATGTAGGGTCACAGAAATGTAGGATGGGGAGAAAAGGACCAAACCCAGGGGTGGGAGTGTTTCGGGGAGCTTCAAGGGATCCTCTCCCTGTTATAACAGTCAGGCAATAGATGTTATAAAAGTTCAATATTGTGATTAGGAATATACCATCTTATCAGCACACTGGAGGCAAACAGTAGCCTTGCTAGCAAACTGTTATTTATTCCTGCCTTCATCATCAACAGGCAGCGATCGCACCGATTGTCCTTCGGACTCGGTGTTTGCCGCGGAAACTCGGTGCGAGGCCTGGGCGCGGTTTTTTGGGGTTAGATTTGGGGATTTGTGTGAGCAAAACACGGCACCGCGCCGTGTTTTCGGCCGTTGTTTGCTGATTGCATGCATCGCATTGTGCTCTCAATGCAGTAGCGTGTGCTGGCGTATTCCTGCTAAACCTCAGCGGGGAGGGGGACGAGATGAATTTTGGGAGGTGGCACAGCGTGGTTGCTGTCTATATGGCTTCACAGAGGTGTACCGAAAGCTTTGCGTAGAGCTACCTCTTTTTCTTCCCCCTTTTTCCCGTTTTTTTCCCCCTCCGATGTATCCCAGCAGTCTTTGTTACACCTGAACATTGGCCAAGTTGACAGCCATTGGTTCCCGCAGACCCGCAGTAATGGCAGCTTGTGCCGGGTGCGCAACAGGAAAATTACAAAAGAAAAAAATATTAAGGGTCCTTTGTCTCCAACTCCATCAGACCTCGCTCCCCAAATGTATGGACCGCGTATTTATAAGGAGGAAGTCGCCAGCGCAAATATTAGGTAGGCTGGTCAACTTACATATAGCGGATTTGACAAGCATCTGCTATAGTACAGAAGATTTGTAAACACTAAACAATGTTTTTACCTCCTTAAAAGTTTTGAGAAGTTGCCAGTATTGGCAGGAGGCACAGACTCCGAAACGTGCTTGAAGATACGTGCCAAAACCATTGTGACCTTTTCACCCATAGTGCTCGCTTCTCTTTTTCTTGTGGGTTTTTTTTTTTCCCCCCACTTTTCGTCTTCTTTTCTTGGGGGGAGTATTCTGTTCCAAGATGCCCTTATTCGAGATGACTTCGGCGGCAAGATGTCCCTTTCCTTCTAAACATGTAGGATAATTATTGCTTTGAATCCACGCTTTTCCTTCAGTAGGCACTATCATCTGTAAGGGAACACATGTGCACAGATTTAAATAGTGCTTCTTACAAAGCTACTGAAATCAATTATTCTCTTTAAGAGCTGGCTAGAAGGAGAAAACAAAAATATGCAAATAGGCAAACTACATGTCATTTTCGTTAAAAGGATAAAAAAAAGAAATTGAAAAAAAATAAAAAGGAAAGGAAGATCGGTATTTTGTGAATTAGAGGTTGACCAAGAAATGTATTGAAATCTAGAGTATTGCTCTCAGTTTGCAGTTTCTAATCTGCTTAACTAAAAGCAGGCGGCATTTTCATACCCTGAACTTGGGTTTGCTTTTTAGATTTCACTTATTCTGCTCTTGTATCAAATGACAAGTTGGAAACCATTGTGGCAAACCGTTTTCTTTGTGGGAGTCGAACAGTAAAGCTAATTTATGACCGGTCCTTTACCAGATGATCTGTATCAGAATCTACAATATACTAGGCACGTGGCAAGGTCACAATTTAAGTTGTTAAGGTCACAACCTTAGCCACCAGGCATTTGACCTTTTAGATAAAGTTAACCTTTGTTCATTAGTAGGCACTCAACCGAGAACTTTCTGGAGTTTTTTACTGCTTTGGAGTTCCTCCTGCTAATGCGATCAGATTGGAGAATAGATTCGCAATAGAAGTAGTTAAATTTTCTGAGAGGTCACAGATTTTAGAGACTTCTCCAGTGGCCGAAGCGGGATGGCGGGCCAGGAGGCGATGCTGCAATGCCCGGTTTATTTTTTTGGCCGGCCATCGTTATGCGCTTCAGGCGAGAATTAAGCTCGCGAGGTATTTGTGGCAGAGAAAATCTTTTAATCTTTTAGAAGGACATTTAAAAATCCCAAATTTAAGAAGAAATCTGGGGCTAGGGTTTTATTTATGTGAGCTCATTTTTCTGCTCATGTTTAGACTCGAAGGCAGCGAAGATGCCAGAACTCGGCCTTATTTCTGTGACTGAAAATTTACTTAACCTCTAGAAGTGCTCTGTGGCTAATTGCTGGGCAGTGGTATATAGCACATGACCTTGAACTTTCAGCTAGGCCCATTTTACGCTCCCATCGACAGATTTAAAATATTCTACTTGGACCACTGTAAAAGGTATCTTTTCATCGATGGGAATAACCCAAAGATGGGTTAATGCAGAAAGCCCCGTACCCATGGAGGTTTCGGGGGGTCCGAGAGGTACCCGAGGCTTCGAGCCGTAATCTTTTAGTACAATTGGTATTGATTGTTGCTGCATTAATCCTGTTAATAGCTGCAGCCGAGCCGGGTGTCGCAGGGGTGGCAGAGGTGTCCTGACAATACTGTACGTCACCGAAAGAGCTGTCGCAGCGCCTTGAACTCCTGATCGCTGCTCTGCAAAAGTGGAGCGTTCGACGGTGGAAACTATTGCTGGCTCATACAGAAACACACACCATATTGTTTACTTAATTATGCCAGAGCGAAGGCTCATTTTTAATTATTTAGCTGACTTTCTCGCTCTGCTCTGATACCACATTTATTATTTAATTTGAAATCAAAAGGGCTTGCGCTCCCGTTAGTTTTTGATGCATTTTACTTTTGTTTTGGCTACGTTATTGTCATTCCATCGTACGGTAATCCAGATAGCCGTGATATGCAGATTGGCCAGATGGTCATGTTAACAGATTGAGAACCTACTTCCCACTGCTAAAGAGCAGGTGTAAGATCAGTGGGCTTTTTTTTTCCCCTTCTCCTTTCCTCCCAAGTTTCAACCAAAATGCTCTTTAGACAGATCATAATGGTAGTTAAAAAGGGCACATTTCAAATGGTGTTTTTTCTGTGGAGATAATGCATAACGTATATGTCGTTCTTACGCATATCTGAAGACTTTTAAAGCATCCATGACATTCCCTCCACCTATAATGCTTTGAAAAACCTACTTCCAGCTCATGGCTCTTCCAGTGTATATCCAAAACAGTCCTTAAAGTTTTTTTTCTGCAGACAGATTGCATTTACTCTTACCAAAAAACCACTTCAGGCAGCTTCGCAGCAGGTATCTCACATGTGTTCCCTGCGCAGGGCTCCCAGTGCATGCCCAGGAGAACCTGAGCAGATCACCATTCAGCTGAGATTTTAATATTTGTGGGCTGATAGAGTTGTTTTTCTGCTCCATTATTTTTTGCCAAAGTGAGACATCTGTAGCTTTAAAGAAAAAAAAGTGACACTAAGACATCTCACAGTATTTCTGCCCTCAAGGAATAAAAGGAGAAGGCAGATTTTGCTTTGTTTTAGCCTTACAAAAAGTACCCATAAAAAGTCAGTGGTGGGAGCCTGGATCTCTATCTCAGTCGGGAGAGGTGAGCAGAGGACAGCTACAGCTCCTCAACACCCCAAATTTCACGCACCCACCTATCATGGGCATGCATGGGACGCGGCAACCTACACACCCTGTGTGGCACAGAGAGATATCCCCATCTTCGAATGCTCTCCTCTTTGGGGAGCAGGACTGGCTGCTCGCTGCAGCCACGAGCAGGGTGGGAGCTGACAGAAGCAGGATTTAGGTGGGACAACTGCTCTCCCTGTGCGGGTGTAACTGAGCCGGTGAGTATCCGTGATAATTCAGATACTAACTGGTGCGGCACTCGGGACGGCCTGCTCTATCACGAACCCCTGGCAGGAGTTCAGTCATGTGGTTTAGCTTTCCCCTTTCTCCAACAACAACAACAGCAACAACAAATAAACACGGGATAAAGGCGTATTTCATATGCCCAGGATGTTTTCCAGGTGATGGGTTTGGACAGTATAAGGGTGTGTTATTTTCATGCCTCCTTGCTTTGAGGTGCAGAAGCAGGAGAAGCCTGTGAGTGGTAAGAAAGTTGCCCAATGCTTCTGGCTTTTCTACAAGCAACTGCACTTTTATATTTCCCTTCTTTTCCACCCAATGATGAATAGCATTAATTTAGATCTATTTAAGGCGAGTGTGGGAGAAACCACAATCTTTGTTGTGGTCACTGCTGTACACAGCGGGGCTGAATGTTTCTCTTGGTTGAGGCCTCAAAGCTGAATCTGGAGAACCCAAAACATCGTGTCAGCTTTTCAAACCCTTCAAAGAGACAGTGGAATCCTAATTGTTCATAAAACCCGCTATTTATTATTACAATTACATATTTTCTCCCCATTCGGATGTAAAGGAAAGGGGCATCCCTCACTTTCTGTGCCTTGAGCTTCTTCACAGCTCCTCCTCCTCCTTCCCCTGATGCTTCTGGTTCAGGCACTGGTGAGGTTTTTACAACCAGCATACAAACCCCATCCCACTGCTCCAAAACCCCTCAACCTCTCCCCAAAAGCCTGCACTTCTCAGTGGGACCCTTTGAGCGTCGGAGACTGTCCCCGGCGAAATGACTTTGGGGTATCTTCACTGGGAGCCATGGATCTGGCTGTGCCCCTGCTCCTTTCCTCACAGACAAGGGCTGGAGCTGATGATTAAATTACAGGCTGTAAATTCAGGGGAAATTATTTTAGCCTCCTAACAGCAGCCGACCCGGACGTTTCCTTACGCTAGTGAGGGCTTGTGGTAGATAAGCCTTGTCGGTGGACTAAAATTCATTTTAATCGCTTTGGTTTTCCCATTCATGTAGTGCAACCACATCTCTGGTTGTTGTTAATTGTTGCCTGCATTATGGGAGCCACCAAAAACTGTGACTGACATCAGCACCTGGGTCATAGTGCCTCAGATGTGTGGGGCGGTTTTACCCCAGCAAGTTCTTTTAGGGCTTGCAGCATTTTATCCCCAGTTGCAAGGGAGCGCCTGGACCAACCTGTCATCACAGTGTAATTAATTTTAAAGAGAAAACAGAGTATTTATATATATTAAGTGTTCCTAGGTACCATTCCCCCATGTCTCTACCCCACGGGTGGCTGTAAGGTGCCTGAGCTCAGCCGTGTGTGTGGCACCATCGTGGCTCGGGATGTGGGAGCAGGATGCGGTGTGCAGAGCGGGTGGATACGGGCTGGATTCGTAGCCGCTGCCTGTGAAACGCACGAGGGCCTCCATTTTGTGTGCCAAGCTCTCACGTGCGAGTCAAAATGGAGAGCGGCGCGGTTGAGTTCGGCCTAGAGCGAAGCGTGTGGGCTTGTGTCGCCTGCGATCCCAGTGCCACCACGGTGCACTCAGACCCACAGCAAGACCCAGGAGGGGTATCCTGAGCTTGTAAATCCATCGGCTCCTCCTAAAGGGAGTGGATGTCTTCTCCATTAATATCTACCCTCCCAGTCCCCGAGTGTTGTCCCAGTGTCATGGCCAGGGCCGGTGCGAAGGCCCCGGGGAGTTGTTCCTCCTTCCCACGGGTTTCGGCACACATCAGTACCATTAGATCAGCGAGATAAAATCAAGACGGGTTTAATGACAAGCTCTTCTGAAAGTTTCCTGGACTTTATTGTTCATAACTTGGACTTGAGTCGGGTTATTTACACATGAGGATTAAAAAGCTGCAAACAACTGTGTGATTTTTAGGGGCTGAAAGCAATTAGCATATGTGGGTAGGAGGATACACGGCATGTCTGCGTTCCTTTAAAATATAAATCACAGTTATTTAATTATGCTTGGAGAGGGCAGATTTAAGGATATACTGCAAAATGCATTACCTATTATACCAACACGATAATCTTATTAACCTTGCTTTCTACTTTTTAATTTTATTGTGCACCCTGTACAACTCTTATGATATCAAAAATAATTACTTGGAAAATACATGATGTCAGAGGTCCAATATGACATTTATCTTCACAGTGAGGAGACGGCTCTCTTGTGCATTGCATCGCAAGCTCGGGAGGCACTCAGCGGGTCCACACCGGGGGAAGGAAGCAGGGATGGGTGTCATCAGATGCCCTTTAATGCACGGAAGTGTGTTTGCAGATTTGTGTTGTAACCGAGGGATGGTTTGACCAAACTTGAGGCAATTCAGCATCCTCAGGCCTCCCCAAATATATTTTACGTGCTCATGCCATACAACTCCCGTAGGTGAGCCAATATTTCAGGGCGGCTCCATTCACCCAGCCCCGATCCCAATTGGATCTCCTATTAAACCCTGCATTCTCTTTTTTTTTTCTTTTTTTTCTTTTTTTTCCCCTAAATCCATCTCCCCTAATGTTTGAGATGTGTTGATATTTCCCCCTTTATTTTGGGAGGGAATGGGTGAGGGTGAGGGGAAACAAATGCCATAATAATATCCCTTCTCAGAAGAATATAGTTTAATTTTGTGTGTGCGTGCAGCAGCTGCCATTGGCAAGCTGTCGTCTTTGTTGCCATGGGCTTTTTTTTTTGGCATGCGTGCCAGAACATGATTGGATGTTTCAGCATGTTCATGTTTTGGGGTGAGATATATCTGTAGTGAAGCACAAAAATGGGGTTGGTGGGTGTCCAGAGTGGGGTTATTTGGCCAGGTGAACAGGCTGTGCTGTAGAGGGTCGTGTGAGTGCGGTACCTGGTGGTTGTTTGGTCAATGAAAGAAAACTTGCTGGTGCTCTGGTTTTTTTGTTGATGTAAAAAGGTGGTTTAAAAACATCACAGAAGGGTGTATCACTAAGGTCTCCTCCAGCAGGACACCCTCAGGGTGCAGTTGGAAGCCCCTGGGATTACCTGGCGGGACTGGTCAGTGGGTTTCTCCTGCCCATCTCACTCACCTGAGGAGGTTGTGTCCCTCCCCAGCTCTTGCTGTGACTGTGGGGGCTGGATGGTGGCACACAGAGGTGCCCACAGGGGTGGAACACACCTTCCACAGGTGTAAAATCAGCATGGCATTCACCCTTGAGAGCTGCAGGTGACAGCACATCCTCCAGACATGCCACCATGTCACCAAGCCCTGGCCACAGAGAAGTAGCCAGTGTTGTTTCTGCTCCTTGGTTTAATCCATTTGTCATATCCTTCATATGCCCATAGCATCAGTATCTAAACAAAGTCTAAAGCTGTTTTGCGCTGTCCTCTGTGCTGTACCTCTCTCTTCTCACCCCAGCCACTGTCACCCTGCTTACAGTTGGACTCGGTGTTCTTAAAGATTTTTTCCAACCCAAAAGATGCTATCGTTCTAAGTAGCACACAATAGGAAAGCAGGAGTGCTCTTCAGCCCAGGAAATCCACCATGCGGGATCATTGTTAGGTGCAAAATGCATTTGCATCTCGTGAGGAATATTTCATAGGGAGGCATCTCCTTACAGCTAAGCTCTGGAAAGCCCCTGGCAAGAGGAAAGTTTTCGGGGCGAATCCAGGCTCTGTGCACAGTCTGCCGAAGGCTTCAGGGGAAACAAGGGGTGAAGAACTAAATGTAAAATGTTGGGACAGCCTCATTCATGCTGTGTTTTTCTGCATCTACCACTTTAATCTTCTGTGTGAGGGACAGATAATGAGCTGCCTGAGCTTTGTAATAAACATCGTGTCTGGTTAAATCACCATTTTTGTGTTTAAAATACCTTGTAATGCACTGAACGAACAGGGATGCACCCCTGTAAGGGTATCAAAAGACGAGTTAGATAGTTGCTACATTTATTGTCAAGATAAATGCTCACTCTGAAGATTTCAAAGCAAAAATACATTGTCAATCAGATATCATCCTAAGGGTACTTGCTTGAAATTTGTCGGATCTTTTTACCCGATAAGGTTTTAATTTGATATAGAAGAAAATGGCCAAATCCCCGAGTGATGCTGGAAACATAGGGTAAAATTTAAATTTAATTCAGGTTTGGCTGTTTTTGTTTTTTTTTCTTTTAAGGCCAAGTAGTTTCAAGTAAATCAGAAGAATGAATTCTTTGTATTGAGATGCTTTTCTCAAGCCCAGCTATTGTTGGGATGCTTTTAGGGAGGATAGCCACTGCAATGCTTTTATTGTGTGGTGATGAGGACTTCTCCTGATGCCACAAGGACTTCATTAAAAATAGCCAACAAACCTATTTACGTTCGGGTTTTGTGTCAAAAAGGGAAAAGTAGTTGTTGCTTGTCTAAAAAGTAAATCCTGCATAGTTTTATTTGAAAGTTTCACCAGCAGTTTGCCTGGCTGGGGCAGCACCAGCGTCGGTAGCAGCCGAACATTTGCGGGTGGAGGTTGGGTATTGTTGGAAAAGTTGGGAAAAGCACACAGCAATCAGTTAAGAGTGGGATTTTTGTGGTCAAGACCTTTTTTCCTCTTTCTTCGAGAAGGACATCACCTTCAACAGCTCTGATTTAGATTCTTCCCAGGCAAATGCAGTTACAAACACCCTGCCACAGAGCTCGGTGCTGTTTTCGGGTGCACACTTGTGTCTCAGAAGTGCACCTTCAAGGTGTCTGCTCTTTCTAACCTAGATATATGAGCGTGATTTCTAGGCAAAATAATGTGTTCAACTCCTGCTTTAAACATGGACATTGTTTCTTTCTCAGTCAAAAGCTGGAGGGCAAAATCATGGTGAGAAGTGAGCGGACCAGTTGTTTTCCACGTGCATGGTCTTTAGTAATCAACTCTCCCGTAGAAGAGTGAGGTGTGTCTCACAGTGAGCAGCCCCAGGGTGTGAAGCTGTCTGTCTGTGGGATGAGGATGGTATGAGCAGGGTCCCCATCCCATCCCAGAGCTACATTTCCTCCTGTGGTCCCGTATGGTGCAGGGGGAGGGACTGTTTGTGTGCTCCTATCTCGCTGCAGCCTGCTGAAGGATGCTGTGGACATGGCCCTGGACAAAAGCAAGTATAGAGTTTTCATTCCTGAACATCCTGTTGGTAGGGTAGGTTTCCATGAGATGGATCGCTAAGGAGTTGTTGCTTTTCTCCCCATTCCTGCCTGGATCTCTTCCCAGTTTTGCCCTTTGCAAGCGGCTTTGTTTGCCCAGGACTTGGGGCTGAGTTACCTTGGCTGCACGGTGCCTTCATCGTGAGTTTGTGCAGTTCATCCCCGTTTGGGGCTCCGGCAGTTCCAGGGGTGGCCAAAGGGAAAGCAGGAGCAGCCAGGATGCAAAGTCAGGATACACAGGGCATTTAGAAAGAGTGAAATGAGTCGGAGTTTGAAAAGAAAATGCGATGTTTCTGTCCATACAGTTCCAAAATACAGGGCGGCGATGCCTTGGAGCTGATAAATGGACTTTGAAAGCCTCAAAAAACTTTCTCTGGTTGCAGAAGCAGTATTTAATATTTGTAATATTTCCTCATTAAAAAGGATGAAGGATTTCTCAGACAGTCTTGCTCATGTACATTGTTTTTTTGAACAAGCTTCGTCTACCTTAGCAACTTCTCCAGGGAACTTTCCAGCTCTGTGCTGGGGCCGCTGGCATGGCTCGAGGACAGGTCAGTGACCATGGAGGCTTTTAACATTTTAATTGCCTTCCTACACTGATTGCGACGATGACCTGTTTGTTTGGCTTATATCTCTTTTTCATATTTTTTAAAAAAAGGGGAAAAAAAAAGAAAACAAAGGAAGTACAGTGCTGTGCACAGAACAGTTATTAAAAACAGTTGGGAAGCATATAAAAGGTACTGTTTGTGTGAGAAACGGGACAGCTGTGATGGTCTATTGGGAAAGTGTGTACAGATGGTGGTAGGGAGGGGAATGATGACTACATGGCTGATAAATGAAATACAAAAAGCATTAAATTGGTGATCTTTTTAAAGAGTACACTTTTGGTGAGCATTTTTGGTGCATCATTAGGGCTCTTTGTCTGCCTCTTATTTCGCCAGGAAGTGCGCCTATCGCCGCACATTTGTGCCTCTGATTTTGTTTACAAATAAGGAGCCTGTTTAATAAATCACATACCATGGAATTATTAAAGAAGATAATTAAGCACACAGGTTTTTCCTACACTGGGAATGGCCATGGGATCGTCCTAAAGACCTGACAATACCACAAATGCAGTTGGGCTCAAATTAGTTGCGGTAAAACGTGGGATTTCCTGGAGCCTAAACAGATTTCTTTGTTTTGCAAGAAGTGGGACTGGCGGCGCAAGCCAGGTTCAGGGACGGAGGTTTCGGCATTTCGAAACCATGGAAGGCAAAGCATTCAACATTTTGCCTTTATTTTATATTATCTTACAGTCCCAAAGGTGGTGGCACCCAGTGATGGGTGCCCAGCCATGGTATCTCGGAGTTGCTGGGGCTCCCAGGGTGTGCAGGGACTCCTCTTTTGGAGGAGGCAATATAGGGAAGAGGGATAGAAGAAGGGTTGGAAATAAAATTTTTCCCTGTAGTTCGTAGGAGAGGGATCGTCATCTTCCTATCCTTAGCAGAGCTTTATCCCATCCCTTATCATGGAGCTCGTTTATCAGGGGCTGATGGACATGAAGGCAGTATCTGTGTGTTTCTGCACACTGCTGTAGAGATGGTCACTCAAATGCTGCAAACCTCGGCATGGAGAGTTTTTAAACTAATGGGCAAAATAATCCCCCTCCTCCCAGCATTTCATCCAGTTTCCAGCTGAAATAATTCCCGGTTTCCCTTCGCTTTCCCTCTCGCCCACCCGTTGCTTCGTGTTCCTGCTCATTGTTTCTGGGTGCCATCAACAGATGAAAGCATTTTCCTTAATAATAAATAGTCTTTGGTAACGCCGCGCTTTTCCATGACCCAGACGGGTGTCCGGCCACCCCATGAGCCCCGGCCATGTCATTGTCCCTCCCTCAGGGGACACAGACCACCGGCAACCTCAGATCCTTGCCTCAGGTGGCTTGAGTGCTGCAAAAAGGGAGTTCACCAAAACTCCTTAACCAGAACCAGCTCACAGGGAATTTTTCCAATTTTTTTTCCTTGGTTGCAGGTTTATTGATGGTCTGAATTTTCTTGATTTACAAACCTTCCAAAGCTTCAACATGCCACTTTGGGGATTATTTCTTCTCCTGACACAGTAACACAAACTCCTCTTGTTACCACATTTGATGAACGACATGTTTTACTGTGCTGCCTTTTGGGCCAAGCCAATATTCTTCTGCATTTTCTTGAAACGTAGAAAAAAGGAAAGATTTTAAAAAGGTTTAATGTGAAGAAAATGTATGACAACTTGATAGATTGCTTGGGACTTCAGTGTAGTAATTGTATAAAGTAGGTTGCAATTTTTTTTACAGATGCAATATATTAAAAAGAACAATAGACAAAGAGACGTAAAGCACAAGGATGGAGAGACCATCTTGGCCAACCTCTGCAAATTTGTTCCAAATTTCAGTTATTAAATATCACAAAAACATGTTCATTGCAGTAACACTGTGCATTTTCTTGGCTGCTCAGATCTTGAGTCATTTAAAGGTTTTTTGTACACCTTGACGTAAATACACTTCATCTCTTACACACTCTGCTACGTTTGCAGGACACAGTGGAGGGATGATTTAGAAATATCCAGGCATGTATGAAATGCCTGGATTTAGAGATGATTCCTTCCAATAAATGTGTTACTTTTTATCAGTGTGAACATGTGCTCTCCTAGAGCTTCACTAAGTAGACAATCCAAGAGGTCTCCTAAGAGCTGCACTGGTGGGTACCCAGAGGCAACAGAAACAAGCAGCTGTTCAAGATGCTGCTGTGGTGCCTCTTGGTGATACTGGTCCAAGTTTACTAGTCTTGGCCTTGCAACCTCATCAGCTGCAGATGCAAACAAGGAACGTGGAGGTCTCCCTCCTTCTTTTCCGCAGTGCAGAGCGTGTATTGCACGAGATGTCTGCTTAATTCCCCGATGGAAAGCCGTATTTCTCTGCCGTCTTGCACAGAAGTGGTTTAACCCACCATCCCTGAGAGCAGAATTAGGCTCTGAGCTGTTGGGACAGGTTTCTGGACCTCCTCCCTCCAGAGCCTCATCAGAGCAGCCAAGTGCAGAGTCCACCCTCTGTTATTCAGCTGCTATTTCAGTCTCTCCTTTGGGATGTGCTGCCAGCCACGAGGGGAGGGCAGTGACAAAATATCTGGGGTCCCTGGATACTGCCCCAAGCTTTGAAAGAAAAGGGTAATTCTCCCTGAAGCAGTGATTTGTGTCTTTGATTAGTTACTAATTTTGCACTCACTAAAATAATTCTCTAATGGTTGGATTTGATAGGAGAGCCCAACTACATTGTATGGCTGTGATTTGCAACTTGTGTTTCCAAACTTTTCTATTTTTTATTTCTCTTTTAATGTAGGGGTTTTGGTCTTGCCCAAGAAAAGAGGACCCTCAGCTCCATTTGAGATCAGGTAGAGCCCAGCCCTAGAGCCAGAACCCTGTCCCCAACGGGCACCGGGCAGAGTGATGCGACTCCCATCAGCAAACTACAGGAAGGCAACTATTAAGAGTAGGAAGTGATTAAGCAGTCAGGTTTTTATTATGCTTTAGTGTTTTGTTTAAGTCTGTTCTTAATTGGTTGATTAATGTAAGCGAAGTCCTTTTCTCCCCCACCATCTCTACAGATGGCAAATGGTAGGTCCCAACTGTCATTGTGCGCAAAAAAGGTTATGGTTCAAAGTCAGAGATCCAGAGATACCACGATAATCAATCATAGGAACTTGTCTCACTGTGCCCAGCCAGGCAAAAGTTAGGTTTGGTAGGAGCATTCCCTCCAAACTCATCCAGAGGAATTGCTTTACACTTTATTTCAAGGGGGGACAAGTTGCTGCAAAGTTCTCGTGGCCAGATCTGGGACGTTTCAATAAATCCCGGCAGAGCTGTGCTGCCGGTGCGTGTGGCCGGGGCTTTTCTTCCCCTCGGCATCCTTCTCCTTGGCAGGGGCTGTATGGAAGCAGGAGGTGCAGCCCGTAAACCTCGCTGCTAAAAAATGAGTCCACCAGAAATAAGACCAGGATGTCTGCTTTAGAGAATTGCCTTCAAATACGTATCTTTGAAACGTTTTTCTTTTTTTAATCTAAGAGGATGATTTATTAAGGCTAGCTTCCTTCTCAGGATGAAGCATAGAATTATGTTTCTGGTATCGATCTCTAAAGAGGATTTGCATTTTATTCATACTATAAAAGTGCTTTTAATGGAGACATCGCGGTAATTGAATTTATACTGTGTGTAACTATCGAAGTATCTTTTTAATTATTTTATGTTATGTAATACAATAACTAAATCTAAAGCCTGTGAAAGGGGATGGCTGTACTCTGTCCTTAGGAGTAACATATATAGCTTTTAATATTCTAACAGTGGAATGCAGTTAAGGACATTCTTTATTTGAGAGAAAAAAAGGTGGGGGGGAGGGAGAGAGAGAGGAGAAAGATTTCATTACATTCAGCACAGTATGAGACTAAGTCAAAGTAGTTTTGCTAATTAAATTCAATTGCTATCCATTAGACCAATGGAATGAGATGAATCTACCGTATAGCTGACACAGCACAGGTATGCAATTTGGCTAAATGGCCATTTCGGAGCTGCAGCACGCCTTCCTCGGCTCGCTCGCGTTTCCAGGCTCACCATTTCTGCGTGGAGCGGAGCCGAGCAGCCCCAACATCTCTCGGGGAGCACGGCCACGTGTTGGGATACGCAGACTCAGGGCCCGGGCCCTCGCTGCCGAGCACTTCAGCATGTGCTGGAATGGGCTCATAAAGTCCGAAGGCGATGGGGAGATGGGTGGAGGGTTTTTTTCTGGGTTGATTAGTGGATATTTTCCTTTTCTCTCCCTCCTCGTGCTGCATAGAGCCCTCCAGCAGCTGCTGAGAGAGCAAGTCTGAGTTACCAAAACGAAAGGCAGTGAGCAGGGTATGTGTGCCAGCGTTTTGGCAAGTTGTACTACTTGGGGAGATCTTGTATGTCAGACAGAGAAGTCTCCTACCCCAGTGAAATGACAAGAATACCTCTCAAGCATTGGCGGAGGCAAAATTTTGACAGCCAGCAAGGCTGCGATGCTGCTGAGCGCACAGATTTACACTTCCTGCCAAGATTAAAACGGGCTAAACCCAAAAAGGGTATTAAGGATTGTCACTTCAGGAAGAAATAATGCCTTAGTGTACTGTGTGGAGGCGATTGGCCTTCCAATAGTTTTATTTCCTGAGATCTCGCAAGCTCACGTGTAATGGTTGGTGTCATTGGGTCAGGAGTGGCAGGACAGAAAAATAAAAAATAAACTTGTAAGACAACTGGGATGAAAAATTTTCCACCTCCCCTGCTTTGATGCTGGTGCTGAAGTTTCAGCTTTGCCTCTCTCTGGAGCAAATCTCAGCAAAGTCTGGGGAGTTCGGTGTGAACGAAGCCTCTGAACTTTGCTTTCTGCTTCTGATTAACTGCTGTGGCGTATTTTCCTTCGAGCTATATTTAGTGAAAGGAAAAAAAATTGCCAAGTTTGGCTGAAAAAAGGCCCGGCAGAAAGCTGGTCATTTAAGCCTCTCTTTGCTGTACGGTATCCTTAAACTTCCTTCCGACGGTATCCTTAAACTTCCTTCCGAGCGCAACCGGTGATGCTTTTTATGATCAATCTTTCGGGTCGGGGTATTTGCTCAATAGAATCCAGACAAATAAATGTGAAGAAAAGCATCCTGCTTTAAAAGAAGGAAACAATTAAACCTCCTACTTTGTTATTTACAGTAACTACCTTTTTTTACCAATTGTCGGAGTTCGAATGGAAGTAGCAGTGTGAAGAGGGAAATGTGGGAACTTTCATTTGTCGAGACTTCGCATTTCTTCTGCTTTATAGCCATCAGAAAAGAGATTGTTGTGCATTCTATTAAATACTGCCAGTATGATTAATTTAAAGGGTTACATTTTATTGAACCCTGGTGTAGATGTTCTTTGTCAACTCACATTCACTGCTAGTTAGAGTGTGTGTCGCATTTATCAAAACTTTCTGGAGCCCCTCTCACCTCATTAGCATGTGAATCTCTATTGAGCAGTTAATGTCCGTTACAGCGAGAGTGCTCAATTCTTGTTTTCAATAAGCCAGTTGTAAAATGTCAGACTGTCACTTACAATATAAAAAAGCAAAAATGATGGTATTTGTAAAAATGTTATCACCTCATAAAAACAAATTGTAAAGACATGAAAGTGATCTTGGTATGCTTTGCTTTCAGAAGTGAGTTAGTACAGCTGCTTTAAATACCAGTTGTCTGGATTCCCACACTTTCCTACCAATGGAGAGGTTTACACAAGCATAATTTAAGTTACAATTACCCTAATTAACATCTCATTTGCATAAATTGTTGAAGTCAAAACAACAAAGAATTGCTTAAGAAGCTTAACCCTATTTGTCCAAAATAAAGAGATGAGTTTTCACTTTGCAATCAAAATTGGCAGGTTCATTATGTCGGAGCTGGAATACAAACTGAAGTTATACTATTAATTAATACTTTACGTTTTTATGATTGGGCTGTGCTTCTCCTATTTACAAGGTGTGAGATTTCAAAACATCCCACTGTTGCTGTCAGAGGTGCAGAGCTGTCAGGTGGGGAGTTCCTGGAGTATTTCTGGAATTAGTAAACCTTGGCTCTGTCCCCCTCATCCCTCTCCTTTGCACACGCGAGCAAACCTTGGCTTAGTCTGCTCCGGCTGGGGTGGGGACTGGGGAGAAGAACACATCCAGCAGGGGCTGAAAATTCTCATCCTGAATTGGGGAATGGTGTGAAGAGGCCAAATGACAGCAGTGGCAATAGCGATGATGAGCAGGGACCCTCTGTCCCCGCTGTGGCAGAGCTGGCCGGTCCACCTGGGTCCTCCCAAGTGTTTCCAGCCTTTCTGAGGCTACTGGAAATTTTGGCCCTTAGCTTGGAATACAGAAATGCAGAGAGAGAACTGCAAAATAAACTTCAGATACTATTTATTTAGCAAAAACACAACTTGTCTTCCAGTTATGGGTTTGGGGTGTTGGTTTAGAGAAGCTTCTGCTGCTTGTAGGTGAGTCCTGGTCCTGCGCCCTGATCCGTGTCCTTTGAACATCCAACTCCTGGTCAGTGCCTGCAGCAGGCAGAGAGGACAGATGAGATTTGGCCAAAGCTGGTGGGGGCAAGGGGAGTTTTCCTCTTGGATGGTAGCTACCCTGGGTAGGTTAAAACTGTTCCACTGTCTTTTTCTATGCCTGCTCACTGTCTACTACAAAAAATTATTTTTTCTGTGCCTCTGCCATTGATAGGGGCAGTCAATGCTGTGATGCTGAGGGGTTTGAGCAGAGTGGGATGTGGGGAAACTCATTAGCCTGTGGGGATGGAGGGTGGCACGAGGTTTTGATGGGCTGTCAGGTGTCCGTGTGCCGGTGCTAATGAAAGCGTTCCCAGTCACCAGGGCCATATTTTTCTTTCCTGTATTATCTTGTTGCAGCTTCATTAGCTAAGTCAGAGTGAATGTGCATTAGCCCAATAAAACCCTTCCTGCAGGCCTGTGATTTAGCATCCCCTCCCAGCCATGCCCTCTGGATGGAGATTATCCGCCGGTGTCTGCAAGTAGGTGCAGATCGATTGAGCTACGCTGGAGGCCTGTGTTGAGCTCAGGTTTAACTCGAGGCTGAACCTGTGCTGGAAAGCTTTGCAAAGCAAAGACCCCAGTGAACTTGTAATTGTAAACCAGCTGAACCAAAGAGGAATCTCGCCTCGTGGTTTTGCATATTCCTTTTTAAAGATTGCGTTATAATTGAGCGGTTGACTTTCGTGTGGCGCTCTCCTTTATGAGCCAGTGATTACACAGTGTAGGGCGCTTACGCTCTGAACATGAATGAATCTGCCAGTTCTACTACAGTACTCTTTATAAAATAACAAGGCTTACCAGGTGGCAAGAATTGCATAATTGAATTGGACTGAATCCTGGTTTTCCCAACCCAGAGCGGTTACACTTAGACGTAAATTACAATTAAAAGAGACAGAATGTTTCCATTGTATTAAGAATCCTTAATAGCAAACTTTTCTCCCATAAGGCTCTGTTCTCTTCCTGAAGTGTGAGAGGAATGGCTGTATGTGTCTAACTACCATTAACACTAATGGGAGCGGCGTACATAAATCCCGGCACGGCGATGCCAGAACAGACCGCAGATGCCTTTAAAGAGGAAACTGCTTGTAGGGGATGAATAGAGGCACACGAGTCTGTTGGTCCCTGTAACATCTGCTCTGGAAATGTGGAAGGGCTCAATTTGAGGTGCGGGTTTTCGGATACCCTTCTTGAGATTCACACATTGTGAAACCAGCTCGCTGCTCCCTCAGTCGGGCTCTTCCTCCAGGGCTCTGGGAGGAAGCAGATCTCAAAAGCAGATAGGAACATGCCATGGACAGATTCAAATGCCACTAAAACCGCTATTCATTTTAGTCTTCCAGAAAGTTAAAAAAAACAAACAGCCGCTGTTTGCCAAGAGTACCCGCGCTCCCCAAGTTGTGGTCACCACTTCCTACCCTTCGGAGCTGGGGATATTGAGAACATCTGTTTCCAAATGCAACGAGAAGAGGATAGTCCGCTTCCTTCCCTCCTTTCCAGAGGACCTTCGGGTTTCCCTGCCTCTCTGTTTCTTATTCCCCTTCTCCCTGGGACGCCTGTCAACAGCAATCCTAATCCAGCTGTGCAGGTCAGGCACTACACAGAGCAATTCCTTCAGCCATCCTGAGCAGCCAGGGACCAGTTTTCCACCCCCCAGCCCTGCTCCGGCCATTTGGGCATGGGCGTCCATCCCGTGCACAATTCACTCAAGAAGGAGAAGATGACGATACAAAGCCTCATTTTTATTCCACACCCGGTTCTTGGTGAACTTTCCGGTCTGCACTTCTCGACGGCGATGCAATGCACTGTCACCTTGCCATTAGGGCCCAGTAATTAATAGCTGCCTAATAGGAGTGAATGTAGTTGCTCAGCAAAATGAATGATGTGTGCTACAAGGAAAAGCACTAGAAAGTAAAGCTGGAGCTGGGAAGTTGTTAGTGAGGGGAAATTTCTGCTTGCCCTTCATTAGGAGAAGCTCCAAAGAAAAGTAAAGTTTGATCACATTAATCACAACTGGCATCATGTGATATTTTTCTTTGTTATTCGGCATTACTTGCATTAATTGCATTACTGGCATTAATTGCATGCATTAAATGATTTAAATTATGTATGTACCTGCCATAAATTTTTTGCTGATATTTAATGAATACCGTGGGTTGTCTTTGAGCATTGGAACATACAGGCTGGTGAAGGCTGAACGCAGCCCTGTTTTCTGGCTGAAAAAATCAGGTTTCACATGGGCTCCAGCATGGATGGGGAGAAAGGGGCAAGTTTTGAGTGAGTTTGTTACCATCAAGGCTCTCACAGCCATCCCTCCCTCATGCTTTTCTCATCACTCTTTTTCTTTGAAGATGAGCCCAGTCCTGCAAAGAACAAACCAGCTCTTCTTGCACCTCCACTGTGACAGATTTTAACCACTATGGTAGTCATGAAATGGCCACAAAATACCTACCACTAGTCAAAGACCAGCTGTGTTTTTGTAAGGTCTACTTTGAACAAGTTGCAGTCAATTTTTTCTGGCTCTTTAGAAGCTGTGACTGACATGAGCATATATAACATCAGGAATACCTTTATATGATTTTTTTTCTGTCCTGGTACTGTAGTGTAATTAGCAGGTCCAGACTTGCTCATGCTCTTTTCAAATGCAATTCTTCTCAGGGAAAGAAATTAAACCAAAGGATGATGTAGCTTTTCACAGCCACTCAGATGAAAGTAAGTGGTGGTTACAATTATTCAAAAGTACTCAGAGAAGTATTGAATATGTTAATCTTTGCTGGGAGAAAGCACTGGACTGGTACACGTGGCTGGAAATGTGCAGAGGTTGGGTGCCCTTCCAGCTCCACCACAGCCTTTCTTTGTGGCCTTGGGCAAACTGTTTTAACTGGTTCTGCAATAGCACAGTTTGTCAGGAGCACGAGTGGGAGCGCCGCTGTTTCTTTCCTTCTTTCTATTTGTCTGCTGACGATATTAAAGTTTCCAGAGCGCAGACACTGTGGGTGTTGCTGCTGTGCCCAGCCCAGGCACGGCACAGATACTGATGTTTATCACCATTACCGTTGTTCTTGGCTTGCAGAAGACATTTACCAGTCTAGATCAGAGCACGCAACAGCGACATAGGAACTCACTTAAGTGTAGCAATCTATAAAACTATCTGCTATATTCAAAAATGAGAGTGGATGACACCCTCTCCCCCGCTGCCCATCTGCTGGGACAGACGCTGTGCCCGGGATAATGCTGTCCTTGTTCTCAGGAACACGGCAGTGCTTTCTCTGGTGGACGGGGCTGGGGCTATTCCTCCCATGCCTCCACACACACCTGCAGAAAGCCCAGAGATTCCCAATGCCTTTTACTAATGGCACATCCATTTAAAAAGTCTGTTTAAAGTCATGGAAGAAAGATAATTTTGAGGACTGATTGGTAGGATCCAACCTGGTAGGGTTTTAGAAATACTTTGAAATTTGCTCTCCCCTGGCACACACATTGAACGTTACCAAATGACTTTTATTAGAAATGTTGGCATTAGACAACCCAGAGCTCTTGAAAAGTTAAAAAAAAATCAATGATAAAGGCCAGTATCTTTGGCTTTGACACGTGGACTTGCAGCCTCTTTGTCCAAAATGCAGTGCAGCTCACAAACGGGGGGGTTGTTCCTGGGTCTGTGCCGTGCGGCTGCTGGAGTGTCTTCTGTAAAACCTGAATGGCAAATGGAAAGGAGGCAAATAAAACCCAAAATTGGTCTACCAGGCAGACTAGGAAGAGAGGGCTCATGCAGAGCATTGGGGCTCATTAGGATAACAGTGCTCAGGGTTTGCTCTTCCCGAAATAGGGGTGTGAGCTATCACGGACATGGTATGGTGAAAGAGAGGAACTCGACAGGGAGGGTCCCTGGTGTGACAGTCCTGGGGACCTCAGGAGGGCAGGACTGGCTGCTTTTTTTGACTGCAGAATTTTTCACCCATCCCTAGAGCCCTTGCCTGTGCTGTTCTCTGTGTTTGAGTAGAGCTGCTGATGGCCTTGTTTTGCTGTGGGTACCATCCCTGCAGCACCATCTGAGAGGTTATAGCTTGAACAAAGAAGAAAAGCAAATTCCTGTAGGATGTCCAAAGAAAGCAGCCTGCTAGGAACAGGCTTGGAAAAAAGGTGAGGGGAGCAAGCAGATCTCCTGGGAAATAGCCACCAAAGAAATACCTAGCGTGAGATTTTGTTGAGTTTATTTCAAGTAAAAATTAAGAGAGGCCTTCTCCTCTTCTAGAACCACATTCACTTCATTATTAAACTTACCAACAGCGAGCACCACGTGGTAGAAGGAACATACCCATCACTGTAACGCTGTTCTTACAAGCCAAGGAATTTGCATGTCCAAACGGGATGTGTATCATAAATAGACTGTTTACAGTAGACTTAAATTGTATGATGAGCCATATAACAGCAGTGAATATATCACACCGTGAGCCCCTGCCAACCATGCATGACTACTATTTGCTTCTCCTCAGGCAGTAAACAAAGTTTTCAGCTGACCTACTGTTTGGTAGAAGTGCACGGAAACAGAGATAAGCAGCGCCGCTCGTAATGCTGTAGTGGAATAAAATCTGGCATAAATTTGCCTAGAAAGTAAAAGGAATGCATGAAATATTATTTCTTAGTTCACATACAACTCTTCTGCCAGCACACCATGTAATATTGCATTGCTAGGAAAAGGGGTTTTATTCCTGTTTCTGCAAGGGTTCATATTCCGATCAGGTGGTCAAGGCAATGTATATCATAGGAATCTGAACTCCTTTAAGATGAAGTATTACATGGCTGCAGCCCCTCTGCTCTGGAGCCACTCTGGGAGAGCTGGGGGTGTTTAGCCTGGAGGAGAGAAGGTCCTGGGGAGATCTTAGAGCCCCTTCCAGGTCCTAAAGGGGCTCCAAGAGAGCTGGGGAGGGACTTTGGACAAGGGATAGAGCGACAGGACAAGTGCAATGGCTTCCCACTGCCAGAGGGCAGAGATGGATGGGATATTGGGAAGAAATTCTTGGCTGTGAGAGTGGTGAGGCCCTGGCACAGGGTGCCCAGAGAAGCTGTGGCTGCCCCTGGATCCCTGGAAGTGTCCAAGGCCAGGCTGGATGGGGCTTGGAGCAACCTGGGATAGTGGAAGGTGTCCCTGGCTGTGGCAGGGAGTTGGAACTGGATGGGCTTTAAGATCCCTCCCAACCCAAACCATTTGGTGATTCTGTAAATATTCTAAACTAATGACCTGAAGAAACACACAAAGGGGATGAATTGCCCCATATCATATTGAAAGGCCTTGAGATTCCCACTGGATTCAGCAGGACTTGGAGTATCCCTTCCAACTTTGGGATGAACACTTTAACATAAGGCCAGGAAGGCACATCTGGCTTCCCAGGACAGACCTAGACTTCACCTACGCTCAAAAACGTGCTGTTTGGGGCTCTGCAGATTTGTATAACACACTTAGGACTAATTTTCCAATGCCTAATGGGAACGTCGTGCATCCCAGCCGGTTGTTTGTTTGTCTGCCTGCTCCTCGCCTCCCTCCTACCCTATTTATATACGCACACATGCAAAAAATATGAGAGTTAAAGAAAAATGTCAACCATATGTAACATACATGGAAGATTAGTGACAGTAACAGTGAATTCATTGTGGTTTTGGCAGTCAGGACACCATCCAGGCCATATTTTAAAGTTTTAGACAAATCCACATGTATTCCAGAGATTGCTGTGGATTTTCAGTATGTGTGGCTCATTAGATACGCAATCTGCCTGCTATTCTCTCCTGTCACACAAAGCTGATGGCAGCAAACTGGCATCTTGGAGATGTTGGTAGCACTGCAGATTTTAGCATTAATGCCAGCCTTGGGCATCCTGGAGCTCCGTAGCCTTGTGTGACACGTGCTGGCGGTGAGAGGTGCCGGTGTCCCATGGCTGGGAGATCATGGATGAGCCTGCAGCAGAGGGCTGCTGCTGTGGTTGCAATTCTGCTTTCAAGCAAAATACAATGATTAAAATCTATACTGTGTCTCAGATCATTGTCCTTAAAGAAGGAAACAATGCAAAACTTGGAGCTGTACACTCAGATTCTGCTTTTTCTGGTCCGTCACAACTACAGCTTTTTTGCATTGTTTCCTCTTATCACAGCTTGAAACTACTTTTTGGGGAGGCTGTAAGTGAACATAAACCTCTTCTTAAGTTCATAGCTTTTTTCAGATTTTCACATTCTTCTCAAATTCCTGTCATTTTTTCTGTAAATCTTCACAGCTCCATATCCCTGTGACTATACCCATCTAATAACCATGTGCAGCGTGCAAAAGCACGGCTTTGATTCACATTAAAGTGCTAAACTTGCCTAAACCCGTCCGAGTTCAGGCGAGGCTACGTTCGGCACGGGGCTGAGTGCTTAAATATAGGTGAAGGCAACTCTGGTCTGCTAATTTCAGCAGAATGTTTCAAACAAAGTGTTACTGTTTAATCTGGGCACATGACGGGTGAATGAATGTTTGAATGAAATGACATAATTGTTGGTTAGCCTGTATAATTTGGAGAGCGTTCGCACAAGTTTAACTCTCTCTGGAGGCAAAGGATCCTTGAGGCGGGAAGGGAAGTGCCTTCCCCAAAGGCAGAGGATGGCCAGATCCTGGATCCCTTTTCACATGCCAAGCTTTGGAACACCGTGCTGGACTGGCTTTTGGTTCCAGAGGATCATCCTTAGCCCCTCTCCTCACGTCGTGTATGATATTTAATGCGTCATCTTTGTTTTAAACAAACAATACACAAGCTGTTGCTGGCAATGGTGGGAAGCTGGTGGTCCATCTGGAAAGCAGGGAGATAGATGAGGGGAAAAAAAGAGAATTAAAAGTGTTTAAGGGTGTATTTGCATGTGTAAAACCCTGGGATGGGAGGAAGGTGTTTAATAGATTTTTAAAAAGAAGTTTGAAGACAGGGGAGATGCTTTGTCTGTAAAGGAGTCCATCAATAATAGACATTATTTGTGTAATAAAATCAAAGGGTTTACTCAAAACAAAGCAAGGCTGTGAGTCCGTACCTTTAAAAAAGTTGTTTATTCATTATTTCTGCTGCATCAAGTCCACTCACTGTAAAATTAACCAATTTTTCCTTGACAAAAGTTCAGGACGGTATAAAATTAACCAATAATATGGCTTATTAATTAAACCAGTGGCAAAACAGCCATTTGAGTGTAACAGGCTCCATGGGATGGTTACAAGTCGGGTTTCTGGCTGAGTGCTTCTGTCATTCCCAGAGACAGAGCACCCCACCTCAGCTCACCACTGCCCAGCGTGCAGCCAATCTACCATTGAAAACCTTGATTATAACCAGAAAAAAGTTCATTGAAACCAGAAGAAGTTACAAAATCATTAATCTTTCCTGCCATCTTGTATTCTCCCTCTCGCCAGAATCCAGCCAGATGTTTTGCAGTCACTGCATGTGCAGGGCGCTGCGATCCTTTTTGCACAGATCGGGGTTTTTCCTCCATCCTTAGGGATCTTAGCTCCGAAATGATGCGTTTTGCCTTTCCTTTGGAGATTCTCCATCACTGCTAAGGGGTTCCTGGAGAACAGGAGGCACTCTTTCAGCATAAGCCTATTTGTAAATTAAACTCTTTTATGCGTGCAGCGGTTTTACTGCCATCCTTGGGGACCGGGGCTGAGCGTTTTGGGGAGCAATCCCCTGCAGGAATGCTGAGCATCGCCGCCGTTTCGGGCTTGCCAGGCCTGAGGATGATGTATGGAGCAGGTGGTTGCAATTTAGGGTTTGCTGCTGTTCCTGGGGAAATGGGTGGAAAAAAGGAGGGTTGGGAACAGAGTGAAAAGGCAGCGGGAACAAGGCTGGCATTATCCACACCGCTCCCAGCCTGAGCCTGCGCCCTGCATGGCTCAGAAAGCTGCATCTACCCCCCCTTAAAAAGGACCTCAGTGAATGAACAGGCGAAAGACCTGAGCAAGGAGGTTTTAATAAAAAAAAAAGTAAAAACCGTAATTGGGGCTCACTGAGCAATCCGACATCACGGCAAATCCTGCTCCGAAATATATGTGCTCTGCTTTAATGACAGCACATAGAGTACTGCTGAGATAGTGGAAAATTTTACAGGGAGTTTTGCTTAAGGAATGGCTTTAACTCAAGTTACCTGTAGAGCCCAGTGTCATATGGAAACACTTAGGGAGCTGTGGAAAACTTTCTGAAATACAGTGGAATTTATCTAGCGCAGTATTTCGCATCGGGAGGAGGAATATGGATTACAATGGAGTCAGGAAGGAGCAGGCTACAGCGCTCTTGGAGATGGCCACTCGCAGCCCCGTGACCGCAGATGAAAAGTACATGTGTAACCAGGGGGAGCATTCCTCACCGGCCCCGTCTGGGATGCATTTATGCTATTTGCCATGCACGTAACCTCCTTATAGAAAACAGAGTCCAATAACCTTAAAAAGATGGACGGTAAAAGCAAAAAAAAAAAAAAAAAGGTGCAAGGAAGCAGATCTGCTTCCAGATTTGCACGCCCGGGGCCTGCAGTGGGGTAGGAACGGTAGAACGCGGATCCGGGGGGCCCCTGGTGCTGGCAGCCTGTGTTCGCTGCGGGGATAGTGCTGATGGAGCTGCAGCTCCAAGGAGGAAGAGCACAGGACAGCCCTGGAACAGTGGGAGCGCTGCGTGCCCTGCAGCGCCGCGCGGCCGCCGTGCACCCAGGAGGGCCGGTGTTTGGTGCCGTGGGGTGTCCCGGGAGCTGGGCAGGAGAGGGATGGGAGGAAGCAGAGATGTTTTCAAGTGCATTTCGTTATATATTTGCTCCCTAAATGCTTATGGCACTGTCCGCCAGAGCATCTGGGCACTTCACAATAATTAAAACTGACAAATCCATAAACAGTAAACAACAGGCTACCCACTCGGGCAGCCAAAAACCCACTACTGCATAAGCTCAATAGCTGCACCCATCTGCCAAATAAAATCCTCTCCACTGCCTCCCCTCGTCTGCACAGGCCAGGACAGAGCCAGGCCCTTCCCCACCATCACCCCCCGGCTGAGCACAGCCTGACCCCTCACCCTCCCTGGGGCGCCTCCAGGGCTTCGTGCCGGCTTTGGGAGCAGCAAGAGTTTATTTCTAATTTTTTTTCCAGATTTTTTTTCCTGCCACAAAGTGGCAAGAAGTAATGACACCCTTTTCCTTCTGACTTCTTGGCCCGCTAACCCTTTCGCAACACAATGGGAAGGCAATCGCTCGCACCCAGGGGAGGGGATTTAATGACTAGAAAATAAAGAGAGAGAATTTACTTGGAAAAACTGTGGAATTAAAAGTTCTGGACAAAACACGCATCACTGATGCATAACATTTTTGTTAATTGGGTCTTAACAGGTTTGTGACTCAGGCTGTAATTATTTGAGAAATGGGTCACACCAGGCAGTGCCAGCCGCGCGTCCTGCCACTGCGGGAACTTTCACCTAGTTGTAAAACTACGTCTCGACGCGTGTTCCCTCCGTCCCGGCAAAGATCCCGGCCCTCGGAGGAGCCACGGCATCGTGCCGAGCCCATGGCCTCCAGGATGGGTGTCGGGGCGCCCGGCTGCTCCCTGCAGACCCCTCCTGGTGCGGGAGAGCTGGGACAGCCCCGTCCCGCTCCCTGTGCCATGGAGAGGTGTCTTATCCCGTGCCAAATGCTCTCCCCCTTTCTCCCACGCTATTGTTTTTACTTTCTGATTTTTTCCCGTGTTTTCCTGACCCAGCAGAGGCACTAAATCTTCTTAATGCCTCCCTGCCCTCGTATCGCAGAACAGGCTGTGGGAAGTTGTTATTTCTTCTTTTTTTTTTTTTTTTTTTTTGACTAAAGAGCGAGATTAATTAAAATATAAAAAATGCACCCAACTGTGGTAAATCATTTCTCTTTGCAGAGCGATTGCTCCCTGCTCCATCCACCTCTGCTTTCCTCGGCAGAAGTATCTCCATACGAGCTGAAGTCTTCTAACGCTTGTAAAGCACCCGAGATATTATCTCTCTAATTAGCAGCTGGAAAAAAATAAATGAGAGATCAATTAATGCTATAATTATAAACAGTGCCTTTAGATGTGTTGTTTGTGGTGAACGAAGGCTTACGCTGACAAGAGCCGTGCTGTGATTCTCCCCCCAAAAAGTTGGAGCAGGAGCCTCCTCTCCAGCCCCGAGTTGCTCCTGGCTGCACAGCCCACCCCAGGGTGCCAGGGAGGAGTTTGGGGGGGCTCCCACATCCAAGGACAGCATTTTTCCTGGTCCCTGACTGGCTCTGGGGAGGTGATGGGGTCCCACGGTGGGGCTGGGGTGGGGTTTGCAGCTCTCTCTTGGCCCTTCCCTGCTCCGGGGTAAGCTGTTTTTCATATATTGTAGCCTGGGAAAGCTGTGTTACTGTTAAAAGAGTAACCATATCCCTTTCTGAGCTGTTGCCAAGCAGATGTAGGGTTTTGGAAAGTTCCCAACAAACTTCCACAGCTGATACTTTACCAACTTGTTCCTTCTCCCATCCCTCTACTTGCACCTATTTAAATAACCAAAGGACATAATTTGGGGGAGGGAGCGTTGCTCTGCAGCTTCTACTTGTTAAATATAATTAATTGAGAGTGACCCGTTAGTCAATTACAGTGCATGGCTTCGAAAAGAAATGGGGAAATATAAAATAATGCTGTTTTACCAAGAAAAAGCGCCTTATTTTGTGCTGAAGGAGGACAGAATAATGGAGCAAATCGAGCCCTTTGTGCAATACGGGGCTGCTGCTGCCTTGCGACAGGGCAAATATCCCATTTACTTTCTTAATAGCAGTTTGTGGGGAGGCTGCAGAAGGAGGAGGAGAAGAAATCGGGAGAAATCCAGGCTTTGGAAGGCTGGCAGTGGTGTGAAACTCGGTGTCGATGCAGATTGCACTTGCATGTGCCGGAGGGGGCACAACGCAGGGCACTGGAAATGTGGAAAGCTCCCACAAATCATATCTCACAGGAAAGGTTTATGGGAGTTCAGAGTATAGCAGAGGGGATGGATGTCAGGTTTTCCTACACAATAGAGGGTCTTTTGTTTCCGCGCTGCCTCTTGGCAGCAGCCCCCATGCCACTGCTGGTAATTTCCTGTCCATCCTTCGCCGAGCGGCGGGGCTGGAGCAGGGGAGTAGTCCCACGTTTTTGTTTAGACTGTGTTTTTTTAATGCTGAGCCTTGTCCTAAGCAGGATATCCCTGTGTATGTTTGGAGTTCCTGAACTTCTCTGGAGAAAATTATCCTTAAAAAGCCCCTTCCACAGCTCCGAGTTTCTAACTTGTCTCTTGAAAAAAATACCCCAACAACAAAAAGCCCAGGTTTAATTGCTTTTGCTTGTGAGAGCTTGTACCTTGCAGCTTAATCTGCCCGCGTCTCAAACATCCGTCAGCGTTTTCCTTCCACTCAGGGGCTCAGGAGAAAACCAAAAAGCAGAGGCGATTGGATTGGCAGTTTTACTTTTGGCAGCTGGGGGACAGTTCAGCAGGACCCAGACCTCACCAGATGGGACAATGTCCCTCGGTCTCTGTGTGTGCAGGGGGCTTGAGCTCATCCCTGTTTTCCAAAGCATGGATGTTTTGCAGTCAAAGGAGCTCAAGGGCCTGGCTGACGGTGTTTGGCTGCTGACTGGAGCTGTAGGTTTCTCAGAAAATCTCCAAAATTATGAACCAGCACCAAGTTTGTTTTTTCCCTGTCTGTCCCAAATGATTTTCTCGGACCGCCCTGACTGTGTTTGTTGACACCACATAGTAAAACCAAAGTAAAAGTAAAAGCAAGGAGCCCAGTGGTCGGTGTGCACAGAGGAAGCAGGGCGAGCTCCCAGCTGTGGGATCCCTAGAGGAAAATATGGAAAAATATATCCAGTAAATCCAAAACGGAGGCGCCTCCATAATGAGTCTCAGTGACGGGACAGCGCTCTGGATGTGAAAAACACCCCTGCGTTTTCTGTAAAGCTCCCATCCCTTTGACAGAACAGCCCAGAGGAACCTCAGGGATGGAGTCTCTTTCTGGTGAGGGCATGGCCCATTATTTAGGTGTAGAACCCCTCTAGATTAGCAGCTGGCACAGTGAGCATTCCAGGGCAGCCCGTCCGCCTCCGCTCCGCCGCGTGGCAATTACCCTGTGCCGGGAGAGCCCGGCTAACGAGGATTGGGAGCGGAGCCGCAGGGCCGGAGTTGGCCGGGTCGCTCCCGGGAAGCCCTGCGTGGGTTAAGCTGCACGTGCACGGTGCTGTGTGGTGCTATGTGAGTGCTATATGAGGCCATCCAGTGCTGTATGGCACTGAGAGAGCTGTGCTGTGCTCTGCCGTGTGTTGCTCCGAGGTGCTGGGCAGCGCTGCGCAGCACTGCTGCATGGTGCTGTGTGATGCTGTGTGGCACCATACACAGCTGTATGGCACTGTGCAGTGCTGTGTGGGGCTGTACAATGCTGTGGGGGGCTGTATGGTGCTGTGCAGTGCTGTACACAGTGCACAGTGCTACATTACCTACAGCGCTGCACGATGTCGTACGGTGCTGTAGGATGTTGTGCAGTGCTACAGGACGTTGCACAGTGCTACACAAGGTGGTACAGTGCTGTAAATGTACAGTGCTACACTACCTACAGTGCTACACAATGTTGTAGGGCGCTATAGGATGTTGTACGGTGCTACACGATGTTGTACGGTGCTCTACATGCTCCTCCGGCTCAGGCATTCTTCTGGGTAACCTGATCTTACTTCTGTCTGCTTTCTACAGATAGGCGAGGTGAAGTTATGTTAAACATGTCGCAGTAAGTTTGGTTCACACCACTCCGGTCTGGTTTTCTTCCTTGATTAGCTTTAATCAAACCCTCCATGTTACATGACCTTAATAAAGCTATTTTTCCTGACAAGCAAAGACCGTCTTAACAAGCAAAGCTCATCTGGCCTGAAACTAAAGCCAAGTCAAGATGGTGTTTTAGGTCCTCATTAAAGTCCACAGCATGAAGCAAGAGGGAAAATGATGGAATGGTGCTCCACCAAACCATCTCTCCTTTACATTTAATTAGAGGAATTATACGCAACCCAGTAGATGCCTTGGGAAAGCAATCACCAGTGGGTTTGTAAAGAGCCCAGTAGTATAAAAGCAGGCAGCTCCGGCTTTGGCAAAGGGCAAATTAACACCAAGAGCTGGGTGGACTTCGGGATCAACCAGGAAAACAAAATAATCGTATGGTGTTAATATGAAAAGAGCTCAGAAGCTGCCCGTCCCTGCTCTGGAGCTCACATGGGCAGCACACAGCCACCCTGCAATGCTTGGGAGGGAGAGTTTCCAGGCGCCGACGTTTGTTCCCCCCTCAGCCCTTTCCTTCGGTTACTGCTGACTCACGCAGGTTGGGGAACGATCGGGGCCGGGCGGCGAGGCGAGGAGCCGAAGGAAAAGCCCCGGCGGGGAGCGATGCCACGGGGCTTGGCAGTGGGTGAGGAAATCAGCCACATGCAGACAAAATGCGGTCAAGCAGCCGCCCCACGCAGAGGATGTCCCTTACGCTCATTAGCATTGTGTTTGAGCAGAGCTTATCAAAAAGCAGCCAACAGACAGAATCTGTGGTTTGTGCTTTCTGGCGTTCCCTTTTTTTTTTCCCCTACTCTCTTGTTTTCCTCTTTTTTTTTTTTTTTTTTTTTTTTATTATTTTTTTCCGGAGGGTTTCTAAAGGGATGTAATCCACTCTGTTTTTATTGCCATTGCCTCTGGACGTGCTGCAGCTCCAGCCAGCAGTTATTCCAGCCTCTCCAGCCTCCCTGCGAAGGTCTGTGCTGCGGCTGCTACTAAACTGTAAACCACAGGGCTTCCTTAACCCTTTGCCTTCTGCCACTGCCCAGAGCGTGAGGGCAAAGGGCCCTTCCAAAACCTGAACCCCCTGGGGCTTTCTCTCAGCTCCCCCA
The DNA here is from genome assembly GCF_020740725.1 of Corvus hawaiiensis. Classification (NCBI taxonomy): domain Eukaryota; kingdom Metazoa; phylum Chordata; class Aves; order Passeriformes; family Corvidae; genus Corvus; species Corvus hawaiiensis. The sequence goes on from NC_063221.1 coordinate 30,465,891, forward strand.
AAATATATTTTTGCACATTGACAGCTGTTCCCTGCAAAGCTGAGGGGTTGTGGATCTGCTGGCTGAGAGGAGACCCTCAGTGCTGCTGTCCCACAGGCCCCTTTGTGCCGATCCCAGTGGGCTCTGTGGATGTCCCAAATCCATCAGCTTTGCCAAATGCAGCCAGAGTCCTCTCCTTGTTGCCAAGCGGCCGTGGGTACAGCCTCGCATGGGGAAGGGGTCCAAGGCTGCTCCCCCACCCCACTCGGCAGCTTCAGTGGGATTAGGGAATGTCTCTGCATCCCCTGGTGCCAACATCACTGTGACTTGTGAACCTGCCATCTCTCTGCACCTACTACAGACATCATGCCCAGCACCATCCATTTTCCTCATCTCCACTGTTTCATCCTTAAACTCCACTTTTCCCTCTTGGGAACAGAAACATCTCGCTGCAATATGGTCAGAGCTACTTTGCACAGTCGCATTTGCATGTCCTGACTGTGCATATCCCTTTCTTCCCTCCATATCTCCCCATCTCCCAGGAATGTTTGTCCTGCTGCACTCTGTGGGCCCATGGATGAGTGCTGTCCTTTCCTGCCCCATTCCCACTGAAAATCACAGATTGATAGAGTCACAGAATACTTTCAGTTGGAAGGGAACTCAAAGTCCATCTAGTCCCACCCCTGCCATGGGCAGGGACAGCTTCCACTAGCCCAGGTTGCTCCAAGCCCTATCCAGCCTGGCCTTAGACACTTCCAAGGATGGAGCAGCCACAGTTTCTCTAGGCAACCTGTGCCAGGGCCTGACCACCCTCAGAGGAAAGAATTTTTTCCTAATAATCTAATCCAAAGCTGCCTTCTTTCAGTTAAAGCCATTTCCCCTTGTCCTGTCACTCCATGCCCTGTAAACAGCCCTTCTTTGCTCAATCAATTCTTTGCTCTCTTGTCCATGAGGATATTTGGAAATAATCTCCTAAAAAGGCAATCTCAAAAAGGTCCTGTTGTTACCCATATTTGTACACAGGCTCGTGAACGACAGGATTCCTCGGGCTTGTCTACACAGGGACAATTGAAATGGATGTGAAATAACTTTTAAAGTGGATTATCTAAACTGCATTACATCCTCGTGTAGACACTGTCATTTAGAAATGAAACAGCCTTAATTTGGTTTAGCTGAATTTTGCTTTAGCAATTTAATAAAGACACTTTAAAGTCTGAGTGAGGCGTTTACACAGGGATTTAATGCAGTTTAATTAATCCACTTTAAATTCACAGTTATTATTAATTAGAATGAACTTTCCTTAAGTCTTCTCCTGTTGAGATAGTGGCATGGCATCCCAGCCACCTGGCCTGATGACCTGGCGATCTAGGACTCAGAAGAGCTGCTGCAATGATGCATGACTGGTCCAGCCCCCACAGCTGGGTACATAAAGAAAGTAATTTAAAAGTCCTGCTAGTCTGGCCATGGCCGGGAAGTCCTTCCCTGCTGTAAATTACCTCTGGAGAACCCAAGTTCCTGCTGTAATGAGCCACCATCCTCCCAAGTGCTGTAGGTCCTTGTGTTGCCCACGAAACCATAAGCAGAAGCATCTGTCTGATGTGAAAGGGGTTTGGGAAGATGTGGCCCGAAACAGGGGAAGGGCACAAGAGCCTCCTTCAGCTCTGAGAGCGCTGCACACGCTGACCACAGACAGGGTTCCAATTTCTCACTCAGCATACGCCGTGGTTTTGCAATATTGGCAAACCCACAAAAACATTTTCTGTGTAGGAGAGCAGCACCTGGGCTGGGGATGGTCGGGGCTGCAAAGCTCCTCTTGTCCCTGTTTAGTTATGATCAGTAGAAGTGCCCACTGGGCTCACTGTGCACGTGACCTCTCCTCAAGATGCTGGCTTTGCCCTGGGTCCTTATTGTCAGCCTTCATCTCCCCAAGCCCACTGGCAAGGGTGGAGTTTGTACAGGGCTTTTTATGATGCAGTTTACACAGATGTTTCTTTCTGTGGACTGGATGATCTCCTTGCTCAGCTCTCCAAGACCTCTTCAGTCCCCTGCCAGCTCTGCAGCTCCCTTGGGGTTTGCTTTGTATGGGACCCCTTGGTGTGCTGGCCTTGGCATCCACCCCATGTCCTCCTGCCCAAGCCCCACAGCCCTCTCCATCCTTGGAAAATCCTCCAGCAGCATAAGGTCTACCCATGGCTGTGGGATTTTTTGGCGATGATCTCCTATGTGCAGCTTTCCGGGAGCTTTTAGGGATTGGGAAAGGTGAAGGAGCAAAGAAGGGGCAGATGAGTGGGGCTGAAGTGTCTGGTAAACAAAGAAGCTTACAGACACCAAGCAAGGGGTTTGGCACTTTCGAAATACTTTTACAACGTTGGGCACTTTTTAAATCCATTTCAAACTTTGCAGCCAGGGTGCTGGCAGTGCTGTCGGCGGCGGGGATCACTGCCTGTGCTCGCTCTCCAGCACATGGCCCGGAGCATCCTCACTCCTGCTCTCTGCCCAGCACACCAGAGCTGGGCACAGCTCAGCCTTGGTTTGTAAACACCAAACTGCTTTTTAGGATTGCTAGGCCGGTGCCAAAACCCAACACAGCTTTGCTCGTAGCCTCCATGGAACTCCCCTGCTGCCACAGTCCAAGGTGACATCATTGATTTGAGAAGGGATCTGCCACCAACTGCAAGCTCAGAAGTGCCAATTTTGATTAAAAACTTCTCTTTTGCAGTGCGTGGGGTTTATCCGTGGCTAAAAGGAGGTGGGGAAGAACATTCCTTGGCTCTGGCACTTGGACGTCTCTAGGCTAAACAGTGTAGGGGAAGTTTTCTGTTGTTAAATGCTTGGTAATCATATGTGTATTCTTAATATAGGGTTAGTCCATTTTCTCTGTCATATGAGGGGACAAGGGAGGCAAAACCAAATTTTTGGCAAGCGTCAGGGTAGAGACAGTCTTCCTAACAGCCATAAAAAGATTGTCTTTGATAGGGATTTTGTTATTTCACTGTGGAAGTCATTACAAGGGAAGATCACGTATCACTGTAGTTAGCCACCAGATTAGCTATTCATGTGTTTTATTGGTAAAAAATATGGCAGGGGATTATTGTATGAGAGCTATGTGGAAAAGAAAAGAGATAAAAGCAGTTTAACTGTCAGTACATTACGGCTGTGGTTAGCTCTGCACAGTGTTACTGGATGGAAGGAGACCAGGTCTCCAAGGACTGTGGTTTTTCTCTTTGGATAGATGTGGACCACGTTAGGTCTTGGTGAGAGGGATGAGTCCAGGTAGCTGAAAGAGGAGAGGCTGAAAATGAAAGAGAGTTTGGTGTGGCCAAAGAGATGGAGACACTGAGGGAAGTCAGCATTTTCCCCATGCTTGCGCAGAGGATGAGTTCTCATCCAGCTGCAAAAGGGCTCTTGACCACATGGACATGGAAGGTGGTCGCAGTCACTGCATTTCTTCTGACTTCTTTACACATGTTTCCTGAGGTTTTTCACCTCCATTTTTCCCATTTTTCCATGGTTTTGGCTGCAGACATTCAGAAGTCTTGGACAAATGGCTGTGGTAAACATACAAATTGGCTGCACAGCGAGCGTGCAGGGAGCACGCACGGAGCTGCTGCAGCAGCGTGCTCCATGTCCATCTGCACAGCACATGTGCACCAGGGCTGAGGCACCGCATGGCTCCTGGGGTGGGACACAGAGCCTGGCCATTCAGCTGCTCCTTTGGAGCAGGTTGAAATGTGGGTGTCATGAGAAGATCTGTTTTGGAGCGATCCTGGATTAGTGGTGGGAAAGGCTTGAGGCTCCTCTGCGTGGCTGCTGGGAGCCTTGGCAAAGGTGGACCATCATGATGAGGTAAGTGGGCTGCAGAAGTGCCCAGGATGGAGGTCCTGCTTCATGTCTAGCTCAGCTGGAGTGTGGGAAAATGGATAATGACGTTCAGGTGAGCACTTGGTTTGGGAGTTTAAGAGGCATGGTTGGGTCTGTGCTCTTCACAGGGTGCTCACGCCAGTGCTTTATAGAAAATACAGAGATGCTGTATTGCTAAGATGCCTTCATCACTGTCTTCATCACCATTCTCACCACTGGTGCAGGATTAAATTCTTAATTTATGGCTTCCCTTCCATGAAATCGAACTGTACAGCACCTAAAGCTCGTACTGTGCTTTGTTGAGAGTCTGACCTGACCATGTTGCCATCCATCCATGCTCCTCCTAAGGGTAACTGCGAAGTCCCGCTGTATTCCATGGGCTGTGCTGTTTATAGTTTGCAGGTTTGGACACTTCAGTGTCTTGATCGGTCCTGCTTTGCATGCCAAAGTGTTTTCATTAGCACAGCATTCATGCATATGAGATTGTCGCTAACCGATATAATTAACCAGGATGTCAAAGGCTATTTGTTTATTGCACATGCAATGGCTTTTCTGGAGTAAGAAGCCCTTTCTGCTGACACCGAGCGAATGGGAACATGCTAAACTGGAGGAATAGCACTGAGCTGGAGGTGGAAGTTAGGAACAATGGTTGTACTTTAAAGAAGCAAAAATAATAATGCAGATTTGAATGGGTTTGAGTAGAGATGATCAGTGTGTGGAGAAAGGAAGACAAGGATGAGCAAAAAAGAGTTTGTCAGATAATTCCCCCCCTCCAATTACTGTTATTATGTGAGAATATAATGTTATTCAGAAACACAGGTGTCGACTCTCTCAGGTGGATTGACTGAGAACTGTTTGGGCCTTCTATATATCATGTCTGTTTGACATCATTTTGGACATCTGCACAGTTTTTAAGAGATCTTGTCAGGAAATCTTTCGTTTTAGTTGTTTATAAATAAATATTGCTTGGGGGGTCCTCACAGCAGGACTCAGCAGTTCCTACACTGTGAAACATGAATTGTAGCATTCACGTGTTAAGTATTAAAATGTGTAGTTTGTAACAAAAGGTGGAGAGACACATTCATGAAGGTCAGAGGAAGGTTTGGGGGTTGATGGTGGCTTGTGTCCCAACAAATCTGTGGGCTGCTGCTACAGAGAGACCCAAATATCTGCCATAGACAGCTCAGTGAATGTCAGAACCTCCTGTTCCCTTGTGTTGGAGGTATCCCAAAATCCTCATTTAGGCTTCCTGCTCTACACCTTCCAAATCATTTGCTTCTGCTCCCCTGGTTTCAGCTCCCGTAGCACTCAGTCCATTGCTCCCATCCTGCTCTGCTTCCCTCTGCTCAGTCCTATGTCTCAGCCCCTTTCCATAGCTGCTTCTGCTGAAGCAATTAAACCATCAGCATTATTTAACACCATCAAAAATTATTTTCTTGCTTCCTTCTCTTCCCATCGCCACTTCTTCTCCTTCCTCTAGTCGCTGGAACCACTGCCAATGGATGACCAAAGCCGGGGCTGCATCTTTGACTTCTTGTTCTGCAAACATGCAAACAATCTGTACCTCCCCGTCTCTCGCCTTGCCCATCCCTCAACACACGATTGCTCTTTTTCACTAGTCCTGGCTGCTGCAAGGCTGTAAATTCCATGGCCTGGATTTTCTCAGTCTCTTCCATCTATGCTGCTTCACATTGATGCTGGATTTCATCCCTGGCCTTTGACCTCAGAGCATCTCCCAGCCACATTCTCTCTTACCACTCACATGTCCATTCACCAGTGTCCTTTGCCCTGCCACCTCTCCCTTCTCTCTCCTCCAGCCTTCCTTGTCCCTTGGTTCAGATTCCCTCTGTGTCTTCCTCACTCATCACCTTCCCTGACCTCTCTGGTCCTTTCCATCCTAGGTGCATCCTCAGGACCCTCATCTCCCACATGTCTTTGGGTTGCAGGGGCTGTCCGTGATATTGCACCTTGTGAAGAAAAATCCCATTTGCTGTGTATCTGTGCATTCCTCTCCCTGTTAACTTTTTACCTGCTCCCTCTTAGCACTTTGTTGTTGTCTTTGGCTTATCTGGCACTGTAATCTCTGCAGGGCACAGTGGTCTGTGTGTTCCTATAATTCATACCGTGCCTGCTGCAATGCAGCCTTTGCGCTGTCGGGTACATGGGAACATTTCTAATGCAAACAACTAATAGCTAGGAAGGGAGTTAAAAAATTAGAAAGTACTCCAAGCCCATGTCACATCTTCTCTTGCAAGGAATGGGGAAAAAAATTGTTTATTCTGGCCCCAAATTTTAATCACCCAAGGGCTGTTAAGATAAAAATAGTCAGTTCTGCCTTCTGTTTATGGTATACTTGGTTGAGTGCAAGCCAATTTTGAAGCTGAACATACTGTCTGCTATTTTTGCTTGATTTTAGATTCCACATTTTAAATAGTTTCTTTAACAAGAAGCATATTTTCACTGATACAAACTTAGCTTGAGGAGAAGCATCCTGAAGTTCCAGCCATATTGAAGATCAGTGAAATGTAGTAAACTCTGGTTTTAAGGGTTTTGTTTTCTCCAAGAGCTGAAATGAAGAGTGTGTTCTGGCAACAAGTGCTGGCACGTTGTTCATTAAGAGCTCTCTTCCGAGCCTTGGTTCCCACACACATGTGCCCTCATTCTTCAGCGGAGCTTCCAGGCAATGGCACTGGCAGTGCTCTAGTCTGATCTTCAGCCATACAATTTGTCTTAATTGTCTACTAGCATCTAGGCAAGACTTAGCTCACGGGTGGCCACAGCAAGGGGCCACATGCAAACCGATGAGCTTCTTAATGTGGCCTGCCCGGCAATCGGATGATTTAATTATCTGTGCCCGTCGTAGGCTGCCTGGCTGCTCCCCATCCTGCCTGCCCTCAGGCACGGCGTGCTTAACCACATGCAGCCATGGGGGCAGCTGCATTTGATCTTCCTCGCCAACGCCAGGGTCCAGCCCTGACAACAGCCTCTCTGTTCGGCGCTTTCTTTCCCCTTCTTTCTTTTTCCGCTTCGTTTGGCACCGTGCCCCCGGCATCATTTGTGTGTACGGGAGGATGGGAGAGTTGGATGGCAAAAACTTAGAACATGGAGTTGGGTGTTGACAATCCCAATGATTAATTGATCCTCCGAGGATCCAAGATGATTTGCTGAAGCATCAATAATAGAAATCCTGTCATTATACACTATTTACTTGGTCTTTCTGCGGGAAGACATCCTGTCTCACTATGTGTCTGCATCGTGTGTCTCGCACGGGGCCAGCCTGCAGTTCCCAGGGCATGAAGGACTGGGCTGTCACCCACAAACTTTCTGCCATCACACAGTGCTGTCACGTGCTGTAGAAAAATAGAGCTTGTCCAGTACACTGATTATTTTCAAAATCGCCTCAGCAAAGCCCTTTGCTCCCGATACTTCTGGAAAAAAGCGCTATCCCCTTTAACTAGCAGGCAACAGCAGGGTTGCGCTGGGACTGGGTGGGATGTGAGAGGCAGAGGGACCACGGTCCACTGCCTGGGTCATTCCCCTGCTGGAGAGCTGTTCGGACACTTGTGACATTTGCCTGTGGTGTTTCCTGCTCCTGCTGCATGTCAAGTAAGGGCAGGAGACAGTGTGAGAGAAGCAGTAGGATCAGGATGACCTCGTGCCCGGGGCAGAGATCAGGGATGTCCCCGAAGATGACCTTTTGCCATCCTGATCTCTTCTTATCTGCCCAGGTTGAAATGCAGCTACTTGGCTGACTTGCTGCTACCTGGGGAGGCAGCTCTGCTACCTGTGAGCAGGGAATGGAAAGTAGGCAACGCCCAGGCTGGAAGTGCTGATCTTCTCTGTGTCAGGGGCTCTCCCCACCTCACCCTGGGTGTGCTCTTCCTTCGTAGAACCCTTTCTGATGATGGTGGTTGTCTTGCCTTGCTGCAGGGAGGTGTCAGCTCCAGTGCTTGTAGTGTTTGTAAGCTCCTCCCTGCATGTACCAATGGCAGTGTCATATTGATAACGCTCTTCATGAGCATCTCAAAGGCCTTGGGAGCCATGAATAATCCTTCCAGCTTCTCGTCTCTACCATGGTCAGGGTCTCACTGCCCTTCTGGTTCCTGGATGCTCCAAATGTGGAGCATTCCAGTATCATGGAATCTTGAGAAATGTTGGGAAAAGGAGAGGTGGCCAAGAGCACCATGCAGAGCCCTCCCAGGGCCAAGTACACTTCATAGAACGGTTTGGGTTGGGAGGGGCCATAAAACTCATCTTATTCCATCCCCTGCCATGGGCAGGGACACATCCCACTAGACCAGGTAACTCCAAAACCCATCCATCCTGGCCTTTAACACTTCCAGGGATGCAGCATCCACAACTTCCCTGAGCAACCTGTTCCAGTGCCTCATCACCCTCATAGTAAAGAATTTCTTCCTAACATCTAATCTAAATTTTTTCTCTTTTTGTTTAAAACCATTTCTCCTTTTCCTATCACTATCTGCTTGTGTGGAAAAAAAACCAAACCCAAACACTTCTACAGCTCTATGCCAAGGCAGAATTTTATCCAGGGATTTTGTGGTATTTTTCATCTGTACTAGGTGTAGGGGAGTCAAACATTTTCAGGTGGTGTCAGTCTCTAATGCTGAGCCAGGAAAGGTTGTCCTTTGGGTAGTTAATGCATCTCAGACCTGCTGCTAGAATATAAACTCTTAAACATTATTAATGCTTTAGCAGACACCTCAGGAATCATTCATACTCCTCTCTTCATTTTGCTTTCATGCAGGACGGTGCCTGGGGTGAAAGTATTTCACAGAGTTGGGAAAAGGGCATCAAAAGTGCTTGTGTCTGCCAGGCACTGAGAATATTTTATTCTTTCATTGGTGTGGCTCGAATTCAGCTCCTGGATCCTGCTCACTGGGTTGTTTTGATGTGTTTCACTTTCTGAAAATAGTGATAGTTTTGGAACAGGCTGCCCAGGGAAGCGATGGAATCACCATCCCTGGAAGTATTCACAAACCATGTAGATGTGGTGCCTGGGGACATGGGTTAGTGGTGGGCTTGGCAGAGCTGGGGGAACAGTTGGACTCGATGATCTTTGAGGGCTTTTCCAACCTTAATGATTCCATGATTCTGAAAATAGTGTTGAGTCATGGCCAGATTAGGGATGCTCATCCCCTGCATCTCTGACGTGCCTCTGGAAGCCTCTGTGCACAGACCCTCTGCATGCCAGCCCAGCCCATGCCCAGGGACAAGGTGGCTGCATGTCCCCAGGGCATTCTGGCCACCGTGCTGTGGTGTGCCCCACATCCCGTGCGGATCCCAGCTGTGGTCTCTGCAGCCACCTCCACCACGGCTCCCAAATTATCCCGCTGCATGGCGTGCGAGGCACGAGCAAACCTGTGACAGAGAGATGGGATGGCAGGATGGGACAGCTGATTTTAATTATTTTATATATAAATAACTTGCAGATAGTTTGCAAGTTTGGCAATAGCTGCCGGCGTAGCAATGTGACCTTGTTACTCTTACCCCATTCCTCCAGGTGTTTGTCTCACTCACTTGTTTTTCCGTGTCTTAAATTAGATTGCAAGTGCTCAGGGAAGGGGAAAGGACCGGGACCACCCCTGCCCCGCACGGCCCCATGGTCCCACGGCAGCAACAATAACAAATAGGGATAAGACATCTATCTGGGATCTGCTGAGTCCCTGGGGGTATGAAAGCCCCAAATGTTGTGTTTTTCCCTAGGATGGTGCGGTTGGTCCCCACCCTCCAGCTCCATGTGAGGCTCTTTGCTGGCGGCCGGGCACAAAGAGGGGGCTGCCGCATCGTTCCAGAGGGATGTAGGGATGAGGAGGGGGACGGGTGTCCTGGATTTTAGCACTTTGGGGAGTTTATTAGTGTTGACAGTGTGTGAACTTGACATCCTTTGTAATAATGCGGTTTTAAAATCTGCATTATTCATGCGCGCTGTTTGAATACAGGCCCACTGTGTAAGTTGGGCAGGAAAATTAATTAAATAAATGTCAGCATCCTTGAAGAGCACGTGAGATTTCACATTGCAGGATAACAGCTCCGGCTGCTTTAACCACCAAAGGGAGTAAAGGGTCGGAAGAGGAAGGTCTACACTTAGGTGGATAGACTTTCCCTCACTGATTCCTGAGGAAAGCTGAAAAGATTAGAAAGAAATTAGTCCAGCCATACAGATCACTAATATTTCATATTTTTATTAATAATTGTCATTTGTTCTACTATTTATTTATTTATATACACTGGATAGTTCTGAATGATTTTATCCCGGGAAACACCCATTTACTCTTAGGTTAAGGTTTAAAATTAAAACATAGAGCAGGTGGCTGAGGATGCACTGGCTGGATAAACCAGACGACTGCACCAGTGGGTGGAAATGGAATTATATCCATGAATATTATTTTCAAGAGTAACGGACAGTTATAAATGTTGTGTCTCTGCTGAAGCACCCAGCGAAAGGTGATGGGACAAATACTGCCAGGATAGATGCACAGGAAATCAAGGTTTTAAGTGAAGCTTGTAGGTATTTCTGAGGAGGAGGATTTACCTTTAACTCTGTAGCTGGAGGCCGCACCTTTCCAGGCTGGGAGTGACAGCAGGACTGACCATGGATGCTTTTTTGAGCACAGTGCTCCTGCAGAGCAGGAAGAGGTAAAAGAGTAGGTATTGCAAGGGAAAATGCTTTGTAGTTAAAAAGTATGAAAAGAAAGAAAATTCTGCTTGTTAGGTCAAATCAACACTTTGGTGTGGTTGCTGTATTTGTTCTCAAAAGGAAGGGAACAGCTTCTTTCTTGCTGAAGGAAGGTGTAGGTATCCATCCCTGATGGAGATCACTGAGCTCATACACCAAGCACTTGACTTCCTTGGGGTTTGGTGTTTACCCTGCAAATTCTTTAATGCCTATGTGCAGGACCTTCCCAGTAAAGTGTGCTTAGTAGAATCCTAGAATCCCAGAATGGTTTGGGTTGGAGGGACCTTAAAGCCCATCCAGTCCCACCCCTGCCATGGGCAGGGACACCTTCCACTATCCCAGGTTGCTCCAAGCCCCATCCAACCTGGCCTTGGACGCTGCCAGGGTTGGGGAGGCCACAGCTTCTCTGGACCCTGTGCCAGGGCCTCCCCACCCTCCCAGGGAAGAAATTTCTGTTAAATGGGAGAAGCCTTTCTTCCAAAGTGAGCAGGGCAGGGCACTAAAGGGCTCGTCTGCATTGACATGGGGATCAGGAGCTGCTCTTGAGGTGGGTGCAGCGAGTGGCTGGGATGGTCTGTGGTACGCTGCACCTGTGAAATAAATTGAAAAAAAAGGAATTGGGAGTGCCACAGTGATTGTGCACAGGTCTACTCCCAAAGTCAAGTGTACATAACGTCCTTGCAGCACTCCAGTGATTTTGAATTGCTTGACATTGTGGGAGCGCTCCAATCTCGGTCTCTTTGAACCTCAAGAGCCTCGGTGTTATCTGAAGCACAGAATCATTTTATAACCCAGGCAAACAACATCCTCACCTCCCGGGTTTGAATGCGAGGATGTGTGGTTACACACACCCGTGCTCACAGTTAATGCACGGGGCGGGGGGAGAGGGAGGAATCCGTGCCAGCAGGAGAGCCCAAAATGCGCTTTCCCACTAATGCTGAGAAGCAACAAAATCAGATTGCAGCCCATGAATGTCCCGTCACTGAGAAAGGGGAGTTTAGAAATAGCCCCATAGATAAAGGAGGGCATTTATCCCCACGATTGTTTGGCAGAAAAAGCAATTTCCATAGTCTGCTGATGGTCAGTCGGGAACGTGCTGCAAGGGGCCCGCAGTTGTCTCGGATGGAGCTGACGGTTTTACTGGCCGAGTTTTGTTTCAACTTAATGAAGTAAGTACTTTGCCTGCGTCCAGGCGCTGACGGAGAAGGTTTGTAAACTCCTCGCCTTTGTTGGGGTGACTGAAGTATTTTTTTCTTCTTTTTAACCAGCCATTTTTGTTTCTTCTCAAATTCGTTGCCATAGACAAAGGGTGCGTTTACTGTTTAAAAAAAATTTTAAAAAAAAGGAAGAAAAAACCCAGAAAGGCTTTAAACCTGGTTTGCGTCTCGAGTCCTGAAAAGCCCATTTTTTATGCAGGGGAAGAAGAGAGCCTTAGAAAAGGCAGGAGGCAGGGATGGAGGCGAGGGGGTGGGGAGCCTGAGATTTATGGTCCTTTGAAGGCGGCTTTTCTGCCCAGCATCCTGCCCGGGTGCCGTGGGCTGCAGTGGTGGGACCATGCTGGAACCTGCACCTTGCCAGGAGCCAGACCCAGCAGGGACCCAATGGGGACACAGGTCCTGCCACATCCCCAGGACCTCCCAGGGCCACTGATCCTACACCCCCCTCAGCCAGTGCGGATGTTTAGTTTGAGATCATCACACAGCCTGAGGTTTTTGAGGTTGTTTTGCTTTTTTTAACTCGCTGGGGAAGCGACAATTTGATACCAGCCTGCGCTGGAGCACAGCAGCCTGCCCATGCTCCAGGACAGGGGCACATGGGCAGCCCAAATCCTGCCCAGCAATACAATAATAATTGAAGATATTTAAAAATGTATGTATCTTCCATCTTTCCCATATGGGCTCCTTAGGCAACATGACCTTATGTGGCCATTATCTGACCTCTCTTACACTTGGATTACTCAGTACAAAGCAAATTTATGGTTGTTTATTCTCTCCTCCTATCAGCTATTAGTGCCTAATCATATGGTCTATCGATCAAGTGATTAATCGCCTGCCTAAAGAGGCAGCAGGTCCCGGGGAATGCTGCACTGCACCAGCCTGAACTTCAACCTCTTATACAAACCGGCGGAGTAAAGGCATTAGTCACTGCCTGCAGCCCGGGGCTGGAATGCCGCAGGAACGCCAGGAGGTAAAGCCCCCAGCTTTCTTCAGCGGCCGACTTTGTATTTCCCTTTCTTAATGGATAAAACTCCACCTAACTGAGCGGGCATACAGTTGTAAATGGGATGATTTCCAATGCATCCTATAAATAATGATCAAAGAGGAAAATATGTGGGCCTTATTACAACAGTGCCCGCTAGTGCTGCTATAATTAAGGGTCTGTCAGCATTTCTATTATAAACCCTTATTTTCAAGGGTTTATAACTCGGCCATAAAATTTTGCTCTGGCTGAGACTTGGCATAAAACGTCCCAGCATGTGACCAGTTTTTCTTGTTACCAAATTGTTAAAAACCTAGCGATCAGCCCCGTTTTAGTTATAACAACATCCAAGCACCTTTGTGTTTCAGAACCACTTTTACTTCTTAAACAAGCCGCTTACTATTAAATCAAAATTAGCATTTGAAATCAAAAGTGCGCACTGAGCCTCTCTGCTCTTTATTTTAACCAGCCCTAAAAAGGAACATGTTATTCCCCTCTGCCTGGGGTTGAGTTGATGGCACCCACGCCGTTGCCATCGGTGGGACACGCTGTGGCCAGAGTTTTGGAAGGGTCTTCCAGGGGTACAGGGCTGGCGTTGGGTCCTTGGCCTGTCCAGCTTTGCAGGGCTTCCCAGTTACCCACGTGCTCAAAGCAGCAATTATTAAAACCAGTGGGCTGATTTCAGCCATCAGAAATTCTGTATAAATCCAGAGTACTGGAAATGGGTGCCCTGTACGCTCCAGTTTAGCCGGAGTCCTGACCTGCCTTAAGTGGATTTATTCCTCCATGATCCATGCACGTTAACTCCTGCTAATGAGAATTATGGCTTAGTCCAAGGGGGCAATCTAGAGTTCAGTTTGAGTGAAACTGAGGGAATTTCACTCTAAGAACACATACTAAATTTTAGAAATGAAAGGTTGCCATACCTGTACCTCTCTGGTTTCAACGGGAGTATGTTCCATTTCCAGAAACATGTCCTTGATGTGTTAGCAAAGGACAGCAAGTTGGCTCAAAAAGATGCAGCCACTTAAAAACATTGATTCTCCCAGGACAACACGCCAAAATGCAGAAATAAATTAAACATAAGCAGATGCTGTACCTCCTTTCCATTTTTGGCTAGCACATCCCATTGTGGGACTACTAGTGGGACAACTGAGAATGACTGACATTTACTCAAACTTAAGGCCTTATTGGACTGTCCTGGCAGAAGTGACAAAAATTCAGATTTGTGCTAGTATAAATCTGAATGTTTCACCGACTTCTTAAGGCATGTATTACATCAGTATGGTTTGTCTTCTGTGCCAGTTTTATACTATTTCTCTTTTGTAAAAGAACCTGATCAAGTTTGCTAACATCATCTTGGATTTTCAAAGGAGCACTAGGGAAATATGGACCCAACTCCTATTGAAAATCCCCACCTCAAAACTCCCCCCAAAGAGTTCCTACCCTGGAAGGGATCCCACAGCTAAGCTCTTTCCATTTCCAGAAAAATCATTGAGCTGAGGCTAAGAACACTCATCTGGTGCCTGTCGCGTGTATTGTCTGAATATAAACACAATGATTCTGGAGCAGAGAGAGAGCCTATGACTTAAATGGATTTACACTTGCTAAGAACCTGGCCTTCCACACTCGACTTCTGACATTACTTGAAAGTAAACATTGAGCTCAACTATTCTGTGATTTACGTGGTGCTTTAAGATGCGTGCAGTGACCAGGCAGTTGCTCTTACTGTGAGCCTCACCAGGTTTGACGTTTTCCTTAAGGTTCCAGGTAACCAAAAATTTCCATGCATACCTCAGCTGCCATTAAAAAAAAAAAAAAGGAAGAAAAAAGATGAAAGCTGGAGTTTCTGACTCTTGAGAAAAGCCTGAAAATGTTCCTCGTCTGCACTTTAACGGCTCAGAAAGCAGAAGGCAAAGAGAAAAAAAGGAGTTTGAAAATGCCATGCTTTTTGAGATGTGACATATGCTTTTGCTGTGCTCCGGGTTGGCAGGAGGCGTTGCATGGTGGATGCAGCCCCGCCAGAAAGCAGGTGCGGGAGCCCGAGCGAGCGGCGCTCCCTCCGTTCCGCTGGAGTCGGAGCCATCCAGTCACTTTTCCTTACTCCTGTGCCCCACTGAGCAGCAGATTGTCTGCGGGAGATGGGATAAATAGTTGTGGATGTGCCCTGAAATCATCATATTGGGTGGTTAAGATGGGAGCCCCTACCGAAGGGCTCATGCTGTTACCCTGCAGCGACAAGTCGTGTGTATGGCTGTGTGTCCCAGAGCTGCAGGAGGGCCAAAAAATCCCAGGACAGAAATAAATCCACCTGCTGGGCAAACCAAAACTCTCACTTTTATGCGCTGCAGGCCAAAAACTGTGGGTGAGTGGTTTTCAGGATGACAGTGGTGATCCCAGTGCTCCTCCAGGCTGGCACCGCACGAAGTTGGATGTGGACGTGCGTTCCCAGGGAATCCCCCATGGGCTGTTTCTTCTCCAGCCTGGGGTTTGGCTGATGGAGCTGTGTGTGTGCCCCTGGGTCCATGGGGACCTTCGAGTCACCCTTCACCAGACTGTCCCTAAGCTGGAGAGGTGGTGCTCCTTGAAGCCTTTGGTCCCATCTCTCCAGGTCTTCCGCAAGGATGCAAAATCTGGATTCCTCTTGCATCCACAGTGTCACTGTGGGCCACTCCTGCTCATGGCTGAAGCAGGACATCCTCCTTGCCCCCTCGTTCTCACTGAGAGTGTTACTTACCTAACTTTAAATGAAAGAAGGCTCTTCTGCACAGCACATTTTTGGGTTGCATGGCAGGGAAGAGCCAACATCCTTCTCCATGTGGGCTCCTGTAAACAGAGCACCCATGGCACAGCCTGGGCAACTGCAAATGGCTTTTCCAAAGCCGTCAAGGGAGTTCTGTGGATTTATTCCGGACTGGGAATTCCCTTCCTCCCTGCTCCCTGAGTCCTGGAAATGCTTTACTCCCTATGTGAAAAGTGAGCTAAAGATTTTACAAACTCTGAATCTGGCCCCTTAAATATGATAATTCTAAAAAGTTCAGCAAAATCCAGGGGCTGAGGGTGGGGGGGAGGGTTGGTGTTCCTTATCAAGGGGAGGAATGGTGGGTTAGCAGCAATTCCTTCCTCGCAGTTAGTCTGGGTACCATTGGAAGCAGAATTTGTCAGTTCTGAAGTGCACAGATTAGAAAGGAATGTGGAATTTGGAAACGTGGCAGCTTGTAGCACTGTATGGTTTAAATTAAACCTTTTTTTGGAAAGCAGAATCGCTGTAGGCCACATTTAGGGGGAAAGCAACAGCAGAGAGGGCTGGCTGTGGTTTTTGCTTTGCTGTGTAACCGGTCCACTTTCTCTTGTTTTAACACAGATTTTTTTATTTTTTAATTCAAAAAAAAAAAAAAGAGGAAAAAATATGCCTCTGGCCTCCTTCTGCCCAACCACAGCCTCACTGCTGACCACAAAGAGGAAGCCTGGGGAAGCAGCCGTAGGATTAATACCCACTCTCTCTTAACCCAACAGGGTGTGAAAACATTTTATAAAACATCTCTCTTTTTAATTTTTTTCCCCTTTCAGATGGATAGCGTGGCTGGGATTTAGACATCTTGAAACAAGCACACGGTCGCCTTTGCCTTGCATTGTGTTCCTCAGAGGGAGTGGGGGGGAGGTCCTAAATCAACCCTGGCCAGATCTGTTGTTTAAAATCTGTTTACACCCATCTCCAGAGCTTTCTCCTTGCAAATCATCAACAACTTTGTTGGTCTCACTGAAATGACAGGAAATATAAAAATGAGTCTGCTGCAAGGGCTGCACGGTGTAGATCTTGATCAGTTGGAATATAATTGTTCCTAATGAAATGGAGACGCCTAGCTCTTAACTGAACAGCCTTTGCTTCTTTAGAAATAATAAGATTAAGATTATGGATTCTATTAATCATTTGATCAGCTTTATTCATTCATCTTATTTCCTTTACATGCAAAAAAGCCCTGCTCTCTCCATGCCTTTATCTTTCAAGATGATGACATTTACATATTTCCCGGCGCTGGAACGTCCCGGGCGTAATATACAGATTGCTCCGCTCGGATCTTGTAAACTGACTATTTCCATGTGCTAAGTACTCTCAGTGATGAAGATCTTAATAATGTGATTAACTAAATTGTGTCTTTATGCTCTTCCTCGCGCCTCCCTCCCTTCCCCACCACGGCCTCCCAGCCGCCGTGCTTACCACAAATGGCATCAGCTGCCGGGACGTGCCTGCGGTGGTGACCCCGGTGACAAGGAGGTGTCACATAGCACAGAGCAGAGAGGTCTGTGCACCTCGGAGTCAGGGTGTAATTCAGATGACCCGTGCATTAAGGGAATCTGCTTTCCTGGCGTTATGCAGGAAAGATGCTGAAAGCAGGAGTTTGGAAATGTTGAGGGAATTATTAGATGAGAAATTTGTTCCTCCGCAGCGTAGCGACAGCATTGTTGTTTCTTGCTTGGATGTGCTGTTGGGAAGGTTTGATTTTGTTGTCATTAGAGAAATCTCTCTGTTGTTATAACGCTTTCTATGTGTGAAGAAATACAGACATAATGTGTATCTAGTCCATTAAAACACTCTTTCGGAGCCTCCACCTGTGGCACAGCCTCTCTGTACTGCCAGTATTTTGCTGAGTACTGTTGGTAATTCCTCTCCTTCTGCCTTACATGGATTAGTAATTCCAGAGAGTTTAAAAAAAAAACCCAAAGTAGCGGCAGGTTCTCTCTAACTTCTGTTAGCTGAGCTGGAGAAGTTGCATTGCGTCTTGGATCTTTTTCATCTTGGTAGAATTATACTGTAACTAATTGAATCCATTGATCACTGTCTTGTTTTTTTCCATCTTCTTCTCAGAGGATTCATTTCATAGTGTTCCCTGCATCAGTCAAGAAAATGGCTGCAGTGGAATTACCAGGGTTGATAATAAAGGTAATTTAGCCCAGTTGAAATTATTTTTTATGTATCTAAGTAGGGTAACGCATTCAAACGTGCTGCCTTAAATCTTGGGATGAAACACCTGCATGATCTAAGCTGCAGGATCCCAAAATAACTCTTCTCAACAACCACAGAAAGTAGGAGTAGCTGATCAAGGGACTTTTTGCAGCCTGACAATGACCAAACAATAATCAGCAATGTTCATTTGATCAAAGAACTGTCCCAGAGCAGGATAAATAATCTCTGGTTTGCGCACTCCATGGGACAGGGAGTATTTTTGGATTAGATAATAAGTGCTTAACAAGCAAGAATAGTGAGAAGTGTTGGGAGAAGCGGTGGGAGCCGGGAGTAGCTGGTGGTGAGCAGTCTCCTACGACTCGGGTCAGAAATAGGAGCCAAGTCTGGCCTCAGCCAGGAGGGTTTTACCGAGGATGTCTGCTGGTGGCATTTAGCTCTTACTAAGTAACAGTTTAGAAAAGGATTCTCCTACTAGATTAGGGATGGTCTTGTCAGTAATGCGCAGGACAGGATGTCAGGAGATCTGAGCTGAGGTCTGCCACAGATTTCCAGCACGGTTTAGGTCAAGTTATCTAATCTTGCCTCCTGACACAGTTTCACCCCGAGACAAGGTGACAGGAGAGTTTGTAAAAGGTTTACTTAACAAAGAGGCATTTTTACTCTCTTGTTCTCACCCAGGTCAAAGGCTGGATGCAGGAGCAGAGGCATCTCCTGCTTGCAAAGCCACGGGCGTGCTTCTTCCTCCCGCTCCCAAAATTCAGGTCCTGGGGCAGCAGGGCCACATCCAGCCCTCCAAGGTGACCGGGTCCCTTGGCCAGCAGGGCTCATTCCCAACGGGAGGAACCCCCGCTCCCAGCCTCTCCCTGGCAGCAGCACAGTGGCTGCAGGAGCTGCAGGGCTGCCTACAAGCACATGCCCTTTGCCGAGATCAGCACTTTTTTGGACAATGTATAGTATTTGCAAATGGGAACTGACAATGGAAGAAATACAGCAGAGTGAAGGGTTTAATATAAAATATTTATACAGTAAAGATCTTTCATCTTTTGTCAGTCACAGGGTAGGGAAGTGAGGAATGTATTGGGAGTACATTACCAAGAGTATGTTATAAATTAAAATCTCAAATTGAATAATACTGGCTGCTAATGTGCGCAGCGTTGGAAATGAGTCACTTTTGAATCAATGTAATTTACTGTGCCAGCTGAAAGATATTTACAAAAGAAGGTATCTTCCTGTTGTTTTTTTTTTTTTACTTAGATTTTATTCCACACTTACAGATAGCCTGTGCTGTCAACACCGACTAATTTGTCACGGAGAGAAAGTCACAGCCATTAGCACAGAGCTGTTTCAAAAGCACTTAGAAAGCAGAAAGGTGGGCTCCAGGCTACATGGGTGGTCAGACAGTTTGTACTCATTGTTTTCTCTCAAATTTAATACTGGTAATTAGTAATACAGCAGTTTTGTGGAGATTAGTTATTGGGAGAGAGCAGACAGACTGTTTCCTTGTAGAATTATGGGGTGCAGAATTTACTGTTCCCGCTGCATCCTCCCAGCCCACATTCCTCCGTGTATTTCAGCTTTTCTCTGGGCATTGTAACCTCAGAGAAGTCAGGGTCTGGTCCCATGTCTGTCAGATGGTTGGCATCATCTCAGTAGGTTGGTCTGGTTCATGGTCTTTCATAGCTGGGGCCAAGATAGGATTTATTACCTTGGAACACCCAACACTGAGGTGCAAGATAGTGTATCCACAAGGTAGGACTTTGAAAGTGTGGATTTTGGAAGGTTGTTAGCCAGATGCTGTGCAGGAATTCTCTAATGTCTAAATGCAGGTATCCTCTGATGTCTAAAACACATTTCAGTGGATATAAACAGTCCTGCTACGGTGCTGTGCTGATGTCTGGGTGGTTCTGGGTCCTGGGGAGAGTGCCTGCTGCTATTTAAGTAGTTTGGCACTGCACAGGCCACTCCACGGCAGACTTGTCGTGTTGGGAATGGTGAGTCCAACATCCATGCAGATGCAAGGAACCAGTAGTGAGTTGAATGGAAGGCAAGTTTAAAAGCCAGTCTAGATCCAGGTTTCTGCCTTGTTCCTCCTTCTGCGACTGATTTTTCCCACCTTGTCACAAAAGGAAGGACGCTCTGGGAATTTTTGTCCTAGTCAGAACTGTGCCAGATTATCATTCCACTTGATTATGCCACAGACTCTGATCCAGGCAAATATTTTGTGCTTAGGTAAACCTTATCTAAGTTCTTCTGTCTTAAACTTGGGTGTTTGGTGTAAGATGGTTGTGTAGGCTGGTTCTGCTCTTCGATGAAATGGAGGGAGGCACTCCCCAAGGGCATTTCAGCCCAGCAAATTCCTTTTGGAACTGCTTGGCTCTCACTGTTGGTTCCACAAAGAGCAGAGGCACCTCGCTTTGAGCTGTGCCCAGCCATTAGACCGACACTTTTAGGTGAGACAAATCTCACCTCCAGTCTCTCTGCCCGTCAGTGTTTTTATCAGTGCAATAGAAATAGTTTCAGATAGACATGGTGAGAGTAAGTAGTCTGAAGGATGGGAGAATATTCAGAAGGAGAGGGATGTTTGTAGTAGCTCTTGTAAGGTCTGATGGAACTTCCCTCTTCCTTTTCTCATAGGCAGTACCAAATTAGATGTAACTGTGGAGATGCAGGTGATCTGATGGATTCATGGCCAAGCTTCTATACATAATAAAATATGTATTAAGGTCATATTCTAGCAGTGCTAGTAGGGAAACTGGAGTATTCTTATGCCATACTTTTTGGTAGGAATGTTTCTGCTGGGTTGCATCACTGTCTGTAAATTTTATTGATTATAATTAAGTCAGTCTGCATTGTCTGTAAGAACCTACATGGGTTTAAAAATCAATACTCCTTATATTCATCAGGGGAACCAGTTCGAAAAGGGATTATAGTGGGAATAAGCAATGCATTTATAGCTCTGAGTTTGTGTTTACAAACCATTAAGTGCTGGCCTTCTCAACAGTCCTCATTTAAGGGTCAGAAATAGGTTTTTTCCCTGTCTTTTATCCCATGAACAGTAACAAAATTCTCCCTTCATGGTTACCTGCCCCAATTTTGTACTTGCTGGGTGGAGCTCTGTTGTCTCAGTGACCTTCAGGGGGCAAGGAGACACCCTTGGACAAGCAGGAATGTGAGCAAACGTAGTAAAACCTGAGTGAATCCACCAAAGTCCTCTTGACTGGGTCACTTCTATGGCAGTATCCCGTTGCCTTAAAGGGCTTCATTAGTTCTCTCCCTTGGCTTGTTTCTCCCAGAAAATATCAGTTCCAGTTATTGGAAGCTCTAACGGCCACGCTCATGGAAAATCAGGACAAAGAGCAATTGCTGAGGGTATCTGCTATTATTGATTTATGGGTGAAGATTAAGGCCAGATTGCCCTGTCCCTATTCCTTTAACAACCCTGTCCTCAGATAGACTTCCTCCAACTCAATGGGCCCCTTATTTAAGCGCTGTTTATTGAGGATAATCTTATCGCAGTCTGGTGCACTAAATATGTATAACTCACCTTAGGGAGAAGATGTGAAAGGTCTTTGATGATATGAAGGGTGTGAACACTAAGGAGAGTGAAGGATAATTTAGGTTGGGACTTGGGAGTGCAAGTAAAACACATACCATCAAAGAAATGGAGTGGATGCGGCATACTCCCCAAGAGAAAAATTAAATGCCCTTCAGTTTTAGTCATGTGAAAGCAGAGAAAGGACTAAAACTGTGTTAGTAAGGATCATTCTATGGACACAGAGGGCAGGGTGATCTTACCGAGCTTTTCTGCCTTTATGTTTTGTGCAGTGCTTTGATTCCTACTTGATTTGGCCAATAATTGAGCTACATAATGCACAATGTATTCCACCAGTGATGCTGTTTTAACACTGCTATACTGCACCTCAGCCAGGGACACCCGTGGAATTTACTAGATTTGAGTCAATTTATTTTAGCAGTTATTTCAGTTTTAACAGCTTTTAGAACAGTAATGAAATGGCACAAACAAAAGGCATTCCCTTAGCTCGTGAATACTTCCAGGATCCTGGGGCAGCAGGATCCATGCATGGCTCCCCACTGCACTTGGGAAGATGGTAGTTGGAACATGCAGGCACCCATCCACATCCCCAAAATAACCATAGCAAAAGTGATGTTTAAGTGACCATATGAAAAAACCACAAAGGAAAGACCAAGGGAAGCTGGGCTTAAGCAGGAGTCAGAGTGGTTTTGAGATTACATGGCAAAGCAAATTTCTCATCCTAGACACTGCTCTTCTACATCATCCACATCTTGATTGTGTCTCAGGGCAGAAAAAGCAACTGCCTGAGCTTTGGGTTTTGTGCAGAGCGCTGTGATAGTGCTCACTACTAATAAATGCACACATAGACATATATACATTAAATAAAAGGGCCTGGGAATTGCTGAAGGAACTGCAAGAATCTCGTGCAAAATAGCAGAACTTTTTTTTCTGCTGGATTCCAGTCTGGGCAGCTGTAAAGATCTGGTCACAACCAGCTCTGGGCAGTGGCAAAACCTGCAGGCTGGGATTTAAAAGCACACAAGGAGTTGTGAGAAATGTTCTTCTTTGAGGCTGTCATTAAGATAGAAACCACTGCCCCAAGCCAGGCTATCCTGGAAATTTCTCAGGAAGATTTGAAGGGACTTGACTGACAACTGAAGGTCTGGTGGTATCTGCCATGACAATATTTTCCACTGTGTGCATTCAGCTGTAATGATTCATTAGAAAATAAGTTTAATTGTGGCCAGTAGTTGTGAATATTTCTTTGTACTCTCTTATCAATGTTTTCCGTTTGCAGCAGGACTTGGCTTGTTTGTTAATCTGAAGTTCTCCATTTATTTGGAAAACAAGGTTTGACTTATCATATTGTTTGGAGAGAAGAAAGGTGAAATGCAAAGCCCTTAAAACCACAGAGCAAGGAAAAGGAAAACTTAACTTTCAGGGAAAAGTGCTCAGTCAGTGGGAACCAGCACAGCTGATGTGGGCAAATGAGTGTCCTGATCTCATTTGAATCAAACAAATGAGCAAAATTATAAAATCAGAGTCACAGGTTGGTTTGAGTTTTGATTGGGGTTGGAAAGGACCTTAAAGCTCATCTTGCTCCAAACCTCTCCCATGGGCAGGGACACCTTTGACTGGACCCAGGTTATGATGGTGAAGAGACCTAATCTGAGCAGTAGCTGAGGAAGATACAAGACAATTTTACTCCTCAGAAATGTTTGAAAAGCCAAAACTAGTTTCCTTGGACATTAAGAAAAGAACACCTGTGCAAATGTGGAAAATAACATGCACATCATTTTCCTCAAACTACAAATCGTAAAGTTCACAAGCTGCTGTGCAACTTTGATTTAGTTCTACTCCCCAGTGTAGTACCAAGTAGTAGCAAGGAATTCTTCAAGTTACTGAATTGTTCATGTGACTCGTGTTTTTAAAATACACACAACACTTAGAGTTTTTCACAAATGCACAGTGCGGGGTGGCAGTGTTTCCATTTTGCTGGTAAAGATTGGGCAGTGATAATTGGAATCTTCATCGTGTGTGAAGCTGATGGTACAACCCACATCTCCTTAATCATGAACAACTCGCTTTTAAACTCTTCCCATTGACCTTAATAGGGCCAGGGTTTGATTCCAAGTGTTTATTCTTCATTCCAAGCTCAAAGATGCATATTTTTAATCTGAATTTGAATATATGTTTCATGGCTTATTCATGCTCGGAAATACTTCTTGGCAGAGTCACCTAAACTGAGCAAAATGAGAAGCTTCTTTTAATGCAGAAATATTAAACAATGCGTGCTGGAGTGCAGAAAGCTATTTGGACACCGGAAAGCTTTATAAACATAGATTTGATTGTGATTGAACCAAAAATAGTGGTATTAAATTAAGGTCTGTTTAAGACACTAAAAAAACCCTCTGCATTTTCCAAACTGCTAAGGATAAAATCAATCTGCAAAAGTATTTTAACTTTGTAACAAAAATATCATTGACAAAGTAAAATGAAGATAATAAAGCATATTTAAAACTACTTGGAGGTCTTCTTAAAAATTTATGACCTCTTTCCAGTTGGAGCTCATTTAACTCAAAAGGCATTTAAGAGCCTGGAAGTGGCCGTATTTGTGCCTTGCAAGAAATGTTCTCTTGTTTGTTCAGAAACACAGGCACCTTTGGTTAGAGAGAACCTGTTGTATTCTATTATTATATGTGAGCTGCAGTAGTACAGCATTTGTATTTTCTTAGGGCAAAAATTACTGGGATGTAGCTCACAGGCTTTACAGCATGGGGAACAGTTTCAGATCCACAGGATCTGCCCATACCAGTGTGTGATCAGATCAGTGTCCTTCCCCTCCCATGACCTCTGGTGCCAGCAGTCCTGTTGGAAGATCATTTTTGGAACTGCTTTGCTCATGTCCCTGTCGCAAACACTGAATTAGAGGCAGAAGCCATGGTTAGACTCAACCAGAGACTGGTTTGGATCTCAGATCTGAGTTCTGTGCCCACAGGAACTGAAACTGATAGCAAGGCCCTGGGCCGTCGATATTTTCCATTACCATAACTGCTGTTTAGCAATGTCTTGTTGATACGAGGGGAGTGTGTGACTGAGGCCATGTTCATCTCTTTGCAACAGGGAGAATTATGGCATTCATAGATTGGAAGAGAGTGGGTGATAAATAAAACTGAGGCTATCCAGAAAGCCCCAGGGAGCTTCCTCTCCACAGAAAGAATAAGAAATTTATAGATGTCTAGAAATTACAGTTGAGCTTTTTGCCTTTTCTTTTTTTTTTTGGGTTAGCCTCTTTCAGTCATATGACTGGAGTTCAATTATCAGCACAATAAATATTCCTGTGAATCGGAGCCATGTGTTGGCAGCAATTTTGTGCTTCTTAGAAAGGAAGCAACATCTAGAATTGTTTAAAAACAATAGTTTACCATCAAACTTGTGCCTAAAGTCAGAAAGTGGCAGAGCCCAAAATACATGGGGAAGTGTGTTCTGGAGGACTTAAATGCAGGCAGGTTAATGCAAATATATTTTTGGCGTAACATGTTAGAATTATGAAGTATTCAGGCTAAAACAATACTGTGCATCTGCATTGTTTTCAAAACAAAGAAAAGCAGTTACTAAGAGGCCCTTTCTGCTGCTTTTAAGGGACTGCACAGTAGGAATGTTACCTGCAAATCGATTTAATGGATCAATTGTTATGCTAGGAAATACCACTGGTAATTGTAACGTGTATCCCCTAAGGTGAGTTGTGCCTGCTAGGTGGGAATTGGGAGACATTTTAGATTTTTTCCCCGTCTTGAATTTTCTGGAGTGGTTGTTTGGCTCCTTTAAAGTATTCCCTGGAAACTCTCGTTGCTCCAGCAGAGCACAAACTGCTGGGGCTGGGCTTCAGCCCTGCTCTGTCCTGGGCAGGAGATGAAGCGTGGTGATGAAATTTGAAGTTCCAAGATAATCTGGAGTCCTGGAACACTTTAATTCATCTCTCAACTGCCTGGGCTTGGCAAATGCCAGAAGTTCGTGTCTTCCCCAGGATAGTCCATTGACTGACCCATATTGACTTGTTTTCAGCGCTGTTCCTGTTTGGCAGGACATTTCTAGACCTGTAAGCAGTTTCTCTTAGTTTAAGAGAGACATGACTGGTCTGGGCTCAAGAAGGTCTGACAAGAGGGAGCAGAAGTCGTCCCAACTGTACACCTTTGGCCAAGGGGACTGTAATTCTTGGATCCAGCTACCACAGGCTATTTTAAGAGAACGACTTGGCCTCTTTACAGTAAACTTCTTCGGGGGAGAGTTCATTGCACCTAACAGGCTTCAGCCGGTCTGGATCAGCGTCTGACATTTGAACTTGATGCTCTTAACACATTTGTCAGCTCTACATGCACACAACGAGATGCTAAATGCTTCAATAGCTGCACATTTCCAGGCAATTCAGCAAAACCCGATTCATTATTAGCTTTTAAATTCAAGGGGATATATGTGTGTATTTATGAATATTTCAGCAAGGCTCTGGGCGTTGAGCATTGCAGGAACACAACTGCAGTAGCCCCACAGTCACAAGAGCAGCTACTGAAGTTACAGGCGCCCGCTGCAGCAGTCTGGGGAGTATCCGAGTGGAATTTTACAAATGACAGTTTAAAGAGTTATAGTTGCCTAAAGAACGAGGCTGGAAAATTTGCAAAAATCTGTTTTCAATTATTGGGGTTTTGGTTGGTTGTTTTCTTTGGTCTTTTTTGTTCAGCTTTAATTCCTCCAGAGGAATTTCAGTGCACTACCTTAGTTGTTCCTTTGTAATCCTGCATTCCCGTTGCTTTATTAAATACCTGGAGTTATAATCTTGTTTATGAAATCGTTATTACCTCTCCAGTTGCAAATTGCAACATTACATAGAGAAGTGATTATGGCATGAGGCATGGAAAAATCGGATATGCAAATGAAGCAACTTAAGCATAATGATGCTCAGTCCCATAACACGCGAAAAAACCATCACTTTGCTTTCAAGTTGAAGTGTTCAGCTTTATACCAACTTGCAAACTGACCCCATCTTTTTCAAAGAAATGCTCCAACTGGCTGAAACAAAACAAACAAAAGAAAAGAAAACAAAAACTGTCTCAGAAAATATATTATAAAAATAAATTTACTCTTATAAATAGGATACGTTTGCTGTCGTTCCAGAGCAGAAAACTGCATCTTTAAAAACCTTAGATGGTGTAGTCTAAGGACTTTGGTTATATATTGTTTAAAGGGAGAATTATTTTAAAAAGGTCAATCAGCTTCTGGGTTTGAGCATGCAACATTAAATAATAAGTGAAACCTAACATATATACTTAATTATTTTTATTGAGATTACTCTGGAAAAGCTAAAACTTAAAAAATAAAGATCAGGCTTTCAAAATCCTTATCTAAAACATTTTCTCCTTCGGGGTAACTACTTACTGCACTAAGGATTGTTCTTGCTCTGTCATATTCTCCCCCAGCTGCTGTGCAGTCGAGCTGGCTTTATCCCGGTATCTCTCTGCCAGCCCTGCACACATTCCCAGCTACTCCAAATAGTAGCAACCTCATTTTGAGACTCTCCTTTCCCCCTCTGCCTTGTTTTTAAGTGTAGCTTTAATGGCGGGTTGCTCTGGACCCTTTGATGTCTAAAAGGGGAGTAGGGGAATAGAAACACGAAAGGAATCTGATTTTCTTGCTCGCATCTTTCCCTGGCAGCAGAGTTAAACCTGTGGCTTGTGTTCCCCAGCATTAAGAGGATTGTTGACCAGCTTTCAGAGTTGACAAGGTCACTTGAGGTTCTGTGACAGGGCGTTTAGGTACAGGAGTTGATCCTGTGTAATGTTGACCCAGGAAGCTGGGGGGAAATTGGGATGATCTTTCTCCTGATTTTTCTTGCCTAATTAAGGGTGTAGGAAAAGCAGGCATTGCAACAGAACAAAATGTAATTACGGAGATGTTGCCTGGCATGTGTCCACTAAGCAATTGCGCCTCCCTCCCTTTTCAAAATAACTGTATTTTAGTTCCTATTGGAGCAGTTTAAACCTTTGAACAACTCCACTGTTCCTGCACAGACCAGGGAGGAATCGGCCACGCGCGCCAGGGAAGATGTTCAAAGTTTACTCATTGGCTTGCCCAGGGTTTGGGCGCCGTGAGGAGTTCCCTTCGTCACTCTGGTGCCAGGATCCAGAAATATCGGGCAGGTTGGGCCAAGAGGAAGTCAGAGCTGCCCTGCTGAGGGAAGGAGATGTCTGGAATTCCTATTCCAGCATTCACAGCCCTAAAAAGGGATTTTTTTTTTTTTTTTTTTTTTTTTTTTTTTTTTTTTTTTTTGGTGCTATGTCCAGTACTTTTGCTCTGTCGCCTGAGGGAGAGCTGGAGATGTGTGTTTGAGGGAAGTCAGTGGGGCCAGCAGATCCAGATGATGTTGGATGCTGACATGGAAGCAGCTGTGGCACTTGGTGCACTCAGAGAGCACCATAGCTGTTAATTCGATAAAATAGCTTTTCCAATTGAGATATCCATCCTGGGACAGCTGATCTTTTGTACAGCACAGCCCAATCATGGCTTTAAAGCAGCAGCAGCACCAGAACTTCCTGGAGGGAGCCTGCACTTCACTGCACACTTTGGCAGCCTCACCATAGGCCTGAGGGATACTTTCAGATTTCCCTGTAATTAATGAGCACCTCTGCACTTATGGCAAATTACAGTGTCTGATGTAGAATGTTGACCTACAGCTGCCCCATGCCAAGTAGCCTATTTAGACCTATTTATTTCTAAATAGAGCCTGTAAATGATAACCGGAAACTTCACTATTGATTCATTTGCTCCTAAATGCTTCCTCTTTCAGGTACTGAAGTTGAAATAATTTTCGATAATCCTATAGTTACGCTGTGCCTTGGATTTATTGTGTATTTATTATGTGAACATTCTCAAGCTATTTAACATTCCTGTAAAGCCAGAGAAATTAGAGATGGAAAGGGCTTGTTTGATCTTGCATAGCCTGTCCAATAGAGCTCTGATGATCTACTTCACTTCTGAATGTCCCAAGTAATGAAAAGCCTTGCACTTCTCAAAAATGTTGGACTGCCGGAAGTTTCATTGACTTTTGCTGCTGCCCTGCAACATGCCCAGCTCTTGTATAACCATCTCTTTGCTGTCACTGTTATGCTTATTTTGAAACGTTATTTCCTCATTTTTTCTCTCCCTGTCATTATTTGGTTTTCTTATTGTGTTTGGCCATTTTTCTGAAGCTAAATTTATTCTGTGCTCAGACTGCTTTCAGACTCCTAGCACCTTTCTTTGTTCTTCTGGTACATCAAACATCTGGTTCATGGCTATGCACGGTTTTCATTCCCTTCCTATTTTTCTTTTAAGAAAGATATAAAATAAGATGGGCTTCTCTTCCTGGCTATCTCCTTTCCCCATAATACATCACTAAATGAGTAGGTTCAGTCCAGAAGGGGATTATTCATAATTTTCATCCATTCCAGTAAGTTTTCAATCCATACAATAACTTCAGAACCAAGTCAAAATAATGCTGCAGATGCAGAATTTTATGAGAGTTTGCGCTAAGTACTTTGCCAGAATCTAAATATACAACTTCTATTGTTCTATTAATACTGTCATCCTACTTGATATACACCATAGATATATCTGGTTTGTCAAAAAATATCCGCACTAAAACTGTAATTCTAATTGATTCAGGCAGCTCAGTTGTCTCCCTTATGTGCTTTGATTTTGTTCTGTTAATTTTTTACTCTGTAAACGTTAGTTTGGACTGCTAGTGCCAGGATTACTCTTCTCTTCTTTCTGGAAGATTTATGTCTCATTTCTAATTTTTCCAGTATTCTGATCTCTTGCCATTTCTCTAAGAATTTTTAGAAATAATTATTCATGTTCTGGAGGGCTAGTTAGATAATTCAGTAAGAGTTTTTGTACAATTAAGGATGGTAGGTTGTGGATAATAATTTTAAGCTTGATCAAAAGCCCATGGAAGCCAAGTCTTCTTAAGGCTTAAACTACTGTATTAATTTTATGGAGATCTGCCTCTCTTTCTTTGCTGCTGATTTTTTGCTCACCTTTTACATCAGGCAAGTTCATAGGTTAAAATAATGTAAATCAGCACAAGTCCTTTGGAGCCTTTTGGGCCTTTTGAGGAACCAGCCCCTCCGGGTTAGGTGCCTTCCTTTCCCCATATATGCTGTTGGGATAAGAACTACTTTCCTCACAGGAGTGTTTAAGGCTTAATTTTTTATAGCATATAAAGTGCTCAGAGATGTTCAGATGAGGGATGTTGTGAAAATGCAAAGTAGTATTATTGTTGATAAATTATTTAAAATATTGTGGTCCATTGAGAAAATACTAGTTTGTAGGCAGTGAAGTGGTTAATACGATTGCATCTCTTACAGGTTTCACCAGATACACTCACTCACTTACAATGGATAATTGTTAGCTCTTGTTGTGCAGATGCTGTTGCAGATGGAGCCCTGTACCTGCATGCATAGCAAATGAATTAGACTGGCAATCCCCTTTATAAAGCATAAATATGTAATTTGTTCAGCTGTTGTAATTAAATATGTATGTGTGAAACAGCCACCATTCAGGTCATTAATGATGCGCCATGCCAAATTAGAGCTTACAGACAGTAATGTACATTGTTGTGCAATGAGGGAATTGCAAATAACATAGCTAAGCCTTTCCTCGTAAAGTGATGGATTCAGTGGCTTTAAAAGGAATATTTATATTTCCAGCATTTTGATTGCTTCAGTCTATATTTACATTGATGCTCAATGAAAAAGATACAATTGGATGAAATTTTTCCTGTATTTGTTTTATACTCTTTGAACATGATAGAATACCCATTAGGTACGTGTCACACAACATTTATTGGGTGTAACATTTCATACCCGCCGGTAATAGGCTGAATATGTTGCTATGATCATTCTTAAATATATAGTCAATTAAGACCTGGTAAGTACCTTTTCTTCAGCATAATGTAGACAAACACTGTATCAAAGCATTTGGGCAATTTTAATGTTTTCCGTGTATCTGCTTTTTAATCTTTGGACTTCAAAGACATGACTGGTAAAGGAATCCTCACTGTGGTAAACAACATATATATTTCCACAGAAATCTTCCAGATAGAATAATTGTTGTAATGAATTAAGCTTGCCAGCGTAGTGGAGTTGTTTAAATGCAGAATGACTTAAACATCAGGCTTGCTTTCTTCTGTCCACATTGCTTCTTTCTTTATATTTAGCAGAAAAAGGTAATTTGGCTTCAAAAAAACCTTCCTTGAGTCATCTGGAAAAAACAAAAAGTTAACAGAGAGCTGGTTTTGCATAGCAGAATGAAAAATCCTAACTTACTACACCTTAAATGCATCTGAAATGATCCTTCCTAAACATGTCTCCTTCTCTATTTAAAATAGATGAAGGTTTAGCCCACGTTTTGTTTTGACGGTGGGTTCCGAGTATACGAGAGCTAATCGTTCTGACCTTTCGGCCAAACAGGGCAGAGAAGGAAGCATCTCAGAGTTAATTCTGTCTTGTTCACAGTGGGAACAGAACATTCCTCTGTGATCCTCTTTCACATGATTCGCTTGGGCCTCCTGGAAGCCCATCCTGATACTATTAGCGCTGGGCTTCTTAGGTCTAAAGGAGATCGACGGCGCTGACATCACCCACTGCTCGCGGGCTGCCCCAGGCTGGACAGCCGGAGCAGAGGTGTTAACACTCACATTAAAAAAGAAAATTTCATGAGGCATTTTCTGTATAACTCTAGATTTCAAATCTTTGTCAAGCTTTCTCTATTAACTCCCTCACACTTGATAAGAAAAGGGAGTAGGAAATGGGATTAGTTGATAGATTATTTGTGGAGGTTTACGGTGAATTTTCAAATTTTTAAACCTAGACTAAGAAAGTAATAAAGAGTAAAGATTTTTGTCTGGCCTAGAGCTGCTACAAAGCATGTAACCTGCTACAAAACGTCTGCTTTAGTACATAGACTCTGACAAAAGTAGAGTTGCTTAAATGCATACATTAAGGCAGTACCACAATATTGATTTGTATAACTTCTAACATTTTAGTTAAATTATAATATGAAGGCTTGCTTGCTTTTTATTAATTTCTTCATCTCTTCCTTCCTTAATAACTCCACTCTCTTTCTTCAAGACGTTTTCCTGAAATACAGTTTTTCCTGTTTGGGCATAGGAAAGTCTGCTTGATTTACGGTACGAGCAAGTCAGATGTGCAGGGTCTTGGCATGTTCCTCTACTGCATTTTAACGCTGCGATTACTGGTGTACTGGGAAGCCATTTCAAGGATGACCGCAATGACAACAGTCCTGATCACAGCCAGGTCTCCTGCAGGGTTCCCCTAGTTTATTTTTTTTCCCCTCCTTTCCTTACCTTTCCAGAGTGGTTTTATGAACATTGAAGCAGCTGATTTGTGAGTTGAATTAGTCGGATTTTGCACCCCTTACTTGGTGAAGCCTCTAAACCGTGTTTGGTTTGGAGGGTGGGAGAGAAGTGAGAAAATTTATTTTTGTGTCCATTAAACAGCGTTGCATCACCAGCTACTGCTGTACCTTTTAAAATCTATCAATTTCTCTCCCCAGCACTCACGGGCCATTGGCCGTGCCCAGGAGTAGCTTTTGGGAGCTTTTGTGTGCATGTTCCAGTCCAGGAGAACAGTTCAACTTTAGAAACAGGCTGGGCAGAAAGTGTCTGAACCACCCGACGGCCTTACGGACCATCCCTTAACGAAGGGTTAATGCTTTGAGGCTGTGCAGAGGCCGTGTTCCCCTCACACCAGGGACCCTCATGCCAGGCCGTCAGTGCAGATGAGGTCGAACTGGCACATTTAATAAATTAACCATTTCCCGGGCAGGGCAGCAGGCGTGGGGTGGCTGCCAGCCAGGTACTCGGTGATAAACGCCCGCGGGCCGGGCAGAGGCAAGTGGCTCGATCGCTGGCAGTCGCTGCGTTGGCCAGTGCTGCAGTAAACACTTTCCCTTGGATGTTGGTGTTCTGTTGTGTCTGGCAGCCACAGAGGGCTGCTTGAACTTTAGCCAGAGGCAAATATTTATACATCAGAGCATGCAGTGTTCAATGGGTCTGGCCTGCAAGCGCAAGGCGCATGGTGGGCGATCCTCTTAATTGCGCCTGCGATGCGGCGAAGCGGGACCATCCTGGGGGTCGCGGCGGGTTTGGCGGCGGTGTGAGCTCTGGAAACCTGTGAAAACATTGCCTTCCCTGCTCTTGGTGGAGGGGCCATCCTGACGGGAGCCGTGTGTGCCTTCAATTCCTGTTGGAAAGTTTACAGTTAATATTTTCCCTGGAACGCTGTCAAGCTTTTGACAGTGCCTGAGTGTATGCTGAGCTGTGAAATTGAGACGCGGAGCAAGTTGTGAGAAATCTGTTTCTACTCAAATCTGTAAAGGTTTATAAAAACTTCAGCGGAGGGGGAAGGAGGGGGAAAAACAGGGGGGACAAAAAGAAGCCCTGGGGCTGGGGCTGGGCTGGGCTGGGCTGGGCTGGGCTCGCTCGCCGGGCGCGCGGCGGGGCCGCCATTTTAAGGATGCAGCGAGGGGCGAAGCTCTCGCTCCTTACATGGCGGCTGCTCGGCTGCCGGGCCGGCCAATGGGGCGGGCGGTGCCAAGTCACGTGAGGTGCCACGACGGCACCGACAGCCATTTCCTCGTTTCTGGAAAACTTCGGTGCCTCCGCCGAGCGCTTCACCGTGTTTTCGGTGCCAAACGCTCCCTGCCGCATGTGCCTCGCAGGCTGGCATTTGTCCATAAAGTTATTTTAGTAGGTAAAAAGTCTCGGAGCGCTGGAGCTCTGTGCGTTCTGTATGTAAAATGGATTTCCCTTGCTGGCCCCAGGCCAGGAGCGCGGAGCACGCGCTGGGCGAGGGGAGCACGTCTCTGCAGAGGAACTGGTGGACTGACACACTCTAATTTTTTGGCTCCTGACCAGATGAGCTAGATGGATGCCAAAATTCAACAAAATAACACATTATTGTGTAATAGGAACAGCGCTCAAAGTGAGCAAGAGCTCACAGGAACTGAATACCAGCACTTTTTTTTCCTTTTCTTTCTTTTTTTTCCCTTCCTTTCTTTCCCCTTGTACAGCAGAAGCTCAGAACTGGCACTTTTAATATACGGCTTCAATGGAACATGGAATAAATATAACCACAATGTAAAGAATGAGGAATAATGTACAACCGGGAAGACGAAGGGGAGGAGAGAGTAAGGGAGGGAGGGAGCAAGCGAGACAGAGGGAGTTAAAATTACTTTTGTGAGACTTCCTTCAAACATGCTCCATAGGGCTCAGGGCTGGTTTAACCCTGTCTTCCCTGCAGCAGATCCCCAACATGCCTCATGCATCCTTCTTTCTCCTTTAATTCCTTGATAAACAAACATACACATTAAAAGCAGCACCCAGCACTGCATGCTGCTGAATCGGGGCCATCAGCAGGGTTGGAATCAGGGCAGAAAAAGCCTTCCTAGAAAAAAACTTCTCTTTTTTTTTTTTCGTTGTCTGTCTCTGAAAGAAGGAGAACCTGTGTGAAGTACTCGTTTTCCTCCTCAAATAGTCAGCATCGCCTGGGTTTGTCCTTGCTGTAGTAGCCCCTCCTAGCACTAACCTAACTTTGCAGTAATAGATTAATTAAGCTTCTCTGAGAAGCTGTGGCATTCCACAGCTTCATCTGCAAAATGCAGGTGTCTCTGGGGCTGCGCATGGCAACTCCTGGAAAGTGCAAAGCAACACAATAGGAAGTGAAAACTAACACAGCCTATGGAAACTGCGAGGGGTCGTTGGGTCAGCAGCATGTAATTACAAGAGCTGGAAGGTGGCCAGGACGAGGATGCCCATCATGTCAGGGAAACGCCATGTGCCCACACGGATTGAGGACTTTCTGGTTTCAGAATTCGTAGAATCATAGAGTGGTTTGGATTGGAAGGGGCCTCAAAGATCATCCAGTTCCATCCCCCTGTGACAAGCAGAGAGGTCACCCATTCCATCAGGTCTCCTGATCCTGCTCATAGGGAGACCAGGTGGGAAGAGCATTCCTAGAGGGACTGTGGAGGATGTGCTCCCGAGTGGACAGTGCCAGGACCTGGCTCCCATTCCCCACCGAGTGGTGGTGGAAGTGCTTGCAAAGAACGGGAAATAACCTTCCTCTGCCCTGAGACTGCATCACACCAGAGCACAAAATAATGGCCATAAACTTCTTCTACCCTTATTTCTTCCTGCCCTCTACATCTCATAGAGGTTTTCCCCCAAACGGATCAAAATCCATTGGAGCTTAGGCCGATTACTGTCCTCTTAGTGCTCCTGTTGGATTTATCTGTCTTACCAACCCTGTGTATTCCTAAAACAGATACTGCTGTGGTAGATTATCACAAAGATCTAAACCAGAGACTTTGCTGGGATTGCATCTTAAAATCTGTCTGAAGAGGGCAAATACACGTTTCTCGTGCCATATCTCAGATTTGATCTGCCAAAGAGAAATAAAGGGCCTGTGTCTCCTTGTTACTTTATTAAAAAAGCCTGCCATAAGGATTTGAGGAATTTTGAGGCACATGATTGCTAGATTTTAACATGAGGGATGCAAGTAACCACCGAAGGTGCTGGATTGGATTGAATCCCAGTTGTGCCGTACACCACTCCTTCCCATTGTCCCTGCTTTGAATTGCTTCCAGGCAAGAATAAACCAAGGTAAACAAGCTGGTTTGGTGTGTTTGTGGCCTTGGGTAAAACAAACCATATTAATGATATGTTATATTATTTAATTTGGTTTTTTAATGCCTTATCAAGTACAGAATAGAAAATACAAAATAAATAGTAAATAAAAAATAATGATATGGGAGTTAGAGTCATCCTGGTGTGCAATAACATTAAGTGTGGCTGTAATTATGGTTTGGACTTTCCATGGTAAAAGCAGATTTTTTTCCCTCATAACTGGTTTTATATCCTTCTGGAACAAAGTAAAAAAATCTTCTGGCAGTTTTTTAATTGAGGTTTTGTAGCTTTAATGGTCTGATGCTGTAAAGAAGTCAACCCTTCTGCCAGTTTTTTAAGACCAGATAAGGCTTTGCCATCGTGTTGAATGTGTGTTTCTCTGTATACATGTATCCACACGCTCCTTTCTCTTTCTCTTTCCCTCTTTGTCTCTGGGAGAGGGAATAGGAGACCTTCAGAGCAAATATTATTAGAGGATTCAGAGATGTAAAAGAAGTTGTTCTCCCCTTGGTGTGTTTGGATTGTTTCTCTCTGTGGAGCTGGCTAGATGTACCTGTGGTATTATAAAAGTGAAGTGCTAAGAGAACATTTCTGGGAATGGGTTTACGCAGATGAGAGTTATGATGGAACCACTCCAGCCCCACAAATACCTGCAGTGCTGCACAGGCTCTGCTGCTGCCCCACTCTTGGCTTTTCCAAGCAAACCCTTTTCCCAGCTGGCAGGGAAATACCTGGGACTCTGCTCCGGAGCTGGGGCTTCACAGCCAGGAGCATGTTAGAAGTTAATACAAATTACATGAGCTTTACACCCAGAGCCCTGACTTGCCTTGGGTTACCATTTTGGCACAAAGGGTTCAGGGAACATCCAGCTTTGCAATGGATCCTCTCTGTCCGGTGTCCAGCTTTGCAGCACATCCCTCTATGTGGTGTGCTGTTCTCCAGGGAAAAACTGGCTTTCGGTGCCTTAAAGAAATAAGAAAGCTGTTAAAAACCCAAACAAACAAGCACTCAAAACAGTAAAAAAGCAGTAAATAAGGGGTAAAACCCCCCAGCTTGTAGGGGAACCCAGGGCTGTGGGTGGTGTGCCCTGTCTCTGGGTAGAATCAGGCAATAATGTGGCACAGTTAAAACTTGTTACCCAGTGTGGATGTCATGGGAGTATCACTGGACCAGTGCAACTCCACCATCTTCAGAGATGAGTTTGCATGGATGTGATAGGAGAATCCTGTATTATATCTCTCTTGGATTTTGGGTTTTTTAAATGTGTTAATATGTTCTTTTCCACTCAAATAAAAAATGCTTTAAGAATTGGGGGGGAAAAAAAAGAGCCCAGGTGCAGTAACAATAGCTGATCCCAAACAAACAGCAATTCACTCTTGCCACTCTGCAAAGATAAAGCCTGTCATGTACATTAGCAAAAGATAACTGACATTAACACAGTAGGCAAAGTGATTACGCACCACACTATTGACTCTGCGCGCTCATTACTGCTATTTGGTGGGTTGCTTAAGTGGGTACCTGAAGGTTAAGTAATAACTGTAGAAAGAATGAGAGGGAAGCAGAGAGAAAGAGAGAAAGGGAAAAGAAGAGAGAAAACATTGACACAAGGTTAAAATGGAGGAAAGTGGATAAGTGGGGGTGTGGATGTCTGAGGAGAAAGGTGAGGTGGCTGTGCCTCAGTAAGTGATATTTAAAGGCTGGTGGCTGAGTAAACAATGCATCCAGTTGTGTTTTCTTTGATATTTTTAAGTTTGTAAAATAATAGAAAGAAAACACAACTTTGGGGTAAACCCATGATCATGAAAAAGCCAAAAGAGGACCACAATCTAAATTTCCCAAGACGTGTTCTCCCTCCCCAGCTTTCAACAAAATCCGAGAGAGTGCAAGGTCAGGATATGGAGGTTTTTTTAAAAAACCAGCCGCCTTTTAACTCATCTGCATTTTTTTTCTCTGAGCCTTTGAAAATGCTTTGTTTATTTTCATACTCTGAGTGTGCACGGCCAGAGAATTCCTGAGCCTTCCTTGCACGGCTCAGCTCCAGCGCTGCGATGGGAGTCGATGGCATGTCTCTCACAGCCCGTGGTTACGGGCACTCGCAGGGCTTAGTTAAGCCATTGACAGCAACACTTTGGGGTGCTGGGCATCTTTCCTGTCTGTGTGGCCTGTGTAGCGTTCTGTGGGCATTGCTGCTTCACGGTGAAATAGGAACTGTGCTCAGGAATCGATGATTTATGCCGGCTTTTCCTCTGGAATGCATTTCTGATATTATAATATCATGCTGCAGAATCAAGTTTAATTTCAAATTGTATTAACCTATTTACGAAACATATCAAGGGGACATTTTTCAAGGGAATGGTTCTCTTCTTTATATAGATTGGGAAATAAAATACTTCTTTTAATATTGCGTTCTCCAGGCTCTAGGACTAACTATTTCTCTGGAATTAATATCTAAAAGGGAGTCATTGCAAATTTTATATTGACATGCAGAACCTAACATTATGGCTTTTTAGGGTGTTATATGCACAAAATATGTATGTGCATTCCAAACTAGCTAATAGTTTTGCAACTGGTGAACATAAATTTTAATATCTATACTTCCCAGCTTGTAGCAGTGTTGTCTGAAGTCTGGGATGACTGATGTTAATCTCCAACTTGTTTGTGGCTTTCCAAAAAATGAACTTGAAGTAGAATAAAATGTGGTGCAATTCCCATTCATATTTAAATTTATAATAAAAAGTGCAGTGTGGGATCTGTCCTATATAGTCCTGCTTAGCCTAACTTTAAAATGTAGCTGTGTTCTTGCATTGCAAAAGGAGGAATATGCACATATGTTAGCTGTTAAATACATTGCTGTTCTTAGGGACTTGCACTTAGATGCCTCCCATATCATAAATTCATCCTCTTTTGCCCTGAAGTTTGGAGGTTTCAAACATTAAGCAAAAACAAAGGAAAGGTGGAGGTGATGGTGCCATCTCAGTTTCTTCTCAGGGAGCAGCATTTGGGGAATTCTGTCTTATTAAGACACAAAGGAGAATTCTAGAATGTCATTTTTTACTCTTTCTCTGGAGTTATACTGAAATTACAAGCCTCGTAGCTGAGAATTTTATAGGTAATCCCTTTGAAGGCAGAGGATGAAAGCCTGGCTTCACTGAAGGAAAGAAGAATTTCTGCTGTTGATCTCAAGCTGGCTCTGAGTTGCTCCCTTGGTGTGTCCGGGGACTAAGTCGTTATGCAGTGAGTGCAGTGCTGCTTGGTGTATCCCAATCTGTGGCTTTTGTTAGGCTAAGGCACGTTTCATGGCAACATAATGATTTGGAGCCAAATTTCAGAGATGCTGAGCCCCCCTCCTTTCCCCCCGCCACTTGCATTCAGGTCAGCGAAGCCGAGAGTCGAACCCTTCCAAGCGAGCGGTGGATCCGACAGGAATGAGGCAACGGCTCGGGACTTGCAGGAGTTTACTGGGTGTCTCTCTTGCGCTGTAGTTTTAGCCATGAGCGCTGGATTTGTTTGAGAGCAAACAGAGACGCACTAATTGATGAGAGTGTTATGCAAATAAAAAAGAGAAATGGGATGGGTAAAATAAAGGAACTGTAAAACACTTTATTATGCCTGGAAAGCCAAGCTAATCCCAGAGGAATTCTGCTAGGATAAAATGTTAGCTGCTTGGACATTTTAAGCCTTTAAGAGTTGTCCTGGAATTTTCTTTTTCGTTTTCTTTTGTTACGTTGTTAGATCAGTCTACAGAAACGTGGCTCACATTCTCCTCCCTCCCTCCTTTTCTTCCCCCCTTGGCTGAAGGTAACTCAGCCCACGCTTGGCTTGCAGGGGAGATGAAATGGTTAAGCAGTTGAACCTCAGGTGCTTTGTTCTTGTGCTGGATGCCTGCTGCTGGGAGGCAGGCAGGAACTCCTCAGGAACGGCAGGGCTCCTGCCGGGAGCAGGGACTTTGCTTACCCTACAAGACCACAAAACGAGTGGCTGCAGTGGAGTGACCTGAGCATGCTGCAGAGCCCCAAGTGGGGCAGAAAGTGGGTCCATTAGCTCAACTCCTTTTTTGACCTTCTCTCTCGCTGTTTCCCCCACCTTTCACGGACTTTCTCCCTCTTTCACCTCAGATGGGTAGGCAGGCAGGCTGCTTTAATGAAAGCAATACTGTGTCAAGAGGGATTGCTGGCAGAACCCTTCCCAGCCAGTCTGACCTAGCACCTCAGCAATGTTCTTGGCTTTGGCCAGCAACAGCTTGAAAACCCAGGTCTGTTTCTGAATCCAGATGGTGGTGCGTTGCCATATGTCAACAACACATGTCATCCTGATTAAAATTTTAACCACATCCATTCTGCCATCCCCATAAACCATCATCGGCCCGCTGCGTGGCAAAGGCTCCTTCCACACTGATCCCGTTCCTCGAGCAGGAACGTGCTGTTGGCATCAGTGCAGGCGAAGCCATTGCCTCTGCAGTGGTATCTGCCTTCCCATCCAGCTCCATGCCTGCAAGCTCCACCTGTGAGGGTGCGTTGTCCTTATCAGCACTGCTGGAACAAGGTCTTTGCTTCAACTGACTCCGGAGTCAGGCTTTAAGTGTTGGAACAGAAAAGAGAAAAAAAAATCCCCCCCAACCCCAACTTATTTAATCACTTGTCAGGGCCCGTTGGGTTGTCTGTTAGGAAGTGGCCTGCCCAGCCTTGGAAAGAGAGATAACGTATTCCTGTTGAAACACAACCTTGTCAGGTTGCCACTGAATGGCATTTTGAAGTTGCCGATGTGTGGAAGACCAGCCCGGGCTGTTCTGTACCTGGGGTGAATGCAGCTCCCTTTACCTTTGTTTCTGAGCTCTGAGGTGCAGCCCTTTCCCTAAGCCATGAGCACAAATTCCAGCAGTTCCTGGTGCAGGGAAGCATCCTCCAAGGGGTTTGCATAGAAAAGCTCCTGTGGTTTTCCATTTGTTCAAAGAAATGGTGCCAGTGCGCAGCAGGGAAAGGGTGTGCTACTAAATTCAGACCTAGGGTCTCGCTCCAGTCAGTCTTTTGGAGACTGGGTTAATTTGTGAAGTGGAAGTGGTTTCCCGAGCTGTGCCTCTCAGTTCTTTCATATTTCAGCTCAGTTTCTGCAGCAGCTTCCCCTCTGCCCGTAGGTAATGCTCACAGAACATTTATCCCTTTGGCTAATTTCATTCCAGTATGACAGACAGATAAAAGCTCTCAAAGACACCAAGTTTCTACTTTTTTTTTCTTTTTTTATGAAAATGGTGGTTGAGCAGGAAAGAGACACCCCCATCCACATCCTCCCAGGAGGAATGTCAGCAGGGTGAGCCTGTCTGTCCGATGCGTCCGTCAGCAGACGCAGAGCTTGGAAGCAGCCACACGCAAGCTGCTTCTCGCTCTTCCAGATGTGAGGGCCGGAGGTCGGGAAGGGAGGAATCGCAGGGAAAGGGAAGATGAATCATAAAGTGGTTGGGGGAGAAGCGCAGGATGTTGTCCTGGGAGGAATGAAGACATGCAATGCGAATCCTCAGGAAACAAGGCTTTGTTTTCTCTGATGGTTGTATGGAACAACTTGTCTTTCTGAGAAGAAGAGGGGTGACAGAGCAGGGGAAAGAAGCTGAAATGGCTTCTGGTTGTTAAATATTTTCTTTTATTTATGTATATTTCCCCCCCCCCCCCCCCCCCCCCCCCCTTTGGAGTATGGTTAATCTTACAACCACGTCTCTTCTGGTAGGGCATAAACTGGTATTAAAATGCCTGGTCCAGAGCTTGTGGAAATTGGGAAAACTGGTGGTAGACATTACTTCTCTGTATCTGAATTTGTTTATGGTCTGGAAGAGTTGTTTTAAAAACTGGGTTGCTCCAGTCCCCAAGGGGAATCTGGGATGTTCCCCATCTAAACATAGATATGGCTTGTGTGAGTAATCTCCTAAATCACTGCAACTTAGTAAAGGGAGTATTATGAATCTTGGAAGAGTGAACCTTCTAATTTCCTTTGGAGGAAAAAAGATGTTTTGGAAGCCAAGGGTGGTGAAATGTTGATCTGCTCTAAGGTCTGCGACCATGTGAAGCATTCACTTCAAATCCTGGGTCTCTCTATCACAGAAACAGGGGTATCTCTGCTCCAAAGAGAAGCCTAAAGGCAACACTTGGACTGGAGATAGGATTTTAGGCAAGAACTTGTAAGGAATTAACTCAGTCCCCTAACTACTACAGCCAGTTTAATTGCATTTCTAGAGCGATACCTCCAATGGCATCTTCAGGTTCACATTACAAGTCATAGAGATACAAAATATGGAACTGATGAGGTACCCAAAAAAAAAAAAGAAACAGAGACAACTTCTCCAATACATTGTGCACAACTGCCTGCCCTAGGAAAGGGATTTATTTGGATCCTGTTTTTCTGGGCAGACACATCTTTTCAAGACAATGCCAAGAGTGTGCTTTCGGTTCTCTTTCAGTGACCGAGTGCCGGTGGGTATGTGCCAGTGGAGAGGGATGCTATTTATAAAGCCGGGTTTTATTTAGTATATATTTGCACCAGCTATTGAGTTGGATTCCTGGCTAGCGTAACACAAGACAGCTCCGTTGGCTCCTGTGATTTCCATAGTTCAGAGTCTGGCATATGTTTTCCTTGCAATGTATATTGACTGCCCGGCCTGTTAAAACTCTCTCCGCTAAACCTACGCTGTTGTGTAATACACTGTTGACTTTTTGCAGGGCTGCTATGAATAGCTGGAGGAAATGAAGTAGCTGTGAGGATGACTTTTCCTACACTATATAAAGTCTGCTCGAGGCTGATACAAAATGTAAATGTCCTTGGTAAAGTTAGATGTGGAGCCTACGTCTAGTGGAGAAATCACAGAATGGTTTGGGTTGGAAAGGGACCTTAAAGACCACCTCGTTCCACCCCCAGCCATGGGCAGGGACACCTTCCACTAGACCAGGTTGCTCCAAGCCCCATCCAGCCTGGCCTTGAACATTTTCAGGGATGGGGCAACCTGTGCCAGGGCCTCACCACCCTCTGAGAAGTCAACTTTGATGAAGTCCAGTCCCACATTTGCCTCTGACCTTCTCGGGGATTTGGGGACCTGTCTGTGTTTCAGTTTCCTCTTCCATGAAATGGCAATAATGTGTGAGGATTAATTAGTCAGTGGATGGCAAATCCTGGATTTTGCAAATGCTGGCAGTACTGTTTCAAAAACTTCCTTTTCTGGGTTAAAAGGAAACAAGCCTAAGGATTATTGAAGTCTTAAGCAACATTGTTGAATGTTTTTTTTCAGTGACGCAAATACAGATCTCAATTTTAAAAAGATCAGAATAGACATCGATGGTAAATAAAATCACTGGCCAATAACTTGCAGAGATTAAAACAAATTTGATTAAGCATTAACTGTGGAGAAACTTTCTTAGAGACAAGTAGGGACTGCAGCCCTGGATTTACAGCTCCATTCCTGCATTTCCAATATTGCATGTGTTCACCACCCACTGAATAGATGCTGCTGGGGGGGATCCCTTTGGTGCAGAGAGTTTGGGTGCTGTGCAGTCATAGTGAGCTCAGGTGGGATCTTCTTTGAGTCCCAGACCAGGACACTTGGGTACATGCTGGGGCAGGGGCTCAGCCTGGAGAAGAGGAGGCTCAGGGGGGACCTCCTCGTTCTCCACAACTCCTTGAGAGGAGGGGATTGGGCTCTCCTCCCATGGAACAAGGGACAGGACAAGATGAAATGGCCCCAAGTTGCACAGGGGAGGTTTAGATTGGAGATGAGGGAAAATTTCTTCACAGGAAGAGTTGCTGGGCATTGGAACAGGCTGCCAGGGCAGTGGTGAAGTCACCAACCCTGGAGGGATTTAAAAGATGTGTGGATCTTTTTTTAGGTGTTTAGAGATATGGTTTAGTGATGGGATTGGCAATGCTGGATTAGTGGTTGGACTCAATGACCTTAGAGAGTTTTTCCAACCTTGGCTTGAAGGAAAGGCCACCCAATCCTCCAGCCAACCCTTATGCACTCATTTGTTGCGTGTGTGCAGCAATAGATTAAAAATCAAATTATTTATACCCCCTGCTTGCACTGGACTATTGCATTTTCAGTCCTGACATCAGGCTTTGGGAGCCCACCTCTGAAACTCCTGCCTTCTTGAAGGCTTTCGGCTCATTTCTTCTTGTTTTCTCAACGAAGATACTTGTGGTTTCATTCTTACTAGGTTGTTTTCTTTAATTTAATGAGAATTATCCTCCAGGTCTGAAAGGTAGATCTTTTGGTTTTGTCAGTTAGGTGTTCAGTCACAACAAGTCATGTGGGAGTGTTTTTCATCAGTGGAGGGAGATGGATGCAGCTGGAGAAGACAGCTCCAACATGTTTGGGATGGGAAGGCTGCTGGGCTGCTCATTCTCCACTGGTGTCCTGGGAAAGCTTGGATAACTGGGTTTGACATACGAAAAGCTTGGTCAGGGACATCAGCACAGGCAGCAGAGGAGGCAGAGCTGTTGTGCTTATCATACCTGCAGGTTATGAAATGAAGGAGTTAAGTTTCCCAACCTGACACAGGAGTAGCACCCTGTTATTTGCTTAACAAAGATTTTTGTGTCTTCGTCTCTCCAACCCAGTGTGTTTTAAATTCACTGCAAATAATTCTTTCAGCTGTTTCCTAGACATCCTGTCACGCAAATGGATAAAACAATATAGCCAGCTCAGTGGAAAAAACAATAAATTATACAATAAAAACGTATACAGTGTACTCTTTCTGTTAGGGCCTGACTCGTCGCTGCATTACTCCAGGTTTACACCATCAAAAGTTGACTTTTATGGTCAAATAGTGGAAGGAGACAGTGGCACATCAGGCTGGTAGCAGTGGGAATATGCCGAAGTTTTAAAAATTATCAAGAACAAAATAGCCATGAAATCCTGCATATGTAGTTCATTACTTTCTGGTAATGGTGACTCTGGTAGTGTTAACATTTAGGAAAATATTTCTTCTTAGAACATTTTCATATGCATATTTAAAAACTGGAAATCCACTGTTTGCACAAGAATGCCATTAGCGTCATAAATCAAATTGCACTGTTAAAGAATATACTAAAAAATTGAGAAATTAAGAGAAACGCTCTGTTTTTTAATCAGTAAGCCAAGGTGAAATATATATATTTAATATAAATTACTGCTTCTGCAAGCAGTAAGCAGTACGTACCTCCTTACGGGCGACGGATTTGGGTGCCCTCGTTTTCTGTCTGAAGGTACTTGCCTCTCTCCCCTGATTGCATTTGGTATTGAGACTCCTAAAAGCA
Source organism: Corvus hawaiiensis (assembly GCF_020740725.1). NCBI lineage: Eukaryota > Metazoa > Chordata > Aves > Passeriformes > Corvidae > Corvus > Corvus hawaiiensis. The sequence continues at coordinate 30,510,136 of NC_063221.1, forward strand.
GGCATGAGGCCAGGCACCCAGTGGAGCTCCAAGGAGAGGATAATTTAAGTAAGATGAAATCCTGACAATTTTTACAGAGAGTGAAAGTCAAATGTACAAATTACCTGGGAATGCTGGAAGTTGATGGTTTCCCCATGGAATAAGGCTCCTGGAGCAGGGAGGTGCACCTGGGGACTGTATCAGGTTAGCATCTGGCAGGTCATGATTTACAGAACCCAAGAGCGGGGCACGCAACACGGTGCTTTCAAAGATCTTTGTGCTGGTTCCAGTTTAATTTCCTCCCATCCCTGCGTACAAACACAGAGCCCCTTTCCCATCTGATCTCTATATAAAGGACGGGGAATGATGTGTGTGAGGAAGCCGAGGAGGATGCCGCAGGGCCAGCCCAGCAGCCATAAGTAGGTGTTGCAGCGTGCCCCCAAGGCATTTCTCCAGGCTGTTACAGGGACCTTCTGGGAGCTGGTGGCAGAAGTGGCTTTCCAGGCTGAGCTGGGACTCAGTCTGTGCAGAAACAACCCACAAGGTACTGGGCTGTGCTAATTATGGAGGTGAATATGGGTTGTGCAACCTCTCCAACAGGCTCAGGTCTCCGAATATCCAAATTTGTTCCATAGGAACCCTGGAGCAGCCACCGAGCATTCGGTGTCAATCTGCTTGTGTTTAAGCGCGAGGAGTGGGGGATTGGTGGCCCGGCGCCAGACCTGGGCTGCCAGAAGAGCTCAGAAGTTTCCTGATCCCGCTCCCCACCTCCCGTCTCCGAAGGGAGCTGCCGCCTCTTTCCCATGACAGCTTTGTCACCCGTCCAAAACACAGGCATTTGTCAGGATGTTCTCTCCTTTCCTGTGATGGAAGAGGCTCAGTTTCTGCCTTGTGGCAGGGAAGGAGTTGAGCTTTTGTGATCTTCCCATGCAGGGGCCAGTTATTTTAGGGAATGGGCAGCAGCAGCACCATGCTCAGGACCGGGGCAGCAGCGTGTGCAGGTTCCTGGATGGAGCTGGGCTGATCCACACACGAGTGCCAGGCCAGCATCCTGCAGCAGTGCAGAGGAGAGGGCCTTCGTCCCAGCCACTTGGCTCCCCAAGAGCTGATGTGTTTGTAAATATCCACTTCACCATTTTTGCGCACAACACAGGATGGTTTTCAGTGTGTTGTTAAAGTCAGCATTTAATCTCCAAACCCCGGCTGCACTTTTACTCCACTCCACACATGCCATTTTAACATCAACCCACACGGATTCTCACAGGATCAGGAGAACCACTGCTTTTACTATGTAAAATAGACACGTATGGTTGCATTAGAATAAACACAAAATAGCAAGGAAGAAAAGTGTTTAATTTGCAGCCCAAAGATCCTAGAAATTTGTTTAAGGATAATCTCAGTGCGTGAGTGGGTATCCCTTGCTCACACCAGGACCAAATAACAGCCCAAGCTCACAGTGCACAGTCGGGCCCTCATTTACCAAATTATATCATTCTCACTAATGTTCCCTGGGTCAGTGGGTGAGGCAGCTGTGGGTTAGGACACTACAAATCTGACAAGAATTAATGCATTAGTAATTCTTTTTAAGCCCGTAATGTATCCACAGCTTCCAGGGGAGGTATTTTCAGATAAGAAATGTAGAAGTCGGTTGTTATATTAAGCTGCCTCTCATTAATGGGAGCCTTTCCTACCGTCGTTTCCGATTGCATTAGCGGCAAATTCTGCTCTTTCAAAGATTAATGGCCTGAGTGGAATCTATAGCGGAAGCAGGGCTGGGGACACCAGTGAGTTGGCTTTAGATCATGCCTTCGCCACAGACAGCCTGGCCAAGTTGCTCAGGGAGGATCTTGGTACTTGGAGCTGTGTTATGAATCACAGATGTGTGCAGTGGGCTCTGGGTGCTTGGGAAGCCCCTCTCACAGCCACTGGAGCTGAGTCTGATCCCAAACATCCATGCCTCAGTTTCCCTCCCTGCAAACTGTGAGGAAATTATAACAGCAGCCTCCTGCAGAGGGATCCTGAGGAGTTATGGTAATTTCTGCAGTGAGTTGTCCAGGTTTGATACTGATTTTGTTGGTAGGAGTGATTCACTGGCACAGGTTGGCCAAAGAAGCTGTGGCTGCATCGTCCCTGACAGTGCTCAAGGCCAAGTTGGACAGGGCTTGGAGCAACCTGCGATAGTGGAAGGTGTTCCTGCCCATGGCAAGGGTTGGAACTAGGTGGTCTTTAAGGTCTCTTCCAACCCAAACCATTCTGGAATTCTGATTCTTTAGCTCTGAGCTAACTGGTGTCCCAGGACTTACAGATCCATATGTTCTAGGGAAGGATAAGCACATGGCTATAGCAGGGAGACTCCTTCGAGATTTTAAATTATTCACTGGCTGCAGAGATATTCATGATTCAAAACAATGTGCTTCAGTTGACTGATGAATATTGTCTCCCAAAAAGCCATTGAATACCAAGTATACTTTTCAAACAGGATATGGAAAACTATCTGTATGCAGGCAGTCCTGCAAATTTGTTGTAAACAAATTTATTCTCCTATAGCACACTTACGCTGTAAGTCAAGGCACTGTCATGTGGAAGGTGTCTCGGCAAAGATGCATTTGCCAGCTCTTGTTCCAGGCTGCAGAAGGGCTCTTCAGGTGTTCCCAGATGGTAGTCTCACGAATCCCTCTTCAATTAAGTGAAATTTTTGCTGCACTGACTTGCTAGTACATCTTGCTTAGCTGTCCCTTTTATTCAGAGTCACTATCTGCTTTTGGAGGTTCCCTCTTTTCTTCCCCGTCCATCACAACATTCTTTTCTTATATATGTTCAGTAATAAAAAGCCTTTTCAACACTCCCACCCCCAAATCATTAAGCTAAGGACTGTCATTAGAAAGGTATGTGGAGCAGAGCAGAGGAAGTAACAATGCCACACATTTCTTGTTGAGTTTTAGGTTCAGTCCTGCCTCATCACCTTCTTGCATGTCCAATGTGTTTTTAACACTGAATTTTCTGAGGTTGTGGCCTTTGTTAGTGTCCTTGCAGCAGGGATGGGGCTGCAGCCAGTGCTCAAGCTCCTCTACAAGGGCTCTGAAGAAACCTTCATGTTAAACAAAATTAGTTTTGCCTGGTTGTTGTCCCCTTTACCCCTTTGCCCTTTACACCTTTTGGTGGTGTAAGAGGGCAGTAACCTGGCTGAAAAGGGGCTTTGTAACTCCAGTTGCATAATACATGAAGGACAAGCAGGGTTTGGTGGTAGGAGTGAGTTCAGCCATTGCTCTGTGGTTACAGTCATGTTCTCTCCTCGTGCTGGAGCCCACACCAAGCTCTGCCACGCTCCTCCCGGTCTCTTCCTTTGCCTTCCCTTTCCTCCTAATAAACTTAATTAATGTTCTGCTACTGTGCTCTCTGCCGGGCTCCACGGAGCAGAACCTCCTCCCGATGGGACGTGGCCTGGCAAGCACCGCTGTCCCAGGGAACTTTGGACTTGTGACACAGCCAGACGTGGGGCCAGCAATGGCCCAGCCATAGAGAACTTTGTGCAAGATGAGGATGAGTTTGTAACAAGGCTGCTCTGTGGGCTGCCAACGCTTCCCAAGGGCTGGTTTGGCAGCCTGGCCGTGCCAGGACCCTGGGACCTTCCCGCCGTGCCCACTGTCCCCCAGCCAGCGGAGGAGGTGGTGGCCGTATGCCACGCAGGGATTCCCTTTCCTCAGGGCTGCCAGGTTAGAGCAGCTTAGTTCCACTGAAGCAGAAAGTAGCAGCACTACGGCGAAAAACTGGGGCCTTTCAGTGTGTAAATAACTAACGCCGCATGTGGGTTTGATTTTCAGCACAGAGGTTTGGCGTGGGGTGTTTTTTCACTCACTCCTCCACACCCAGGGCTGATCTGCAGCCGCTGCAGAGAAGCTCGCCCGGGTCCGAGGCTGCCCCTCCACTGGCGAGACGAAATATTTTCACGCTTTTATCTTTGCAAATTAAATGAGTTACTATGGGATTAAAAAAAGCGCTTGTTTATATTGTTGTCCTCCTCTAGGGTAACCGTCTACAAATTGATCTAAAAAGATTGTATTTGCTTCAGGGAAAAAAAAAGAAAATTGTATTAAGCTGCAATCGCACTAATTATTGACGGGGGGGAGCTGAGCTCTGGGTATCACGGAGATTATAATAATTATATGGAGCTGGGCTTTAAAAAGCAGCGTCCTACGTGGCTCTGAGCATTGAATTAAACTGGAAGTTTTCTAGCAGACATCTCAGTTGCCAGTAGTAAGGTCTGGGTGAAGAATAAACAATAAACCACCGTAATCAAAGATAAAAAAGATAAATCCAAAGGAGAAGGAGAGTGAGCATGATCTTTCAAATCAGCATTTAAACTGAACCACGACTGCAGCAGAAACTTTAGTTCAAGTAAGAACATTCTGTATGACTTCTAAATTTGTCATTTTGTGTACAGCATTTGTGTACTGGCAAAAGGCTTAGTGTTAAAGGCATTTCTGTCAAAACAACCCGTTGCTTTGGGGGACCTAGTATGAACTTTATTGGCAAAAGCATTTTTTATTTGTATAAGGTACAGTTACAGTAGAGGAGTTTGCCAGCAGAGCCGTACGAGGAATTTCTTTGCCAGGCTGACCTAGCCCAGAGACTTGTTCAAAGTAATCGGTTGTACGTCGGCTTCGCTTTGCTCTTGCTAACAGCAGAGCTCCTTGTGCTCACCGGGAGCATGGGGCTTGCACTGATTATTATACTTAAACCGTGCAGAGGTGGCCATGCCAAAGATTTGGGTTGTGATCCTGTGCTCTGGCTCGTGGAGGCAGCCAAAGGCTCCTGCCCTCTTTGCCAGGGCACTATCGTGTGCCTGAGTGATGATGAGCTGGGGCTCTGCCACTGGGACCAGTCCCACGACCACACAGCAGCCTGCCCTGCAGGGTGCTGCAGCCAGGGCTGGCACTGGGATGAGAACAGCAAGGACACAACGTGGCAAAACTGGAAAGTAGCAATATTTTTAATAAAAGAAGAAAAAAAGAGTAGTTTAAGGTAGCAGTGATTGTTTAAGAACGTAGCTAGGACAAAGATCATACATAGAGGCATCGCTGAACTGACTGCATAATGGGAAAAATGAGATAATCTTCCAGGGACACAAACTCAATTAAAACAGATCTTTATATAACTCACTTCAGCCATTAAAACTTAGCCAACTATCTCACTTTTTAATGCGGAACAGTGTTGCACATCCGTCGCATTCAAACGTGCAAGCAATGTTTTCACCGATATGGTTAAGTAACCCAATACTTTGTATAGCTGAAAGATCAGTGGAACAAAGTATCCATCTAATTAAATCTAATCAGTCAGTGCACAAGCTTACATTGTGGTCATCGCCTTGGTATGTACGGGAGGGTTTGAAGCAGTGAAGCGAGGGGCATGGGATTGAATAAGTGTTAGATGATGAAAGGCAAGGGTTAAAAACTTTCAAACTACAATGTTAACATTTCTTCCCTGTCATCAGCTATCTGATATTTCGGTATTTCAGGGATGGGGGGGGGGGGGGGGGGGGGGGGAGAGAAAAGAAAAGACGAGAAGAAAGAACAAACTAAGTATGCGTGGCATCTCGATCCTGGGTAGAGTTCCTTGCAAGCTGCAGAGCTCAGAGTTAGTCTGTACACAAAATCAGTTGCATCCTCTCATTTGCAATTGTGGCTTCCCCACAGTGTAATGATAGTGTTGTTTTAGTGATGGAAAGCAACACTTTTCTAACTTTTCAGACTTCTAGTGGCAGACTCTGGATGTCTCCAGCAGGAAGGTGGTCAGCTCTTTGCAAGACAGTTTTATGGAAAAAAAGGGTGAAGTTGGGTGTAGGAGCTGCAGCATACATAGCTGCGTCTGATGTGAATAATAACTACTGCTCACTTCATCCCTTAGATCCAGATAAGCCCTGCTCGCCGCAGAATAACAACAGGCCTTTACTCATAATCTTCCTAAATGTCTTTTGGTTTTTGAGGCTGCTGCTAAAAACTCACCCAGGGCTCCAGCAACACGAGGACAGGCCAAGCCAAGGGTGACTTTCAGCTCTTACGCAAGTGGGAAAAAACGGCGCTTTGGGGCAGACTTTGGCCGTGAACTTGTTGCTCATATGAACTCTGACCATGTGGCCAAAACAAACCTGAATAATGTTCCAGAGGTTGGAGCAGGTTCTCGGGGCCGATCGATGCGGGTCTGCAGAGATTAACAGCGCCGTGCTGGTGATTGATGCTGTGGGGGGCTTGGCCCCTCGTCACGTCTCCACTGGAATCCCAGGGAGCCTCCCCACCATCGCCTCCCTGCAAATCTCTTTCATTAACTTCTTCCCTTCTCGGCTCCACGTTAAATGAGCCGGGGCAGCCTAATCCATGGTGTGGCTGAGGGCTGTGCTGGGGATGTTGCAAGGCTTCTTTTTGCTCCATGTCATCAGTGCTGTTTGCTTTTGTCCCTTCCTGGGTCATCCTGCTCCAGACAGGTAAATAGAAACATGGGACTGTTCCAATTCTATGGGTCCAAAAGGAACGGTGTGTGTTTAGTCCTGTCTTTATCATCCTACCTGTGCTGGAGATGTTTTCCTTACTGCTGGGTAAACCCAGATGTACACCATCTGCTTGTCTTATGATCTTTGACATGATTGCCACCAAAAATACCCAGTGATTGCATACTTTTCGACTGACTGGTATAAAAGGAGAAGATGTTAATAATCAAGCGAATAATATTTGCTATTTTGGGGCCTCCTGAAATTCTTGGGAGATATATTTTGAAAGTAGAAGCTAAACATTGTGTGTGCATAAGCCTTTGCATATATCTCTTCCCTTAGCCATATGTTTGAATACACACAGTTTTACATGAAATATAGCAGAGTCTATTTTAGGTGTGTTTGAAAAAGTCAATAGCCTTAGATTGGCTGCCACAGCCTGCTCTTGTCAGCCGTTTTGGTTCTGACTTTCTGTGAAGTCGCAGGGTCTTGAGACCAAATATCTGAAATGCGTCTTGTACCACTTGGGTAAAAAGTAAAAATATCCTTCTCGGTACACTTTTGAGCAAAATACTTCATCCATTACCCTTTGGAGAGAGCTTGCCTCTGCAAGGCTGGAGCGCCTGTTGCCAGCACGGAGATCAATGGGAACCCAGTCCCTCAGCATCTTGCCAGAGCCCCACTCCAGATGTCCGATAAAACTCCACGGGGCTCGTGCTTTGAAAAGAGCGTGGGCTCTGTGAATCGCTGTTGCAGTAATAAAATTGCACCTATTCCAGATCTTGTCTTCTCTGTCCAATTAGAAGAGCATGTTTTCTGCTTAGAGTTTGTAGAAGTTGGCTGACCAGCTGGGTTTCATTCCTTTCTCCTTTTTTATTTTTTTCCTTCTTTTTATTCGTTATTTTTTTCCCTTTTTTTAATATATAACATTCGAATCAATGTTCAGTGCCATTCCCTTTGATAGTTCATATGCTGGTTTATGAGCATGGCAAAACCAAAAAAGGTCAGATAAAGGTTAAGAAAGACAGTTATCAGGCCTGTATAACTGAGGTATTTTTAAGGCTCTGCTAATTGGCAGCGCAGTTAAAGCATCATTCATAAAATAGTGTGCATTAAAATGACCATAGCCATTTTAAGGAGTATGGAGATTATTCCTTTGCCAAAAGGATTAACTCCACCTTCTCATCACTGCCTTTATACTGGGGTGTTTTTCCATGGGAGAGAATAATTTTGGGCATTTTGCCTACAGTATCCAGGCTTAGACCCCTCGCTATTTAACTGTTACAGCTGGCAAAATCTGGGACTGAAAATGTAGCCATATAACATGGCAACAGCCAGAACAATAAGACAGGCAAATCTTTTAAATCTGTATTTTATAAAACATCTGTTAAAGAATATTAAGTCAGAAGTTCTGTTCACATATTTGCTGTGTTTTACTTATTAAACTCAAAACATTACAGCTTGCCTTATTTTTCTTAATAGAATTACTAGCCAGGCTTAGGAGAAAGATTGGAAAAAAAATTATGCTGTTTTTTTAGCCTCCTCTGAAGCCTCTGGAGTAATGACCCAGGCATTCTGGCCCGAAACCCTGGCAGATTTTACAAGGGCTGCTGGTTACATTCACCTGGTTTGGAGGGAACCGTAACAGATTTTTCTCCTGATGTGTTTGCCCGCGTGCTGAAACGCTGCCATAACCCGTCCTCGTTCTGTGGCCAGCCCGCACGGCAGCCGGCACTCATTTGTCTTTTGTCTTTCAGCCATCCCTCATTCTGGGTCAGCAAATTCTGGTTTTCCTGAGAACTGGAGTGTCCAAATCAACATCTCAAACCCAAACTAAAACATCTGCCGGGTTTCATGTGCTGGCTCAACTGGCAGGAACTATAAAACCGGGCGAGGACAGTCCCAACTTAACCCAAATTTTCCAAAATGTTTACAGTGTGGTGGGTCAAACCACAAGAAACACAGACTCCAAAGTGGTTCTTCCAGGTACATTCCTTACCAACCACAGCCATTATGGGAAATACTGGTGATACTCACCCTGAGGGAGCCTCTTAGGATCTCAGCTGTGAGTCCCAACAGAGCAGCGGGGTCAGAAAAGCCCCCACGCCATCATTTGGTGTGTGGGGACGTGCCCTCAGGCCACACACTGGGAAACAGGGCAGCATTCATGGGACTCCAGGCTCAGGCTCACTCCCTAGCCCAAGCTGTTGGATGCTGGGCTGATGGATACCATGCAAATTCATACAGCTGATGGATATAAAAATGGATTATCTGAAAAAGCCTGTTGTTAACTTTTCCAGCACTAGTGTATACTAATGACTGGAGTGGCAGGGCACACAAATGCTTAGAATGTTTAAGGTACGCATATATCTTGTGTCTTGCCACCTTTCCCTGTAAGCTGACAGCTTACAAATGTCTTATTGAACTGGATTCCTTAAAATGGAGCAGATACTCCTGGGGAAAAATTTTCTATATTTTATCAGCCTTGCAAAAAAAAAAAAGGCTGTAGGCACTTGTGACTGCTGGTAGAGTCATATTTTAAATATATATTTTATGTAAGAATTTTGCAGTCATATTACTCCATCTGAGGAGTATATGTATTTATTTTTACCTGGGCACACCAAAGAGTGACTAGCTGTTTTATTCTGAAGCATTTAAACTCAATAACTACATATATAGACTTTACTAGATGCTTTACTAATTTATTGTGGCAATGTGGTATTTAGACCACTGTTTAAGTGAAGTTTGCCAGTACAGTTAAAAGAAATTAGAGACACCATCATTGCTAAATCACTTTACCATTCAAAGAAGAACTGTAAACATATGCATTCATTTAATTATAATAGTACCAATTATAAGAGAAATTGTAATGTCGAGAGTAGTAGCTTTTATGTGATCATAATAATGGCATATATTTATCTTGGTTTGGCAAGTTAGGTCTTTCTTTAATAGTTGGCTTTGCTTAAATAGAATGTGGTTTGTTAAAACCCACACTAACCCCCACACCCTTCCATTTGTTATTGCCCAAATAATGAACAATAATCATGTGGTATAAATGATTAATGTATACATGGCTTAGCAAGTATCTTTGAGGTTTAGAAAGTGTTTTTATTTTCATTCTTGTGCCGGACCAAGCTATGGCCCAATTACATGTTATTCTTTGGTATTGGATAGGAAATCTTTTTGCTTTGGAAGAAGTGATAGGAACTTGAAGCCCGCCCGAGTCCGCTCTCTTTGAAGTCGATCGTAATTCCAGCGCCAGCCTCCGGAGAAGAGAGCCCATTGTTTCTGGGGCAGTTTGCTTTGTGCATGTTATCTGCTAAATCACAATTTAATGTCACATGTAGGAGAGCCAGAGCCCTGCATTCCGTTCCTGAGCAATTAATAGGGTCCATGCAAGGAACATCCCACTGAGGTAGATGTAAGGAGTCTTCCAATTATCGTCTCCAGATAAAATAACCTCACTCGGCAGTGCACACGGCAGCGCCTTTTAACGCGCGCCTGCAACTCCCAGCCCGAAGTTTAGCAAGTTCTGTGTCTCGCTTTTATTTACATCTGATTTCTTTGGAGCCTAATCAGTCCCAGTGATAAAAAAAACAAACAAACTCTTCCCTTTCAAGATTAATTTTTAAAGTGTCAGCCATACATGACTATTTTCAACAAGATTACCCCACGCAAATGAAGGGGGCTTTATCTTGGGCGCCGCAGCAAGCGGCACAATGTTGTCACCGCGCTGCAGACAATGCCACCCATTTATAAGAGGATTCAAAGAGTTAAAAAAAACGCATTACTTGAAACTTGATATAAAACCTGTGGCCAAAGCAGGCTATGGGCTGGAGCACTTGATTATTCTTTTATCAATAAATAAGAGTGGCATACAGTTAATTTCAGCACTGTAATTGAGCGGTGCATTCTGGGAGGCTGCAAAGCACTGTAAGATGAGGAAATGTTTTAGAGACTAATCATGAGAAGAAAGGAGCCTTTCATAGCCCTTATGATGCTGTTGTCAGAGCTAAAGGCAGATAATGATTCAGTAATAATGGCACATTGTGAATATTTAAGCTGAAAAGATTGGGACAAAATGAGCAGACATTGTTGGTTTGCTAAACTGAACAGTTGGTCTTTGGGCTCCAAAACTATCTACAACTCAAATTTGGGGCTCAGAAGTTGCAAAATGAAAAAAGAAAGATGTTTCCAGGACGCTGGCCTGGCACAGGGGTTGTGTGTTGAGCCTGCATGGGGCCTCTTCGCTTACTTTGGAAATCTGAAATTGATAGTCGAAGAGGTTTTTTCATGACTCTCTGAACTGACAAAGTACAATACACTGCAGACTGTGTAAATCTCCCTCCATTTAGGTGCCAGAAGAAATCACTTCAGAAGAAAACCAGTTTTAGTAATGACCTAAAATATTAAATATAGAATGGAGAGTGTCATATTGCAAATAAGTCGACTCATTTGCATTTTGTCTCCGGGGCATTGGTAGCACTATAAAGAGACATGCAGCTGAATTTATGTACATTGTCTTTTTTCCTCATTACTACATTCTGGATCTGTTAGTTGTCTTTCTTTAAACATCTGTTAAATGCAGTTTCATGAAGCCGTACGTTCCCATATGTTTGGGAACGGTATCAAAGCGTCGAGCTTTTGGCCTCCTTTACAACCTTTTGTCTCACAGAAAAAGGTGGATGAGCTCCGGGGCCAGATTCTGCCGAAGCCCAGGGCCAGAAGCACTGTTGCTTTCTCTAGGAGCCAGATAAGTTTTCTTAAAATGTAAAAACCAGCACAGATAGGGACAAAGAACATTTCAGCCCTGGACCCTGGAATCAATACTTTAAAAATTTTTAATTTTTTTTTTTTTTTTTTTATATAAAGTGAAAATTTAAAAAGAAAACCTGCCAAACCCAAAACTTCTGAGGCTCTTAGGACAACTTTTAGTCTTCATAATTTTCTACATGTTAAATCTCAGAGAATTCTGAAAGTTTGCCTGTGCAAGGACCGGCAGGAGAAACCATCTCCTGCACTTTTACAGGCACAGTAAGCCCTAATTTATTATTATCTTTACAATGACATAAACTATTCCAGCCCTAGTATTTCTTTTCCAGAAACGCTTTTCATGTGTACTTTCACACAAAGAAGAAGAAACAAACTCCTGCATCTATACATCTGTTCTTCCTTGAGGAAAAGCAATTACTTACAATAAACAGCTTCAAAACTTTAATCAAAATACAGTTAGAAAAAGTTTATCTTTTTGCAAAATTCTTTTTAAAAACAAGCTCCGTGTTTATAGTAACACTCATTTTTATCCATATGCTTTGAATCTGTGTATTTACTTAGCTAGGGAATATTTTTAACATTCCCCCCCCCCCCCCCCCCCCCCCCCCCCGCCCAAGTCTTCATTTTATTGAAAAGTTTCTTACAAAGTCATTTATCTATTAAGAAAAATTTAAAATCCCAGGACCAGGTCCTCCTCTGGGGAAAAGAAGCATTGCTGCAAGAGTCCACAGGCGCTGCAGTTGTCTGCAATAAAAAGAGAAACCCAGTTTCTTCATGGTTTCCAGGGCCCCAGTCCTGCATACTTATGCACTTACTTCATTTAACTACTGGAAATGAGATCACCCGCAGCTCTGGTGTGAGCCTCTGCCTCGCGGGGAAAGGCCGCACGGGGGGATCGCTCCCGCTACCAAAACAAGGTCCGGCAGACCCTGCCCAAGCCTCTGGCGCCCTTTGCCAGGCAGACAAACCCTGCCAGGTAGACAAGCCCTCGGTGGCCTGGTTTTGCAGCGCTGTGCCGGCAGCTCGCGGGCTTGGCGCGAGGCGTACGAGCATATTGGTGTTTCTGGAGCAGGGACCAAGGTGTGGGTCAGCTCAGAGCGACCCGAGCTAATCTTTCATTTGGACTTGCATGATGTTACCCCTTCCCCATTTTGCTCTGACTTGTCAGTTTGTTCTAATTCTCCAGGTAGAAAGCCAATTTCAGTCTGAAGCGCTGATTTGATTCAGCATACTTGGGTTACGTCTAAGGACTGGTAACTCTACTCTTCCCTTAAAGGCTTTCTTTCATTTGCCTTGCAAAGCTCAGCAGTCTCCCTCCATCTCCCACTCTGTCCTGCAAGTGCATTCAGGGCCCAGTGTCCAAGTGCATCATGGTCAGATTTCAGCCAGCTCAGACACAGTGGTAGGGGGTTCAGAGCTCTGATTTGCGCCCATAACAAGGTCTCAATCATTAAATGAAGTAACGCTGCTAAATTCAGTGAAGATCTGGCCCACAGATCCTTTGCCAAATGTAGTCAGATCTGGATGCAGAATTTCAATATCCCTAGTGCCTGGGTTGCTTTTGATCTTCCTTACCCACGTGATAAAGGTACAAGAAGAACAGATTAGAGTTGGTCCATCTTAACATTAAGGAGCCGTGTTACAGCTCCAGTACAAATTGCAGCAGCACATATAATCCATACTAATAGCTCCCTGCAGTAGAGAATTCAAGGCACAAATTTCCCCTTTGCTGCCGTCATCAGAGCCTCCAGTTCACACTGTCAAGAGAAATTCATAATTGTCAAGTGCTCAGGCGACCAAGTCAGCGCAGGACAAACAACAATCCCCGATTTGTTTGTTCCGCCCTCTCTCTTCCTCCATCCAGGCCATCCGAGTTGTCTGAGAGCACTTCACATGTTGCCCTTGGCCGAGGACAGCTCTGCCTGGAGCATGTCCAACTTGGCGTGGAGATGTTCTAATAAAGCTCCCAATGATGCTCGTTGCCAGTGAGGAGGGGGATGAGGAAGGTGAAGGAAAAGATGGCGCCAAGGTCATCGTGTTTTGGCCTATAGCAATGTGCTTTTGCAGAAAGGCATGTTTCTCTCCCGATTTTACTCTCGAACGGCACTCTTAACAATGGTGATGATAATTTCATCAGTGTCGCTGATACTTGATATTTCTCATTTACATTGCATGTTTCATCTTCAAGGCTCTTGAAGTAATGAGCTAATCCTCACAACATCCCTGTAAATATTATTCCCCCCTTAAAGAAACTGAAGCAAGGAAGTTAAGTAAATAATGTACGCTATTTATATTATGATGGCTTATAGGGGTTCTGGTGAAGGTCAGGTCCTCCTTGTACGTAGACATTATATAAATAAGAATCTATATAAGTAAACTACTCCTTGACCTGATGAGTTCATACTTCAAATATACAAAACAAGCAAAGAATAGAGGGAAGGGAGCCCTATCAAAACCCCAAAATGACAAGGAGATTAAGTGATTGAACGGAGGTAGTGCCTGGAGACTTGGGCGGAAGGCAGCTCTGAATCCCTCTCTGCTGTGTGTATTTGTCCTTTCTGATATGAGGATTGTAAAGCCTGGATTAGTAGAACTTACTTTTACTAGCAGGTGACACACTTGCCTTTAAAATGTTTAAAAGACCTCCATTTTAATGAAAACATACTAGTATCAAGGTTTATATCCATTATACATTAATATATATATTATATATATTAGAAGGACTTGTAGGTGACACAGGAATGGTAACTCACTCTTAGCTCTTAAAACAGCTTTTGGAAAAGTTTGTAGTTTTCTCTTTTTGGCCTTTTGTAACTGCTGAAGAACTGTAGGTAACAGTCCATTAAAACAAAACTGAGACTATTGTCTTAATTTCACTCCCAGCACTCAGAATTTCAGTGTCTGGCTTGTGAAACAGAAAGGGGTTTTAGTGGGATGAGGGTCAGCAAGCACACTTTTTTCTGGAACTGAGGAGAATTATTTCTTGTTTCTCATTAACAGAGGCTTCAGTTCAGCGAAACACTTAAGCATTTACTGAGCTTTCAACGGGAGTCCCATTGCTTTTAATTTAGAAGAATTTACCTTTGTCACAACCTCTGCTTAGAGGCAGTGGCATGTAAGCACCGGCTTAGAGTTCGGCATGTGTTAATTGTTTAAATATGTTTAGCCCTTTCCCCAAAGCTGTTGTGAATGTTTAATGCAGTATTTACACTAGCCTTAGCACAAGGACTTGCGCTGTAGGATTGATGCTTAAACATATACTTGCTCTGGAGTATGTGTCAAGTGCGTCGCTTGAATTTTTAAATTTCTCTTGGGACTTGACTTGAAAGTTTCTAAGGGAAAGCACTCTTAAAGAGAAAAATGTGATTTAACATTTAATAAAGGCAACTATCTGCTTAAGCCACGGAGTAGTTGGGAAACTGGGAGAAGCCCTGAACATCTGTGTGGTGGCAGCAGCTCAGGACACAGCTAAAGCGCTGCTCAAGCGTCTGACGCCTCACCACAAATGCAAGTTCTGATGTGCTAAGAGCTTAAATACTGTTATGAGTAGTTACCCCTCAAAAGGAGTACGTGTGGAAAAAATGGCATGTTTGGTACTTCAGGAGTTAACAAAAGTAAGGGCAGATCCACTTAGAGAAAGGCCAGGGGGGTGTGTCACTTTTATGCAAGGATTCATTAAAAAAATCATTAGTTTATTTTAATATAGTTATCTCGTTCTTATTTAAAGGAAGAGGTTACATGCAGTATATTTGGGGGATGATTTTATTTAACACTTGGATGCGTTTTGCTCTAAAATGAATGCTTGCTCAAGAGTCTAAGAAGGCTTCATGGGAAGAGCAAAGCAATCTAAGCCATATGTATTGGGCAGTTTGCCAGTTGTTTGCCAATATGCCCAGGCCACCTGGCTATATATGCAGCCAAGTATGCCATTCTGACTAGCCAGCTTTAACCTTCAGGCTGCTTCTTTTTCAGCTCTTAGGAAACTCTAAAGCCCTCCAAAGCGCGCTGCGTTTCCCCCATGCCAGTAGTTTGTGTGCATCCAGACGCAGGCTGCGCGGCCGCCCTGACCAGACAGCTCGCAGCACCCATTTTCAATGAGTTCGCCTTTTGTCTAGAGAGCGGTTCAGTAGCGTTGAACCCGGGCCATAAGATGAGTCTGGAGATAGCAGACTGAAACCTTTACCCATATGCCATAGTTAGACACTTTGACTGACAAGCCACAGTTTTTGTTCCCAATACTGTAGAGACACTGTTTTACGGGTGGGGTTTAGGCAGGATTTTGTTTAATGTAGTTCACCACTATAATTTCTTTTCCCGAGTATTTGCATGAATTGTAAGAGAAGTGAAGCATTTAGCATAACTCAGGCGTTAATGGCATATTGTTTCATTATTGGGGTAATTTATTTAAATGTTTATTCATTAAATTTCACTCGCAGCCAAAAATATCTCAGCATTCTATTAATCTTTAGTTACATTTTGGGTTGTGGGCAAAGCCTAAAACAAGTACAGTATCCATGGCAGCAATTTAACATTTAGTAGATATCAGATATAATTAAGCTATTCTAAATATTGAAATTAAGGTAGGGAGAAAAAAAAAAGATTATATTCAATTCAGTAAACACAGCATGGGAAGTTTTGGTGCAGCAGCCAGCAAAATCTTTAACTGCATCCAAAGTAAAGGGCGTGCAGTCTGTAGGAATTGTCTTCTGTTTTAATGGAAAGGAGTTGGGGAATGGGATAACGTGGGGATTTTCCCTTGCTTTATAGCTGTTGATAAATACGGTGGGAGAGCTGTGTTTGGAGGCTGGGGAAAGCAGCCGTGCTTCTCTGGGACATGTGCTCACTGCCTGCTTCGCTTTACAGAGGGACCCGTATCTTTTGGCAAGCACACGCACTACAAAAACTTTCTGTGCTCCGATCTGGAAGCAGAGCCTGCGGTTCAGATCGGAAAGCTCCAGGCAGAACTTGCTCAAAATGGCCACGGTTTCCTCCCTTAGCACACCGAAGCCGTAAATCTGACACAGCTTCGTTTCAAAAGATCCATGAACCTGAGGGCCTGATATTTGAAACCCAACTTCTCCGTTTGCAGGTGGGATTATTCGTGGAAGTAAGCGAGAGCACGCAGGCATCTCGCCTCCCGTCCGATCCCCCGCTCAGGTGGCAGCAGGACTTTTTTCACAGCCTGCAAAGCCAGGCATGGAAAAACTGACACCCTCCCTTATTTTTTTAGGCACAAAATTGAAGGTTAAACAAAGGAAGGGAGGTTAAGGCTTTTGAGAAAAAAAAAAAAAAAATTGGGCCCCGAGGGAAACTTTGCCAAGTTTCCCATGAAGCCTGAAACGAGCAACTTTACGAGGGAAGTTTTGCCGCGCTCGGCTCGTCGCACATTGTTCCTATCGCTTTGAAAGCCAGGCTGCTCCCGCACCGCCACCTGCGCCCGCGCCGCTCCCAACAAAGGCAGCCCGAGATCAAACGTGGAGCCCACCGGCACTGCGATTTAATCCAGCAGGGTTTGCTGTTGAGTTGCATTGAGGTATTCTTTGTCCCTACAGGCGTGCTGCCTTTGGGGAGCCAGGCATATTGAATTGCTTTAAATCAGAGCCCACGCTGACATGCTCAAGGTATACTTTTTTGGGGAGGCCCGTCTTGGGTTTCCTCTGTGAAGGAACACGTTTCGGATCTGTGACTTATTAGCGGAGCGTCAGAGCCGGAGTCGCGCGGCATCGGTGACATGTTCGATAAAGGCCCAGGGAAAGGCGCTGTTGCAAATGCACAAAGACAGACATAAAGGGAGTGGGAAAGTGTCCTGGTGGGCTTTGCAGTCTGGCAGGTGAGATGCAGCTGCAGCCGCCCCATCTGTGCTACCTTGGCCTGCTATGGCTGTCAGCGTAGGTAACTTGGGCTATGATGGGAGAAGCAGAGCAGAAATTGAGACAGAGAATAAAAATTAAGGTTAAAAGGGAGAATAATGTTCTATGGGCATTTTGGGGATACTAACAGGTCACAAATTTTCACTTTAAGCATTCACTGGGTCCCATTTTGTGTATTGCACTAATACATGGCTGGACAAATATACCCACTACAGTTTATCGTTTGTTTACTCAGCCTTGTATCAATCTGTGGCGATTTCCATATAATATTTAATCTAAGTGATGGGCTTTGGGCCCCATATTAATGATATCTCTCCTATCACACGCTTTGCCATTGTAAATCTGTTTATTGTTTTTCGGCGTGGGTGTGCGTCGCGCACACCCGCATTCTTTCTACATTGTTACTCTCTTATTGTCTTTTTATTTATTTGGACCCGGTTTTGCTTTCAGATAAAAAGATTAGTCGTAAATAGCAGCTTTGTCATCCAAGAATTTCCAAGCACTTAAATTTTGAAAGGTTGTTCGTGGAAAGTTGTTAAATGGGAGCATTATACTACGGTATTATATTTATAACATTAAGTATCTGCACTTTAGTTTGATTGTTTCTCAACAAAGCTTTTCTGCAAAAAGGACTGAAGAAAATGAGGACTGTGTATACTCCACAGTTATACCAGCCTCTGAGGATCAGATTGTTTTTTTCTTCCACCATTTCTCCCCATCTTCCTCTTCCAACAAACCTTCCTCCCATCCCAATCACATAATGTATTGCAAATATGCAAAAACACTAAGGGCTTAGTTCCCCTCTGCTTGTAAACACAGCACTCCCATTAGCGGTGAGGCTGCCCATGCCTTTCAGGGGGAAAATGGACTCTGAAATGCTTGGGAGAAAGAGCAAAGCTCTAATTCATGTGTCTTGGGTTGAAAAATTGAACCCACTCTGCTTATTTGCACCTCCATGCCAAAAAAAAAAGTGCTGGTGCACTGGTCACAAGTGCAGATGAAGCAAACTAATACGGATTTCCGTGGTCTAATAACAAACAGGGATGTTCAAACGCTGTTGCCAATTCTGCATGATTGACTGTTAAGTCCAGAGAGACAACCCTGTCCCATTGAAATCAATAGGATTTTTGCTGTTGGCTTTCCTGGGACAAAGATTTCATTTCCAATAATCCACCACCTGATTTTAGGCATGTCATTTAGTAACTGATTCACTGCCAATTTACAGGAGAAACTTCCCCTACTGAAGAATGTGCTCTCCTTATTTCTTTCCTCCCCTGCCCCACTTTTTTTCCCACTGACTTTCCATTTAGTAATAGTTCTTTCACAAAAGGTATCCATTTTCCTTTAGGTTTTTTGTCTTATTTTGTTCTGTTGGGAGTTCTTCGTTGTTGTTTTTGTATTTTACTACATACCATAACATGGGAAATGGTCCCTCCAGGCATGACTGTTTGAGATGAGGATATGGTAAGTTGAGGATCTCTATGTTGTTGTGTTGGATTTCATCACGCCTCCACACATCCTTAAACCACTGTGACATGCACTGACTTGGAACAACTAATCCACACCTGGTGACAGGCTACATCACCGTGGCTTAAAAAATTTCAGCCTCTTCCCTCGTGTACAGGAAGGGGTCATGTTCCCCATGCCTGCCGCAGGATGCTAACAGATATAATAGTCAGGACAGGGAAACAGAAGGATCTGTTAAACGGAGTTGTCGTGATAAACAGGTGTGATATTCAGGTTGCTACTTCAGGGAATCTCGGGAAAGGAAGCTGGGTAGCCGAACCCCAAGCAGATGGTAGAGTTTGTCTTTGCAGAAGGCACAGCCTGAAACAAATTTTGACATGGTTACACTAAGGCAAACCAGGGTTGACTCCACAGCGTGGTTTAGGGCTGTAATGGAAAGCAGCACAAGCTCCACAACTTCTTAGAATTTTGTCTTTAAATTTTAGGTTGTTATAAAGCTGATAGCCTTTAAATGAATGTGAATGACTACAGGGTGTTGGACAACTCTGTCACGGTCCAGACTCTTTTGGGTGCGTAGGTTCTCCACCGGTGCCAGGGCTTGGATTAATACTCAGGCTCCAGTTAGCAGTATGTGACTGCTCACACAGCTTTGCATGTTTGAGAGCTGATAGTTTAAGTTTGGGATTCACAGGCAAGTATAAGTCTACAGAGGATCTACCTGCGAAAAACTTTTAAAGTCAGTAGCTTGAACAGCACTGCAAAAAAGAGGAAAGAAAAACAGTTCTCAAGCAGAATATAAATAAAGGCAAAACATGAAATTAATAAGAATGGAAGGCAAAAATATGTAGTGTGTTAAAATAATAAGTCATTCTGTGCACACACACAATTTATTAATTTACAGTTGTGTTTCTGGAGGCAGTATTTCTGTTCCTAGCTCTCAGTTACTTCAGTATAGAAAAATGTCGATTTCCACTAAAATTCTGTCAGCATTGATACCAGTTTTATCACAGTTATTTATAACCCATATACCAACCTGAATATAATTAACTGTATATAATTTGTAGGGCTTGCCAAATAGCGAACAGTTATTTGCTACCCAAAGTATTTGTGTAATTAAAAAAATGTCAGCTAGTGTATTAGAAACATTTCATACAGCTGGCTAAATAGTTCAGAACATATTGGTGAATAATATATTAATTCACTGATGTACTACACATTGAATAAACTGTTTTAATAAGTTAAATTGCATTTGGCCCATTAGATTTGACTCCAGCTCTGCAAAGTATTGAGTTGAGGGGAGCTGAGGGCACGACAGAGGAGGCTTTATCAGGTTGTTAAATATTAGGTCTTGTGAGTACAGCAGTTAGGGGTACACTTAGGAGCACTACTGAATGAAGAAAATACAGTTCTCCAAGACACTGTTCTCCCGAGGTCATTCAAATGTGGTAACTGGAACCTTTCTTGGGCATAGAAGTACTTTTGTACTTTTGCAAAATCAATACGGCGCCGTTAATGTGAAGTTCGCTTTCCCAGCCTGTAGTTACTAAGGTCAATATTATACAGTCAGTATTAAATAAAAATAAAAAAAGTTCCCACCCTGTATCTAATCAAATTTCAGGTTCTGTGTTCTGTAAGCTCATGGTGTAACTTTGCCATGTTAATGAGGAGTTTGTACAGCAGCGCTGGCTGCGCCGTGCAGCTACACTGTGTAAGTGCTTTCCCATATGGTGAGCCGAGCCTGCAGCAGCATATAGCACTTCTGTCGGATGTCATGCTCCCCTTTCCCCACGTTTTATATGCCTAATTCAATACCAAGACAAGTCAAGTTAAAGGGGAAATCGAGCCCCTGCTTTGTGGCCCCTGTGCTGGCTGTCTCACTGTCCTTTACCTGTGAAGATCCTAAGGCAAGAGGCCTTGGGAATGAGTTTTTGTCAATGTTTTAGGTTGGTGTCAATTCCATGAGATGCACAAGAGATTTTGCGGCTTCCTGTTGTGCTTCTATACTCTATTCAGAGCAGAGAAGCAGTAAATTTTAGAAAAATGTTAAAATGGGTTTCTGTATTCTCAGTATTTTTAATAAAATGCAGTAATTGGCACATTATAAAGTCATAAACTGGTATAATTTTCACTGCAGTGTCCATCCAAAGAGGGCTCCTGGATCGTGGCAGTGATAAGCAGGCAGGGCTGTCTGTTGGGTTACTTATCCATGGCACCAGGATTGTCTGTTGTTCAGATGTGTGAGCTCCGGCCTCCGTTTCCGTTCACGGTTGCCGTGTATCATCGCAAGAGTGATGATAACGCCTCTTCAAGGTGGCATTATAGTGACAGTTTAACATGGCAAACTTCTGCTTGGCAAACAGACAGCGACTGTTAGCCAATATTGGCTGAGACTCGCTGATGATACCATGTAGTCTATCCTTAAAGAGGATAGTTCTTTGGACTTGATCCCGCTCCATTTTCTCTCATGTGCCTCTCAGTCTAAGGAGGAAAAAGGAGAGCAGATAAATGTATCGACCCTCCTTTTTATGGCTGCATTCACCCTCCTTTTTACAGGGGTCTGTGGAGGAATGGTTTCCAAATATAGGCTTTTTACTGTCTTTCCTTCTAGGAAACGGTCTGGAGTTTGCAGAGTCAGAAATCATACTTCTGAAGTGCTAAAACGGGGGTTTAGCATAATGCTTATCACTGGGAGCTGTTTCTTCTTTGTGAGAGACCCAAGAGAGTGCGTCACAGTGAGCCCTGCCAGGCAGGATGGCAACCTCCCTCTGTGGGTTTTTGGGCTAACCAAGTTAGGGTAATCTCTGGCCTGTGCT
Source organism: Corvus hawaiiensis (assembly GCF_020740725.1). Lineage (NCBI taxonomy): Eukaryota > Metazoa > Chordata > Aves > Passeriformes > Corvidae > Corvus > Corvus hawaiiensis. Next base: position 30,531,519 of record NC_063221.1, read on the forward strand.
CAGTAACTCAGCCCTGAAATTCTGCAGCTGGAGACCTCAAACATTCCTATTCCTCTGCCCAAACATGCTGTCATATCCTTCTTTACCACTAGAGCACAAAATCCAGCAATCCACATGAGCTGCTTCTCAATCTCTACTGTTAACTTCTAGTAAATAATGCATTTAGGATTATTTAAAATAGTTGCTTTTTTACCATGTAACTTCATTACGATGCTCTCTGAATGCCTGTCGGGGAAATAACTGTGAATTTTAACAAGCATGCTTTAAATAGGCTGCTTTATGTATAAATGTAAGTTAACATCTTAACAGGAATTCCATTTTAGTATCTATCGTAATGTTTTGATGATCCCTTCTGATACCTTCTGTGTACCGAGAGTCTCATTCTTCAAGTAACATTGTGTTGTTAAAAGGTTATTCTTATTTTACAACCTTATTTTGTGAGCTTGGTGATGCCAGTGGAAGCATACAGGCGCCGTTTCAGACAGTGGACACTACAGGGGCACCTGTAACTCATGTCCTCAAAAAAAGGGGGTGTGCCGGTGTGCAGATGTAGTTTGCCAATTGTACTGAGACCTCTTTGTAATTCCTGCACAATTTTTCTCTCTTGAGCTAAGCTTCTGGACTCCCTTCTGGCAACTGGAGGGCTCGGTGCATTCGTTCTTGTGTGCTTTGGTCACAGGCTGCTGGGCATGTGGATGGGTTACTACGTGGGTGGAAGCAGAGTCGCGTCATGCTCGGTTCAGGAAAAACATTGCTCCAGAGCAACTTTGTCTTGGTTTGTTTTGGAAGGAGCCGTCACGGATCTTGGCTGGAGGCGAAGCTGTCAGGGTGAGGGTCATGACGAGCTGTACGATAGCGGTGAGGCTGCAGGAAAGCCGGTGCCACGAGCCAGAAAAAGTGCCGGCCTGAAGCCGAGCAGATTTACTTTATCCCCACCGCAGCTCAAGTCAGATTGCCGTCTTTACTGCTCCGATGGGAATTTGCCAGCCCTTCTTAGGTGCCACCCCAGACATCTCAGGAAGATGCATCTTACCACGTGCCCTGTCCCAGCAGGAATGTGCAGGGATATTCTCTCTTTTCCAGAAATACATTGCAAATTGTTGGGCCAAAATAGAATGTGTAAGTAAAGCTTAGAGGTAATCTCTACTTAAGCACTGACCCCAGGCCTTAGATTTATAAGCTTATTCCTGCTGTCCCACCATAAAAATACCCACTCCAACATGCAGCATTTACATAATAGTTTGCTGCAGCTTTATGAATGTGTGTGCTCATATTTTTCTGCTTGCTGTGAAAAAGAGAGTCCTGAGGACTTGATTCAGCCTGGCTGTTCCAGTGCAGTGCAACTTGATCCCGGTATTGCAGAAGGTGGACTCATCGCCTGGGGAGAGTCACATCACTTTCTTGGGAATGCCGTGAAGAAAGCAGCTGTAAAGTGTCTGTAGGGCTGCCCAGCGAGCAGCTGCCTCCCGGGTGTCCTGGCCATGGCCCCATAGCTCTGCCTCCTCTTCCTCCAGGGAGGAAGACGGGGGTGCCTCGCACTTGGGCAGCACCCGCTCAGGGCAGGACAGCTGCTGCTGGGAGCTGGCACCCCAATTTTTGTCCTTCAGGGACCCGGAGATGAGTGGAACCCTCTAAAGTGAAGAAACAGCTGCAAAGTGAGTTTTGCAATAAAACATGTAAAATATGTAGTATATAAAAAAGAAAGTTATAAAAACTTAAGATAAGATCAAAACATTCCAGACGTTATGGTCTGTTCCTGCAGAGCTGTGTAAAAAATGCTGGAGCTTTACAAAGGGGAGCAGCAGAAGAGTTCAGATATGTCAGATACTTTGGACCTTGCAGCCCATTAATGTGGCAAATTAAAAATAACAGATGATAGTCTAACTCTGAGATTGTAGCCCAGTCCTGGTTTTAAAGGCAGAAAATGTTTCTGATTTTTCACAACAAACTCATCAGGTTTTTACGGAAGATTTTCAGAGGTTTCTTGAGTGTTTTGCTAACATTGTGACTTTCAGTATAAAATATGCACCAGGATTTACACCCTAACCATACACTTTATAATTGGAAAAGGGTGTTCCTGTGGCTGAGATTCAGCTGCAAAATCTATGGGATTCAGAACCAAGCTTTCATTTTGAACTGTGGCCATGCAATCTCCAAATTAAACACAAAAATACTAGCTAAGAGATGAATATAATGAGTGGAACAGATGAGCTGCAGCAAACATGAGATACTTCCTTTTAAATTATGAATCATCAAAATCACACCTATAGCTATTATTTTCCCAGTCTCCATGGAAGGTCAAAAGTGCCGTCACCTACATGGGTTCAAATCTAGAATACTCTCAGCAAAGTTACTGAAACACACAGCAGACTGATTGTGTTGATGAAGAAAAGGAGATGAAACATATATGGCCTTTTTAACACCTTCTTTCCATAGTGTGAATTGTTTTAAGGTTTATTTAATCCTTTTTATATATATATATCTATTTGAAAATAATTTCTTTTAAACCTGTTGTTGCAGTATATGATCAAATTTTGAAGGGACGAGTTTGGGACTTGCCAGTTACAAAAAGCACCTCTCTAAATTGCCCAACTACAAGAGTCAGATGTCCTCAAATACCATTTGAAAAGATAACCATTTTTTTTTCTTTTCAGCTGTGCCGTAGCCTCAATATCTTACTGTCAAGAAGCTTCTTTTGGGACTGAGACAGGTCACGTTGGAAGTCAGTGGCTAATCAGCTCCCACTGCACACTGTCTGCTTTCAGCTTGAATTATCTTAGGCAGACATCCTGGCTAGCTGCAACACAAACCTCTGATGGCTTAAGCCTGAGAAGACCTGAGTTTGGCAGCCACTAAGTTAGCAATGAGGAGAGGAAAAGAAATCCTATCTCTTCTGGTGCTTTTCCCGTCTTGGTTTCCCCACTAGAAATCAATAGGAAGGTCGATAGTTGGTTTTGAGTTGTTCGCTACACGCTGGAGTTTTCTGATGTGAACCTTGGGTGTCTGGGTTTCAGACGCTCTAATGCATCAGGAGGTTTGATAGCTGCCACTGCCATCCCAAGTTACACTTTATTTCCAGTGACAGCCTTTGTAACATGAGAAAGGGATGAATTCAACAGTTAGAAGTACAGATCAATCTTAGATGCTCACTGCTTGGGGGGAGGGGACAGGTTAAAATTTTTAGAGACATTGATTATGGTGCTTTTTGAACTATGTGCTGAAAGAATGCTGTGTGAGATAGGGCTACATGGAGGTAACATCATTTTTTCCCCAAAGATATTCTTGGCATCATTCAAAACTCCATGAGAGTTGGGTTTCTTTGCTCACTGCTAAGTAGAAATTACTCAGCATGAAGGTACAATGGCTGTGGAAAGTTTTTATTGATTAAAAAGCTCCCATTCAGAGTTCTTTTTTAGAATTTTCATAACCAGAACAGCTAAGATAGTTAGAATATTGCATAAATGGTATTTTACAACATACATTTTCTCTGTTGACGTGAAGGACCTGAATCCATGAAGGAAGCTTGAGTTGTGACAGGGAAGCTTGAGCTGTGAGCAATGTGCAGGTCTCTTCTATATTTATGGAGTCTTGCAAGCACTGGTATAAGAGTTGTGTCCTGTGCATCTCTGTAACATGGATTTGTCTTTTGTGACAGCAGTTTGGTGTCTTTCTTCCTCACCTTTTGTCATACCTCCTCTGCAAGAACACATTCCCTTCCTTGCTTCTTGAGTGACTTGGTTCTTTATTCCTGAAGAACATGTCGTTGGTGGGGAAGCCATGGAAGTTACTGCTGTTGTTCTTCTACCACAGATTTGAAGAAGGGGTGGATGGATGTTCACCACATAGCACTCCCTCTGCAACAATAAGACATTGCTCTTTAATTCATCTTCTACTCACTCTTTATTCACACCAGAGGATCTTGGGTGTTCTGCGCTTGGGTCTACACATGGGCTTCACCAGTTGGCTTCAGTGCACAGCGGCTGAAAGCTAAGCCTGAACCATACATATTTGAAAACCACAATCCAGTCCTCCCAGCCTTGTTCCCAACATATCTGTTGGTAGCCTTGGCAAGCATTTCAGTGAGGGTGTCTATAGATTTCAAGGAAAATGCTTAAGCTGTCCTGCCTTTCACAGATATTAATTGCAAATGTGATTTTTAGATCTAAGAAAATCAAAATGCTTGAAGTGGACCTAGAAAAGTCTTTGAAAATTGTGACGATACATCTTTCATATTACCAAAATGACACTGTTATTTAAAGCCCTGAAACTGCTCTTTGAATTCTATCTCAATATTTAACCAATAATATTTAAAGATGTGCACATGAAGCAAGTATCTTACCCCAGTACACTTTTAGATATCAATCATGCTGTATTAATTGAAAGGATTTGGTCTAATCTCATAAAGAAACAGGCAAACTCTTGGCTTTTCTCTAAAGTAAAAATATATCACTCATGTCATCCATTACTGTGCTATAATTATGGTAAGTGAAGCAGAACAGAATCGATGGAGCAATTTATCAATGCATTCCCAACTATTCCTGCACAGCTGACGTCATGTGGCTGCAGATACTGTCCTTCAATATAAAAGATACCCAGCAGTGTCAAGACTTTATTCTGATCTACTCCAGCATAATATTTTCATATTTAATATTGTCATTTCAATTATGGTTTAATTAATTTATTTCATTCACTATGAAATTACACTTAATTAGTTGGCTTTTAATTTTTTTCCCCCCAAATTAAAATTTCAAAAGGGCAGAAAAAAGAGGGAGAATAAAAATCCCAGACATCATTTAATTCAGACTTCAAGGTCAAAAACCCCTTATAGTTTAAACTTTATGCTAATAGAGCATAAACTTGATCTTTTCTGTTCCACTCTAAATTATTTCAAGATAAGAAGCAGAATATAATGTGTGTAGTAAGCATTTCCAAAAGACATTTGTCTTCAGATATTAAATACTTCCCCAAAATGTCATTTTAATACTCGGATACTGTTTAGTACCTTCAAATATTTGCCTTTTTGCACACTCTGTTTTCCAAGTGCTGAGTTTTACCCATATATTATCTTTTTAAGTTTTATTCAAATAGGCTGACAGAGTTAGAGCCTCATGTAGACTAAACTTTAGTGCAGCAGTCCTGGAGATAGCACTGTTTGTTCTGTAAAAACACTCACCCCACATTCCTCCTCAAGTTATTAAATGTGTTTACACTACATTAAATATGAAAAATTAACTTCTTCAGCAAAGGGATTGTTTAAAATACTGGGAGAAATATGGCCAGAATACCTTGCTGTACCCTCTGGCCCCAAGGAGCAGTACCGAGGCGCTTCTCTCCACTCCTCACGGCACTTTTCCTACTCCTGGGCCAGAGCAGTTTCTGACAACTGTGCCTTTCTTCATCTGGCACCAAGTCTTCCTAGGGATTTTGGCACTGTCGGAGTGAAGGGCGTTTGGTCCAAAAACACGCCGATCTTGCAGGGTGGGGAGAAGAAGGGAAGTGTTTGTTTACAGCTCGCCCCGCCATCGGGCTCTCTCAATAAACCAGCCTTCCCTAAGATGTCTGGCTGCTGGAATGACTTTTTTCTCCTCAAACTTTTCCTTTTGTCTCTGGGAGAGGAGCACATGGAAAAGTTCATCAGGAAATTAAAGCTGCGAAAGTATTTTTTTCTCACACGACAGCTGCGGGTTTACGTGTTGTTGTGTACAGTCCCCCTGTCATCCCATTTCCTCCTTTGGAGGGGCCTTTGCTCCCGGTGGGGTTCCTGGGGCCTCGTTAAACAGTGATGAAAGACAACATGTCTTCTGTGTCCCAACATCCATAGGGTCCCTGTTCCGCACTGTTCCTGTCATCAGGACCCCCTCATGGGTGCCTTGGTGGGGCTTTGCCAGCACCGTGCCCTGGAAAGGGTTAAGGTGCCCAGGCGGCCCCATGGAAAGCACAGTGTCCGTCTCTCTTTAAAGATGTACTTATAAACACCTGCGGGGTGGGTTTCTGAAGGGTGAGTTTACCTGATATTACATGGTATTGTTTAATTTGGACTATATTTAACCAGCGCTGTGTTGAAACAGTGTCGGCGAGCTCTGAGAGCTTGCCAGGCACATTCTCAAAATGGTTGCCAAGCTGTAAGATGGCTGCCAAGGTCTGACTGCACTGAACAGGTCCAAAATGGTGACCAACTTCTCACAATTTTCCTGCCGATTTTTTTTTTTTTTTTTTTTTTTTTTTTTTTTTTTTTTTTTTTTTTGTGCGCGCGTGTGTGTGTGTGTTTTGTTTTCCTTCCCAAAGTAAGGAAGATGCCGGACTTGGCACCGGCCTCTTGGCACTACGATTTATAGTGTCATCCAGAGATTCAAGTAGTTACTGTGTTCTTGTTTCACAGCACTTGGCAGAAAGCTGCCGAGGGGAGGACGTGAGGTGAAATAGCCGGTGTAAAATAACATCAGCGTTTTCCTTCCTTGGCTAAAAAGTACCAAACACGTTGGGGGGGAAAAGAAAGTTTAAAAAAACCCAGCGTGGAAGGTAGGATATTTGGAAAGAAATCAGCAGAGAGTAGCTTTGAGCAAAGCTCCAGACTTTCCTTTTGAGCTGCGTGTCTAAAGTGGTGCAAACTTTATCTCCAACAGGTTTAAGATTACTTTTATTTATATAGATATATACATATTATATATAATTTTTTTTTTCCCCCCTGCATTTGTTTACTGGAGTTTATAGCAGTTTCTTTCTGGCAGTTGTGCTACTTAGCAGATTGAAATAAAATCATAAGGGTGAATTAAAACACACTGCTGTTAGTGCTGATTAGAATTTTAGCTTAGTGTAAATACCGGATGCAGTGTCCAACTTTTCAGGGACTTGGCATAGACTCAACAGGGATCTCCGGGCTGCACAGGAGACAGTGTGTGCTTGCAAGCTTTTTAAATACTTGGATAGGTGAAACTCACTGCTTCTGCTGGCGTGCGAGCTCATTTGATGTCGGTGTAATGCATTATGTAGTCCAAGGTGGCCCTAAAAAAGAAAGGAAAAAAGTAAAGGATAAGAATAAAAGACAAATAGTTCAATCTAAGAACTTCAGATGTATGGATTTGTATTTATATGCTGACCATTCCATGCTAAATGCTTGCCTGTGCATACCAGCAGTAAATATAGTCCCAGCTACTTTTTGGATTGCACTTGAAATTAAACAGATTGCCTAAGGACAAGTAATTTTGAAAATACTGAATGGTCCTCTATGCAGCTGGAAAATATTTGTAGTTACAGCAACAGAATGGTAGATAGAGGGTTTTTTTCGATGCAAATGCCTACATTCAGGTGGATTATATTAGTAAAAACTCCATTTCTCATAGTCTCACTCTCAGCCCACGTGTCAACTTTCATCTGTTAGGAGTTTTCAGGGTCTCAAATTACCTTGGTATATTTTCCCCGTTTAAGTCAGCAGTGGAAAATCAAGTATTATTATCCCAGGTGATGCGACAGCTTCTCTCCACCCGGCATTTGGGAGGTATTAAACCAGCAACAGGATCCACACCTAATCCAAATGCTTCATCTCTGCTATTGCACATCCTTTGCTAGTGCTGGGTCAATGGGCCACATCATTTTTCCTGAAGGAATGGCAGGACCCCAAAATCTACTTTGCCTTTATCCATTTGCTTGAAGAGATTCATACGGATGCAGATGCCTTTTGCAGCAATGTTTGCTGTTTATATCCACATTTCTCCCATAACCTATTCCTTTATGTCTTCATAGATGTTATAAACACCCCTTTAGTTCAGGTTCGCCCTCTTTCTCTGGCAACCTGTATTTCCATAGTACTTCCTTAGACAAGGGTATTATTTTTAATGATGTAATTTGAACTCTTGATTCTGTGGTGAAAAGATGAGATTAAGATACGCAGCCTCTGAAAAAAGTATTGGATACTGGTCAGGGCACATGGAGTTTAATTGAGCCAGATGCATTTATTGAGTTATATACCAGATTCTCTAAAATATTTTTCAGGCTATTTTAACGTTATACATGACCAAAATTTAGAGCACTTCGAATTCAAGGGAAAAAAAAAATCAAGAAAAGTCTTGCTTATCAATGTAATAATAATAAAAAAAATTGTGTAGAAACTCAAAGTGAAGCCTTTTTAATGTTTAAAAGTCTTAGTGAAGACTTTTAAAGAAAGATTGGAACAGGATACTGGTATCGTTCTCAACTTCATCTCTCTTTCTGCCACTTTAATAAAAAACTGTTAATTCAAAGGGTAATGTTTCATCTGCTTTAAATAAAAAAGCGCAGTGTTTAGGAGATTCTAAACCTAAGTACAGCATGCACACCAGCATAATATCTATCACAACTTTTAAAATTGAATTTAGGAGTTCATTCTTGCCTTTATGTTTGAGGTCTAGATAGACAAACCCTCATCACCTGCTGCAAACCTAATTTTCACTTACTAAACTTGGCTATTTGTTTAGTTACATAAATATTCAAACATACCTAGTTTAAAAACTGAACATAACCTTTGAATGTGAAAAATTTGTGAGCCATTAGGACACTTGTAGCTTATCCTAAATTATCTCTGGGCCATTTTAGCTCTCATATTCGCATGGCTTCTGCATATAAAGCTTGTCTTCTGATTTACGCACCAGTAAATTTTCTCTTGATTTAGGAGGAGAATTAGGTCTGTGGTACTTTTCTTTAAGTAGCCATTATTAGTTCTAGATTCTGATGTTGTTACACTCCTGTACAATGGAAACAACTCTACTGAAACTAATGAAACACTGCAGTGAATATTGTGACACCAGTAGGACTGAGAAGAGGATCGGGTCTTTAGTTTACAACTTTTCAGACCTGCAAATTTATCTCCCACGAACAGCAGTGAAATCCTTCAGCAGCTTTTGGCACTTTCGCTTGTTTGTATATTCTTCATGTACACATCATGTGCATCTGTGTGTGTGTGTGTGTACGTATATATGATATGTGTAAAAGTACTTTTTATATAGTAACTTTCTGCATAGGGCAACCCAAACAGCTGTTATTCCTTTTTATAGCTTCTTTAATCTATGTGCCAACAAGTCAGTTTACAAAATCTGTTTTGTTGATGACTGCTGCGATAATAATTGTGGTGTTTTGTGGCTTGGCAAAAGCCTGGGGTCTCCTCCGAGGACTCTTGCCAAAGCCTTTGAAGGGGTTGAGGTGGATTCACTGCCAAAATGAGTCACCACTCTCTATTTTATTTAGTGTCCTTCTGCCAAGGCCTTAGACACTTTCTGTTTTCATTCTTTTGTAGGCTTTCCTTCCCACATTGTGGTTTCCTTCACAGCCAGAGTAATGTGTTTGCCAGCATAGGTGAGAGAGTGTGGCTGACTCTCCAAATGCCACTGCTAGACTCTGCTTAAGGGTTAGTGGTTTAGCTATTGTGCTTTCTCAAAATGAATGTGCAAGATTTAATTATATGCCTATGAATTATAAATAAAAAAATAAAAAAGGCTGCTGCATCTGATGCAGCACAGTGCAATAATCTAGAGTAAGGTCAAGGGATTTCAGAGGTCTGTCAGTGTTTACTCCTCCAAATCTCTGTGCTCTGCATCCTTTGAATTATTTTACTTGTCATTGTGCTGGTCAAATCAGAGATAAGCCAATCCTCTAGAATAAATGGGGGTGGGTTTTTTTGTTTTTTGTGGTTTTGTTTTTTTTGGGTTTTTTTTTGCCTGAGGCCAGCCTTTCTACTTTCTTCTCCATCCGGAAGCAGATAATGGTTCTGTTCACAGCAGAAAAACAGATGCATGGTAGTTATCATAACACTTTGCATGTCCCACCCAGATGTCTCAAAAAATTTGAGAAACCAAGATGAATGGATGTGACATTCTGACATCCTTCATACAGATGTGAAAAGTGAGGCACAGAGCAGAGAAGAGATTCAGCTGAAGTCACATAGGAAGTCTGCGTGAGGCCTGGAAACAGAACCCACATCATCTGACTCATTGGCCTTTGCTTTAACCACAAAAACTTCCTTCTCCCCACTATACTGAAAGTGATATGTTTTGGCCTTATTCTTGATAAAATGTTAGATGTAGAGATGGCCTAGATACCCTTACAGTAAAATGTGTAATTCCTACTCGGGTAATGTTGGATGAGTCATGGCTCATTACAGTATCTGTGGTTTTCTTAGTGTTGTGAGGTTTTGGTTTGAATGAGGAAAGCAATATGGGGATTTCAGTCAACTGCTAAGCAAAATTAGAGTGGAAAAAACACAGAGTAACAGCAACACTGAGCTTTCCAAACAGGTTTTCTGTTCCCCTTCAACAAAGTGCAGCACTATGAGGTCAGCAGCTGGATGGGGCAGTACTGACGTGCAACCCTCAGTTTTAAAGGACCTAAAGGAATCATTGTGTTCTCCAAAATCCTGCCCGTCACTGACTGTGTTCGCAGAGGTGGATAGAGAGGTGATCCTGCAGGATTTGGAGTGTGACACCTGTTTCTCCAGTAAGGCACTACATGGGAGCTTACAGGTGCTCTCCAGTATTTGACATCCAGCAAAATTATTCTAAGTGCATATTTTTGAACATTAAAAAAATACAAATGCTGCCAGACAGTGTAGTCCTTTGTGTAGTTGTGGAGTGGAGCCAAATCAGGAGATGTGTTTTCATCCATCCTTTTCAGTGTCATTTGCTGTGTGTTTCCCTCTTTCTCGATTGCCTTCTCCTCTTCTTTGGAGATCAGCACAAAGGCTGAGCAGTTCTCAGTCCTGCTCCAGCTTGAGTGATGTCAGTCTTTGCCTGAAAGTCTGGTTTGGGGTGAACTTCACCCAGAAAATGTTTTAATCCCAGGAATTTTCTGTGTCCTTAACAATGCTGAGATCTTATATCCCCTCCATCCATGGAAACATTTATTCTTCATTCTCACATCTGTACAGCTCCTGGGATAACCTGGTTACACCTGACCAGAGTTGCTTAGGATTGAGTTTGGGTTTGTAGATTTCAAACTGAAGTTGTAATTGCAAAGAAGAGACCACTTTCTGTTTTACAGTCCGAATTTCCCTTGGTAAATGGATTAGGCCATTCTCTTTTCAATGTTACCCGTCAAATGGCTCCAGGTCTTGTGTCCTGAGTAATCCAGTTGGACTGGGTGATCTCCAGAAGGGAAGGGTAGGGAAAGGGAGAAGAGGAAAGCAAGGGGAAAGCGAAAAAAGAAAGTATCTGTGATTTACAGAGATTTCCAGGGACAGACTGTATCCTTGTCCTTGGGCACAATGTCAGAAACAAGTTTTCTGCCATTCCATGCATCAGACACTTCCTTGCTTTTAATGACTCTAGTAATCTTAATTTTAAGAGTTGTGTCTTTTTTTATTATTATTATTCAGAAAATATTTGTCCTGTACGATTCAACTCTATATGGAGCCTGGATGACTGTGACTAAATTCAGTTTTAAGTACAAGTTAAGGGATGATTTGTACAGCTCAGCCACAGCTTGCCTAGGTTATCTGTGGGTTATGGAATTTCCTTCACCAGTGACAGCATTAACAATGCAGGCTTTATTTACAAGAGGTTTATAGTGATACCACAACTGATAGAAATCTCTGTAGTTCCACTGGTTTTAATGGAATTATTCCAGATCTAGCTGCAGATCTGATCTGTAACATAGCACTCCACATTTTAAATAACCATTACAGTTTAGAGGAGTTTAAGTAAATTCTGGGACTCAGTGCATAGTTATCACTAGGAGAAACTATTATAATTAAGATGCAAACCCCCACTTTTCCAGAGTTAAATTAGGATCTGTATTTGTTAGCAGCAGCTAGACTGAGTCAGCCACACTGGTGGGGAAGATGCAGAGACATCATAAATATTTATTTCCCTTCCCCCTTGTACTGTTTTTAAAGCATTTGCTGAGTTCTGTAGCTCTAATTCAAAATTAGAGAAGTAAAGAGACAGAAACATTTTAAGATCACGTGGTATGTTCTCCATCCTGTAAATGCACAAGTTGAAGAAATGGTTGCTTTATGAGTAGAACAGAAAGAAATCTTTCAGTTCAGTAAAAACTTCTAAAACACAATAACAGAGCCTGGACTATATCATATTAGAGAATATATTGCTTACCTCGCTGAAGTAGATTGAGGGTATTCATGACCACTGGTGAATTCCCTGGTGTGTAGTAATCTCTGATTATTTGCACCTGAAATTCTTCACCAGCATAATGTTCTGTAGCTGAGGCTTATATAAAGTTCAGTTTTTATTAATTCAACCTTATAAGCACAGTACTTGGTTCACATTCATGATTACAATTATTTATTTAAGTCGAAAGAGATATCTAAAAAACACTGTGTGGATTATCCTGAATCTCAGAGGGCTCTTTTATATACAATATTTAATGAGCAATCTACTTTGGAAAATAACTAGATTTATTGTGGGTAGCAGTCCTTTATCCAAGTGATGTGACATAAATACAGTGGAAGCCACTTTTTAAATTATTACAATAATAGGAGCACTGAAAGAAATAAAAAAGATTTTTTTGGGGGGGGGGTATGGCAAGCCATAAAATGTACAATGGTGCAGCAGAATGAATGAGTGCCTGTTCAGAAGGGAAACTTTCTGTGCACCAGAAGGCTAACTGCTGAAATAATGGAGCCATTCACAAATATATTTTTTTGTGTAGCAAATAATAAAATAGTTGGACAATGAAGTCTCCTCAAGTGCATAATAAATAAAGAAATTAACCGCAAAAAAAAAAAGAAAAAAGAGAAATAAAATTCCATCTTCAGGATCATGGTTGAATCAATTAGAAAATATTTGTAAAGGCTGATCCTTTGCAAGCCTGTGTGTGCCCCAAAGGCCGCTGATGCTCACAGGATGGAGCCTTTTCTGGACTCTTTAAAGAAGCTGAGCCCCCAGGACTCTGAGTGTCAGTTTGGGGCACTCTGTAAAAAAAGGAAATACTTAATTGAGCTGGGAGTTTCGATCCAGTCTGTCCTGAACACATAAATACTCAGCCAGCAATTATTCTCTTTGCTGTTCTTCACATTCAGCGTTAGTTTTGGGCACTTTTTATGTGTGTTCCATTATCTATGCCTAAAACAGGGGGCCAGTACACTCCGTTTCTTATCACGTTGCATTATTGACACTGTAGTTAGAGCCGAAGTGGTATTTTAAGTCTAAATCATATCCTTCTGTGGTTTAGGTATTTATTAAAGGACTTAGATGCATTTAATATATTCTTTCCTTCAAAGGTTTGGAACGAAACAGAGTGGACAGAATTACCTTATACTTTCTTTCCATTTTTATTTATGGCCTTTTGGAGCCAGAGCTCTGAAGATTTACACTTGGCAGGAGACGAAGGTGCTGTGCTTGTCCTGCTCTCCTGGTAGGCCTAGTAAATTGTGAGCTCTTTGAGGGAAGGGCTCTCTCTCTTTGTTCTTTGCTTCAACAGAGCTCAGCAAAATGGAGATCTGCAGGGTGGCAGCCCTAGGTGCAGTCCTGATCAAAATTAGTCCTGGTCACAATTAGTCCTCATCACAATCAGTGATCCTGGACTTGGCAGTGAGGTCCCTCTGCAGGGGGGAAGGATGAGTCCTCTCCTGGACTGCAGGAGCAGTTCATAGGTGTTTTGGCAGCTGCAGGTATGGGAAGAGCTTCTGCTTGGATGATGGTACCCTGTGTGAGGCTGAGAAAGCTGCAAAGTCAGATATTTGGTGCATTCACCCCTCCAGTGTCCTTGCTTCTCGGTCTCAGCAGCACAGAGCAAATTGTCCTGGGATACATCCTGCGTATTGCTCTTGAATAAGGAGTGGCGAAAAACCAGGAAAGGATTTTGCCTAGTGGGGGAGCACAAGACAGTCATAATTTATTGCAGGCTTGCCTGTCATGACTAATGGACTCAGCCCCTATTAACTGAGCTGTGACACCTAAACTGACTATTTTTCTTCAGCTTCTTCCCTCAATTTGGACCAAACCACATACCTAGCAAGAAAGACATTCTTCTTTTCTCCCAGGTTACATTTCTGGGGTGTGAGATGAAGGGGGACTTCAGGGACAAAGTCACACCCACACATGTAGGCCATAGTTGGGGTTACACAGCACCATCACTTCTGCCCAGAAGTTTGAATTTCAGAGCACGTTTATAAAAGTACAACAGTGTGAGCTCTGTAATTCCTCTGGCTGCCTTCTCTCTGCCGCCCTTCCCCACTCTCCCTTGCTATTCCTGTTTTATTTATCCTGCCATAATAAAATTAGTATCTAACAGAGACCGGGAGAACTGGAGGTCTGGAGTCATGTGCTGAGGGGTGGCCATTCTTTGGTTAGTCAGTAGGATAAGCATTCCCACCCTACTCACTGGGATGGGCTTGGTACATCCATGCATCCATAAAATCATAGCTATCCCAGAACAAAGCGACGTAGGGAGGTGGGAGACGTTTACAGGAAGGCTCTGTACTTGCAGGGACTGATTTTATCACAGAGGTTATTTTGGAACTTCTTCAGGGGGAGAGAGCTGTTGTAAGAGTATGGGCCAGACTTTCCTCATCACTGAACGCTGCCGGGCGCTGCGGTGCCATGAGGAACTGGGCTTTATAACTAACTTTTTTTCAGTTTCAGACACTTATTTTTAGGCTTGGGTTTGCTAAATGGAGACATTCCTCTTTTGGAACCAGCATGAAATATCCAACTTCTGAGCACGTTCACAAAATTATTTACTCTAGATAGGAAGTTTAAGGGGAAAAAAATCATCCTGTTTTAAAGTCGTTCATATACTTTTCTAAGTAGATCATGGGCTGCATAGTAATTTTAGGAAGGGAACACAGTTCACATTTGAGGACTAAGTTAAAAAACCCTGAGTTTGAAATTCATAGGAGGAGAGAGACATTCCTGCTTTATTCTTATGGTTTGGCATCAAACCAGTCATATGCAAATTTTAAATTGTGCTGCTAAATAGTTAAATAAGCAGATCTAAAGGGTGTGAGGTTCCCAGATCCTTTGTAACATCCACACACAACCAATTTTATATCTTCTACCAATACATTTAGAATCACTTTTCTGATTTTATTGAAGAAAATGTCTGGAATTTTGATAGGAAGGACTTGAAAAAGATAGTTGAATCTGGATAAAATATTCATAGATATAAGAACTTCTAGTTCCAGGAGAAGGCTGCTGGGTGCCTTCTTGACTGTTCTTCTAATTTCCTAATTTCTGTTTTCCCTGTTTTCTGTGCTGTGTGTTTAAATAAACTCTTCTGGTTCTGTCTTTCACACATCACTGCTTTTCGCTTCAAAGGCTCCTTTTAATAACTTATTCTTTGCTTTAATTTTCTTTTGAACATGAATTTGGCTTCACCAAACACTCTGTATACAGCTCACACCCACAAATCCTGAGAGCAGGGTTGATTCTGTCTACATGTAATTTTGTGTATGGAGTTACTCTTTACTGCATTGGCTGACAGAGTTTCTGTTTTCAAAATAATTTCCATCATTTCTCTTCTTTTACCAATCCCATGGTTGGGGCTGCAACTTTTCCTCCCTCGGCTTTGTGGAAAACAGACCACACTCCAGGTTTGCACGGAATCTCTTCCACCATATGTTTTTAGTAATTGTATAGTAGGGGAAAAAAATCACTTTTCCCTTGTCAGACATTTCTAGCAACACTTTTTTTGTAAAGGCCTTCATCAGAAGTGGCTGAAATTTGAGACTGTTCATAGAAATAGTCCTCAGAGAAGGTTAAGTTTGAGAAAGAAAACAGAAAATACGGCTAAGCTGTGATTGAAAAATCCCTCCTGAGCGTGTTCGTCGGAGCCTTGCCTTGCACCGCCAGCACTCTTTTTTTTTGTGGCACTGGAAGCAGTCCGAGGGCTCAGCCGGAGGGAGCGGATGCCGTGTGCTGGCGGCTGCCAGGACAGCTTTCCAGAGGGTGTCATTTATTAGCTGCTCTGCTACAAACTTTGCTTTGCACTGGGTTATTTTTCTGCTGTTGCACCTGTGCCCTTTGGTGGGCAGTGGCTGTGTCTGCTGCCTGCTGCATGTCGATGAATCATATGGCACTTTGTGTGCCTCTCTAACTCCATTTCCCCACTTCTGATCTGCTCTTCAGCTCTGATTTTTTATACTTTGTATGGAGGTAAATGTAGCTCTCTTGCTGTTATTCCTTATTTCTTCCACTGAACAAGCTACTGTTGGTGGCAACTTGATAGTAGGGAATAAAGAAGAAAAATATCCCATTTTAAAAATACAAGACACTCGGTTGACAGAGGCAAACATGGCACACGCAGGAGGAAGAAGGAAACCAAATGTTTATATACCTTTTGGGATGAGTTGTTCAGATTGTAGATAATCCCATTAGAGTAGGAACAATCCTCTTGGATGGTGAGATCTGTGCAGCACATGTCACCTTGGGACCAGTTTGCTGAGGCACCTGAGTCCTTACCTGAGTGGTAATGGGAATTACTAATAGTCTTAATATCATTAGTAATTTGTGTGCTCCAAAGGGTTTTTAGGTATGGGAGGAAGTGATTAAGGATAAAGGTAGAGCTGGTTCTTTGCAGTCTTCCCATGGTCTGTAATGGGACCAGCACAAGGTCCTATAAATACCTTTGAACATTTTAATCTGTAACATTTGGTGTAAATTGTAACTTTCAGAAACTTATCTTTTATGTGGTGCAGTTTGCTTTTATGTCTCTACTGTCTAATCTTATCTTCCCATGTGCTGAAAAATAAAAATTCATTGCAATTATCTTTCCTGTAGTAAGATATCGAGGAGTTGGTACATTGTAAGGGGACTGGGTTGAAGTACAATCAACACACATTTTTTTGGATCTAAAAATATCAGTGTTCCAAAGGTCAGCTAAATGATAAATCCCGTTCTAAGTGTATATATAATACACATGAATGCACACTATAAATTTGTTTTATAGATTTTCATTGAAGTGCTTCACAGTGTGATGATAATTTCAAAACGTTTCGAGTTTATCTGAGGTCGCCGGTACAGCGAGCGAGGAGGGAGAGTGGCGACGGCAAAGGCGGCAGGAGGAGGTTCCGTCCCTCTCGGCCGAGGGGGAAGGAGCTTGCCAGGATTTGGCTGTTGAGCATGGCGAAAACCCACTGCTGTTTGTCCCTAAGAAGTCAGTTGGACAACAGCAGCCTTCTCCTGTGGCCAGAGTCACTCCTGTTTATTTTAATAGGAACAGGCCCTCGTATCGGGCTATTGACTTCTCCTTTGTTTCCCTGAGAGCACGTAGGGTGAATGTGTGCAGAGCGCAGCTGCTGGAGCTTGTGCTGCCTTTCCTGTGTGGACAGTGTGATCCATAACCCACAATTTAACAGTGTTTCTAGCAGGGCGAACACAGAAATTCTTCTGGAATTACTCCCAGACCGCCGTGTCCCCTCTCATGATCTTTTTCCTTCCATGGGAAAAGGTGGATTCGACCAAGGCCTTGTAAATAATATCATTTACTGGAGGCATTTTTAGATGCACAAATGCTAAAATGGATCTTCTCTAACATAAAAGGAGAGGAGACTTTTATTCCTCTCCGACTGGTACAATTTATTTAAGTTTGGTGGTCTTGGTATG